>NW_026575046.1:24960000-26160000 GCF_905146905.1 Nyctereutes procyonoides
ACTCACTGAGCCAGTCAGATGCTCCTACTTTTATATACATTAATTAAAACACTTACTTTAGAATTCTTAATTCTAGTGCAAACTAAGAAGGAAACAATTGTAGACTCAAATTTATAAACACATTTCATAATTTTTTGAAACATATGCCCCTTAAGCTAATATAATCTTTCAATGTGGCACCAGACATGGTTACTAACAGACCTAAATTTATCTTTCTTTGCAATTGGAAACCAAAAGTAGATAAACTTATTTTCAGTAATAAATTTTTAGTATTTTATCTTGTTTGGAAAATGACCTCAATGAAATTCTATCATTTAATTTAACTTAACAAAATCTAAAGTTTCTACTTACCAGAAAGATTTAAGAAGGCTATTTTTTTAAGGACACATACTATAAAACATAATTATTATACCTAAAAACTCTTAACCCATTTTCATCCACCTAGGTTACTTGTGTCCAAAATTTATATTTAGATTACTTATAAAAACTTCATTAAAAAAAAAAAACTTCATCAAACCTTTTCCTGTTAACAAATTTTGAATACAGGCCTGCTTTTATTAAACAAATAAAATCAACTAGCATTTATTTTTCAAATAGTACTCAAATAATGTAAACTTGAAAAACATTTGTGTTAGTTTACTTAATTTTTATAAGCTCTATTTTTTCCCTTAAACTGATTAAATAAAGCTCTTTACAAATTAATTTTGGCTATACCATCTGGAGATAGAAAAATATCACATATTTATAACATACATATATAACATGCAAACAGACTTGGAGATCTTAGAGATTTGTTTTAAAAATTTTAGCCATGTCTCAAGTACAAAACAAAAGAATAGTATCTAAATTGTGTTTTGTGTTTCTGGCAGATGGACTAATTTAAGGTTCTCTGCTCAAGTTTTTTAGTAGTTTTTTTGTTTTTGTTTTTTATTCTTTATTTTTTTTTATTATTTTATTTTATTTATTTATTCATGAAAGACACAGAGAGAAAGAGAGAGGCAGAGATATAGGCAGAGGGAAAAGCAGGCTCCCTGCAGGGATCCCGATGTAAGACTCAATCCCAGGACCCCAGGATCACACTCCAAGCCAAAGGCAGATACTCAACCACTGAGCCATCCAGGCATCCCTAAGTTTATATTGTTCTTGTTTTGTTTCGCATGCTGTAAGGATCATTTTGAGCTATTTTTTTGGAGTCCTTTGTCTTTTAGAAGTTTCTACATACTAATAAAAAAATGCATCCCATTGTCTCTGAGAGGGTTGGAATCTTTTCTTTTAAGAATCTCTCTTAATTTATCTAAATTCATCTAAAACAAATCCTCCTCAGAATAGCATTACAATTCCCAACTATCCAAATATTCGTATATTTTTCCATAAAGGCACAAGAAGATCCTGGTTCAAGGATCAGGTGAAACCTATCTTGTCTTTGGATTCCCTAAAATATCCTGTGAGGGACCTTGTTTTCCAATAGCTGTTGTAAAACACTGGGAATTGCACATTTTACCCCTTTGAATAGAGTGGCTTAGCAAAAAGCTTCAACAGAAACAGAAGAGAATAATCAAACAGAAAAAGAAAACAGGTGTGCACAATAAAGACTGACAACTCAGAACACAGAGCGGAGAACCAGAGGTTTAGAAGAGTGCTTACCAGGAATAGCTATGCCTTCTTAAAAGCAGATCCTGAGTAAAGTCAGAGCTCAACTAAAAGGAGGGAGCTGAATCCAAGAGACTGGGTAAATAAAAAGGAAAAATAACTCAGAAATGGAGTGTGTAGGGCTCAGGTAGGTACTACATGTGAGTCCAAGGCTCCTTTGTTCCTCACGCTTTGTCTCCTTTGGATCTCATTTCTAATAATGTGTAATGTCAACCTTAAGAATAAAATAGTTGATTAGTGTACCAGCAAAATGAATGTATTTGGTAATAGTAGCAGAATTAAAATTTGGGAAAAAACGATGGCAGACCATAGACAAGTCCAGAGAACAACAGAGTGGAATATTACAGAGGAAGAAGGAAGGCAGGATGTTTGGAATGAAAGTCCATTGCAGGAGAACAAGAATTCAGGGTTGTGGTGATTTCTCATTGGTAGAGTTGTGGTGGTTCCCACTGGCTGGGTTGTTCTGACCAATAATATTCCCTTCCTCTTACTCGGGTAGTAAGTAAGCTTCTTATCAGGAGGTATAAAGTAAACTGCAACAAGTGGTACACAAATGAGGGCTCCCCTTTAAGACTTCCTGACACCATTCTGAATGACATTTTCCTTTATTCAATTTCACATCCTCAATTACAAAATGAAACTAGTAATAATAAAAAGAATAGCAGCAACTTTGGAAGATTCGTTTAAGATTTAGAGATGATGTAAAGAAATTATCAAGGGAGTCAGCTCACAGTAAGTTTGCAAAATATAACAAAAGTCCTAGAAGTAAAAGCAATAGTCATTAGTAAAGGTGTGTAAGTACCACCACTATAGTTATATGTAAAATCACTTTATTTAATATTCTAAATTAGTATTACTACTTTAAAATATTTATTTTATAAACAAACATATTTAAATTACATTCTTCTTAAATCCGTTTTGACAATGTTTTCCCTCTTTATGACAGTTTATCTTCATTGAAGATAATGCTATGCCAAGTTGTATTCATTGTCAAGACACACTGCATTAAACACTACACAAAATGATAGACACAAATGATAAAAGTCTTTAAAAAACCACAATTGAGCTTATTTAAAGAAATGACTATGCTTATGAATCATTATTGGAGTATAGAAAATATCAGCATTATTGAAATATCAAGGATATTTGTCCAGTACAAGAGATACCATTTGTGAAGTGGGTTTTCATAGAAAAGGTAATACTTGAGAAAAGTTAAAAAAATAGAAATGAAATGGCAGGCAACTAGGTGTGAGAGTTTAGAGTAAGAAATCTTTTCACATCAAAAGCCAAAAATCTATGAAATTATTTGGCATTTTAAGGAACCGCCCTTAATATGGTATTATAATATTTAATAAGAATAAAGATGTGTACAAATGTGATCGAGAAGAAACATGCTAAGAATTTGAGATATTTTCTTTTCCTTAAAGGTTATGGAGAATCAATGATGAGTTTTAGCCAAGAAATGGCATGTTCAAATTTTCACTAAAAATAAGTAAATAAAATGTGATTTGGAGAATAAAAGACAAACAGTAAGGACATAAATTGCAGAATATAAGCTAGGGGCTTAGACTTAGGTAAGGTATAAGAAAGACAGTTTTAAAGATTACAGAGTGAAAAATCAAGAGAGAAAAGGCATTTCATCTCAATTTGCCAAAATCGATATTTAATATCATGATTCCCTCTGCTACTCATAACATTTCTTCACAATTAAAAGAACAAAAATATCACCAATGTTTGAAACAGCCTATGGCTTTTCAGGTTAGGCAGTCAAATTATAAGTATTTGACATAATTTTCTCAACTAACCATTCCTTACTAATTACACTACCATTGACAAATAAGTTTGTAATTATAAAACAAAATGTTATATATGGATTTATTTAATTATTTATTTCTTAAAATTTCAGTGTAATTAATATACAGTGTTGTATTAGTTTCGGGTGTACAATATATTGATTCCACAATTCTATACATGACTCAAAGTGCTCATCTTGGTAAGTGGACTCTTCATCTCCTTCACCTATTTCATCCATTCCCCTCCCTCCATCCCCTCTGGTAACCACCAGTTTGCTCTTTGTTATTTAAGAGTGTTTTGGGGGCACCTGGGTGGCTTAGTATCTGATTCTTGATTTTGGCTTAATTTATGACCTCAAGGTGGTGAGATCAAGCCCCTGTGTGAGGTTCACCTGGGCATGGACCTGCTTGGGATTCTCCCTCTGTCCCTACCCCAACCTCCACTTGAGTGCATGCTCTCTCTCTCTCTCAAAAGAAAAAAAAGAGGCTGTGTTTTTTGTCTCTTTTTTCTTTGTAAAATGCATACATATATACATACATAAAATGGGTTTACTAAGGAATATGTGAATATTAATTAAAGGAAGTAAAATGAAGAAAATAGAAATCTAATTATAGAGAATTAATTATTGTTTCTAATTTGGTGTGTATCCACATATATTTGGTTCATAGCTACAGAAGACATCATGTTTCTGAAATTTAAAGCATTTAACTAATTCCTATCGATTGTGTAATGAAATTCATTTTTATATTTTAAAATTATTCACAATAATATGGTGAGCATCATTGAAAACATCTCTCATACTTTCTTTAGAGTAAACTCTACATCAATGGGTAAAGGCATTTTTAAGTCTCTTCATATGTTCAAAGCTGTCCAAAGGAAAGGCTATGTCATTTTCATTGCTCATTTTTATCACTAGTGCTGGGTATGGTATGTTTTATATATATTTTAAACATAATAGAAATAACCATTATGTCATTATTGTTTGCAATTTTATTTCTTTTCTTAACAATAAGGGTAAAAATGTTTCAACTTAGAATTTGGAGATACAGAAATTATTTATTTTTTCCAAAACTTAAAAATAAGAAAAGGGATAGTTCCCTCCATCCAAATAAAGCATCCAAATAAATCACTACCAATATAACTACAAAACCATAAGGCACAACACTTTGTTCTTTCTTGCATTTATATTTTTTCCTTATATTAAAATTCCAAGATGTGCACATTCGTTTTAGAGATATATATTTTTTAACAAATAATTGAAATTATGAAATAAAATAAGACTAGTAACCATTTATTGAGGCAGGAAGAAACACATTTTTTTGGAAATAAGAAATCAACAGAAAGATTTAGATTTCCTTGCTTTTGACCTCGATAAACAAGATTACTACAGAGGGTGGGTAACTTTTCTTATAAACACCTAAGAAAGTATCATCAGTTGGTACACCAAAGACAGTACTAAAATTAAAGTTAATAAACTTTAGGTTTTAAAGGAAAGATAGAAGGAATTATGGTTTGCTCTTTAAGTCCCCATTATACCGTGTCAAGACAAAGGTTTCATAAACCTCGACCACACAAAGTCACCCGGAGTTATTTCCACTGCTGAAAAGCAGCCTTAGTAGGCAGTAGCATCCACCACAGTATGCGGCAGTGCTCATTACATTTCTATTGAATGCTTGGGTTCAGGACTGTGATTATCTGGATATACAGAATTTAAAGGAGAGAGGAAGGTATAATTGAGAATGCATTGTCATAAAAATATAACTTACTTTTGCCAAGTGTTTCTATCTAGAAGCAAAAGGGCTGAAAGTAAAAATAAGACTACTAACAATAGGCGGAAATATTTTTAAAAGTTTTCAGATAATATAAATGCAAGGTTTAGGATTAAATCAAACTTCTACAAACTACTAAAGACACATGCACTGGTTCAAAAATAGAATTTCAATCTTATAAATTGTGTTGAGAAATTAATACAATTGTCTGCTCTTGGTCAACAAGTTATAGAAAATTGATAATAACATTTAAATTTCAAACACAGAGGAAATAGAGTAAAAGTTAAGTTCTTAGGGAACTTGTTGACAAAATCACAGTGCCATTATAGCTACTATTTAAGTATAGGCCTAAAGATGTTAGATAATTTTAAAATGTTGAATGTGTCATTTACTAACAGCAAATAAGGATGTATTAGAGGATTACAGTATGGTTAGAGTAATTTTCATATCTATAAACCTTCTAAATTTATGCACTTAATTAATTTGTATTTATCAACAGAACAAAAGAGCAGCATTCCATTCCTTTTGTGTTTCCTGCCATCTAATTTTGAATTGATAGAATTAAAGAGGAATTTTTTTACAATTTCTACCCCTGAATAAGGCTAGATTTAAAGATTGTCTTTCATTAATAACTGTTCAGAAAATGTTCTTTGAACTGAACGAATTTAAAGGCTTATTATTTTGTTCTGAAAGTCTAAACTTGTATTTTCTACTGTGCAACAAGGGAAATTTAGGGCTAGTTTGGTAGCATATTTCCAGCATTTAGATGAACCCCTAGGGTATCCCATTAGTATGGCAGAGATTATATGATAATTCTACTCTATTAAATTTTTATATAAAACATAACTTTTAAAAAATTGAGTTGAACAAGAATTGCCACCATCTGTATGTTAACCTTAATAGAAACATCACTGAAGAACAAACGAGTTACCCACCTAATTAATTAGCAAACTTTATAAAATTCTTATTTTAATATGACCTTAATACAATGCCTAGCCTCAAAAAAAAAAAAAAAGAAAGAAAGAGAAACAGAATTTTAAAGCTGTCCTTGTTATCAGCTTATCCTTGTAAGCTTCCATTTATCTTATCAAAGTAAGGCATCACTTTTGCTTCCTTCTGCTAATAAGGTCTGGAACAGAGCTTTTCTCTAGCAGTTCACTAATTCCTTTTGCAGACAGAAATGTTCAGTCTGTTGGCTCTTCCCACCCCAGATGTGTCTCTTCTCTTTGGTTCCTCCCTCACCCTCAAGGAAATTAGAGATCCAAGTTCCTCCATTGCTGGAATTTTAAGATTTTAAAGAATTTGAAGCCCTTTTTTTTATCCTCAAGACCTCAATTCTAAGTAGGTTTTCATTTTCTGGATGTCTAAATGATTGTGTAGGAATGTAGACCCTGGGAATTCTGGGGTAAGTCACGAATCATGACCGAATCATGCTTAAATCAAACATAATCATATTTTTGGCACTTTTGTCCAAGCCAGTGGTATAACCAAATATCAGTAGTTTTCTGTAACATGCTAATGAAAACTAGTAATTTCCAGAGTATTTGCAAAGATAAATAAATTAATATGAACATGATGTAATGGCATGTATTATTATTACTACTACTATTATTAATATTACCATTAAGTGAGATAATCTATATAAGATATCTGATATCATTATTGGGTTTTTTTGTTGTTGTTGTTATCATATATTAGCTAGTTATCCCAGTTAAAGAGTAATTCTCAATTTATAAATGGCCGCTTTGGAAAAAAGATTTCTAATTCATTATTACCTCAGTAAATTTGAAAGACAGTCAGATATAAACAGATCACAGCTTCATCAAGACAAAGTTAAATTAGAACAGTTGAAGAGGATGGCAGTGGAGGAGGGAGGAAGAATTAATTGATTTTATTTGGGAGCAACGGCAAAAAAAAAAAAAAAAAAAAGCATATGTGGAAGAAACCAAGTGTCAGTCAACTCAACAGTCAACAGTGTCAGCTTCCCAGCTGGAAAGGCAGGAACCTGATACAAAATGAAGGATCTAGTATATAAGAACTATGAGGTAATCCTCTTAATGAATGGACAACTTGTCAAACCCTTCCTGGGATTCTGTATCATGTAGAAGACTCCCAATCTTAAAAGGAATGCAAAAACTTGGAGAGGGTTCAGAGGACAGCCACAAAGATAATGAATTGGTTGTAAAGTAAGACCTACAAGAAAAGGTTAAAAGATCTAGAATTATTCAACTTGGAGGCAAGAACTTAGAAGTTATTTAAATCCTCAAGTTAAAAATATATGGTGCCCATCTCAAGCTTCTCCATGAATTAAAAGGGGGAAAAAACTGTTTAAATCTCAGGATGGAAAATTTATGGAATTTAAACAATAATTTAGCAGACAGATTCATTACACATCATTAAGGACTCCTGAGAGTGGTTTACAAAATGTACATGCCCCTTTAAGTTGTATAATTTATTTACATATTTATTTTAGTGAGCTGTGAAGGTGCATCTTTGATGAAGAAGAGAAACGGCCTAGATGACCCAGCAGGGTTCTTCACAGTCTTAAATTTCACTGAAATCCAGAGTTAAGTATTAATAGTCTACTAAATCATTGCCATGCTTCTTGCCTTTTTCTCACTCATTTATTTTAGGACTGTAGGAGTGAGAAGGAAATTGAGGTGATTTGTACCAAGGTAAGTCTGGGCAAAAGGGAGGTGCAAAGAGGATGGAAATGTTTAGTGACACCAGCCTATTAAATAGCAACATCAAGGAGAGTAGTCAGGTCCCTGGACTCCATGGGATATCTGGGCCTCAGGTCATGTGGGGATAGTCCATTAGTTTTTTGTTTGTTTGTTTGTTTGTTTGTTTGTTTTTTAGGGAGCACCTGATGGCCATGAGAACCAAAGTTGCTCAGATAATTTTGTCTGTTTCAATTTTTAATATGCCATTCATTCATTCTGTTTTAACTGATGATGGTAAAAGTGGCAAAACTTTGGGATTACAGACTTCCTTAATTATTCTCTCAGTGAAATGGGTACCACTATTATTAGATATATATGAGGGTTTTCCCCAAGCAGGAAATGTAAAGTTTAAAATTTCTTTGCTCTGTAAGAGTAGTTGTTTTATTGTTAGAAAATCTGCAGAAAGTAAAGAAGGAGCATGAAGAGGCTTTTAGCCAACCATGACACAGACAATATTAAGATCATATTCATAAACATATGGGGCAGGGGCTGGGATAAACATGATTTATAGATATTCAAACATGCTTAAGATTTTAGCCTATATTCTTAGCCAATATTCTTATCCTACTTGTAAGTTTTCTTAGGATTATGGACTTGAACAATAGAAAAAAATAGACATTTTGGACCATCTCTTTGAAGTTCCAACAATAAAGTATAGGATGGATGTTAATTTTTTCTATCCATAGTAGTTTATAACTACAGCATTTTTTATAAGACTGTTTCAAGTTATTTGGGCTGACTATATTAGTGCCACTAGAGACTGAATGGAACAAATAATCTAATCTTTACTATAAAGTGTTTTTTTTTTTGTTTTTTTCCAGAAATAGGTGCCTAAAAACCGGCATTAAATCAAGACTTGACATCAATCAGGGTTTTGTTTTGGCTTTGATTTCTGAACTTGTTGGATCAGCTAGATGTGTTTTAAAGCAGTTCATTTAGCATTATAATCTGCTAAAGCATTGCCTTTTGCTTGTTGAATCTCCTTTTAAACTGTGCTTTAATCTTAATTATTACCAATTGCTCTGTAAGAAACAAGTCAATTAATTGGGTTTTGATATGGTTGGCATATTTAATTGCAGTTCCACCTCCAGATAAGAAATCTTGTTGCTTCCAAAGCACCCAAATCATTAAGGACTCCAAAAGATAACTGCTATCTGTATAGACATTTCTTTTCCTATCTGTACCTACTTGACAGGGCTCAGTAACCCCAGCATCAACTAGAAATGAAATATTTTGTTCTTGCCATTGTAGGAGAATTTATCCCTCTTTTGTGAAAGGTAATTTTGGTCAAACAGGAGGCATCATTCAATCAGACAAAGTTTGTTTTTTATCTTTTTAGATTTTATCTTTTAAGATAAGACACAGTAATTGTTCTTTAAATGTCCCTTGCCTTTCCTATAATAACAGGTATGTGAGGTTTTGCTGTTGCTATTGTTGATTTGTTTTGTTTTCGGAGTAGTCCCAGAGGTGTCCTTTCTTAAGTTTACTTAATTATTAAATTTAAAGAGTTATTACATGCAGGTCTAGAATTTTTGTTTGTTTGAGTGAAAGTGTCTTCAAAATGCCCATGATCCTTTTATTTCTAAGATCCCACACAGGTAAATTATTTTATTCATATCTTAAGTTCCTCATGTAGATCACTGAGTTTCTTTATGGTCATTAGTAAAACCCTGCAAGAGCTTCAAATATTTAGTGTTTTTTTTTTCTCTGTCTCCTTTTTTTTTTAACTATAATGTCCATACATATAACCCAGATAATGATGACACAGAAGTGCATAATAACTGATGATTATCTATTTTCAAATAATGAGAATAAATGAGAGAGGGGAAAAAAAAAGATCCCAAGAGCCATCTTGTTCATGAAAGCCCTGAAACAAATAATCTAAATTTTTAGCACAAGAAATTAAAAGTATGAATAAGGGGTTCAATGATGCTCAGTTTAAAGGAGTGAGTAGGATTTATTCAGTGGTCCAGTGCCTGAGACTCCAAGAAGGAGAGATGTCAATGACCTTCTGCATGGTCTATTCTTATTAAGGTGGCCTGGACTGAGAAGCAAGAGGACATCGGCTCATTCAAATGACAGAAATTATGTTTTTATAAGATCTCAAGGTTAATTCTTGAGCAGAGCTTCTATATTCTTTTAACAATGGAATTAAATGCATTTTGTTAGTTTATCAAACATAAAACATATTTTAATCTTGTGCTAGTTAAACTTTGCTATCATTGGTTTACAAGTGATTAATTTAAAGATGCCTAAATGACAGTGGACAGAATTGAATCATAACACTGTTTAGAGTACAGTGACAGAAAAGTATGGCTGCTACTGATGTCCACTGCTATCTGTTGCCCTCCGTTCTCTGTCAAATAGACCCAAGAAAAGAAACAATCTATTAGGATGAGAGAGATAAATTTAGCTTAGAATACATATTTTTATGACTGTTTTTCTTCAGAAGAATAATATTTGAGAGGTTATTAGATTTTATACTTTATATATGAACTATCAAAATATCAAATTTTAAATTAGTTTTGTCTATAATATTAATTTCATATCTGCATTAAAAAGCAAACCTATCCATTAAATAAAAAATTGAATATTCATTTCAAAACTTCAAGACAACTTTATAAGAAAATATATGCTTATAATAAAATTTAAAGGAAGAAAATTGGATGTAAATGATATTTTTCAAAAACTATCCCATTGACCATCTGAAAAAATCTGATCTATAATATGGAAAAGTAATGTAAGTAATGTCCCTTAGACCCATCTATATTCACAACACACTCTTCCCCAAGTCTGAAAGGAAACAACATATTTTTTCTTGATTTGGGGCAGAACATTAAGCACAAAAGAGAAGGAAAAGAATATGATATTTAATGAGGTCAATATCTTAATATAAAGCAAGTTCCTACAAATTGGATATAAATCTCTAAGCCCCTATACAGAGTAGTTAAAAAACACATAACAAAAGGGAAATATGGCAGTAACATAGAAACCAATATTCATTCTTACTATTAACCAATAAATGTGAAATATAACATAAGTGAACCATTTTCTACTTACAAAATGGTCCAATCACTGAAGGAGACAAGCTCAAGAATATGCATTAGAAGCCACAAAAGATATCTCTTGTCTCCATAATCTAATAAAAACACTTTTAAGGGTTTATCCAAAGAAAATAGTAAGATACAGAAAAATGATATTATTAGAAATATCTACAATATAAAAAGTAAAAAATAATTTTGAAATATTTAATACAATACTTTAAGTAAAAAATTAAGACACAAAACTATGTATTATAGTATCTCAAAAATACCTTATGTAGTTTTATTTTACTTAATTTATTTACTTTTATTCTTTTAATATATTTTTTAAAGTTTTTATTTTAATTTCAGTTCATTAACATACAGGTAGTTTCAGGTATATATTAACCTTAGTTTCAGGTATACAATATAGTGATTCGACACTTTCAACACCCAGTGTTCATCACAAGTGCTCTCTTTAATCCCAATCACCTATTTTACCCATCCCCCCCTCACCAACCTCCCCTCTGGTGACCATCAGTTTATTTTCTATAGCTAGGAATCTGTTTCTTGATCTGTCTCTCACTCTTTTTTCCCCCTTTGCCTCCAATATTTGGTGGTTTAATATAACAGGAACTTGTTTCTTGCCCATAGAATCAGTTGACTGGTCAAGATGCTTTAGTTACCAAATCACCACATGAAGATAAGCCATGCCTCTTATCTTGAACTTCTGTAGTTTTAAACTATAAGGCAAGATACTAAAAAAGTAGACGATGATTTTTGTTTTGTTTTTCAGGTTATTTGATGATTTAAATTTTTTATTCATATTTTTCAAGTTGTTTAAATTTTCTAAGCATGTCATGTATTGCTTCTCTAATTATACAAATGAAAAAAAAAAAACTCTTACCAAACTCCATCTTTTTCTAGATGGTAATTAGGCATATTAGATGTAGTATTGCAAAATACATTGCCTCAAATTATTCATGGCATTTCTCAGCCAGATTTAACCTTCAATATTTAAAAGACATAGTTACATAAATTACATATGTAATACACATATAATTCCATATATGTATATACATACATAATCTGTATATATACAGATATGCATATGTATTTACATTGGTGACAAATGCCAAAATATTGTGACATCAGTATCTTAATAATTAAAAATGGTTATTCTCTCATTTGTATTTCAAAACATCATTCAATGAAATCTAATTTCAAAAATCACAGACACATCAAGGATTGTAAATTCTAGCAAGATAAAATGTAAACAAAACAAAGCAAAACAAACCAATACCTACAATATCAGCAAATAGTCAACTATATTTCAATTTTTTTAAAAAAGTCAGTGAATAAAATGGAAGTGTTATTTCAGGAACCCAGTTTATATTCAGGAACCCAGAAGTTCATAACTTCTCTACTGAAATAATGTATGGCAAGGCTCAGTGGTAGAGTTGAAGTCCAAAAATCAGAACAGTCTGTGATGTCATCAAATCTTAGGAAAGTATACAGTTTTATACCAATTATCTAGTAATCTATTAGGTTTTATCTCCAACAAGGGTTAAAAACTTAAACAAGGTCTATTAGCAGTAAATAATCCTGCCAATATCTTTCCCAGTAGGGCAACTCCTCCAGCAATTTTCAGGATTAATTATCAGTAGCAAGCATTTTCATAATCTGTTCTTAGTTTTGCAATTCTAAATGAACTTGGCTCTGACACATTCCTTATTATTTCCCTACTACCAGTAGGATGAACAACTTGTCCAGGTCATGCTGTGTCAAAGAAGTGCTAATGTGTTTATATAAACTCTGCAAACAGCACCTGTCTTGAATGCTTTGTATTACTTTTTTTTTTTCACCACAGCAGAACACACACACACAATTTCTTGGTATAAGAATTCAAAGGAAGAAAAAGACAAACTGGAAATTTATAATGCCAATAAAAATTAAATTGTTTTTGCTGAAGCCAGTCAGCTATCATAACATTAAAACCAATTTCTTTTCCTCATCCACTGCTTTTCCTCATTTGCACTACTTATATAGGTAGAAATTTCAGTTTGTCCTTTTCAATGCTTTGAGAATTATAACTGAACTCATTTTCATTGTTTTTCTCAATATGTACATTAGAGTGAAAATTAAATTAATATGGCATTTCTTTAGACATCTGTCCATATATATATAAATTCTAGATTTTTAGGCATAATTAATACTTATGAATCATCTAAAAGGAAAAATGCATAATCATGACTAAACTTCGATAATATTTCTGATCCCCCAGATTATTTGCCTGATGAACCCAAAACGTTATTCACTTATGTAGTTCATCTTCTTTCTGTGCTATTTTGAAGTGTATATTGTAACTTACATTTCAGTCTCAAATGTTTGTGTGAAAGAAAATCCCTCATTTTTAATTCCAGTGAACATATGGCACATCTTTAGAGTCCTTTTCTAGCTCTTAAAATAAGTCTAGTAGTCATTGTTTCCAGATAAATATAAAATAAAATTCATTCCAATCAGTTATATAATTCTCTTACTTATACTAAATAATTCAGCTAGGAAAATACTTTGTTTTCCTAAGGAATTATAAAATGCTGTCAGTTTGGTGAATTATGGAATACAAAATGGAAGATGGTAAATGTATATGAAAATGCATCAAAAAAAACAAAAAAAAGAAAATGCATCACTTCCTTTTTAATGAGGGTTAAATTGGTAAAGCTTGCTAACTTCTACTCAGATCTTATAAAAGCTAAACATCTTCTATTGTGCAAAGTGAAAAACTTGTTAAAACTTTAATTGCATCATGATGGTGTCGGTTGCTAGTCCCTCACTTTCTTAGCTGTCAATATATTTAGGCTGAATGTTATAGCAAACAAATTCCCTAAAATGTAACAAAAGAATTGGGATTGGATAAAATGCTATTTCTAGCCTGAAGTAGGGTAAACTGAAGCCTAAAATAAATTCTGCATCCTAACTGCAACCGAGTAACTTAGACATGTTCAAAAAAAAATTGAAATAATAACATAAGTTTTTATTGTATGCTTTGGCACATATGAGACAGATTGAGAGACCAAGACAAAGAGGTAAACGTCTACAGGGCAGTGTACAACACTTGGTCATAGGCATATGCTTGAGGGCCACGGCTGAGCCCCAAGTAAGGGTTAAAGGGCCAGCATATGGAGCCAAAAGTACTGGAGAGCATGGTTTCAATTCTAAGTGCCACCATGGGGCTCATAGTAACCTCCATTGTTGAAAAGGAGTCACCAGCTGGATCAAGATTTGTAACCACATTAGAAGCAAGTTTTCTAGTTGTCAGTGCTTGGGGCAAAGATTGTAAGAAGTGAGCAGCTGTCTCCTGAGAGAAAAGAGATCAGCTTTGGTGAATTCTGTGACAGTTCTGTCACTGAATGAGGGGTTGATAGGGTTCACACAGATGAGTATTTTAAAATGGAGCTTCAAGGTCAAAAGGGAAAAATGAAAGTAAATTTTTAATATTGCTAGGATTGTTAGGTTAAAGGATACTAATATGAAAATAATGCTTGCAATGTGTGTTGGAAGAAAAGCAATGGTACACAAATGTAATCACTACCAGGATATGGTGGCATGTCTAAGTTAAGTAGGTCTCAGTCTTAGTTTCTAACATGTGCAATCATCACTTTGAGCAATAAATTTTTCATTCTGACCTAAAAATTACAACTAAAGATTCTTTTAAAGATTCTTTGTGCTATGTAAAAAATATTTGTAGTTCTACATAATGTGGAGAACAATATTATAAAAATATGAAGTTCTAAAAGCATATATTATAAATACTATACTATTTTCAGTGACCTTCCCTACTGCATACTTAATAGAAAAAGTGGTTACTGATTTGACATTAGGTCAATAGATATACATCTTTGGAACAGCTAATGCCATATTAATCACATTTTTTTTTCTGTGTTGTATCGCCAAATTTGTGACAGAGAAGAGCATGAGAAAAGTTAGTGTAGGTGAGCATAAGGCTTAAGGGTTCCTCTGGAGCAAGTCAGAAATAATACATGAAAGATGGAGAATAAAGGAGAGGGGGAAAGTGTGAGAGAGAAACAGAGACAGACCAACCCAGAGAAATGGAGCATGTGTGCACAAGAGAAAAAGTGATGAAAGGAGCTAAGATGTTAAGAAAGAACACAATAGAGATGCCTGGGTGGCTCAGCGGTTTGGCGCCTGCCTTCAGCCCAGGGCGTGATCCAGAAATCCTGGGATCGAGTCCCACATCGGGCTCCCTGCATGGAGCCTGTTTCTCCCTCTGCCTCTCTCTCTCTCTCTGTCTCTCATGAATAAATAAATAAGATCTTTAAAAATATATAAAAGTAGCCATTGAAAATATTTTATTGGTATTGCACTTGGGTTGGTTCAGCCTATAAGACATTCATTAGCAATGCATGTACTATGGGAGACCTTCTCCAGCTACTTTTTTTTTTGTCAAGTAGACACTATATATCCCATGCATTAAGTAGAGGTTATTATCCATAACAAAATGCTTTCATCAGCATTGATGAGATGCTCTGACTACCCATGCTGTTGGCAGTCAATACATGCTTAATAGTAGTAATAATACCACAGATAACATGTAGTTTAAGAAATAAAATTGTCCTTCACACATTTGTCTCTTTCTCAAAGAATAAAATGTCTTCCCTGGCCCTTTTTCATCTGATGTGATGTGAACATTTTCCCATTAATGTGAGGTAGATGTGAGTAGCTCTACTTTGATGAATGCTTCTGCTGCACTCAGGAAGATAAAAGTAGGCCAGATCATAATCACTTGAGTTGTGTTCATGGAAAGAAATGCTATAGGTTCTCAAAACATTTTACTCATAATATGTAATGTAGCTAGTTTAGTTGCATCGACTTTCTCTAACATCTTTGATGCTAGATGGAGTATTTGTTATCCTGAATCATGCGTCTAATTTCAGATTGTAAGAGACAGAATAGAACAAATTGCATGGAATAGGATTATTATTTTAACGAACATATGATATATTTAAGCTACAATATGTATAAAAGTACTCTAATTGATACCAAATAGGCATCTCAGAAACTGAATGTATTACATGTGAAAAAAAGAAAACAATAATAGAAGAGACAAAGACATACAAGAATAAGTTTATACTTTTGCAAACTACATTTGAAACTTACATACAGGGATCCCTGGGTGGCGCAGCGGTTTGGCGCCTGCCTTTGGCCCAGGGCGCGATCCTGGAGACCCGGGATCGAGTCCCACGTCGGGCTCCCGGTGCATGGAGCCTGCTTCTCCCTCTGCCTGTGTCTCTGCCTCTCTCTCTCTCTCTCTCTCTCTCTCTCTGTGTGTGTGTGACTGTCATAAATAAATTTAAAAAAATTTATAAAAAAAAAGAAACTTACATACATACAAATTGGTTATATACTAAATGTATAACATAATAGGAATAGGATATTTAAGAGTTTACTAAAGTAATGTGTATAATTACTGAATCATATTTTGGACATTTAGTGAAGTTGTGTCAGATTCTTTGACAGTTTTGTTTAGAGAATTTAATCTTAAATTACCATTACTACTGCTACTAAACTCTAATGAGTTATAGAAGATAATCTTTGTGTATGCCTGACATTTTTTCCAAGGATCTGATACACTCCTATTAGTTGTATTTGTATCTGTTTGATTTCCTTTTCAGGGTTCTTTGTCACTTTTGATAACTCGCTTGAATCTTCTAACTAGAAATGCACAAGAACACTTGCTTGCTGGTATTCAAAACACTGTGATAAGGGCAATGATGAAAGGAAAAGGCTCCACTCCTGTTTGAGTACTCAATGACATCTCAAATTTTTGCAGCTAAAGTTTTATAGAAACACAACCTTGCCCATTCATTTACATATTCAGGGCAGGATTATGTATGTGGGACAGAGAGCTTATAGTTTGCAAAGTCTAAAATATTTTCTATCTAGCCCTATATAGAAAAAACTTCCTGACCTCTGGTTTATCAAAATAAAGTAGCTAAATTGCCTTAAGCCCTGTTGCACTCTTTCCCCAATCTTTTTTCTTCTTTCCCTCCTCATCATAAAATAGGTAGATCTTACTCCCTTCTTACCATTCATTGATTGACTACATGGTCATCAAGTTTTCACTTGAGAAACATTTTGTAAATAGTCTAAGATCACTTAGTTTGAATTACTTTCAGAGATAACCAAAAACCTCTAAGACCAATTCATTTAAAATCATAATAGCAAATACATATACAGCACTTACTAAGATCCAATCATAGTTCTGAATATATAGCTTGTATTAATTTATTTAAACCTCACCATAACACCTTGGAGAGAAGCATCATGATTATCCCCTTTTGGGGAAAGAAGAAATTTTGGTACAAAGAATGTAAGTAACTTACTTAAAGTAACATAGCTAAATGGAAGTCAGAAATGGTATTAGATTCCAGGACAGCTGGATAATAACTAAACTCTGGTTTCAGTGTATATATGTTAGTTAATTAATGTGCTTTACATTTTAATCAACATCATTGCCCCCCAAAAGATCATTATCTCTTGTTCTCATACATTATCATAAAACTCTAATGTTAGCCAGGTGATACATTAACAATTTAAGGCTTTCATTTAATATACAGAGGTATCCTATGTCTCTAACTCTCCAGTGCTTAGTAATGCTCAGGAAACATTAAAGCAGCACTTAACAGTGGAGAAGAAGGAGAAGAGTGGTGATACTTTGAGCTTTATGTAACATATGTCAGAAATAAAATAATTTTACTATTACATGTAATTTTTATATGAAGATACAGATGAAGTACAGACAAATAAGTGAGCTTATGAAAATAAATAACACACACAAATTTACCTGGGTGCTGCACATCAGAATCAAAGTAGAAAGAACAATTTTCTTAGCTACAGAAATAAACCATCACTGAAAAAAAATCCCTACAAAATAGAGAGAAATAAAAGGGAAAGATAGCTTTGGGAAAATGACTCTAATTTCAAACTAAGCATTAATTACTCTAATTATAAGTAAAATAGGTGAGAAAAATATGTAAGATCTGAATGTCAGTAAGACATCTTGAGAATGCTCTAGTTCATCAAGTTTTCCTTCTTTTGTAAAGAATATACCTAAACTATTCAAACACAAAAGAATTATCTCACCTTTAAACTCACATAATTATTTTTGACTTATGAGCCTGTTTTCCTAATTCATTGTCTGAGAATCTCCTCTTACTCAGTCTTTGATTCACAAAAATAAAATAACACAACTATTTTTTTCCTAGAAAATTATGTAATGTACTAAATGGAGAGCAATAAAAATAATTTTTTTAACAAGTAAGCTCTGAAAAGAATTGAACTACTATTGTGTGATATGCCATATTATTTTATTCTATAGGATTGCATAGTCATCTTGAAAACAAGAAATGCTATCAATTCAAAACATTACTTTTTACATTTAATAAAAAATATTGGCTATTTAGATCAACCTTGAAAAAATAAATTTTATTGGATTAAAATTTTGTTATAATAGATGTTTTTATAGCAACTCATTTGAAACTGCTTAAACATTCACATCTGATGGAGGGATAAATCTGTTTAAAGGGGTTTAAAGCACAACCACTCACAACTAAGCTGGCCTTTGTCAGCATGCACTTGACATCTGAATGAGTCTATTCTCTATGTGGTGAGGGGTCAACACAATAAAATGGCTGTTAGTGAATCATCCAGTAGTTTTGGAGAATACTACCAAAATGCTGTCTAGGTGTTCTGACACTAATCTGTGGAGAGGTCACTTTCACCTGAGTGACCTATGAAATTTCATGGTCAAGAAGACACAAACAATGGTTAACAAACCCAGAGACAGTAAATAGTTAAGCAGCTCTCCCTTGACCAAAGTTTTGTATTTAATCAGGCTTCTACAGGAGTATTGTTAGATCTGCTTTGGAACTATGGAGACAATGTGAACTTAGAATAGATGAAAATTTTCTATTCCAAATCCCATTCTGATTCAATCACAGGTACTAAAATATGTTCATTATTTTTATTATTGTTGCTGTTTAAGATGTTTAAAATATGTCAGATTTCCATTGAGAAAAGGGGTTAACTATTTAAAAGTAGATTAGAAAACCCCTGCAATGATGAAACAAATTAGTTTCTGAGACTATCTCAACATTTAACAGTTATATACTAATTCAGTTTTTTAAATAGTAAGGTGGTTTGATGCAAGATGACTCTATAAATAGCCTATATCTTAAAAGGCATATTTCTTCAAAAATTGGGCAGAGGGGCACCTGGGTGGCTCAGTGGTTGAGCATCTGCCTTTGGCTCAGGGTGTGATCCTGGGGTCTTGAGATGGAGTCCCACATCAGACTTCCTACAGGGAGCTTGCTTCTTCCTCTGCCTATGTCTCTGCCTCTCTCTTATGAATAAATAAATAAAAATTTTTAAAAATTGGGCAGAGCATAAAATAACCTACATGATAATTTCAGAATTAGATGTGTTATTGTGTTTTAAAATGATGTAATTGTTAAATTTGAAATTTTTGTAAAATGGCTCAATACACTAATTAAGGAAAAACGTGTATATTATAAATCAAAGAAGTATGTATTGCAGACCCAAAGATTCTAAAGACTATCTTAAGAAAATCCTGTGGAAAAATTTAATAAAATCTGTAGATAGCAAATGTTGCCCTGTTTTACCAAAAAATAGGTAGATTGATTGGGAGACTCATAAAGAGTGGCTTGCAATTAATCACTAACAAAATTCTTGAATTGCAACAGTTTATAAATCAAATCAATAATCATTTAGAAACCAGCACAGTTTCCATAGAGCAGGTCACATTTTTTTTTCTAGAACTCCTTGATAGACCTATTTAGGCATGAAGATTCTCATATGGACATCAGATATTGAAAATTACTTCTGGCCTCTTCCTCAATTCAACTTCCTCCTTTGGCTTCCTATTCAACACAGTTCTGCATTCATTCATTTTTTTTTAGGGTTTTTATCTAAATTCCAGTTAGTTAACATACAGTGTAATATGAATATCAAGTGTACAATATAGACATTTAACATTTTCATACTGCATTCATTCTTGAGTTCACTATTGCTCAATTATAGAAACTCTCTCTTCACCACTTTTGTTCCACAAAACCTTCACTGGCTAGGCTATAACAGAAGGATATTTAGGTGATGTTTAAGAAATCAAAGTTTCATTTTTAAAAGTAGCTTAAATTTAAATATCAAGAATTTGTTTTATTTATTTATTTTTTAAATTTTATTTATTTATTAATGAGTGACAAAGAGAACAAGAGAGAGGTAAAGACACAGGCAGAGGGAGAAGCAGGCTCCATGCAAGGTGCCTGACATGGGACTCGATCCCAGGTCTCCAGGATCAGACCCTGGGCTGAAGGAGGGGCTAAACCGCTGAGCCACCCGGGCTGCCCAAAGAATTTGTTTTAAACAGTGTTTTGGACACAGTGCATCTTGAGCTCACCAGGGTACTTGACATTTCGGTGGGTCTTCAATGAAATGTAATTTGCTATAAGTTCAATTAAAGTAAATTTAAATAGAGAGGTAAAGTTCTAGCAGCAAACTATAGACTTGGTAATTGTGCCCTTGGTCATAATTTTTGATAGAAATTAGCTGGCATTCGTTGTTCATTTTCCTGCTTCCTCCATAACTCCACTCACTAATCCTCAGGACATCATGGATTTGATATATATCAGGCCCAAGGTTGATGCTGAGTGTCAAAGTGCTGAATTGGCCAGACTTGGCCCTCTCTCATGGAATTTATAGACATAAGCTCTTTCAAGGCAGGGAATGAGTCTTATTCATTTAATTGTATTATAAGTAAATAGAATAGGTGCTTAATAAATATTTACGAATTCTGATTGAAAATTTATAAGGCATGCATATCACATTTTCCAAAATTTGAGTGCTACTAGAGGTATACTCAATATATTGAATAAATGGCCACCAGTTTAAAAGATTTTAAAAATCTAGATTTTTTTTCAATCTGCCTTCACAATTGGTATGATTAAATTTGTAGAGATATGCTTAAAAAAAAAAAAGCTCAGGTAACTGTAGAGCTACAGGATGAGCTAGATATAACCTTAATGGAAGTGTCTATGAAAAGACCTTCTCAATTTTAGTTTATTTTCAGTTCCTTGGTATAATTTGACTTCTGAAATAGTAAATAAAATTTTAAGTAGAAAATAGTGTTCAGATGAAAGAAAAGAGCAATCTCATTTGCCAGAGTATAATCAAAGCCAAGTTTTTCATTCTAAGATTCACATTGTGAGAGAAACTCACGGAAACACTGAAGGAATTAGTGTCAGCTTTGTTGGTGAAAAGAGGCAGAAGAGAACTAGCTTTAAAAACACAAAAGAAGGGTCAACTGGGTCGCTCAGTGGTACAGCCTCTGCATTTGGCTCAGGGCATGATCCAGGGTCCTGAGATGCAGTCTCACATCAGGCTCCCCACAAGGAGCCTGCTTCTCCCTCTGCCTATGTTTCTGCCTCTCTCTCTCTATGTGTCTCATGAATAAATAAATAAAATCTCAAAATAAGAAACCACAAAGGAATACCAAATGGAAGATGAATTACATATTTCTTGTATGGCTCCAAGTGGAAGAATCAAAGAATCAGACACTAAACTTCTAGCATCAGAATCCTAGGAAGATCACATTCTAGGATCAGCATCTTTCTGGTCTCTTGGTTCCTAGGATAAGAATCAGGAAGAGGGTCAAAAATGTCAGGTCACACCTTACTTAGGAGGCCTATGAGGGAAGGGAAGGCCTAAAGACTCTCTGCAGAATATCTTTACCCCATGAGAGCTGATAGTCTCAGTACCTCTTATCAAAAAGAATGAGAAAATTATGAGCAGGAGATGAAGCTATGGCTCAGACACCCAGAAAGAAGGACACTGAGGGGCTAAAATCAGCATAATTTGGTTGCAAATAATTGGGATGTCTCATCAAAATGGGGAACACGTCACAGTTGGAGCAGGTGGATAAAGAACAAGGCTTGAGAGAAGCCACATGAGGTAAATCGTTGGCCACCATTTTCTAATGATGGCACTCCCTTATATGGAGGGATTCTCACTCCTATGCATCAAGTATGGGTCCCTAAAGGAACACGCTTCCAGAAGAAACTAAAACACAACTCAATTTAAGTACATATGTTGTAACAGGGAAAGTGTTTAAAAATACAATGAGATTCCCTGTCTCCCATAACTGAAAAAACTCTGACACACCATGTATCCCTGAGTTTTTCAAATTGTGGGAATTTTTCTTAATTATTATCCCGGGCAAGTTATTTATCTCACACATTATACTTTAAAGTTGAGGTTGGATGAAAATCACAAAGTGTGGAATGAATTTTATCTTGTATGTTTGAAGTTAAGGTGTCAATAGCCAAGCCACCAACATATATGTTGCATGCAAATTCACCCGACCCTTGAACTTCAGATTGTTGGAATAAAAAGTGATTGCTTAATTTAATATGATGGTTGAAGTGCCTTTTATGCATTACATAAGAATATAAATTAGCAATTAGAAAAATTCCACGAGTCAAGAATTTCTTAAACTAAATGCAGAATTAAGTAAAGTGACACAGTTTATAGCTTTTAAAGCTTTGAGATAATCTTTCAAACTGGGTTAACACCAATATTTTAAAAAGTACTGACAAGAGACATCCTTAATAAATTTGAAGAAGTATGTTAGTGACTAATCACTATCTACATGTATGGTCAGGATACAGACATTAACAACCCCTTTAAAAACAAACCCTAAGCCACTCAAGACCAAAAGATAAAACACCAAGACGACTATATTTCAGTAGTTCCCTTTGGTATATTTGCTCCCACCGTGCTTGTGTTTTTTGCTTTCTGTTGCTATTTTTTTGTTTTGTTTAGATTTTTTTTTCCTCTTCCCCCTGAGAAAAAGGTAGAGTGGTGGGAGATGTGGAAATTCTCTGGGTTACAGGATAAATCCCTCCTGGCTGCCTCATTTAGCAGCTGGTAATTCTGTGCAGCGATGCTCAGCACTCACTCTTACAGTCCTTTATGTAATATAATATATATTTTTAAAATTGATTGTAATTTTTTTAGCACTTTGGGGGCTGCTGGTGGTCTCTTTTTCAGGCTAAATAGACCAACTGCTGCTGCTAAAAGAGTTTATTCGACCACCCACACTCGGAAGCACAACCTCCTTCTCCCTGTGTCCCCTGAAGTAGCAGTCGGTGAGGCCCGTGCAGTAATAACTGCGAGCAACCTTCAGGCTCAGAAAAATGTCACAGCTTGATCCCTGGAGTCTCCAGTGCCCCCATTCAATCAGTGTTCGACTGCATGACGCACCCTGAAACTTAAAATGAAAGCCCTGGATTCATGGCCAAAAATACAAACTCCCCACTGGCTCCTCCTGTGGGAGTTATTGAGGTTCTCCACGAGCTTGCAGACAGCTACCTACCCTTTCCTTTGGTCCCAGGCAGCAAGGAAAAAAGGCACAAATGTAACATTTTCTACACAAAGGTCTTGACTGGGATGCAGAAAGACTTAAAAACAGCAGGCATATACTTTTTAAAACAACATTTTGACAGATACAGTCAAGTGATAAAATATAGTAAACTTCTAATTACCTCAGCGGTTGGAGGCCAGCAAAGGAAGGGATAGCTCGGAGGAGGGCGGAGGAGGGGTATGCCAACTAATCAAACTTCATTTGGTTTTGCTCTGAAATCACAGAATTTGATAGTGTGTGTGTATGTCTGAATTCCGGCAAGGGGTAATCATTTTCAGGCCCAGATGAGTATAGAAGAATGGGGGAGTGACGGTGGATAAAATGTTGTTAAAATATTTCCTCCCCACCCCATAACAATACGCATTTGTGGTTGTCCCCTGCCTGGATCTTCCTTAATTAGAGAAGCCCTCAATGTAAAGTGGACCAAGAGGTTTTAGCCATAGAGAGGAAGGATAGGTAATTAACACGTGTAGAAATGTATATCAGTATCAATAATCATCCTCTTGATACCCTGATGATCCCTCCCCCTCCTCACATCCTGTGTTTATTTCTTTTTCCTGTAAAATTGCATTTTCTAGACTTTCAAACTTTGCTATTACTCTGTTAGAAGAATTTAGAAAGGAGTAAACCATTTCCTTTTCTTGCTGCTATATTTTAAAATTACATATTTTTTCCACATTTTATTTTTTTAAGAGTTTATTTATTTATTCATGAGAGACCCAGAGAGAGAGGCAGAGACACAGGCAGAGGGAGAAGCAGGCTTCCTGCAGGGAGCCGAACGTGGGACTCGATTCCAGGTCTTCAGGATCACGCCCTGGGCCAAAGATGGCGCTAAACCGCTGAGCCACCCAGGCATCCCTTTTTCCACATTTTAATATAGAGATGTAAACAGAGATGTACACAGATATATATAATTTGTGTATATAAGACAAATCTTCAAAGGCAATACCTGTTGTCTGCTCAGTAAGTAATAAGACTCAATCATATGGCAAATTGTAGATCCTGTTAATTTAGAAGCAAACTCACAGCCTGTTTTTAAACAGGAAACCTTGTCCAGTAATTCAAACCCATCATACCTGAGTTTAATTTTACATTTAAAAAAGTTGTAATTTACTATTCCTTTTTATTACTATTATTATTTTCCAGAAAGGGGGAGAGAGAGAGGAGTCAGAGAGAGAGAAAGGAGGCAGAGGGAGAGGAGAGAATCTTTAGCACCACACCCAGGACAGATGCAACACCGGGCTGGATCTCATAACCCTGAGATCATGACCTGAGCCAAAATCAATTGTTAGATGCTTAACCAACTGAGCCACCCACATGCCCCTCTAATTTGTTATTATTTTATAAAATATGGTTTCTTTTTTGATTAGGAAATTAACATGAATTCAGTGAATCTCAAGATCCATTGGATATGTGTGCTCATGAGGACGAAGCAAACTGGCATGCTGAGAAGAGAAGGGGCCCCTAACGCTAAAGAATCTTTATTCAAATAATTGAGCAGTGATGAGCATGAAAAGGAATCCTGGTTAAATAAATGAATCACTTTTCTCAAAATTATCTCAAACAAAATATTAAATTTTTAAAAGTAAATAATAGAATTGATCATACTAATTCACAAAAAAATATAGCTTTTTATTAGGTGGCCAATAGTACTTAAGATGTTTATTTTAACTCTATTAACCTTATACAGTTGGGGAAAAAAGGACTCTTATCTCACCTTTCTGTTACAAAACTGACAAAATGGTGTATGGAAAGATCAATAAGGAAGAAAAAGAAGCCAATGTTCAGGTATTTAATAAGGCTTTGTAGAATAAATTTGATATAGCTTTTATTTTAACTATTTCTTTATTGATTGATGTCATAAACCAATTGTTTTGATGTCATAAACCAATGTGTCTTCAAAAACAGTGAGGAACAGCAGCATGGTGGAGAATGTATAGTCCAGATGTCTCCTTTTAATAAAATTTTGTTATATATTACTTTTACTCTAGGGCTTAGGTACAGAAATTATCTATCATCTATCTATCAATCAATCAATCTATCTATCTATCTTTGTTTATTTCTTTATTATATATGCATTAGAGCAGAGGTTGGCAAAATGTTCTATAAAAGGCCATATAATAAATATTTTAGGTTTTTTTAGGCTTTGTGGGCCAGAAGGTCTCTGATACAACTATTCAATCCTGTCGTTGCAGTGAGAAAGCAACCATAGATAATATGTAAACAGACAACAATGGCTGTGTTCCAACAACATTTTATTCAGAAAAATCAGCTGAGGGAGTCACATGAGTGAATGGTAGAGTAAGGACCTCCAAGAATTCCTTCCTCCATAAAAGCAATGAAAACTGGCAAAATTGTTAGAATCAACTTTTTAAATACTCTGGAAGTTAAAGGCTTGTAGCAACTCAGGGATTATATATTTAAAATAAAAGGCTGAATCTTGGTTAAGAACAGTGAGGTTTGTGGCATTATAACTTGACCTATTCCCATTCCCCACATCAGTTCTGGAGTGTGGCCTCAGAAATTAACAGCCTGCTATCATGGTGAAAGCCAGCAGCATTGCAGCCACCAGAGAGTACAGAATAAGGTTGGAGCCTCTTTAAACCTCATTCCCAGAGAACTGTCATTATTTGACCTGTCAAGTATGTGTAGTAAAGATTTGACCTTGTCCAAAGAGAGGTCTGGGCCTTTGCCCTCAACTTCTGGGAGGTAATCAATGTCACACCTGATAGGAGTGTCTTTGTTTAGAGGAGAGTCTGGCCATACTAGATCTTAGGGTGAGGCTGGCCACAGCAGAAAGCCAACCATGTGATTAAGGGAGGAAGGCTTAGGTCACATGATATTAGTTGACCTGGAGACTGAGTTCAACCAAGTGGGCAATCAATCAGTCAGTCATGTATGTACAATGAAGTCCCAATAAAAATTCTGGACAATAAATCTCTGGTAAACTTCCTTGGCTGGCAGTACTTCATATGTATTGTTACACATCAATGCCAGGAAGACTATGTATCTGGACAACAACAGATTTTCATGTTTGAAATCCTCCCACACTCTGCCCTATACATCTTTTCCTTTGGTTGATTTTAATTTGTATCCTCTCCTTGTACTAAAACATAATTGTGTGTATAATGGTTTTTAATCAGTTCTGTGAAGTTTTCTAGCAATCATCAAAATTTAAGGAAATTTTGGGAACCTCTTCAAGCCATCATTCGGTATCAGAAGTCTTGGGAAGATTTGGCAGTCTGGAGAACTATTCTCTCAAACTTCATAGTTTGACTTTGGGTATTTTGTAACAGGATTAGAAGTTCCCTAGAATGATATTGATTTACCAATACATGTTGTTCAGAAAGAGAATGCGTAATAGGGTGGGGGTGAGGAAACTTTGAATGGTCATAGGGTATACCCATGGTATAGAACTGAAGTTGTGTTTTGATTCATTTATGGAAGTAAAACTTACCAATGGAATTTAGAAATGATGGATCCATCTCATGAAATGTTGGTTCACCAGATACATAAAGAAATGTAAGGCAAGAAGATATAAACTAAACATATAATCATTCAGTTATTGATACCTGTAATAGTTAAAATGAAAGGGAGAATGCTGAGCCAAATTTGGATTCTAGCACAAGTTATAGCTTCTCACCTCAGGTCCCATGTCAACTGGGTAAAGTTAAAATAAAAACTAAAAGGTATTAGAGAAAATTCTGACTCTGGGGCAAGGTTGGATCCTGACTGGACTAAGTTATAGTCTCTAGCCTCAGGGCCCCTACCAATGGTAAAGTTAAAATAAAAGCAAAGAAAATACTAGGGTATATTTTAATTGAGGTCTCAAAGCTTCTTCCAAAGGGAAAAATTATTCTGAAAAATACAGAGCAAAGAAGGTTAGAATGATTCACGAGGATGAGCAAAACAAAGAGGAAAGAAAAAGAGTCAAAGGACTATCCTAACTAGGTGGAAATCTTTAAATATTTATAAAGAAATGAGGTAAATAAAGCAGACATTGATGGGGTCCAGAGAAAAGTCTTAATCCAAAAGTTTGGGTGGTTTCAGTGGAAACCCCTGACATATGAACCCTGAAGGGCTAACATTGAAGCATGACCTACCATCATTTGGAACAATGATCATACAATGTATTTAAAACAATGACTGATCAAAGGGTCAGGGTCCCTAGGCCTGACTCCCAACTGGCAATCAAAGCCTACAGAAACATAAATGAATAAAATTGTTAGAGGGTGTCGGGGTGGGGGGGTGCATCTCAGGCTCTCCTGGACATAGGAGCTCATGCACTTTCCAAAGGAAAGGAAAAATGATTGTCTCAGCGACATGAGATACACGAGTGTATCTGCAAACATGAGACCTCAAAAATAGAGAAATGAATAAACAATATTTTAAGAAACAATTGTTGAGATCTTCCTAAATTTGTTAGAAAACATAAATCTACACATATAAGAATCTCAGTGAATTTCAAGTACAAACACACTCAGAAAGATTGACACCTAGGCACATAATCAAATGGTTGAGAGCCAAAGAGACAATCTTGAAGCTGCAAATGAGAAGGAATTCAGAATTTACAAGGAATCCTCAATAAGATTAACAGCTAATTTCTCATCAGAAACCATGGAAGTCAGAAGGCAAGGGCATGACACAATCAAAGTGTTAAAAGATAAAACTGCCAAAGAAGAATTCTATACCAGTAAAACTATTCTCCAAAAAGAAAGGAAAAAATAAGGCATTAAAATTAAAAAAAATAATAATTGACCCAGAAAATTAGAGAATTATATTTTGCTAACAAACCTGTCCTACCAAAAATATTAAAGGGAGTTATTCAGGCTGGAATGAAAAGAACATTAGACAATAACTTGAACTCACTGAAGAAATAAAAAGAACACTGGTAAAGGAAACTACACAGGTACATATAAAAGATAGTATAAATATAGTGCTTTTTTTGTAACCAGATTTTTTCCCTCCCAATTTAAAAGACAGCTGTACAAAGAAATAGCTTAAAATCTGTGTTTGTGCCATTTAATTTTCTACATTTACCTTCAGTTGCCTGGGAAGAATCTCTTCCATTAGAAAATCTCTAGACCTTTGCAAAGAAAAGACTTTGAATAGGTTTCTCTATTTCTTCTTCTTGGAAAAATACTTTATGTCTCTTTCTCAGGGACTCTTTTTTCTCAACCTTTTTGTGAGCTACGTCACAGTTCTATTGTTTCTTATAATGTTTAATTTTAACACTATAATTATTGATTATATCTTACTTTTATTTTAGTGGATCCCAAAGAGATGCCGTGCTGATATGTCACATTTTTCTTCTTTACAATACCTCAATCAGTGCAAACAGAAATGCAAAACACTGATAAGGAAATAAGAAACACCTCACATCCCGATTAGTAAAAATAATGAACAATTCGGTGAAAGGAGAGCTTGCCTAGCTTTTGGAAACTTGCTTCCACTATACCATGCTGCACAAGATACACACTGGTCTCTGTTCTCATTAGGATTTGCAGAGTAAGTCTGATTTTAGTCACTGTAAAATAAAACTTCCTTTGTAGTAATGATCTGGTGTTTTATCTTTAGGCTGACACAAGACTTCTGGGATCTAATTTTAGTTCTGCTTTGAATGGTGTTCATCTCCCCCAGCCCCCCCACACACACATCATAGAATAATTGAGATTGGACATTTGTGAAATATATATAGTTACTATTCCACATTGATATTCTGAAGTTGAATGAATGATTTTTGTGAGGCAGGGGAGAAGTCAAAACTGTAATTCAAATGCACAGATACCAGGTACAGCTGTTCTAGGTACAGGCGTACCTCTGTTTACTGCACTTCACAGACATTGTGGCTTTGACACATTGAAGGTTTGTGATAACCCTGTGTTAAGCAAAATGGTCAGCACCATTTTTCCAAAAACCTTTGATCATGTCATGTCTCTGTCACATTTTGGTAATTCTCACAATCTTTCAAATATCCTCATTATTATTATGTTTGCCATGATGATCTGTGATCATAGATTCTTGATGTTACTATTATATTTGTTCTGAGGTGGTATGAAATGTGCCCATATATGTTTTAATTGATAAATATGTGTGTTCTGATAGTTTACCAACCCCATATTCTGTCTCCTCTCTTCCTCTCCTCAGCCTCACCATTCCCTGAGACAAAACAATATTGAAATTAGGCCTATTAATAACCTTACAATGGCCTTTAAGTGTTCAAGTGAAAGAAAGAATTACATGTTTTTCACTTTAACCCAAAAGCTAGAAATAGTTACACTTAGTCAGGAAGGCAGGTAGAAAGCTTAGATAGGCTGAAAGCTAGGCCCCTTATGCCAAACAGTCAAGCTGTAAATGCAAAGGAAAAGTTCTTGAAGGAAATTAAAAGTGCTACTACAGTAAACACAAAGATGATAAGAAAGCAAAACAGCCTTATTGCTGATATGGAGAAAGTTTTAGTGGTCTGGATAGAGTTCAAGCCAGCCACAACATTCCCTTAAACCAAAGCCTAATCCAGAGTAAAGCCCTGACTCTTTTTAATTGCATGAAGGCTGAGAGTGGTGAGGAAGCTGCAGAAGATAAAGTTTGAAGCTAGCACAGGTTGGTTCATGAAATTTAAGGGAAACAGCTGTCTCTATAATACCAAAGTACAAGGCAAAGCAGCAATGCTGATGTGGAAGCTGCAGCAAGTTCTCCAGAAAGTCTAGTGAAGTTAATTAATGATGGTGGCTACACTAAACTTTTCTTTTCTTTTTTTTCAAGATTATATTTATTTGAGAGACATCATGAGTGGGGGGTGAGGGGCAGAGGGGGAGGGCCAAACAGACTCCCCACTGAGTAGGGAGCCCAACGTGGGGCTCAATCCCAGTACCCCGAGATCATGACCTGAGCTGAAGGCAGATGCTTAACCAACTGAGCCATCCAGGTGCCCATAAACAATAGATTTTCAATGTAGATGAAACAGTCTTCTATTACAAGACTATGCCAGCTAGGACTTTCGTATCTAGAGAGGAGAAGTCAATAGCTTTGGCTTCAAAGCTTCAAAGGACAAGCTGACCCTTTTGTTAGGGGCTAAAGCAGCTGGTGACTTTAAGATGAAGCTAATGCTCATTTACCATCTGAAAATTCTAGGGCCCTTAAGAATTATGCTAAATTTACTCTGCTTGTGGTTTATAAATGGAACAACAAAGCCTGGATGACGGCACATCTGTTTACATGGTTTGCTGAGTATTTTAAGCCCACTCTTGAGAACTACTACTCAGAAAACAAATATTCCTTTCAAAATATCACTGCTCACTTACAATGCACCTGGTCACCCAAGAGCTCTGATGGAGATGTACGAGATTAATGTTGTTTTCATACCTGCTGATACAACATCCATTTTGTAGCCCATGGATCAAGGAGTCTTTTTAACCTTCAAGTCTTATTATTTAAGAAATATATTCTGTAAGGCTACAGAAGTTGCAAAAGTGGTTCCTCTGTTGGATCTGAGCAAACTCAATTGAAAACCTTCTAGAAAGGATTTGCCAGTCTAGATGCCATTAAGAACACTCATGATTCAGAGGAAGAGGTCATAATACCAGCATGCACGGTTTGGAAGAAGTTCGTTCCAACTCTCATGCATGACTTTGAGGGGTTCAAGACTTCAGTGGAGAAAGTAACTGCAGATTAAAAATAGCAAAATAGCAAGAGAACTAGAAGTTGAGCATAAAGATGTTAATGAATTGCTGCAATCCCATGATAAAATTTTAGCAGATCAGGAGTTACTTCTCATGAATGAGCAAAGAAAGTGGTTTCTTGAGATGGACTCATCCTGTTAAAGACGTTGTGAAGATTGTTGAAATGACAACAAAGTATTTAGAATAAATATTACATAAATTTATTTGAGGAGCCAGTAGCAGGATTTGAGAAGATTAAGTTATGTATTCTTTTAGATATAATGCTATTGCACACTTGAAAGTATAAATGTAACTTTTATGTGAAAACTACAGTATACCTACAACTTTTATATATAACTGGTAAACCAAAAAAGTCATTTGACTCTATTATGGCATTCCCTTTATTGCAGTGGGTCTGGAAGCAAGCCTGCAACATCTCCAAGTATGCCTGTATTGCAAAGCCATCTCTTTTCTTCACTACTGTCTCATCTTTCCCCACTGTTACACCTTTCCTCCATTTTGTTCATATATTTTCTAAATTCTTTATTAAATTCTTCTTACCTTGACAAGAAGTAAATGATTCAGAGCTCAAACAGGAATTTTAGTCTTAAAGGAGTACCTCATATCCTCCAAGATTCTACACTATTTCTATGTGTGTACTCTATTAAGCAATTTAGCATTTCTGTACTGCTAAGTATAAGAAAGCTAAAGCCACACTGCAGTTAAACAGTAAATAACTTTGACCTAGGGGTCTTTTTATCCAAAGAATGACAATGTTGGGAACTTAGACTTGGATCCCAATATGGTGTACAAATAATCATCTGTATGAAGTGGCTACAATTCTCTTAGACATTGTCTTTCATATTTTGAAATCCTTTCTAGAATGTAAACATTCTGTGGGAGTGTTTTTATTTGTTTGTTCATTTTTTAAATTGGTTTATTACATTATTCTCAATGGCTGACAAAGGGCATCATTAAATACAGACTGAATAAGTAGGACCTCTCAGGGAATAACTGAATTAGATCACAAACAGTATCTTTCAATTCTATTTTTTCTAAGTTGTTATATTTTACAGTTAAAAGGATATAATAAATATAAATTTCAATATTATACAAGTAAAACAGAAAGTAATGAAAGGAATACATCATCACTTGACTTACATGTCCTTTGGATCAATTAATCCTGACTCTCCATTTCATGGCAACCCTACCATACTATTAATTTAAATCATTTCTATTTAAAATTTCCTCCATCAGCTGTGTTTTGAAAAGACTCTTATGCCTTTCTCAGATCTCACTCTAAGCAGAGCATCTTTTTAGCTAAAATTTAATAAGATTTTTTCTTTCTTTCTTTCTTTCTTTTTTTTTTTTTTTTTTTTTTTTACTGTTTTTCCATTTGTCTCAGAAGCTGTCAACATCAACTACATCGGGCACATTTTATCAAAGAAGCTCAAAGTCTCTGGCTTAGTTATATGAAAATAAGGTAAATTGATGCAAATGAAAATTGACTTCTTTAACCCCTTGAAACAGAAGATGTCTAATTTTGGAGGTGTCCACTCTATGTGAATTTTTTCCCACACTGCTCGACGTCATTCCTGTTAGAAACTTTAAGATTCTTTAAAAGTAACTACAAAATTAGGTGAAGGGTAAAATTATGAATTTCCCACTTGGAAGAAAGTGGCTTAAATTCTATCCAATTATTTGCCATGACAACCAGCTAAACACAAAAGGGCTAGAATGGATGCAGAGTACTGCCTCTATAATCATCACTGTATGTCCTTCAAATCATGGATATGCAGCACCACTATCCCCGGCTACTTCAGGGCCATAAGCCTACACGGTAATTACATGCTTTGGAACACTCCACTTAAGTGCATCAATAATATAGTGAGCGAACGTGTTCTTTAATTCTGCACCTGTAAATGGAGGAAAAAAATAAGGAAAATATCTCTATCAAAAAAATAATAAAAAGGAAGAAAAATAAACTAGACAGCCAAATTATGTTTAAGCTGCTTTGTGAAGTCTCTCTCTAAAACTCAGATGGTTAATAATTCAAAGTTTTTGATAAACATAATCAGATGATAAAGTATCTCTGCTTAAGAGACTGCTAAAATTAGGACATAAGAAAATAAATGATGAGAAACAAACTCCCAATGAAGCTTAGTATTTTGTTTTTAACGTACCCATTTCAATTGAGCATTACAGAATCCCAGGTGACTTCTTTTTCCCATTGCCATGTCTCTATATAACTGTTATTAATGGGATTTAGAAGGTAACACCTACTAACTACTCCATGACTTCCAACACAAAAGAAAAGTTAACACGTCATGGCATTACACAACAGTATTTTTCTGCATGCTATTTATAACACATTTAATAGATTTTAGGGTTAGGGGTGTGCGTGTGCATGTATATATACTTGTGAGTGTTTTTTTCATTTTACAGACTTGAAATCCATATTTTCCTCAGAAATGGAAAGTTAATATAGTCAATTTAATAGAGAAGATACAAGTCAACAGAACCATAGGGAGAATAAGTAGTTGGTATAAAACAGTTCTCCCTCCTACATATTCTGATAAAATATAATGGCTAATTTCTTAAAATCAAAAATTTCTTCTGAAAGTAAAATATTTTTGAGTGACTAATTTCACATATTATTGAGGAATTTCAAAGAAATTCTTATGAAAATTATGCACATACAATTTATAAATAAATTTAACACTCTTGGTATTCATAATAAACTAAGTTTTTTTTTAAGATTTATTTATTTATTTGAGAGAGAGAGGACTGAGGGAGGGGGACAAGGGAAAAGAATCCTCAGACTTCCTATTGAGCACAGACCTAGATGTTGGGATGCATCCCAGGATCCTGAGATCATGACCTGAGCCAAAACCAAGAATCTGCCGTTAACCACTTGACCAGTCAGGTGCCTGCCCCAGGAATAAACCAAGGTTTTAAGTGGGTCCATCCTAAGTTTTTACACTTAAGAAAATAAAAAAATAAATAAATAAGGAAGTCTATACCGATGTTTTTATGCAAATTAGCCAACATTTTTAAATGAAGAGACTCAATGTGAAATTTAACTCTGTATATTGATTTTAAAATATGAATGCTATTTAAACAAGAAAAGCTTACATAATTTCAGGAAAGCCATCAAACTCGGAAAACTCAGATATGTAATGGTCCAAAATTTATAAAGGAAACAGAAAAGATGTACTGAATAACCATAACAGAGTGTCTTATTTCAAAAAAATTGTTATTCCAGAATAAAGTTGAGTTTGTTTTTCTTTGTCATTTTACATTTTTAAGTTGATGGATGTACATATGTTTTACTAAATTAATATTCGATACCTGAGTATGATCTTATGTTCATACATTTGCTTCTTAGACATGATCCTATGTTTCAAATGTTGCTTTTAGGATCAAGAGCATTTCTTTTCTCCATTATGTAATCACTATATAGTCTTTCTCTAATAGCAAATATATTTGGTAAACAAAATGCAATTTAATTTACCATGTGGCAATGCTGGCTAAAAGACAAAATCATTATTATATTTTTGAAGCTACACATAGAAACTTTACAAAGTTGCATTACATAACATTTACTAGAACTATGTATATAATATTAACTATTTCTTCTGGAGATTTTTACTTTTCACCCTGTTCAGAGAGTGGATTTTGAAACGTTTGTATGCAACTCTTAATATACAGATACCCCGGTACTAAAACAGTATTGTTTTATATGGGGAACTACTGTTTTAAAGTTTAAGACTACCCACAGGATGCAAATTCCATTAATTTGGCAATGAACCATCAGTATACTAAATCCGGAATAAAACATTGGTTGAAAAAAAAAATGGTTGTTTTTTGAAGGAAATACTGACAATCATATAAGGGTTGAAACTTACTAATAGTTTTTTTTTTTTCTCACTGACACAGACACAGGAGCAGGCCACTTATTTGCATATTGTTAAAATGCATATTGCTGAGACTTGGATTATGAAATATAGACTGAAGAGAAATATTACAGGTGAATTTCAAGTTCTTGAGAAGGTTTTATGATGGAGTACTGGCAGAAATTTTTCAAATGACAGTACTAGTAAGGACTCACCTAGAATAGCTCATTGATGGTATGTACAATAGGAAACAAAAGTGGAAATGTTTGAGGTTGGGTGTCCAAATGACCCCATACCCAATGTTTTTGTTTGTTTTGTTTTTGTTTCTGTTTGATTTTAACTTTGTCTTCCTGATGGGATGGCAATTGATAATATTAAAGCAAGGCAATTCTAAACATTTAGATCACTCAATTGACCTGCATCTGTGATCTCAATGAAAATCTTAAGAATGTCACCTTTGAACAGGCAACTGAGTGTAGATTAATCAGACATATAGAAACTATCTCTTGGTGTCATCTAGTGGTTGTATTTCATCACTGCATAAAGGAAATACCTTACTGGTTTCCTGAGTAAAGATTGTTTTATTGCATTTGTTTCTGACTGACTGGAGAAAAAGAAGCTGCCATTTGTAACAGACAAGAGAAGGTTAGTAGCAATCAAGGCTTTCTGGGCTCTTCACCCCGGCCCTTCTCTGTGCCTTCTTATAAGGTCAAGACACATCGTCGGAAAGCTCAGTTATCGCACACTGGTGTGAAGGTGTTGTGTGCTGCCTCATTTAGGCTGCATGACTGAGTGACTGGGTGTCGTGAAGGGACATCCACAGCCAACACACTGGCCGAGCAGCACTCAGGGGATTCTGACAGACTGAGCTGACATGCTAACAATCTGATTTCTGATGGCAATGGTAGGAGCCTTCGAGTGAGAGCGAAGAGTCCCCTGACCCTCCTGTCATCTACTCTCTCAATCTCTATCCTAGGATAGGAACACTGCACAACTATCACAGGGAAAGGTGACATAGGGAAAATAACTTATCCGCAAATGTGCTGAAATGTCATCTCTAATGTTATAGTTCCTTTAAGACGAACTATAATTTCTAATATAACTTTTCAGTTTTGAAAGGAAAGGGCACCCAGGCTGGGTTGACAGAAATAAATTATCCAGATAATTAAGGCTAACTACTCCACTTTCTCTTACTCCCTGGCCCACGCACAGACAATAATAGGGCTCAATTATTTATAATTCAGGAATATTTTTTCTTTAAAAAAAGGATTTTCTATAAAACTAGTGTTGGAATGACTAACTCATATAATGATTAAGGAAGCAAATTATTAACAAAATTAAGAAATTTATAATTTTAATGATCATAGTTTTATCATGTCCAAAGTAACAAAGTATGATTTTTAAAAAAGGAAAAATGTCTGACACTTCATTCTTAATTTTCCACAATTACCTGATGTTTTCAGGTAAATTCTGTGGGTTTTTAAAATGATCTTGAAGGATTTGTCAATATCAAGATACTTATAGACACTGTGTATTACTAGGTGGACATTTCTTTTATTGTTGAATCTGCTGTTATTTTTCATTGATGTTTGCTTTTTCTTGTCTATAGGTCTTTAATTTCCAAATGTCTTATATGCAAACAAAAACTGAGAAAAATAATTAAATGAGAACATGAATGAATATAAATTTCCTGAAAAATTTTTTTAAAGATTTTATTTATTTATTCACTAGAGATGCAGAGAGAGAGAGGGAGGCAGAGACATAGACAGAGGGAGAAGCACTCCCTCTGATCCCGGGACTCCAGGATCACGCCCTGAGCCCAAGGCAGATGCTTAACTGCTGAGCTACCCAGGTATCCCAATTTCCTGCAATTTTTATCTGCCTTTGGTATAAAGGTCTTTGCTACTGCTAGTTTCTTGAAATGCATATACCACAAAATGCAAATGTACATCTATGAGGCGTGTGGGTATATTTACATATATATACAGAAATAGATATATTTTTATATTTTATTTCATATATAACAATAAAATACTCTCAATTCACATACACATTAATTCAAAATATATGGGACCAATTACTGTTCTACATATGCCTCTGAAACATATTATCTTTTTTCTAAACAAAACCACAAAACTAGATCATTTAATCTTCTATCTTGTGTGTGAGAGAATCAAGTTTGGTCTATGGCCATCAACTGTGGTCATTGTACTATACATTATTATTTTATCTTATAGGGCAAGTGATTGAGAATAACAAAGTAATTATGTAGGAGTGTTGTGTTTGTAGTGTTCATAAATCTCTTGTCAGATTTTGATTCCACTTATGGAAGCCATCTTAAGTTTGAATCATAAAGTTGATCATAATTTTAAGTATATTAATACATTTCCCAAGCCTATTTTCTGGTACTACAGCTAAAATCAGAGCACAGAGATATAAGACTTCTTTGACAAATGAAACAGGTGATTTAAATGTCTTATGTGAAGAAAGTAGGGCTCTGTTTTAATTCCCCCACCCTGATTTCATTTTAACTTCTTAGTAAATAAAATGTATACCATCTCATAAGGAAACAGATGAATATCCACCAGCTCCAGCAAGTAGGAAACTTGCACCTTTCTTCAACATTAGCAGAACTGGCTTACTATATCCAAACGAGCAACCTTAAGTAGGAGCTAAAATTGTTGGTTAATCATCAACAAAGAAAGTAAATGTCAATTTAACATAATTCATTTTTCTTAAAAGACATTCTTTGATATTTTAGTTGGCTATGGGCTTATCTAATAGATTATTTTATTCAGTTACACGGTCATACTTTTGGGAACCAATTCATTCTGACAAGTCTACTGGAATTCCATTTCATTTTCCCAGAGTATTTAGATAAATTGTGAACAAGCTGGTAGATTAAAAACACAATCTTTTTTTTTCTATCCATGATACGTATTGCAGTAATCTGTGGTTTCAATTTACATATTTACCCAAATGCTAAAGCTGATGCAAAAGTCCTTACTTGATTAAAAAAAATAATATTCCTAACTCACACAACTTCATGATCCACACTCCTTAGTAAGTGAAGGTAGCTACCATACTGTAATGTAACATTTCATAACTGGCACCTCATCTCCCATATCTCCTTGTGTTGTTATTTAATCTCTCCCAACAATGCCTACGCTTTAGAAGAACTGCCTAAATTTTACAGATTACAAAAACAAACTGATGCTCAGAGACATTACTCAAGTCTCTCAATCTACACAGTAAAATGTGGGACTATAATTCGATGCGAAGTCTGATCTTTTTCATAATTTGTACAGCATATAGATCTTCCAAAAATAACCTAGAATAGACGCAAGTTTGTTGTAATCTAGCCCCTTAATATAGCTTTTAAGAGAAACAATCTGGTAGCATGCTAGCTTTCTGTTTCTCTAGCCTACCAAAATCCTTCCTTTACTCAATCATACATTCAGTTAACATGCTTGGTAGCAAAATAATGGCCAGAAAGGTAAAAGGACAAGGACTTCTTAAAGACGAATGGATGTGCCCTTTCTTATGCTCTTTCTTCCTTCTATTTACCAGGAGATATGACTGCTGGATTTTGTATCCTGAAGTGGCACTGAAGAATAGCATCCTTTTGACTCAGATAACATATTGGTCCTGGGCTACTCATTTGCAGATTACTTTTAGTTGAAAGAGAAATGAAATTATGTGCTGTTTTATTAGTTTTCTATTGCTCCATAATGGATTTACCACAAACTCAATGGTTTATAGCACTCATTTACTATGGGTAAATGCAGTAATGCAGGTATAGGTAAGCTGTGTCCTCTCCTGAGAGCATCACAAGGCTGAAGTCAAGGCATTGTCTGGGACTACAATCTCATGTAACACTCTGAGGCCTCTTCCCAACTCCTGGGTTGGCAGCATTCAGGTCACGGTGGGGTAGCATTGAAGTTACATTTTCTTGATAGTTATCAGCCAGGGATGGTTCTCAGATTTTGGAGACTTGTCTCAGCAGGAGGTTCTCTGGTGTGGTGCCCCAATCTCTTCTTTTAGGAAAGGGTCAGTCCTTTTTTAAGGACCTGAGTAGATCAGTCCTGCCAGAATTATCCCCTTTTGATGAATTCAAAGTCAACTAAATTGGTACTTTAATGGCATTTGCAAAAATCCCTTCACCCTTGTCATACAGTACAACTTAATCATGGAACTGAAATTCATTATATTCCTAGATCCACACTCAAGTGAAGAGAGTTATATAGAGAACATTATCAGGGAATGGGAATCTTGAGACCATTTTAAAATGTTGACTACACTCGTTTAAGCAATCATTGCTTTTTAATGTACAGCCAAACCTCGTTATAAATAAAGTATCACATGTAACATTTGCCTTTGAATTTTATGCAGGAATAGTTCTTTAGATAAATGTGTGTCCTTCCTACCACAGACAGAATTACTTACAAGTATCTATCTATCTATTTACTTTCTTAAATTTCAATTTTAGACACCAAGATATTTATTTCTAAATTTAGTGTACAAATACAATATTCTAAATCAACTAGGATGATTATCTATCCCCTTATGTTCTATGTCTTTCTGCATTTTAATGACCCTATTCTACATTGTGTTAAATTTTATAAATCACTTCAAATTGTTTTTAAAAGAAATCACGATATGAAAATAAGTGATATAATTAAAACATGGTATATTATATTTAAAATAGATGTAAGCTTCATAGAGAGACAAAGCTGGGCATTTTTACTTCCTTTTAATCATTTGCAATTTTCTATTCTGATATATTTAATCCACAATTTGAACAAATTTTTACTGGAAAATATTTGCCTTTAGCTGTCTTTAGAGTTCCATAGTGAATCTAGGTATTAATTTTTCTACATAATCACTACTCCTCATTAATTGCTTTCCTGAAAATCTCCCTCACCAGAAGTTTACATGGCAAGTTGAGTTTATAAAACTTGGTTGTGAATGAGGAAACACATTAAATATTGTTTTCTCTTTGCACTTCTTCCAAGGGGGGAGAGGGAAGAAAGCTGACTTATGGATGTGGTTTGTAAAACTAAGAGTGTATTTTATTTGCCCTCTGTTCAGATATTTATCATCATTCTGTAATTATCCTTATGAGTTAGGCATTATCTGGATAAATCAGCTATCTTTCAGCAGGATTCGCAAATTCAAATGCTTATAGGTCTAGGCACAAATTATGAATAAAGTTAAATAAGTAGGATATAAATAGGGAACAGAACTGGAGAGTGAACTGCCCACTTAAAGACACTCCCCCCCCCCCAATCGCATCAGATGGATCATTTAGGCCACGTTTGCCAGATCTGCCATTGTACATAAGGAACTCACAATCCAGACTTTTTGAAATAACTCAATTTTATATGCTAATTTTACATTAAAAATTTCTAAAGGGTGTAGGCCAGGAAACGTCACTGAGTGAAGATGGCCAAAGGGCTGGCAGTGCACAATTTCTGCTCCAGACAATTCCATTGGTCAACAATAGTGTTTTATTGTTGGCTGTGAATGCATGTTAAAAGATGGATACATAAAATGTGCTCTTGAAATATAATAAATTTAATTTGATATTTCATAGAACCATTTCCTCTTTTTCACAATCTTTCTCTTTATTAAATAATACAATATAAAGATACCTAAAGGACCTTTAGGTCTGAAATTGTTGTGCATCTAATTGCTGTTAGTTTAATGACAAAATCCCTATATCTTATTTTATAGATAAATCCTGAGTTATCTTTTGGATAACAAAGACTAGTTTTGTTCCAAGTAAGTATAGGGTATTTTATAACCTGTATATTTATTACATTAGTAATAAAAGTTCTGAGATTTTTTTTCTCTTTGTACCATATCTGATCAGAGAGGATTCCTATCCCTACAATCACAGTGAATTTCTGAAACATAAGAACGATTATTTTACTCTTCATGTTAAAAGACACAACATGCTACCTCCAGAGGACAAATGTGTATTCTATATGAATTATATAACTTTTTTCTGCTATTATAGCTCCTATCATGACCAGATAGTTATTTCATTTTAAACTCTACTTAGATACAAATGACCTTTGGATCTCATGAATTCGGTAGATGGGATTTTGCCCACTTACCAAAACATCAGAGTATTGATAATCTTTACTGTGCTGTTATCTTGAAGAAGCCAATTTACATCAACTTTTAATCTGGTAGCTGACCTGTGCTACACTTGGAAGGGGAACCCATCTAAGTATCCAACTCTGACATTGCAGCCAGGCTAGATTATTCTGCATTCTTTGACTCTCCTTTGGTTCCATAGGCACACAGAGGCACACTGCGGCACTGCAGTCAACTCACAGTGGTGCCACAGGATAGCAAAATGTTTTAATTTTACAAGTTTGAAAGAAACACAGTGATCCTTGGTAGCTGCTGGAACTATATAAACTAGAAGTCCAAGATAGTTCACGGTTTCCATATTAGATGGTGCTAGAAGGTCTAATGTCATCATATCCCTATGAAGCTGAATTCTCGGTGGTTCCTAGAAGACAAAGAAAGTGCTACCCATAAATGTAAAACAGCAAATGAGGACAGTGCTATCCAATCTGATTCCAACACTTGAGAACCTGTACGGTGCCCTACAGTTGTGTGCACCTCAGGGTTAAGTAACTCTAGTTACACAAGAATGAATTTTTTCTTGAAATTTATGTATATTGTTTAAATACAGTAAGTTTCTAGAAAAAATACTTATTAAATTGTTTGGGCTTCACTACTTATGAAATGGACTGTTAGGTACTCCCTTTTGTCTAGGAGCACTGTGAAAAAAATTCATGTAGAAAAGGTCCATGAACAGAGAAAACTTGGAAACCTTTGGTGATGGCCATTTCTACTAATCAGTAAACTCCAATAGTTAGGGACTAAGTCAACTTTGTTTACTGTTCCATTCCCAGCACCTACCACTGTGCCTGGCATATCATTACCACTCAAATATATGTGTTGAATTCTTTTATTCAGTAATCAAGTGACGTAAATGGTCCTGATAAGTAAGCCAACTGCTACTGTAGGCATGGAAAGTGAGGGAAACTAAGTGTTCCAAGAAAGATATGTTCCTTAGTAAAAATTGAAAGTTTGAATAAATTTTAAATGGAAAATCAACTTTGGCAAAGGCCTGCATTTACTATGTGAATGACTCTACATTTTGATCTTTTCAGAAATAAGAGAAACAATTTTTGAAATCCTTTTTTGTATTTCTGCTAGTGCTGACATGCTTATCAAATGAGAAATAAAATTATTTGAAAGTCAAAAAGGCAGGTAAGTTCTTGCTAACACATGTGTTTAAAAATTTTACTTTTAAAATTGTGATTCATGTAAAATTCAACCCCTCTGTATTTAACCTTTTCGTGAAGTGATGAATATGTTAGTGAAGACACCAAACCAATGTTTCCAGGGAATAAATATTTTGGTTATCTTTTGCCATACAGTAAAGTACCCCGAAACTTAGCAGCATAAAATAACAATTTACTCTTATCTCTCACAATTCTGAAGTTGACTGGACTCAGCTGGCCAGTTCTTGGAGTGTCTCAGGAGTTTGAAATTGAGCGATGGCTCAGTTGGGTGTCTAGATGGCCACGATGGCTTCTTCGCTCACATCTGGTACTTACACTGGGATGGCTGGAGGAAGAGTTAGGGGTTGGCTGGGGATCTGGCTCTTCCTAAAGCCTCTCCACATACTCCCCTTGTGTTCCTTGCAGCCAGGCAGTATCACGGTAGTTCAACATCTTCCATGGTGACTGGCTTCCTGAGCAAGCATCCCAAGACATCAAAGCAAAAACTGTGAGCCTTCTTCTAATGTAGCTTTGACAGTCATCCAGAATCATTTTTGTTGCACTGCATTAGCTCTAAGCTTGTTACAGTGTCAGCTAGCTTAAAGGAGAGGCACTGAATAGCACAAACACTGGCAGGCAGGGTCAATTGTGAGGACATCTTTGAAGATCGGCTATCTCAATAAAACTTGTTTTACAGTTTTAAGAAGCTCATAAAGGAGAGGCATTATGGGTGGTAACACATGTACCATGCCTATTAAAACTGGTCTGTTTTGAAGAAAACCTTAGTAAATATCCATATTAAAGAGAACGAGATCCTAGAGTTAGGTTGTCAAAGACAGGACAATCTCTAGTAATAATAGAAAATGTGGAAGTCTTTATGATTAAACAAGTTTGGTCTCCAATGTTGTACAAAGGAGAAAAATATTCCTTGGTATATTGACCTATATTGGGACAGTTGTTTTCTTAAATTTCTTCACCGCTTGCTTCAGTCTGCTAAATCTAAAAAAACTGAACCTTGAATGACTAAAATTATTAAAATCTGATTATTATTTTTGTTTTTCCAGTAGGGCATATGATCACAAAGCTTATCTCAAAAAAGATGATAAGCTATAGAGTAAAAAAATATAACTATCTTCCAAATATAATTGGACAATTTTATTAACTATCATGATAAAGAAGGGAAATGAGGTGGCTGAGTACATAGGAGTTCCTTAGGGATCTAGAATTAAAAGCAGGAAACAGCATTTCTAGGTACATTAGGTGTATTTATGTTTTCTCCTCAGTATGGATATATTGTTAGGTTCTTAATTAATGTCTCTTTCCTTAAAACTCCCAGATAGGAACTATTCCTCATCTTGCTTAGCATAATGACTCCATTTCTGGGTCAGATTACTACTTTCCAGATCAGCTTTGTCGAGTCTTTCTGATAATCATGAAGCTTACTGAAGAAAACTAGTAGATTTCAGAGATATTCGCAGAACTTCAAGCTCAAAACAGCAGCCACATCATGCCCCTTGGAGCCAATGTTAGAGACAGTAGACTGGATCGATCACATGGTGACATTTCATTTATTTTCATTAAATTAAATCTTATAGAGGTGTATGTGCATGCTTTTCCTTTCACATTACTTACTTCTAGGCAGTAAAAAAACACAATGCCTAGAATATGACAGACACTTAATAACATAGGTTAAATCAGGATTTTAAAAATTATTTTATATATTTAATAAAGACATATTCCATGTGTGTGTGATGGGGGTGGGTATTAGATTTTGTTTGTTGAATCCTCTGCCTAGAATCATTTTGCTCCTCAACTATCAAATGGAGATATGTTTCTTCATTTACTGTTACTACCTTATAGTCTTTATTATCTCTTCACTAGGCTGTTGGAATAGTAACTTAACTGGTATTTTTTATTTTACTGGTACATTCTCTAACCTATCATTAGTGTGAGGCAGAAGACCGCTCTACTTCTCTTCATCATTTGTATTAGTTATATATTGTGGTATAACAAATTACCACAAACCTAGCAGCTTAAAACACCACAGTTTATCATCACAGTTTCTATAGGGAAGAGTCTGGCACATCTTCACATCCCCTCTTAGGATTGCACAAGGCTGCAATCAAAGTCTCTAAGGTGACTTAGGTTGTTGTTGGAACCCATACCCTTATGGCTGTAGGACTGAGGCATTCAGCTTCTTGCTGGCTGTTGGCTGGAGGTTACCCACAACTTCCAGATGCTGCCAACAATTCTTTGCAATGCGGGCTTCCTAAAAATGTCTGCTTACTTCATCAAGCCAGCAAAAAGAGTCTCTCTGCATGTCTGTTACCAAAAAAGAGGTCTTACACAATGTAACAAAAGCCCAGAAGCAGCAATCTATCACCTTTGCCACATTTTATTGGTTAAAAGAAAATCACAGGTCCAACCCACGATCAAGGGGAGATTATTATCCAAAGACCAGGAGGTGGAAGATCATGAGGTGGAGAAGGGTAGCTGAGAGTCTGTCTGCAACACCATGCTTAAATTCCATCTGTGCCTGATTATAAAGGTTCTATATTGCTTTATATGTTGTGCTTGTATATACTCTTCTCTTTTTAAAATTATTTTTAGATTTATTTTTTATTTAAAGGGATGCCTGGGTGGCTCAGCAGTTGAGCATCTGCCTTTGACTCAGCATGATCCCGGGGTCTGGGACCAAGTCCCACATCGGGCTCCATGGAGAGCCTGCTTCTCCCTCTGCCGGTGTCTCTGCCTCTTTCTCTCTCTGTCTCTCGTGAATAAATAAATAAAGTCTTAAAAAATAAATTAAATTAATTAACATATAGTGTATTATTAGTTTCAGATTTACTCTTTTTATTGGATTATCATTTCTACACCTATTACTAGGCAAAATCTCATTTATTCTGCAAAATAAAGTTCTGTAACTTTTTGAACAGATTTTGCTGAAACTTATCCTAAAAAAAGGAAAAAGACATCACAATCCTTTGCTTCTCTTTTGTACTTTTTTTTCCTTATCACTTATTTTACAATGTATTGTAAAAATCTGCTTAGCTGTCTGCCTCTCCCACCTTTGTGACATTCTACAAAGATGGGAGTCGTACCCTAATTATATTTTCATTTTCGGTATTTAGCACAGTGATTAACTAATAAGTTGATTGAGTGAATAATTTAATGATTTCCTAGAAGAAGAAACCTTCCAAATAACCCTTGTATTGACTGTATATTTATTAAAGGGATCAAAAACCCAACTTACCTAACCATGTCAGTTTACTCTCCATTGGCAAAACAAAAGATCTTGTTTGTACAGGGCATTCCTTGACTCTACTTCTGTTCTAGAACCACAGGGTCACATTTCTCCCATGACCCAAACAGACTTCCTTAGTCATCTTGAACAGTAACAGTTTTTCTTTTATTTTTAAAAATGGACTCGATTATGTTTAAAAAAAAAAAGTACAAAAAAATCTTCCTTAACACAACCTATCCACAAAAAATGTGAGGAATCAGCCTTAGCTCCCTGGAAAAGCCATTGAATACAATATCATTATTAGCTTCATTCGCAAATATTCACAAGGAACAGAGGGCACATCTTTTCATACCCATGTAGGATCTGTTACAGCAACTGTTTTGAGATGTGAATATTTCAGTAAGATAATAGACACAGGATTCACATCCATTCTATTCAGAGTTTCATTTTAGGTTTTATAGAAATATTTCCTGAGCATTCATTACGTTTTGATAATAGAGCCACAGAATAAAAAATCATGTGAGGGTCGCCTGGATGGCTCAGTCAGTTAAGTATCTGACTTTTGATTTTGACTCAGGTCATGAGGTCAGGGTCCTGAGATTGAGTCCCACATGGAGCCCCTGTGGAGCCCTGCCTCCAGCTCCAGGTTGGCTCCATGCAAGGCAAGGAGTTAACTTAAAATTTTCTCTCTCCCTCTGTACTTCCCCTCTCTTGCACGTGTGCCACTCTCGCTCAAAATTTAAAAAAGAGAAAATTACATGAAAAAAAATGAGACAAGTTTAAAAAATTAAATTATGTTTATTATCAGAAAATTTTAATGATCAGTAATAGTGACCATAAAAATCTATAGCTTCTTTCTCTCGCTTTTGTTAATGTTTCAAAATCTTCAATATTACACTTCTCTAATCAGTAAGGATAAGCTTCTTTTGATGAATATTACAATCAAAATATTTAGTTTTAAAATAAGTGATGTATTTTTTGCTAGAAAAATAGAAATTTGATGCTATTTAAATATATATATATATATATACTTTTTTTCTTTGTTGTAAAGGCATGAAAACTTTACCCAGCTACAGTTACTGTAAACTTAAAGGTTGACTCTTTCCATAAAGGTAGATAGAGATTTTTATTGTTTACAATTATGGGCCAAGTAGAGTTAATCATCAAGTTAACATTTTATTAATGATGCTGTATTTTAAAGTAAACCTTTCGTTTTATAAATATTTATCAGGATCATGAAACTAATGAAAACATCCTGTTATAATGTTACTTTTCAAAATTTTCTTAGTACTTCATACTCATGATTATATCATGGTCTCCACAAGCATATGGTCTTTTATTGTTTTTAAAAAATAAGACAGTTTATGAGGAACAATAATATCCATGAGTGTGAATTTCTTTTCTTTTAGATCAATTGTGTATTAGTCAATCAAGAGAAACTATAGTAAGAATTTATACTACTAGAAGGTATTTAACACTTTCATTATTCTTTTTTATTGTAATGATTGCAGTTATATTGTACTATCATTATTGTGTGGAGGATACTGGGTTTATTCCTTTAGAATTTATTCAGTGCTTTGTGTTTAGATGATCTAAAGAAATGTATAAAAAAAGAAATGTATAAAGTATTAATTTAACTGAACACAGCAAAAATTTGGGGTTGATATTCATCTTTGATAGGAAAAAGACTGTAGGTGAATTTTATTTTCTTTTTTATATTCAGTGTTATTCCAATTTAACATTTTATTTCTGTGGTAAAATACAATAGCTTTTTTGAGAGTAGTGATTGTTGGATGATGGGTTACTTATATTTCTGTAATGTTGAATTTGCATGACTATAATTTTTCATTTTTACTAAGAATTTAAAAAATAAAAAGAAAACATGATTATATAACTTTAAAAAATAAACTATGTCATATAGCTCAAAATATAATTTAAATACTGAAACTAACTTTAATAAGGATTAAAGAGAAAACAAATTTTTATTAACAAAATTTATTTCTATATCACCTACTCTTTTCATTTATTAGTAAATCATAAATATCATTCTATGTTAGTAAAGATACTTCTACAATGTCAGTTTTAATGGATCTTTGATAAAGAAATGACATAATTTATTTAATCTAATTTACTTGTCATTTCTTGTTTCTTGTTAGTTGCACTACGTACACTTTCTGGGCGTTTTGGCTATTCTTATTATTCTAACAATAAGAGTTATTTATATATTATTGGGAATGTTTTATCTGTAAACCTTGCCATAAATGATTTTCACAGTTTGTATTGATTTTTTAAATCTATACACGGTGTGTTTGGAAATGCAGATGTTTAAAAATCATATAATCAAATCTGTACTTTATGGATTTTATGCTTAAATAGCTTTACTGCATAATTATTAACAATTCTACATTTTATTTTAGGCCTTTTGTGATCATTCCCTCAATCTCCTTTTTTGTGTTTAAAATTTTAAACTCTTTATTTTGAAATAGTTATATTCTCACAGAAACTTGCAAAACCTAGTACAGAAAGCCCCATGTACTTTTCAACAAACTTTCAACAAACTTTCTTCAATGGTAACATCTTATATAACTATAACACTATATCAAAACCAGGAAATTGATATTTACATAGTATTTGTAACTATTGACATTCAGATTTAAGCAGATTAAGAAATTGTATCACATGTATAGACCCCACTACCACAATCAAGACACAGAACTGTTCCACCACCACGACAGGATTCTCCTGTGCTATATATACCAGTCCCGATGTCTCTATGCCTAGTCCCTGGTAACCACTAATCTGTTAGCCATCTATAGTTTTGCTATTTAGAGAATGGCATATAAAGGGAATCATGCATAATGTAACATTTTTATTGGCTTTTTCACTGCCATAATGCCTGGGCTTATTAAATGCATATATTTCTTTCATTGTTTTATTTAAATACCTCCATTTTCTCCTCTTACATTATTGTTGAATTTTATTATTTATTTTAAAATATTATGCTGTTAACTATTGTTATGAGTGGTGATGGGCTTGGTGGAAGCCTCCACCTCTTCCCCTATCCCGATGAAGTATTATTAGGACTACTTCATTCTTCCCTAAAGCTGTATCCTGGGTCTTTGGCTCCACCAATGGATCTTTTAGCAATCCCAACTCTGACTTTCCCAAGTAATCCTGTGATTGTCGACACGCAAGAGATACATAGTTGAACCCTCCCTACAACTGAAATCTCTGTGTAGCACTACTGAAAACTTGCACTTCTTATATAAGGGTTCCAAGACTCATGGTCTCTGCTATTAACAATAATGATATAATGCTAGCAGCAATTTATTAAATATTTGGTACATATTGAATGCTTTCATTCAATTTGTAATTTAAGCCTTATAATCACTATATTAGATATTATACCCCTATTTTACTGTTGAAGAAACAGTCTTTAACTAGCAAGTCCATAAGGAGGATTATAAAGAAAGTGCATTGAACATTACAGCCTGAATAATAAAACCATTCTCTCATTAATATCGCCAAATTTTGGACACTGTACTAATAAAATTCAAATGGTCAAGAGAAAGTATCTAAGAGATTATACTTTTGGGAAAAGTCTATTTTCTGCCCTTAACAATGGTGATGAATTAGGTGATGCTAAATGCTCTGATGGATTAACATGACCACAGTAATTTCCCCAGGATAATGACTCATATCATCACTTTTACAGCAGCCTGATTTTACTTTACTAATTTTCAAGTTCTTTTACATTTCTACAAAAAAAAAAAATCAAAAGATCCTCTCAATAAGCATCTTATGCTGGTCCATTGCCATGTTATACAGTTGTGGATTAATTGGCTAGAGTGAAAGCTATTTGAACAATAAACAAAAAAGATGTCAATGTATCCTGACATTGTCTTGACATGCCTTAATATTTTGTATTCTGTACTTGATTATCAAGGCTTATCTAGTTAAGCAGAACATAAGGAGAAAGGGAAAGCCATCTAAACCTGAAGGTAACCTTGTTCTCGTCTGGAAGAGTCATCAGGTAATGTCATTCAGCTGATGATGATCTTTGCTGAACCTTTTCTGGTCCAACAAGGAACCGAAGAACACTGACCATGACTTCCTGACTGGAAAGTTTGGAGAGCACTACCCAATATTTGAATCTGCTTTTCTTGGTGATAATTCTTGAGAAAACTATATCAAAATCCCTTTTCTTGTATAAGCATAAGTAGACGGGCTCAGAAAACCCATAGATTTCTTGTTCTAGGAACTATTTAGATGTAATCTACCTTGAAACAATTGATTTAGTTTATAAGTTTAAGAGTAGTACCTTATGATAAACCATACATAAAGCTTTGGGTTGAAAAATTTTTTTGTGTTTTTTTCTAATGAATTGAAAGATTCTTTCAGTCATTAAGATCAATTTCTTAGTGTATTCCTCAATGAACTCCTAAATTATCTTGATAAAGGTTCGCTTTTTCTGATACATTTAATATTTCATGTTCATAAGATATTTAAATTTCAGAATAATTTAACATATGCATAGGCATTCAGAGGGAAAAAGATAACTACACTAATTAATGTCAGCTTCAGGGATTCTTAAATACACGTTTCCTCTTAGATGATTTTCTAATTGCTTCTCCTCCTCAATTAAAAAAAAAAAAACAAGCTATGTTAATAGCTTATCATTTGGGGGGATCTGAATGCTACAGACAATAGTGGTTCCAGTGGTGCTCTCTCTGGAGAGTTGAGGAATGGGAGAATTACCTTCTTATAGGCTATTCTTCCAGCCACAGTTAACATTTGTTTAAATGGTAAATTCTTCTACAAACTCATGTGAAGAATGGAGGTTTTGAAAGATGATAAAATGTATGATTTTAAAAGAACACACCAAAGTTCACTTCTTTTTCATCTGTGTTCAAAACCAAATAGGAATAAATCCAGTGAATCTGCAAACTGGAATATCAAAATAATTTCTTGAGTATTGATAAAAGTTGGAATGAACTCTGTGGCTTAGGACAAGCACCAAAAGGCAACTATTATCTCTTCCTCCCAGGGCTAGGAATTGAAAAATCTTTTTAGAGCAGACAATTACCCAAGAAAGAATGAAGGAGGAAAAAAAAAAAAAAGAAATCCCTCAAGTCAGAATTTTTGATGGATTAGATCCACTCAGTTGAGAAGTTTGGGTCAGTGGCTGTCATTGACCAGTCAGTTAATCTGGAAGTTAATAAAAAAGACAGATCTATCTTCAGAGAAAGAAAGAGAATAAATTGGAAAGAAGCATTTCTCTTTCCAACAGCAAGAACAAACATTCTGGAGAAAACTTTATCCATATATCTTTCCAAATTAATTGTACTTTCTTTAGCTCATCTTTGAGATACATCTATCACCTAGCTCTGCCACTAGTTAGTTGTGGGACATGGGGACACTAAGTGTACCCCTTCTTAGTATCAATTTCTTTATAAGCAAAATGGTCATTATACTGGGACCTACTTTATAAGTTTATTATAAGGATTAAATGATGTAATCTATACCCAGTCCTCATCATACTGCCTGACACATGACAAGCATTCAATATATAATAGAGGGAAGCAATGTCTGTATCATTTGCAGGATAATATCACAGGTACCTGAAACTGGGTGATGTTTGATCACTTCCATGCCAGATGAGCTCTTGACCCAATTGTGTCTCAACTTACCTATATGTTTGTTGGCTTAGGAAGCTTCAGGATTAAAAATTAGGCTAACTGCACTGTTGACTCTTAGAATTCATGGCTCTTAGCAAAAAAACAAAAAGCTTCTAGCAAAAAAACAAAACTCACCCTTGGCCAAAAGAAAAAATATGGTAAGACTATGGAGTCACTTAGAATTTCAAAGGAACGCTGAAGAAGTAGGCAATTGTCTAGGGTTCAGAAGCAGGAACTGATCTGTAGTTGAAATGAAGAAACAAATGCCAGCATGTTTTTGTCTTTGCATTACTCAGCCATTGAGAGAGAAAAATTCATATGGTTGTACAGGTAGAGGAAGGTTTTGAAAGAAGTCCTCAAAAACCAGGCTTCCCTGAAGAGAAGACCTGGCAACTTGATTTGGCCACCTCCCCAAATTGGAAAGAGAGATAACTTATTACATGAAAATTATGGGGGGTTTGAAAGGATTCAGTGGTTTCACATAACCTGATAGTAACATGTAGCTACTGTGGTGGCCCTCCACTAGTGAAAAATCGCCTAAAATTCTGATTCAGATAAGCTAATAGATTATTTTCTGAACTCTAACAAACATGTTGCTATCAATACAAGTAGCACCATCAATAAAGTTTGTTTATTTTTTCCAGATAAGTTCTTCACTAAACAAGAGATTTGATACTTTACAGTTTATATTTATGGAATGAGAACTTTTTTTTTTTTTCCTATCCTGACAGACTTATCCAGCCTTTAAGAAATTTGATGAAGAATCAATGTCCACTTTTGGGACATATCACAAAACTGATTTTTATGCCTATTTTTACATTCTGCTATTTAGCCCACCCTAAATTTATTTATTTACTTACTTACTTAGTTATTGGGAATATTGTGTCCATTGGAGTAACAAGGGAATTCTTAGTGGCTTTGGATGCAATTGAGAACTACTTTATTATTCTGACTCTGCCTGGCTCTTTCTTGGAATATATTTGAGTCAAAACAATTCCTCATTTCACTTTTTTGCTCTTTGATTTTTTATTCTTTAAAGTATCCAAAACTGGAGTGTATTTAACACTTTCCTAAAATGTTTTTTTTTAAAGATTTTACTTCTTTAAGCCATTTGTACACCCAATGTGGGGCTCAAACTCATGATCCTGAGATCAAGAGTCGCATGGTCCACCAACTGAGCCAGCCAGCCATCATTTTCCTAAAATGTTCTTAATTAACTTCTTGGCTAAAAAGCTAGAAGGATTTTGAAGAAGCAAGATATACATTTTCTAATATTAAAGCTAACACATTTTAGTTTTTAGCAGTGGCTTTTGATGCACAAATTGGAACAAATATAGCCAGATTATTTTCTAAAATGTTACTTTAGGGGGTCATTCTTTTACTGAGAAAAAGAAATAATGTATAAGAATTTATGTATTTTAGATTGCTGTGGATTTTTTGTGTCTGAGAATTTATTCTAGTTTCTCATTTACATTGCCAAAAATTAATATTTCTATTTAGATAAAATGTTTAGTGTACTCTAAAAATCTCTTTATCACTCTCAATTAAAAACCACGTCCAAAATGTCAGAATCCTTATCAAATGCTAAATAGTGTGTAAGGAAAGGAATTTTTGAGTATCTGAAATCCAGTCAAGAATTAAATTGCTCCCAAGCATCAATTAATATACAGAACAAAATACCTTTGTTCTAATTCTTTTTCTTTCTTTTTTTTTTTTTTTTTTTTTTTTTTTTTTTTTTTTACTATTTCAGTGTTTAAAATTTGGTTTACCTTTCCACTCACTTGTGGATATTCTTGTTTAAATCTCCGATGAAATAAAAACATTTAATGAAATAAATGTTTACCTTTACAATTTTTTGTCTTTACATTAACTCAGGTTGAGACAAAATTGCTATATTCTTAATGTCCACTAAAAAGCTTAAAAATGCAATGGATTAAAATGTAAATATTTTCTTTGGTACTTGTGATGCAAAAATATAAAAGTCTTTGAATTGCTCCACTGTTCAGGGCAAAGCAATGTCTGTACCACATCCAATATGATCTCACGTGTGCTAGAAACTGGAGAGTTTAAAAGCCCTTCTATTCTTTCCCTTTCAGAAACTGCCTTCACCCTTCGGGGCCACACTTTTCATGTGCCAGACCCAGCGGAGCTGTGTTAACATTAGCACAATCCCCCTGACAGAAAATCAGATCAATTTTAAGCTAGTTCTTTACTGAGGTAAACAGCTTTAAGGACTGACTGGAAACCCACTTGACAAATATATATTTGTTACCCTAGCCTTGTTTATTTCTCATACCTGGTTTGTTTTTAATATAAAGGAAACAAACTCTTAATACAATTGTGAATATAACTTTTTTTAAAAGTTCTCTTTTCCTTGACAAAATTAAGTCTACTTAAGACTGGTTTTCAAAAAGACAAAGGGAATAAATGGTTTTTTAAAAATGTTTATTTAAATTCTAATTACTTAACGTATAGGGCAATATTGGTTTTAGGAGTAGAATTTAGTGATTCATCATTTACATACAACACCCAGTGCTCATCACAAGTGCCCTCTGTAATACCCACAATCCATCTAGCCCCTCCCCCAATCCACCTCTCCTCCATCAACCCTCTGTATTCCATCATTAAGAGTCTCTTATGGTTTGTTTCCCTAGCTGTCTCTTATTTCCCCTCCCTCCCATATATTCATCCGTTTTGTTTCCGAAATTCCACATATGAGTGAAGTCATGTAGTATTTGTCTTTCTCTGACTTACTTCACTTAGCATAATACACTCTAGCTCCATCACATCACTGCAAATGGCAATATTTTATTCTTTTTGGTGGCTGAGTAATACTCTAAAAAGGGAACTAATAATGTTTGCTATGTGTGTCCTCTCTTTCATCTATTGGGCAACCCTGTGATGGCAATACTCAGCTTTTCCCATCTCACTGGTGAGTCATTTCTTCAAGAATTACACAGATAGGTATTTCTGTAAATGGCACTTGTGAAACCACCCTTTATCTAGGTCTTTTGACCTCCACAGTAACCCTGTGATTGGTCCAATTTCACAGAGAAGGAAACTGAGGCATAGAGATGTTCTGGAATGTATTCCAGGATAAGCAACTACTAAACGATGTAACTAGGGTTTAGCTTTTAGCTTAGGGCTGTTTAACTGCAAAGTCAGTACCTTTCCATTTTTGAGCCTCACCAGTTAGACATTTCTACTAGAACTGTGCATGTGTGTATGTGTTCTGACAAAAATCAATGACAATGTATCAAGTACTAAGAAAATGTATTTTTCCAGTCTGAACAGTTTCTGATTTGAAACTAAAATCTAATTTCTCTCATCAGATGAAATTGAACATATTTACATGAATTTACTACATAGTTGAATAAGAAATAAAAACACCCTACATTTTACATACATTTACAATGTGCAAGCCACTGCCATATCCAATAACCTCATCTTTCAAATAACACTGGGCATAATTACTGTATGAATGTTCAAATCAGAGTAAGACTGGGAAGCTTAAAGGGGTGGTACAGGGCTAGAGATTGGGGGGAAAGACAAGTTATTTGGCTTAAAGCAAACTAAACCATTGTTATAGTAAACAAACAAAAGAAGTACCAACTTTGGACTTCCAAAATTTTGTCATTTTCCAGCTGGACAAGAATAAAGAGCAAGAATACCTTAGCCCTCATGACTCAAGGCCCCATTTCCTTCAACTTTAAATTAAGGAATTAAATTAGAAATTATTCCTGAGATTCATAAAGGCATTCAACTTCTATCTTAGTGTAGATATCTCTTGGTCTAGAGAATGTTGCGTAAACTCTAAATCTGTCCTCCAAATTTCTGCAGTGTCACCCCGGCTTGTGTTCCCCTAGGCACCAGCTGTCCCCAGGCTCCTTTCCATGTATGCTGTTCCTGGTTCACATTATATCTACCCAGGTGTGAAATTCTGCCTCTTGGCCTCCAGGAACCAAACAAGAGGTAAACCATGACCACATAGAAGTGTCACAGGTCCTATTGAAGATGTGGGAACCACAGGAGGAATGCCATAGTGCATACACACAGGAAAAACTTCCAGTTTCACATTAGACATTCCTTTCCATGATCGTCTAATTGGGCACTGTGCCAAGGGCAATTGTTCACTCATCCACTGACATCTCGCCTTCCTCCATGTATTAGTCTGCCTGGGCCACCCTAATAAGATATTATGGACTGGGTGGCTTAAATGACAGAAGTTTTTCTTGCAGTTCTGAAATTTAGGAGCTCAAGTTCAAAGTGCCAGCAGGGCCAGTTTCTGGAAAGAGCTCTCTACCCAGCTTGCAGGCAGCTTCCTTCTTGCTATGTTCTTATACAGCTCTTGCGCAAATACAGAGTTCTATCAGATGGTCATTTCCCTTCTTATAAGGACTCCAGTCTCATTGGATTAGGGCCCCAACCTTATGACCTTACTTAGCCTTAATTACATCCTGAAAGACCCTATCTCCAAAGAGTACTGTGAGCAGTTAAGCCTTTAATAATTTTTTTTTTTGAGCAGGGTGGGGGAGCACGACTGAGTTCCTAACAGTCCAGTTATTCCAACTTCTCTCTCTGCTCCCTTCTTTTTTCTCTGTGCTCTCACTGCCACTCTACTAATGCCCTGAAATATCCACATTTCTTCTTTCCTCGAAGGACTTCTGGTTTATAATCCCAAGTACTCAACTGGCTGGGGGTTAGAGAGGGGAAAAAGAACATGAAGCCCACAGAAGGGAAAGAAAGGCAGCCTTTTAAAGTTTATCCTACCTTCTCTAAACATTAGTCATACACAAATGGCATTTTCTCTTTTGCACTGGCTCTTTAAAATACAAGGAAAAAAAATTAAGTACAAGGAAGCAGGATAATTAAATTTTCCAATTTAAATATACAAATACTATTACCAGAACCCCATTTTGGTAAAGTTTTAATGACACAGTGAAAGAGTATAAAGCATTATGAATTCTCAGAAAAGAACAGAATTATAAATATACAAAGTATAAAAAGTCCAGACTTCACTGACACCGTAACCAAATAAATAGCCTGTTTTAAAACCTGGTAGAAATATTAACATACATGTTTCAATTAACCAGCAAGAATTTTTACAACTTGGGCTACCTACTAATTTTGCAACTATCTCAGTGCCTAGCATAGGGATAGGCACATAAAAGGTATTTAACCAATATTTGTGAAATGAATGAGCTCGTTTGATCCCTTAAAGCATGATTCTATGTCCTAAAGTCACTAGTTTTGATCTGGTAAACTGTATTTTAAAAGGTTGATATATATTATTCATATATATATGTGTATATAAAAATATATGTATTTATATATATATGAATATTGCAGCTGTTGCCTGCTGTCCTACCTTCAATCAGGCCTTGTGGTAAAATACATGTTAATGCTTTGTTGATAGGCCGCAGTATTAAGTAGAGGCATTATGGTTCAAAGGAGAGGAATTTACCTTCACTTTCCTTTGTGGAAGCTCTAGCACTGATACATGGGTGTCCATATCCATTTGTACCCCTCTGGGCCTCACTTCAAATACGAGTTGGTGCTTTTCTTTCTGAATTGCATCCCAGCTGAGTAGATGGCAGACACTCAGTTCTCTGTAAAGTGAGTCAGGATTTAGTAAAGCGGGTCGGTTACCCTCCTGGCACAAAGAGCAGCAACACAGCTGAGGAGGATTGATGATTGTTCACAGCCAGCAAGAGAATTTCCCAGAATTTATTTTCATGAGATGCCTATGGAAGACTGCCACAGGATGTCTTTGCAGTAGTAACTGAAGCTTCTTTAGGGGAGAAGTTGACCAAACTGTTCTGAGGCTGAAACCGCAGTGGTTAGGAGCACAGGTTCTGGCATCCAAATCAGGCTCAAATCCAGCTGGCTCTGGCACTCTCGAGCTGGGTGTCCCTGGCTGATTTACTTCACCTGTATAAGCCTCAGTTTCCTCATTTGTAAATTGAGGTAAAGTTGGGCTAATGATACCCAACTCATAGCAGGTTGTAATGCTTGCATAATTTATATAATTGATGACGAGCACAGTGCTTATATTAAGTGTTCGATAAATATGAGTAAAGTGTAATAGTTATAGGCATGGCGTGCATTTGGTGATATCATAGAGCTGAAGGTCACAACCCAGCCTGCACATTAGAATCACCTGGGGAACTTTTAAGACACGAGTGCCCAGGTTCACCCCTAGAGGTTAATTCAATTTAAAGCTCCCCAGGTGATTCTAATGTACAGCCAAGGTTGAGACCTACTGCCATAGACCCTCTGGTTTTCAAATCCATAAGGGCTTTTAGTGATCAGTAAAACCAATGCTCTCATTTTACAGATGGGGATGGATTATTTTTAATAAGTGGCAAAGAATGTAAGCTTCCTCATTTCTAGCCCAGAACACTCTCTCCTCTACAAAATAAATCAAGACTTGGTATATTTCTTCTGATCATTTTAAGGATTTTGTAATTATCAAGTTAAACAGTAATGAAAGTTAGTATTAAGGTGGCTAAAAGAGTCTGGTGAGTATACCATGATCCTTTGATAGGAAAGTACTCCTAGAGTTTTGTTGTGGTATGCCTCTAATTGGAAAGCCATAGCATATAAGAAAAAAATAAGTTACTTTATTAGAAAAAGGAACTGTGTCTGCTGGCCAGATGTATGTCTTCTTTGGAAAAATGACAGTTCGGTTTCTCTGCTCATTTTAAAAAATATTTTATTTATTTATCCATGAGAGGCACAGAGAGAGGCAGAAACACAGGCAGAGGGAGAAGCAGGCTCCCTGAGGGGAGCCTGATACAGGATTCGATCCCAGGACTCTGGGATCACAACCTGAGCCAAAGGAAGATGCTCAACCATTGAGCCACCCAGGTATCCCTTTCTGCCCATTTTTAAATCAGATAGTTTTCCTGTTACTGAGTTGTATGGACTCTTTATATATTTTAGATATTAATCCCTTATCAGATATGTGGCTTGCAAATATTATTTTTCTATTTGCAACAACACAGATGGACCTTGAAGATATTATGCTGAGTTAAATGTCAGAAAGAGGAAGACAATGTATGATTTCACTTATATGTCGAATCTAAACAAGCCAAACTCATAGAATTAGAGAGAATGATGGCTCCCAGGGGTGGGGATGAGGGAAACAAGGAGATAATGATCAAAGAGTACATACAAACTTCCATTTAGAATATGAATGTGTTCTGGGTAGGGGTAGCTAGCACAGAGCATGGTTAAAAATATATAGTTAAAAATAACATACTATATACTTGAAAGTTGATAAGAGAATAAATCTTAAATGTGCTCACCACACACACACAGAGGAAATGATATTTATGTGACATGATGGAGGAATTAACTAAGGCTATGGTGGTAACGGTGTATCAAATCAACTCATTGTACATCTTGCACAATGTTATGTGCCAATTATATCTCAATAAAGCTGAAATAAAAGAGGAGTTGTGTACATGATCTCTGAAGTTTTGTTATTCTTCTGGGTTTATCAAGATAAAGAAGCAAAAGAATTTCTCCATCATCCCCACGGTTCTTAGGAACACAGTACAAGTACCTGATTAGCAGAAACTGGTGTCCGTAATGCAGAGGGCTGGGGAGCAGGTCACCACCCAGCCCTTCCAGGGCTGCCTATCTCCCTCATGGTGCCCCAGTTACACAGCTGCCAGAGCAGCACCGCTAATTAGGTGACGTGCCTTGTTCCCCACCATCTGGACAACACTGCCAAGTTTCATCCCAAGTCTCCCTTGAGGCTCTCTGTTCCCTTGTGGCTCATTGCACACCATGCTCCTCCCCCTTGAAAGCATTTGGGGACTCTGCCCCTCACTTGGGCTCCTTACCAGGTTCAGAGGTGTGGCAAGAACCACACAGCACTGTGCAAGGATCTGTTCAAGCGAGAGACTCTGAAGTGTCAGGTAACCAAGAAAGGCATAATGAAGTTGAAATAAGTCCTGTGTGACTAAATTGGGATATTATCTTAGGAAGCAGATATACTTCCATTGTTTTACTGTGTTCTTAAATCAAAATGTGTGAAGCTTGCAAACATATATGTGAATTTATACTTTAGGATATGCCTTACTATTTATATCATAAAATACTTCAATCAGCTTTCCTTACTTTGGATAGCATTTAGTGGTGGGTAGAAAAAAGACCCTAGTAAATACATTAGAATGCCATTTTCAAACATTTCTGAATTTTTTTGGTGTTGTTTAAAGCCAAAGTTCTTCATTTCTTGATGGAGAATATTTAATAACTATTCTAAGAATATGAATGTATACATATATATGCATAAATAAACATACAAGATAATATATATTCTAATGTTTATTGTTTTAAGAAAATTCAGTTATACTAGACTGCCTGACAGGAACTCAAAACACACTGAATTTTGTATGTGACACAAAGTTCAAACTATGTTTAATCATTTGTACAAACCATTACTCTTAAAGAAATTGAACTGCACCTAGACTAAAATTCCCAGATTCATCCTCCTTCTGCCAAATGTTATTAGCAGCAAGTTAAAAGTGGGCCTGCTGTCACTGTGACCCCAGCTGACCTCTTAATTTCTTGAGTTCAAGTCCAATTAACCTCTAGGAAGAGGCACAACTGTTCTAACCAGACAAGTCAATAGAATGCAATAGTAATCATTTCATTTTCTGCCTTGTCAAAGGGTGGCCCTCCCACCTAACCCATTTCACACAAAGGTGGTCATTTATCACCGTGTAGAAAACTGTACTGAGCCGTGTCCTAGCCCTGTCTGGAGTACATTCATCAACTTCACAGACAGGAGCTGGGGTGTGTCGTGCTTTTGGAGGGTTTGGCAGAAGGTGCTGCTTGAAAACCTGCCTTGTCTGTACAACCTGTTGGTGTGCTTTGCATAATGGCACCCAAAGTTTGAATCTAGAAAGAAAATGGTTAATGAGTAATCTATTTCTTTCAAAGAAAACTATCCCTTTCCTGATGAATATATAAAGTATTTCTTTCCAGGGCAGACAGATATTGTTATGATTATTTTTAAAAATGACTTGGAAAGTAAAATAGTGAAAAACATATTTAAAAAAATAGATATGTACTACTAAATGTGATTCCTTTCTAGGCTGCTCCCAGCAAAGCAAGGGAAAGAACATTACCTGTAGAGTTCATGTACAATAAAGTTTACTTTAAACCAATTTTCTAGATGATATTCACAAATAATCTAAGACCTTCAATGTGATATATGTATTTTAGAAGTAGTTCTCTGAAATAAGTAATTATTTTCTGGAAATGATATATATTTTGTTTTACTCTATTGTATTTTAGAAAGGATCTGAAGGCAAATCATGTTATGTTTTCAGTGTCTCCAATACAAGAAGAGTCAGTACGGAAATCTGGTACTATTTTATTTATATTACCATGACAGGGATACATCTACTAATTTTCTTGTGCTTTACTTTTTGTCACTTAAGTTAATATGAAAAATTATAAATACAAAACTGATTATTGAGAAAATATAATGTCTGTCTATTCTGGCAACCATTTAAAACTAATAAAATTTCTCAATATAGCTTTTACTTCTGTATCAGATCTTTTAAAAGCTCCATGGATTTTTTTTTTCCTTAAAAAAAAAAAAAGAACTTCTGAAATAAGGGTCAGAGTCCTTTGGCATCACTAATACATTGGATCCTCACACTCCATTCTTCATTTATGTTCTTTTATTCCTTTTTCCATTCCATTTCTACTCTTCTCACTAAGAAAACATTAACCATAAGGAGTAGACCAGGATATAAAATTGACAGAATCAACAATTCTGGTCCGAGACTAATTCACTCTTCAAAAGTGAGGCTATTAAAAATGTAATGGAACCTAAAGGATAAGGAATTGGTCTCTTACTTTCTAGAATAACATGGTCCAATAGGACCTTCTATGCAGATGGAGATGTTCTATGACTATGCTTTCTAATACAGTAACCAATATAGGCACATGTGGGTATGCAGCGCTTAGAGCAGGGCTGGTGTTTCTGAGGGACTGATAGCATAGTACCCAGAATATCCTCTGTCTCAGGCACCTGGGTGACTCAGTGGTTGAGCATCTGCCTTAGGCTTAGGTCATGATCCCAGGGTCCTGGGATGGATTCCCACATCAGGCTCCCTGTGCTTATGTCGCTACCTCTACTTATGTCTCTACTTCTCTCTGTGTCTCTCATGAATAAATAAAATAAAATAAAATAAATAAAATAAAATAAAATAAAATAAAATAAAATAAAATAAAATAAATAAAATACTATCCTCTGTCTTCATTGGGTAGGATTTAGCAGGTAGACTATGTCCTCAAAAGTTAACAAACAACTTCACACTGTCAAATGTACAATTAACCTTCAACTCTGTTTCTGCCTTTACATCCTCATTGAATTTATGGTTTTAAGTTGTATATATAATAACATGTACATGGGCAAGATATGCTGTATCTACTTAATATCACATAAATAGGGCCTGAGTCTCAGCATACATAGTAATATTCTTATGTGGGAATTAGAGTTATTTTTGTCAGGGCCTAAAACATAAAACCTTATGTCATCTCACAGACTTCCAGGAGGTTGGTATCCTGGTGATCTGAGTTTGGTGCATGTGAACTAATTGGTAAATGTGAAGGAGTTAGGGATTTTTTGACACAAGAAACCACTACTCCTTATATTTTGCTCATGCAATCCCTAGAGTTAACAGAATGTCTTATGCAAATAGATCGACATCAGATGTAAATAGTTTAATATCTACACAGGGATTAGCATAAGTAAAAAATTAGGCAGCTTTTGAATTACTCTTAAAGAGATATGAAATATTGTTTCTGTGAATTAGCATGTGGTCCTCCAATGACTGTTCACATGTATGAGACAAAAAACAGCAGTGAAAAAACTCTCTCTAATTCAGTTGTTCAGTTTCCTACTGTCTTGTATTAAAAGCTACCTAATAGAATTTATAGTTGGAGAAACCTTTTAGGCAGCACTCTTTGTATTTTTTATTAAGTCCAAACTCAGAGAATCTACTTAATGTCAATTTTGTACAATGGTTATACTGCACAGCATATTTTATTTTAAATCTGCAGGACATGATGATAAATTGATAATTGACCCCAAGGCCATTATAAATAAAGAGGCCCTGTTTTTCATTAGTACAGTATTACCTAGTCATAAGGGAAAGAGGACCAATGCTCATTTAGCTCTCTGAGAAGTGAGCAATCAGAAGAACTCATGGTTTTAAAAACACACATTTAAAGAAAACAAATTTCTAGCTGTGAACAGTAAAAGAAAATGTAATTATAGAAGCATATGATTAGAAACATGCCTAAAAGAGTTTGTGTTTTGTACAGATAAATAGAATGTTCTTAACCGTGTTTGCTTTAAAAAGTCTAGCTGAGAAATAAACTGAATAATGTCAGGTAGTATAATTCCTGTTGGTATCTTTGTTTAGGGGTATCCAAGTATAATTGTCTTACCTTGACATTCCCACACTAGGAGAGAGCAGTTTCCATAAAAGTTCATTCATGTGAACAAGTCACTTTAATCATGCTCCCCAGACTCATGTACACTTACACCAACATATGTAGACTACCTGTCTTAGCTCTACTGGCTCTTGCTTCTTTAATAAATCAACAAAATGTGTTTAGATACTCTCGCTACAAGCAAAGACACCATGGAGAAAGCAAAGTCTATAAAACACAGTCACTAATCTTGAGAATCCAAATGTAAATAGAATGAACACTTCCAGAAAGTAATATTTAATAAATATAATAGCAGATATCAACCATGTGCTCTGTCCATGGAAAAAAGGTAGAGACATAACATGAATTTGAAAGGGCAAAAAAGGCCATCAAGAAATAATAGGAATTGAAAAATAATATTGAAGGATGAGTAGAACTTGAATTGATAAGATACAAGAGAGGTTTTGTGTTTCAAGGACACCACCAAGGAAGCAAAAAGACAACCCACAGAATGGTAGAAAATATTTACAAATCATATATCTACTAATGGACTAGCATCTCTAAGGAAGATACACAAATGGCCAATAAGCACATGAAAATATGCTCAACATAGTCTTTGAGAAATGCAAACCAAAACCACAATAAGATGCCACTTATTATCTGCTAGGATGGTTACAATATAAAGGCAAACAGTAACATGTTGACAAGGATATGGAAAAATTGTTGGTAGACTATGAAATGGGGTAGCCACTTTGGAAAACAGCTGTCAGTTACTCAGATAGTTAAAAATAGTTACCCTGTGATCCAGCATTCCACTCCTAAGTATATATCTAAGAGAAGTGAAAAAAATATATCTACACAAAAACTCTTACACAAATGTTTATATTAACATTATTCACAATAGCAAAAAAGTGGAAACAACTCAATGTTCATTAAATGATGAATGGAAAAAGAAAATGATGTATAATTTATACAATGGGATATTATTCAGCCATAAACAGGAGTTAAGTACTGATACACACTACAATGTGGGTGAACTCTGAAAACATGCTAAGTGAAAGAAACCAGACACAAAAGGACATGTACTGTATGATTCCATTTATATAACATATCATGTCCAGAATAGTCAAATCCATAGAAACAGAAAGTAGATTTGTGATTTCTAGGGACTAGAAGGAGAAAGAGGGGTTGTAAGTGATTGCTAATGGGTACAGAGTTGCATTTTGAGATGATAAAAATATTCTGAAATTGGTTAGTAGTGAATGATTGCAAAGTTTGGTGAATACACTAAAAATTACTGATTTATGCATTTAAAAGGGTGAGTTTTATGGTCCATAAATTATATCCCACTTTAAAAAAAAAGATGCAGGGGTCCCTCTGGATAAAGTGAGTAGATTGTATGAACAGCAAAGGAAAAAAAGTGACAAGGAACCAGATATGTTTGAAAGAGCATGATTATTTTACTGATTGTAGTCCAGGATGGAGATATATATCGTTTACATTTATATATAAAATAGTGAGAGGTGGGAGATGAAGCTGAAATGTTGGATAAGGGAAAAATTAGGGAGAGCTTCAAAGGATTGCCTAAGGAGTTTGGCATTTATTTGTTGATATTAAACAGTGAAATTAATTTGACAGTCATGTTATTTTATCTAATTTGGAAGAAGAAAGAGATGAAAGGGGCAAATCAGCTACCCACAATGCACATCAGTTTCCTTGGTGGTTGAGGTGAAGTGAAGTGAGAGTCATGAGGTCTGGGTTGAAGGGCCAGAAATAACAAGCAGGCTCCTCATATCAAGGATTTTCCTATTACAGAAGGAAACGTCTGATTTCTAGCATATATACCAAGTGAAATGAAATCTGTATCCTCAAAAATATGAGATGAGGAATTTTATATTTTACTTTAGAGAGGTTATAAACATGGGAAGTTATATCTCCTTCAGACATTGCTAATAATTTTAACAAATATTTTATTCTTTATGGAGAAAAACAAAGTGACTCATCAACAGTGAGAAAGTTTAATGTTAATCCGTTGTAAATTTAGTTAAATGTGTAAAGGAGCTAGAAGGTAGAATAAATCTGGAAGTGAGTGGAAAACGTCTATGGGGGAAGTATTTCAAGCAATGTATTAGGTGGTCAACTTCCTCTCACAAGAAAATTTTATCTATGGAAGAGCTCAGAGATGAAATACACAGACCACATCCTCTGGCTGGCATCAGTGGTGACCCTACACAGCAAATCATTTTCTGATGTCTAATGCTGTCTACATTCTCCAGGATTTCACTGATCCTGAAAGTGTTGTTATCTGTAACAATTTGCATATGGAACAATAGATCATTAAATTTTAAATGATTTATACTTATATTTCAGAGCAGACAAAGGACTGGAGCAGTGAGTGATGTTTTCCTAGAGAAGCTAAGTTCATCTTAAATATTAAAGAGAGCATATAGGTAAATATATTCCATGGCAGGGAAAGCACTGGAGATATTTTAGTAGGGAAATAATATAAGAAGAACCAAGTTTATTGATATTTATCATATCAAGAAAAGCAGTAATACAGGGTGCTACAAGCCTTAGTACCAGTGAAATTCTAGTATATGTGATGGTTGATTTGATGTGTCAGACTCACAAGGGATCCCAGCATGAGGCATGGATGCCCTTTTACCAATTCAGGAACAATAATAATGGAGAAAAGTTGAATTTGAGTGGATGGTGTAAAGAAGCCATGAAATATGGTTGATTCAGAAGTGAGGCGATATATTATGGGCAATGTTGAATACTGGGAAGAATATTTGATGTGATAAAGAGAGATAACAAGGATGAGGAGCATGAAAGAAATGTTTGCTCACAGGGAACTGCACAGTTCTCTAATGGGTGGGTGACTAATAAAATGTTGACAACATTAACAAAGGAAGGGAAAATTTAGAAGGGAGACATTTATATCATGTATTCATGATGCAACAAACACTTGCCCATCAAGACTGCAGTGAAGAAAACATTAAGGTCTCTACTGTTCAGGTGCTCAGACTCTTTGGGAGATTCTCTGTTCTTGTAAAAAATTATAATAACATGAAATAAGCACAAAGCTGGGAGTGAGGAAAATGTGGTGGAGGATGAGCCAGAGAAACTGCAACAGAGAGGGGTCTACTGAGGTGTGTAATAAAAATTAATAGGAGCTCACCAGACCAGAAAATTTAAAAAAGACTTTAAAGGTCAGAGAGTAGTGTCTGCAGCCATAAGGAACTAAGAAGAGGTAGCATTTTGGATACTGAAGAGAAATTTGGTGAGGTTGGATCCTTAGATAATGAGAAGAAAGAAGGCACGGGAAGGTGTTAGTGATTAATATAGACTTCAGATTTTGTTACACTGGTAATGGGGAGCTAGTGAAGGTTATAAACCAAGGAGAAAAAAGCCAAGGAGATGATTATTGATGATTATTTACATTCTAGAAAGATTAATTTTGCGGGGGAATTTGAAGGTGAAGGGGTAAGGAACCTGACTAGGATTTTGCTCTTTTCCAGATGAGAGACGATGAGGACCTCCTCTGGGGCTAGTAGAGGACATGAGGAAAAGGGAACAGGCTATTTAGGAGGCTGTCAGAGTAAGTGATGTGGTAGAGGGAGAAAGTGAGAGGGAGTGCAGGCTATCAGGGAAGACTGCAAGGTTTCTGGTTTGTGTGACATAAAATGGATGTGTCGTTTACTGAGATATGGAAGACTAGAAGAGAAGCAGGTCTCAAGAGGAGGAGGGGGCAGACAATAAATTCATGTTGGTCTAGGCTGAAATACAGTCTTTCGAGAAAAAAAAATCAGAGATGTGGTCTCTCTTCCTCTTCAGCTTGATGGGGGAAAGGCGATTAGCCTACACATCTCCTTGCATCCACGGCGAGAATATGATTCATTTTGTCCCAACCAGGGTTATCAGAATGATTTAATTGTTTTTAGAGCCTCTCATCTTTTGATTTAGATAAGGACTATCTGGATTCCCAAAGCAGCCCTATACATTTTTGTACTATGGATTGTCCTTCTTTTGCTGTTGTTTTTGAAGCCAAACTGGTTATTTACTGTGCTCTGTTGAAAGGGCTTACGAGGAGGGGAGAGAAGCTGAGCATTTGAAATTCAGTATCTGGTTAATGATGTCTGCTCTGCGGGTCTAACAATATTTACAGATAAGCAACTCCAAAGAATACAAAACTCGTCCTACAGGCCTCAGCTTTTCAGGAAATAGCCATAATCCAAATAAAACATCTGGCTTTTCCAATGTGTATTTCTAGAGATTATGTGCCATTTCTTCGTAAGCGCGTCAAGTAGTCTACTATGTGGTGAGTTGAGAATTCATCATCCAGAAGATTTTCTTCCTCTCTCTTCTGAAAGCCTTTAGATATAACCATTTTTATTGGAAGTATGGAATTATTTTGTGATAGACTTTTATTACGCAATATAAAGACACAGCCTTTAATTGCCTATCTGCAAGATAATAATATAAATCTACACTATGATGTATTTGATTGAGAAGTCAGAGGGAGAAGTCCTTAGGCTTTGGGTGTTTAAAGAAACAGAGAGTCAAGAAGAAGTCACTGGAACAAGAATAAAACTGTGACCAGCCAAATAGAAGTTTTTTTTCTACTTCACCATTTCCGGTGTCTCATTCTGGGTTCCCAGAGTTTGTGTGTGTGTTTATGTATGAAGAGTTTTGGAAAAATTTAAAGAAGCTGCAAACTTAGTAGGAAAAGGTCAAAACTGAGAGTTGAACAATACTGTTTCTGAAACTCACCAGTGAAACCTCCCCAGTGTAAGTGCTTGCTCTTTGGCGAGTCTCTAACTAAAGAAGATGGTGAACAGCTATACCCAAGGGTACAACTGTGAGTGATATTGATGGGGATGACGACAAATATCACTGGGTGGATACATAAAATACAAGTTGGTGGGGTTTAACATTTATGTGCATCTTTTGAGAAATTGAAGTGCAAAAAGAACAGAGTGGCTCTCTTGGTATTGAATTTTTAAGTATATTATTTAATTGGACTTTTAAAATAATCTATATCACAAACCTGATACCTTACCAATAATCTTTGGACAAAAGATGCAAAAAAAAAAAAAAAACTAAAGACATGAAGGAAAGGAAGAAGGACAAAAAAAAGAGAGGAAGAAAAATGGAAGAAAAGAAGAAAAGAGAAAAATGGTAGTTTCTTAAAATGAGAATTGCTAATGTTTTTTTTAGCTCAAAGAGCAAGCAAGCAACTCATTAAGTAGGTGATAGAAATAGTAATTGAATTAAAATTATTGATTTGTATTAAGAAGCTATTTAGTGAGACTATCTCCCACATTCATTTCTATCTTATCTCTACTAAGCTGTTGTCACTGAAATAAGTGTGAAATAAGCAAATACACGCACATTTACTATAGCAAACAGGCCGCCCAGAATCTAATTAGACAAAACTCTGTCCATCTGCTCTGCATTATCATGGGGCCTGCCCAAATGGATGCTGTTTCATTACTAAAAGGCAGAGGGAAGCAAATTGAATTGAGCTGGACTTCCTTTCAGACAGAGACCAGGGCACGAAGTCAAACCCTTGCTGTGAACTGACAAAGCACCACTGGGAAAAAGTGCAATGAGAGGGGATTTCTTTTTCTAAGGCCACATGTCTAGTACTTAGTAGAAGCCATAAGGGAGTGTTCATCCCATTGTTCAGTACAAGCCAACATGAGTCGCCACAATGTAAACCTTGTTCACTATGCAAATTGTTGATTTTGGTACTTAGTCCCTTGTGACAGATGCCCTTTTATTAGCTGTATGTCACGGCATGTTGAAATGCATTTAACATGAGCAAGACAAAAACTAGCAGTCCTGACAGGAGAGTTTATTTCATAAAGTTGGTAATATGCATTTAGTACTCCTATAAAAGATTAATTAAAATATTCGAGTAAAACTGTTGCTCAACATAGTGTCTCTGGTATGCAACAATTTGCAGAGCTCCTTTTATGTGATGTTCCATCCCAGGCGTTTTTAAACTAGTTTTGGCAATTTCTCTATTGATAGGGGCAATTAATTGCTGATGTTCTCAAAAAGATTGAAAAAACCCTTTGGCTTTAAAAAGTTGTGGATTTAGAGTGTCTAAAAAGCTAATATATTGTATTAAAAGTTCTACATTTTGATCTTGGAAATAGGCTTTGAAATGACATTTTTCTCCATATGATGAATTTGTGCCATTTTCTTCGGTAAAAGCTATTTTCCTGCACAAATGGATGCATTTTATCCTGGATTCCATTCATGCTTATTTTTTAAAATGTTTATCTCTTTGTAGAAATGCACTCTAATAAGGATCCAGTCTTCCAAGCTTGAATAGGAGCAAAAAGAATTAGGTTTTATGTTAAATTTAAAGGTTTTTCCCGTAAGTATTTTTTCTGATAAAAGGTTACGCTGTATCAAAAGAGAACCACATACAACTGATGAAGTCTTAAAAACTGGAGACCTATGGTGACAGATTCAATGTTGCTTCTTGTACTTCCACTGACAGGTAAGACTGAATTGTGTGTGTGTGTAGTTTTGGGGGGCACATTCTGTAATCCCAAGCCTTCCCTGTCTGTGCTCTATTCTCCACTCAAAGGGTTTGATCCCAGGTTGTCTCCAGATAATCAGACCTTCTCAACTAGGAAAAACCATCCCTAGATTCTGAGGGAAGAATCAGATAAATGGCTCTACCTTACAAGAATAATTAGTGAGGTTGAAAGTGTTATTTTTATTACATGTCTCCTAAAATACTAAAATTTCACTCTTTATAGATTGGAGTCCCTATTTCCAAATGGGAAGAAACACCCTTTAGTGCTGGGAGTGTAGACACTTGAGTCTCAGGACCAAAACTCATGGTAGACATCAACCTGGTACTCAATGCATCCATTGCTATAAATACTTAATGAGAAGATGGTAGACACCCTCTTCTCTGGAAGACCAACTATAAATCTCATGGAAGGTGTTGTTTGAGCTCCAGAAAAAGTACACTCTTGGGTTGACCTAAAAATCCAGAAAAGGGACTTCAGTGGATGTGACACTGGCTTTCCTGTTTCATTAAATGGAATAAAGCACACACCAAATAGTGTTCTGATCTGACAATTCCTTTTGCTTACACAGCTTCCTTGGACCTACACCCACCTTTTGTAAATCTCTATATTGTGTTGTCTGTGCCCTGAACACCTGGGGTCAATACTGTGTTTCAGATATCCCATTTGGCTTGTTCCTCACCATTCACACAAGGATGATCTGTCTGGACTCTGTGCCTTTAACTGGCTCTTTAGCTGGTACTCTCACTGTTCTCCTTTCTTGTTGTCACAGGTGCACACTACTCTCCTCACTTGTTCTGACATTCTAGGTTTTTATTTTGGTTTTTGTTTTGGTATAGGTGGTAACATTTGCCGTTTTTCCTTTGTTGTTGAGTATATAAACCTGTATCCAGTAACCTTGCTTATATATGGCTCTACTTACTCATCTGACCAGATTTGGTCTGTTTCTGAAGGGTTTCTCTACTAAATCTGTGTCTAAAATGCAGTCTACTTTCTTGCTGACTCTGCCTACAGTTGATCAAGAGTCATTCTGACAACTTATTACACATTTAACTTTTGGCATGACAAAAGGTAGTGCTTGTAGATCCTAGAAATAAAGTTTCATTTGTAGAGTTTTAGGTATAAAATAATGAGGTGGATGAGCACTTCCGGAAAAATAGCACTTCCCCGCTGTCCTTGACATTGTAGGATACAAATAACAATCTATGCCCCTGGGATTACCCCTTCCCACAAGGAGGGAAAGACAGTAGTGATTAATTTTTAGATAATATACCAAACAGTGTAACCAGATCCAGAGACACTGTCTAACTAATTCTATATCTTTGTACTAAAAGAATTATGCAGATAAAATCATTCACAAGTGGTAGATTAAGAAAGCAGTTTTAATTCACGGAATACTTTCATTACCTAAATATTAATTTTGTTTCTAGCATATATTTAATTCATTTCAATTCATTTTAATTATAAAATAAGATATAATTAAATTTTGGTTAATTATATTATTAACATATATTTCTTCAGATCGGGGGATATTTGAATGAGAACTAGGATAGGGAGGAGTTAAGATGGCAGCAGGGAGACTCTAGGCTTGCCTGATCCCTCTACACAGCTAGATAAATATCAATTTATTCTGAACACCCAAGAAATTGATCTGAGGACTAAGAGAACAAACTGCACAAATAGAGAGAGAATAGAGGCTACACTGTGGAACGTAGGAGGTGTGGAGATAAGATTTGGAGGAAGAAAGAACTGCGGGTGCTGCGAAGGAGAGGGAGCCCTGATGGGAGACAGAAAGAGAGAGAGAGAACACAGCACACAGGGGATTACACAAAAGAAACACTTCCCCAAAAACGTTGACAGGGAAAATGAGAGAAACTGATTATTGTGAATTTTTACAAGCAGCAGAACTCAAAGACTGAACTTTTAGAAGTCTGAGCCATGGATAGTGTAGAGTCTGGCAGGCAGAGTGGTTCTCCTGTCAAGAAGGAGAGCAGAAACCTGGGAGAGGACAATATGGTGTGAGAATCCCTGGGGTGCATTAGGATAGACAGTTCCCCCTCTTGGAATGCATTTGGGAGATGTGGCACTACCTCTTAGGAGACAAAAGAGCCAGCAAGCACCATGGTACTGTCCCTTAATTAGCATAGGGGAAGAGACACCCGCTGAGGGCAGCTAACTGGCTGCCTATCTATCAGCACAGGTGGACATCAGTGAGCTGCACAGCACCCACAGTGGAGGCTTGAGCCACTTACACCAAGTCTCACCCCCTGTGTTCTTCACATGCATTTTTTTTTTACTAGAGCAAGTGTACCTGAAAGTCAGGGCAGCAGTAGGTCCCTCCCCTAGAAGACCAGCCCAAACCTTCCACACACCAAAGTGTGCTGACCATACAGTGCTGCAAAGCTTCAGCTCCAGTGGAAATAAGATCTGGCCTCTTTGGACAATAAGGCCAAAGCACACCTAGTTAAAACTTGCCACACAACGAACAAGGTCCAAACACTCCCCACTGCAGGCAGGGAGAGACTCTGCAGAGGACTGACCTTAGGGAAAGAGCAGCCAAAACACAATAGCAGAATGCACACAGCATACACTAGAAATACTTACTGAAGTTCTAGGCCCTGGACAGTGTATAACTTCTTCTTAATAAAGCTATTATTCTCAGCAGCAGCAAACATAACAGGCTTTCCTAATGCACAGTATACAGAGACCTAAACAAAATGCCAAGACAGAGAAATCCATCCCCCCAAAAAAAAGAACAAGAAAAGGTCATGGCCAAGGATCTAATCAACATAGATGCAAATAATATGCATAATCCAAAATTTAAAATAGTTATAAGGATACTAGCTGAGGTTAACAAGAGCACAGAAGACACCAGGGAGTCACTCACCACAAATACAAATGACCTAAAAACTAGGTAGACTGAAATAGAAAGTGCTATAACTGAGATATGAAACTTACTGGATATAATGACCACAAGGATGGAGAAGCAGAGAAATGCAAAAGTGATATAGGAGATAAAATTATGGAAAACAATGAAGCTGAAGAGGGAAAGAAAAATATTGAATCACAAAGTAGACTTAGGGAACTCAGTGACTCCATAAAGCATAGCAACATTCATATCATAGGAGTCCCAGAAGAAGAGAGGGAAAAAGGGGAAGGTTTGTTCAAGCAAATTATAGCTGGAAACTTCCCTAATCTGAGGAAGGAACTAGGCATCCAAATCCAGGAGACACAGAAAACTCCCATAAAAATTAACAAAAGCAGGTCAACACCAAGACATACAGTAAAATTTGCAAAGTATAGAGATAGGGAAAAAATCCTAAAAGCAGCAAGAGAAAAGAAATCCTTAACTTACAAGGGAAGACAAATAAGGTTAGCAGCAGTTTAATCTACAGAAACTTGACAGGCTAGACAGGAGTGGCATGATATATTCAACATGCTGAATGGGAAAAATATGAAGCCAAGAATACCTTATCCAGCAAGGCTGTCATTCAGAATAGAAGAAAAGATAAGGAGTTTCCCACACAAAAACTGAAGGAGTTTATGACCATTAAACTAGCACTGCAAGAAATATTAAAGGGGACACTCTGAGAGGGAAATAAAGACTAAAACAAAACAAAACAAAACAAAAAGACTAGAAAAGAACAGAGAAAATCTCCAGAAACACCAACTATAGGTAATATAATGGCACTAAATTTCTATCTATCAAGAATCAATCTGAATTTAAATGGACTAAATGCTCTAATCAAAAGACATAGGGTACCAGAATGGATAAAAACAAACAAAAAACAACCACCACCACCAAAAACCCAAGATCTACCTATATGTTGTCTATAAAAGACTAATTTTAGACCTAAGGACACCTGCAGATAGAGAGTGAGGACATGAAAACAAATACAAAAACAAAATAAATAAATAAGTAAGTAAGTAAATAAATAAATAAATAAAATTTTAAAAAAAGAAAGTGAGGGCATGGAGAACCATTTATCACACTAACAGATGTTAAAAGAAAGTCAGACAAGTAATACTTTTATCAAGCAAACTAGATTTCAAACCAAAGACTGTAACAAGACATGAAGAGCACTGTATCATAATAAAGGGGTCTATCCAACAAGAATATCTAACAATTTTAAGTATTTACGCCCCTAACTTGGGAGCACCCAAGTAATCAATTAATAACAAACATAAATAAATTCATGATAATAATACAATAGTAGGGGACTTTAACATCCCACTTACAGCATTGGATGGATCATCTAAGTAGAAGATCAACAAGGAAACAATACCTTTGAATGACACATTGGACCAGATGGACTTAACATATCTATTCAGGGCATGTCATCCTAAAGCAACAGAATACACATTCTTTTCAAGTGCACAGGGAACATTCTCCAGAATAGGTCACTATTGGTCACAAATCAGGCCTCAACAAATACAAAAATATTGGGATCATACCATGCCTATTTTCTGACAACACTATAAAACTTGAAGTCAGCTACAAGAAACAATTTGATGAGACCACAAATATATGGAGGCTAAAGAACATCCTACTGAAGAATGAATGGGTCAACCATGAAATTAAAGAGGAAATAAAAAAAAATACATGGAAGCAAATGAAAATGAAAGCTTATGGTCCAAAACCTTTGGTATGCAGCAAAAGTGATCATAGGAAAAAAAAAAGTGATCATAGGGTAAGTATACAACAATACAGGCCTACTTCAAGAAGCCAGAAAAATCTCAAATATACAACCTAAACTTAAAGGAGCTAGAAAAGGAAGAGGAAATGAAGCCTAAAACCAGCAGAAGGGAAATAACAGCAGAAATAAATGATATATAAACAAACAAACAAACAAAAAACCCCAGTAGAATAGATCAATGAAACTAGGAGTTGGTTCTTTGAAAGAATTAACAAAATTGATATCCAGACTTACCAAAAGAAGACAGAAGGGACCCAAATAAATAAAATCACAAATGAGAAAATAGAGGTCACAGACACCACCACAGAAATACAAATAATTATAAGAGAAGATTATGAAAAATTATATGCCAATATTCTGGGCAATCTAGAAGAAATGGATAAATTCCTAGAAACATATAAACTACCAAAACTGAAACATGAAGAAATAGAAAATTTGAACAGACATCTAAACAGCAAAGAAATAAAATCAGTCATCAAAAATCCCCCAACAAACAAAAGTCCAGGGCCAGATGTCTTCCCAGGGGAATTCACCAAATATTTAAAGAACATTTGGGGTGTCCGGGTGGTTCAGTGGTTGAGCATCTGCCTTTAGTTCAAGTTGTGATCCTGGGGTCCTGGGATCGAGTCCTGCATCGGTCTCCCCACAGGGAGCCTGCTTCTCGCTTTGCCTGTATTTCTGCCTCATTCTCTCTCTGTGTCTCTCATGAATAAATAAATAAAATTTTTTAAAAAAGAAGAGTTACTACCTATTCTTCTCAAATGGTTATAAAAGATAGAAATGGATGGAAAACTTCCAAACTCATTCTATGAAGCCAGCATTACCTTGATTCCAAAATCAGACAAAATCTCGCTATAAAGGTGAATTACAGGCCAAGATCCCTGATGAACGTGGATGCAAACATTCTCAACAAGATACTAGAAAACTGAATTCATAGTGCATTAAAAGAATCATTCACCACAATCACGTAGGATTTATTCCTGGGCTGCAAAGGGTGGGTTCAATATTCACAAATCAATCAACATGATACAGCACGTTAATAAAAGAAAGGATAAGAATGATATGATCCTCTCAATAGATGAAGAAAAAGCATTTGACAAAGAACAGCATCTATTCTTGATTTAAAAAAAAACCCTCAACAAAGTAAGGATACAGGGAACATACCTCAACATCATAAAAGCCATATATGAAAGACCCACAGCTAATATCAACGTCAATGCAGAAAAACAGAGAGCTTTTCCTCCATGGTCAGGAACAAGATGTCCATTCTCAGCATGATTATTTAACATAGTACTGGAAGTCCTCCTCTCAGCAGTCAGACAACAAAAAGAAATAAAACACATACAAATCAGCAAAGAAGAAGTCAAACTTTCACTATTTGCAGATGGCATGATACTCTATGTAGAAAACTTGAAAGATTCCACCAAAAAATTGCTAGAACTGATAAATGAATTCAGTAAAGGTGGAGGATACAAAATCAATGTACAGAAATCTGTTGCATTTCTATTCATCAATAATGAAACAACAGAGAGAAATCAAGGAATTGATTCCATTTATAATTGCACCCCAAACCATAAAATGCTTAGGAATAAACCTAACCAAAGAGGCAAAAGATCTATACTCTGAAACCTGTAGAACATTTATGAGAGAAAATGAAGAGGACACAGAAATGTTTGAAAAACATTCAATCCTCACAGATTGTAAGAACAAATATTTTAAAATGTCTATACTACCCAAAGCAATCTACATATTTAATGCAATCTCTATCAAAATACCACCAGCAATTTTCACGGCTAGAACAAACAATTCTAAAATTTGTATAGAAACACAAAAGAACCCAAAGAGTCAAAGCAATCTGAAAAAGAAAGCAAAGCTGGATGCATCATGATTCCAGACTTCAAGATATATTACAAAGCTATAGTGATTAAGAGTTTGGTAGTGGCACAAAAATAGACACATAGATCCTTGGAACAGAATAGAAAACCCAGAAATGATGCACAACTATATGGTAAGCTAATGTTCAACAAAGCAGAAAAGAATATTCAGTGGAAAAAAGATAGTCTCTTGGACAGTATTAGGAAAACTGGACAGCAACATGCAGAAGAATGAAACTGGACCACTTTTTTACACCATACAAAAAAACATGTTCAAAATGGATGAAAGACCTAAATGTGAGACAGGAAACCATCAAAATTCTAGAGAAGAACATATGCAGTAATCTCTGTGACATCAGCCATAACAGCTTCTAACTGGACACATCTCTTCAGGCAAGGGAAACAAAAGCAAAAATGAAAAATGAACTACTGGGACTTCATCAAGATAAAAAAGCTTCTTCACAGTGAAGGAAAGAATCAGCAAGACTGAAAGTCAACTTTTGGAATAGAAGATATTTGTAAATGACACATCTGATAAAGGATTAGTATCCAAAATATATAAAGAGCTTCTCAAACTCAATGCCCAAAAAACCCCAAATAATCTAGTTAAGAAATGGGCAGAAGACACGAATAGACATTTTCCCAAGAAGACATACAAATGACTAACAGACACATGAAAAAATGTTCAACATCATTCATCATGAGGGAAATACAAATCAAAACTACAAGATACCAGCTCACACCTGTCAGAATGGCTAAGATGAAACCACAGGAAACAACAGATATTGGCAAGGATGGAGAGAAAGGGGATCCCTCTCACACTGTCAGTGGGAATGAAAACTGGTGCAGCCACTCCAGAAAACTGAATGGAGGTTCCTCAAAAAGTTAAAAATAAGACTATCCTATGATCCAGCAATTGCACTACTAGGGATTTACCCAGAGGATACAGAAGTAGGGATTTGAAGGGATACCCACACCTCTATGTTTGTAGCATTATAAACAGTAGCCAAATTATGAAAACAGCACAAATGTCCATGGGCTGATGGATAAGGAAGATGTGGTATATACATATATTGGAATATTACTCAGCCATCAGAAAGAATGAAGTCTTGACATTTGCAATAATGTAGATGGAGCTAGAGTGTATTATGCTAAGTGAAATAAGTCAGCCAGAGAAAGACAAATACCGTATGATTTCGTTTATATGTGGAATCTAAAAAACAAAACACATGAACATACCAGAAGGAAGGGAAAAAAAAGGAGAGAGGGAGGCAAACCATAACAGACTATCAACTATAGAGAACAAACTGAGGGCTGCTGGAGGGGAGGTGGGTGGGGGATGGGCTAAAATCAGTGACGGATTAGGGAGGGCACTTGTGATGAGCACTGGGTGCTGTATGTAAATAATGAATCTCTAAATTCTGCTTCTGAAACCAATATTACACTATCTGTTAACTAACTAGAATTTAAATAAAAATTTGAAACAGCAGCAACAAAAAAGAATTGGGAGCAGAAATAGAAAAAATTACTTGAGGTAGGTGACCAAGAGGATGACATATGTTGGCAGACGCACATAACTCATTCCACTTTTTGTGAAAGAATCTATCTAAGGGTTTTAAAACTCAAGCATCTCAGGGTCAGGCCTAGGATACAGATGAGTGGAATCAGTGGGGTGTTGGCAAGGAGTGGGGACCACTGAAAACTGGAGAGTAATGTGCTGTGCTATTCAGCCCCATGTACTTTTGGCCATCTTCTGGTATTTCATAAAGAAGCGAGGAAGTCAGGTTAGTATGTGAAATCTGTCCATTTTCAAATGCCACTTCAAATATTTTAAAACCCCATGAGGCCCCAAAGTATATGTAGTCTGCATTGTAACCTCTGCATGGCCAGTTTACAATTTCAGTTATAAGCTCATTAGGCTTATTTTATGTCTACCCAAACTATAATTCCAGTGGAAAAAAAATATTCCTCCAATAAGGGATTGGTATGTTTTGGTCTTATTGAGGCTTAACCTAATGACAACTCAATATGTATTTGTTCAATGAATGCTGAGAATTGCCTGTCAAAGTAAAATCACATGCTTCTCTTTATGCACTTGTAATATATCAGGCTAATATAGTTGATTATTATAAGTCTATAGATATGCTCATTCTTAAATCATTCAGAAACTAGGTTAAGTTTGATTCTTAAAAATTAGGAGAAATTACATTTGGTAATGTAATATGTGGGTGGTTGGAAATTCTCAACTTCATGGCATTGATCATTTCTATTTCTATCAAATTTTAGTGATGGTAAAATGTCCTAAGATTAGCAATTTTTAGTTTGTCTACATTTTTCTTTTTATACAAATGAAACTTTATGCATATATTTTCCACCAGAACTTAGTTCTTTCATTTAACAGAGCTGATTAATGCAAAGAAACTCATGGTATACCCTATTGAAGTCAAAACATCTTGGAGCAATATTACAAAATCCTCCAGACCTGTTTGCAATAGCTTCCTTGAGTTGGTTTTAGTTGTTTTTTTTAAGATTTTATTTATTTATTCATGAGAGACAGAAAGAGAGAGAGAGAGAGAGGCAGAGACACAGGCAGAAAGAGAAGCAGGCTCCATGCAGGGAGCCCGATGCAGGATTCGATACTGGGACTCCAGGATCACACCCTGGGACAAAGGCAGGGGCTAAACCACTGAGCCACCCAGGAATCCCTGGCTTTAGTTATTTTGAATGAAGGGTTCAAATTTGCATTTATTAGCAATATATTATTTAACTATTTGGATGTAATGGATATAATCATTATAATTTGTTGTTGTTGCTGTTTGCTTAGTATTTTGAAGGGAGAGAGTTCCTGCAATAATTGTCAGTGTTAAATTTGCTATGGAGGTATAAATCAGAGGGAAAGCCTTAAATGTTGTTTTTTTTAAATTTGTATTTGCAATGTATGATTTTAATGTCTCGATTCAATTGGCTCACCTTTCAGATACCTGCACACAACTGGACTGACATCATTCTGCAGCAATTAGTCACCACAAACACTTGTATGTCACTATGTAAAAATAGGTCCTGGCACAAGAAAACCTGCCAGTAGCCCTGAAGAGATCTTTAAACACTGGTTATAAAGTGCCTGTTCTTGAAGTGGAACACCTTATTGATTTCCTCTGAAGGAGACAAAGGCTGAATTTGGATTTCAGGAGCTCGCTGTTTGAGGAGCTCATTGTCCCAAAGAGAACACTTGAGAATTGTTCCATCTTTGGAATTTACCTGTGATACTTTGGCAACGTATGGATTATGCCAAATAAGCTTGGAGGGTGCTGTTGCTACTATGCTCTTGGCTGCTGCTCGTGCCTATGCTATAAAGTCATATTGTATGTGGAGCCAGTGGGTAGCCTTATCCACCACCTAATATATTTTTTTCTATAGGCTCCTCTGTCAGCCAGCCATATTGCTTTATATTTATGCATATTATGAGATGTTGATCAGTGTGTGCCAGTTGTGGTAGGAAGGTCTAGTGACACGTTAACCAAAGGTAAGTAAGAAATGTCTGTACAAGAAAGGCAGACTGAAAACTATGGTAGAAGTTTGGGTGAATGTGGGGTATGTCTCACCCATAGGTAGATTTAATGCCTATAGGCTGAAACAGGTCAGTGAATGAGAATGGCAGAAAATGAGATTAAGAGATGGTGGAGGAATTATCGCTGCCCAATCTTAAGGCTTAAAAGCAGCGGAAGGCTTTCTCATGGCCAGAAGCTTTGTTTATCTGTGAATATTGCTACAAAAAATAAAATAGAATTTTGGGGTGGGTATTTACTAGGGAGCCACTCTACCACTGCATGAAATCATGTTAGATATCTAACATTGATTTTTCCTGCTTCACTGACTGATGGCGAGACTCATTATCCAGGAGAAAAAAATGAGATAAAGAAAATATAGGAATGAGTTGTTCTCATGGTAAAAAGGAATCTCTGATTAAGCAGCACATCTAAGAAGATAATCACGGTTCTCGCCCTTCAAAGTCTTTTTAGGTTAGTTTCAGGCCACAGGTGTTTCCTTAGACATGTTAGAGATGGTTAACTAAATGAAGCATAAATATAAGATGTATTTCTTAATCATTTATATAAAAATGTTTATTTTCAGGGAAATATATAGTGATAACTTTTCATTGACATAAGTTGGTACCCTAGTTACACCAAGGTTTACAAGAAATGCAAAACTTCTAGAACTAAATTATAACTGTGTATCATAAGCAAGCATGACAGGTTATTTAACAGTTATAAAAAATTATTTCTGAAAAAGGGTTTTTGTTCATGTTTTAAGAGAAATAAATGTCTTTCCTCTTTTTGTCTCAGAGCCTTTCGAGAGTATCTGTGAAATAAGAATTCTAATGCCTACTTGACTGGCTGGTGTGTTTGGAAAATGTAATGATATTGCAAAATACTTCCAAAGTGTCTAGAAAATCTATGTGATCAATACATGTTTATTTCTGTACTTCATCTCTACTATGGCCCCATCCATCCACCATACTATTCCAAAGCCTCTTATTTGGATCATTTGTGGTAGGTATTTACAGGGCATATTACTTGGTGAATTTCAAAGATATTTAGTTATTTACTATTTTTAAATGCCCCAAGTGTTCCTTCTTAAACAAGGTTATAAAGTTGCATTTATTTTAAATCAAGAAATATTCTTATGTAAGTCCTATATCCCAAATCACTCAGGCCATTTGAACCACAGTATACCACATATAGTTCTCCAAATAATCACATGAGCTTTGCGAACTTTGTGTTTCTGATCGTTCTTTAGAATGTCATGAAATGCTTCATTGTCTTAGTATCCAAAGCGTTTGAAGATACCTTATTTTTTACATTTACAGTACATTCAAGTCATTTATATTGTCTGATAAATAATGACCTTTATTGGAATAAGTATCATGTATCCTTCAAATTAGTATTTCTAAGTGTTAAACACTGAGCCTGGCCTGTATCAGGTATGCAATAAATAATTGGTGAGTAAATGTAAATTAAACCATCAACTATTAACCAAATAGAAAAATCAGGTAATGAAGTTGTACTCCAACAAGAAAGGTTTCAACTCTCGATTAATGTCCTAATGAATGAAGAATGGAATTTAGATACTCAACACTCACCAAGGATATAACACCAGGATGGTGTGAAATTTCCAAGCTACTAAATTCAACTCCTCTTTTCTTTTCCCAATCAGGAAACATACTAGAATGCAAATGAGTGCTATGATAGTATTTAGACACAACCATGAATTTATTTAAAAAAAAAAAAAAGAAAGAAAATCAGGACACCTGGATAGCTCAGCAGTTGAGCATCTGCCTTTGTCTCAGGACATGATCCTGGAATCCTGGGATTGAGTCCCACATCGGACCTCCTGCATGGAGCCTGCTTCTCCCTCTGCCAATGTTTCTGCCTCTCTCTCTCTCTCTCTCTCTCTGTCTCTCATGAATAAATAAATAAAATCTTTTAAAAAAAAAAGTCATTTACAAATCTCTCTCATTCCTTCATAGGCGTGCTCCTAAAAGGAAATGATTATGAAGGAAATTTTCTCTGCAATGGTTAAATTATGATTTTTATAAGGAAATATTTTTGTTAAAACACAAGTCAGAGTGAGATATTTCAGAGAAATCATTAGCCCTCTGACGTTGCCAGCAATGCTATATTTTATTTTTTGGAAACCCACAATGAATACTGAAGCATCTGAAAGGTTCTGCAGTAGAGGTACACTGTGGTAAACATCTAACAAGCATTAATAATTGCCATGTGCCAATTATAATTCTCTTGTTTTAGCCCTGAAGTCCAACTTATCTGTATTTTCTGTTCAATGTCTGATTTCCTAGTTTTGGTCTGGAATATCATCTGCCAGAAGATTCTTAAACTTACTGAGAAAATAAGACTGTTGCTTGACTATGGAAGGGTCTGGTTTTCACCCACATGGGAGGGAGAACAGAGATGCAATTACTTCCTCCAAATTAAGAAAATATTTTGGCAGTTTGAGATAATTTCAGTGCACTTCCATAATATATGTTGCCTATGCGTGCATTACAGCTTCTTTGTTTGTTTGTTTTCCTGCCCTGGAAGGGGAGAGTGAAGCAGAATATATGATTTGTCATAATTTGTCATCTATCCCACACTACTAAATTTAATTCATTTCTATGGTATTAGGATAGGTTGAGTTATACCAAGCTATCAAACAAATCTCACATCTCAATAGCTTATGAGAAAGCTTTATTCCATGACCATGCTCCGTACCTACTGTGGTAAACTGGGGACTTCCTTCCACTTTGACTTCAATAAATAACTGCGACCAAGGTTGACACAGAAGCCACGATCTGGAAACTCTCATGTCGGCAATTCTGTGTTTCTGCTCAAGAGAGACATAAGTCACTTCCACACACATTCCTGTGCTAAAGTGAGTTGCACCCACATATAGCATCAAGGGAACAGGAAAGCAGAAAGCACAATTCTCTCTTCAACACAGCAGTTGAGAAGAGGTGACTGTTACTGAACAGTAGTAACACCACCATTGTAGTACTCCTGAGATCAAGTGCCAAATTAAGAATAATTACTTAAGATAAAATAATGGATTTATTAAAAACAATAACAAAGCTATAAAGAAGACTAAAGATTACAGCTAGCCTATCCCAAGGTTGCTAGGAAAAATAGAATTAAAATCCTATCAGTAATAATTACATCGCATAGCATCAAAAATTTTTACAACAAAATATAGTATTACAGCATAGTAAAATGCATCTGTAAATCTTCTCTCCAAGTTAAGGTGTTCTGATTACTTTTGTCTTTCCTCATAATATCTACTTTAAAAAAAAAACTTCTGGATGGAAAATACTTTTTTTTTAAAGATTTATTTATTTATTCATGAGAGACATAGAGAGAGAGAAGCAGGCTCCATGTAGGGAGCCTGACATGGGACTCGATCCCATGTCTCCAGGATCAGGCCCTGGGCTGAAGGCAGGCACTAAACCACTGAGCCACCCGGGCTGCCCCTACTTTTGTTATTTTGCACAAGCCTTTTCAAAATCTTAAACTCTAAATTCCTTAATGAGTGGAATAGATATAGTGGATAGTCAGGTATAATCTACAAAATCATTTAAATTGTAAACATTGCAAAGGTAATGACATTTTACAGATTCTCATTTACTCTCTTGAAAGTGTTACAAATAGGTCTTTGGCAAAGAGGAGTTTCTAATATATAGCCCATGAATACGGACCCATCCTTTTGAGAAGGATGATGGAGATGTATACTAATATACCTATACTTCTATCACTAATGACAAGAAAAACGTAAGAACCAAGAATGCCTATTTTAGTTTGGTGGAACAAGGTAGAGTCACTAGAATGTATTCCACTAAGAGAGTGAAAAATTCTAACATGTAAGGAAAACTGCTCTTTTGTTGGAGTTGTGAACTTTTGAAGGCAGAACCTCAGTGTAAATTTAGGCAAGCAGCACATCCCAAACCCAAACTGGGACCTTGTCTTGACACTTATTCTGAGGGAAGATCGCCACCTACTGGATCGCTAACACCACTCCCTTCGGTCTTACAGTGTGTGTATATGTATATGGTTCCTTTTAAATTATATAGTTTAAAAATAAAACCCCAGTTTGTCTACAAAATCTTCCCCCATGCGTTTCAACTGCAGCTCCTAGATGTGAAATTATTTTAGCCATCTTCCAAAGAGAGCTAAATGTAAGCTGCTTCAACACTTGTTTTAGGGTCTCTCTTACAGCTGTTCTGGTATGATAGAGAAAATTCTGGTTTTCTGAATGTCAATAAACATCAGCTGCATATCCTATCTCAGCCAAATCCAACTTTCACATTGAATTTGTTATAGATAACTATTCTTAAAAACTATTTTTAAATATACCTGCTTGAAGCAGTTCTAATCTTTATAAAATCTTCATTTTTAAACTATTCAGTGGACCACATATGACTAGTAGGTGGATACAAAAAATAACAATGCAGCTTAAAATGTGTTCCTATGAGCAGAAAACTGTTGGTGATTTCTCTGGACAAATGGCACACACCTGAGATGATGCCTCGCCACCTTGTTGTCACTGTGTGGCCCTTGAAACATAAGCAAGAGATTCTGGCTCTCTCTTCTGAGTATAGGTGAGAAAAGGGGAGATTTGGGGCGATTTGCAACACCACTGTCCATTTCAAAGAAAAAAGTGTTTTAAATATTCTTGAGTTACTATAATTGGTGGCATTTTAGTAGATAAGTATAAGAAAAAAAAACAAAGAGAAGATTTAAATGCACCAATGCAGAATGAGGAATGCTGCCAACTGAAGGAGTAAATCTAGAATAAAAGAGTTTAATGAAAGAGAAGGAAAAGTGGAATTCACCTAAGGGATTAAGAAGAATTATTAGGAATGAGAGTAAAAAGCTGAGATGGTAGAAAAAATAGTAGAGAAGTGCCTATGCAAGAGACAATGTGAGATAGAAATAACAAAAGAGCAAAATCAAACATTTTGGATTAAACAGAACTGGGATCATTAGCAGCATGATTTGGGACAGGTTCTTTAGCTTTGCTGAGGGCCAGTTTCAACTACAAACTGGGAATAACAGTTTCCCCATAAATCTCTAATGAGATTAGATAATGCAAATAAAATACTTAAGGATCTACCTGGAGACCTGGGATCGAGTCCCACGTCGGGCTCCCGGTGCATGGAGCCTGCTTCTCCCTCTGCCTGTGTCTCTGCCTCTCTCTCTCTCTCTCTCTCTCTCTCTGTGACTATCATAAGTAAATTTTTTAAAAAAAATTAAAAAATACTTAAGGATCTAAAACAAAATATTTTCTCACTTTACTGTTCCTTGGAAGAGGTTAAAAGAGAAAAGCTAAATAATGAAGATCTTGGGCCACTAGACACACAGACACACAAAAAAGAGAGAGGCAGTAAAAAATATCTTAAAAAGAGGAGCCAAAACATAAAGAATTGAAATAGTAACAGCAGCAGGAAAAACAAGACTTTGATGAGAAAATTGTTGCCATGATAAGAACAGTACTGACTTAATATTATGTCCACATTCTCAAAATAAAATATGCAGGCAAAAACTGTTTGCATTGGTCAGATGGCACCAAATAACCAATTTAGCTCTCCTCAAGACTTCTCACCTGTATGAATGCCATTTCTAGTTTTTAATCTGCAAAATTTCCCCTCACTTCTCTTTGAGCTACACTTCCACTTTCATCAACTTTCTGGACATTTCTATTTGAATGCCTTAACTACCTACATCTCCAGTCAAAATTTCCATAATGGGATCTTACTATCTGCATTACCAAACTTGCTCCTTTCCCAAGAATTTTTTTCTGCTTAGTAGCCTTCACTATTCTCCTAGGACAGAGGGAGAACAGTTGGTTTACATTTTTTCCTCTTTCTCTGTTAACTACCCTCTGCAATGTCACCCTATGTTTGTGGTAGTCATGGTGGTGATAATAAGGAAAAACAGAATGCATATAGTTTTGAAAGTTTATGCTGTGTTTTCCCATGCATAGCATTAATATTTTCTTAAAGATTCTTCTGCTGAATGGATCTCTTTAATTCAAGTATTGCCACCATTATCTTAGCAAACATGCTTCCTATTTCTTGTCTGGATTATATGTGTAGTGCCTAACATGGCTTAAGGATCTTCAATCAACGCTTAAAAGAGAATTATTGGGGCAGCCTGGGTGGCTCAGCGGTTTAGCACTGCCTTCAGCCCAGGGCCTATTCCTGGAGACCCTGGATCGAGTCCCACGTCAGGCTCCCCGCATGGATCCTGCTTCTCCCTCTGTCCCCCCCCTCTCTCTCTCTGTCTCTCATAAATAAATAAAAATCTTTAAAAAATAAAAGAAAATTGTTAGGTTTTCCCTAAAAATAAACTGTATATTCCTAAATGGACTATTTAAAACATTTCATGATCTTGCACAACTTGGTTTTTAGACTAATTTTCCTTTATATATATTAATTGATACCCTCTTCCTGACTGCTTTTTTCCAGGATGAATTGGTACATATATTTTTTCTCCAACCATCACTATCCCATTCATACTTAAAAACATTGACCTAATGTGAGTTTTTCCCTGATCCCTTGCCCAGTGAGAGACTAGCCAACTGGGAGGTGCCAGGTGCCAGTCTCAGTGTACCAGAATGTCACTAGAATAAAATGGAGCTGTTTCTGACCAAAAGGATGTATATATACATGTATCTTCAATTGCACATAGTGATTCAGATGTAATGTTTTTGGAAGATCATCCAATTACTACTGAGAACAAATAATATGTAATATAGCTTTGCTTATTTAAAATTCGTGCTCTAGTTCATCATCAAAATTTCAACTTTCTCAAATCATTGTCTCATTCATAAAAAGAATTTTTAAAAAAGAAATATAGAATGGGATCCCTGAGTGGCGCAGCGGTTTGGCGCCTGCCTTTGGCCCAGGGCGCGATCCTGGAGACCCGGGATCGAATCCCGTGTCGGGCTCCCGATGCACGGAGCCTGCTTCTCCCTCTGCCTGTGTCTCTGCCTCTCTTTCTCTCTCTGTATGACTATCGTAAATAAATTTAAAAAATTAATAAAAAAATAATAAAAAAAAGAAATATAGAAAAAGAAAAAGATAATAGGAGCCTCCTACCATTACCATTGCCTCTACTATTACAGGAGAATCAGTAAGCTGTTTTCTTCCTTTTTTTCCAGAACAATGACTTTATTATCAGTGGACGACACTGGTAAGTGAATTTATTTCTCTATATATTTGTTAATAGAAAAAAATAATCCCTGCCCACATCTGCTATATAAATACTGAATAAGTAACAAAATATTTTTTGAAACACCTCCAAATGTATTAGCCTGATCAGGCTTTCAAATGCTTACATTGCTCCAAATTTGTGTTTCTTACCATACTTATTGTCTTGTTTCATAGAACTGAGCATAGGTTTGTCTCCCCTAAGTACCAGGAAGACAGACTTTTCTTTATCTTGGACAACTTTGTGCTAGAACAGAAATATGAGCAGTTGCAGAACCTGGAAGCAAAGAACTGTACCCTCCGTATTAGTTTCTGGTCACAGAGCCTAGTAAAAATTGGCATTTTGTCTTACATAATGTAAGACATAGGTACATAGGTACCTATGTATGTGTCTTGTACATAGGTAATATAGTGGAAATGAGTTACGAAGACTTAAAATAACAACTAATTTGAATTTTAGTTTCTTCCATTAAAACTACCAGCAGGAAATACTCAGGATTTCACACACACACACACACACACACACATACACTAAATATCAGATTTAAAGGTAGAAATAAGCTGTTTACCCAATAAAGACCATTGTGCTTATAAATGCCAAGTGTTAAAAAGCACACGTACCCTCAAAGCAGCTGTGTGAGTTTTTTAGTTTTTTTTCCCTTGAATTTTAGATTTATAAAAACCATGTCTCAGCTGCTACCTTTCAACAATTTTACTCTGAGGCAATAAATAATTCAATGTGCTAATTTGACAGATGACTCTCCAGGAGCCTCCTACCATTACTAGCATCATTAGGCCATAATATGCGTGACGAGGATGGGCCATTCAGCAAATGTCCTTCACTTGTTTACCCCTAAAGAGCTGTACTCTGCACAATTAACTAATGAAGCATTATGGGCCTTTTTTTTTTCTTCCCTCCTATTTCAATATATCAATGCAGAGAGTCTGAGGGAAAATATATTCTGTTTCCTTTTACTAAATAAGTATTTATGGGGTGGTTAAGACTCCACTGTAGCTTCCAAATGAATAAGGGGAAAGTAATAAGATGTTCAAAATGGATCATCACCATCACCATTTATTATTATTATTATTATTATTATTATTATTATCTTTCCTACTTCCTTTTTTTCCCATGGTATGTGAGGAAAATGTAAAAGCAATTTGATGCTGAAATGCCTAAAAAAGAAAGAAAGGAAAAAAGAAAGGAAGGAAGGAAGGAAGGAAGGAAGGTAGAAAAACTGCAAATAATCTGCTTAATATTTGCTGATGATCAGGAACTTGAACACTGTCTCCATCAAGTTCAGAAGTTTCATCCTTACATAAAAACTTGATCACATGTGTATTTTCTAAGATTCTTATTTGAGTTCAAAATTTAACTTCAGTTAAAATTACTAAAATATTATTATGAATATTCTGTGCATATGTGTGTATGAATCTATCCTTACTGTCCAAATCTAAAAAGAATGCGCCTACAGATGCTCAAGTGAAGTCCCTAAGTCCATGTCTAAATAAATAGTTCCATCCCACAGATCTAAATTAAACAAAGAAACATCAGCTGGGTTGCCTGTTGTTATTGTTTCACTAAACATTTGATTGCCAAAACATTTTGTTCTTGGAAAAAAATTGCCTAGGTGGAAAATGATTTTAGGGATATCTTCCTTGCATTTGCAGAGAGTGCAACCTGGTTTTCAATTAAGAAATGAGTGCATCCTTCACTATTCCTGTGTTGGTTTAGAACGTGGAAAATAAACTCTGCACAAAGCATATCAATTGGAAGATAATTGGGATGATACCAGAACTATACTTTTCCCTTTCTAGCCTTCGTCTGGTGAATATTGTTCATGGTGATAGTGTTATTTCCCAAAAGTAATAGTCATAAACATTCTTCCTAGATGTAAACTATTTTTTCTCAGTTGACAGCACACGTCCAAAGACAATTACTACAATGTTCCTCTTTTCACAAATAATAAATTATAATAATCATTGTGATATGAATTAATAATAGCTATGATTTATTAAGAGCCAATTCAGTCTAAACCCTTTATGTTTATTGCATGTATGAGGAAAATATGAAACAAGGGTATGAAGAACTTCTTGGTTCCTTTATGAACCTTGAAGCGACAAAAAATATTTAAATTAAAAGAGAGAACTATTTCATGAGTTCTGCAAATAAATTCTGATAAATTATCAATATCATGTCACCTTCACATGATTTCAAAATTTCTATAAGCCATATACCTCCACACACTATCCCACTTGAATATTCATTAGATAGAATAATCTAGAATAATCTATTCTTTCAGTAGAATAAATTTTAAACATGGTAATTCAATAATGAGTAAATTCAGGAAAAAATAATTCAAACCCCTTTTTTTCAACACAAATGTTCCCATTGGCTTTAATGACAGCCTTATGATAAATTATAGATGCAATGAAAGTCTGACAATTTTTAAAATATTTTGTACTTAATAAGTTGGATACTGTTTAACTTTAAAATATTTTTCTATCCCCATATAAAATGTGATAAAATTCAATGGGCATGTAAACCTCGTTTTTCAAAATGTAGTTAAAAAATGGAAAAGGTTACTTGAATGCCAAAGAAAGCAGTGTTTGTTTTTATATTGAGGAGGTTATGCATCATCTTTAGAAAACATATTCCATCCATGAAAACCTGAGGAACATTAGTAAGAAGTATGAATATTTCAAACGAATGATAATGAAGGAATTTCATAAAACTAAATATATCTGAAAAAAAATCACTAAATATATCTGGTGCAAAATTTGCTTAGAAGACATCCAAATCACATTTATATGCAAATACCCTACCTTTCTATATGAAACCTTCCATTCAAGGTTTAGTTAAATTTGTTAAATGTGAAGGAAAATTGTTTCACTATTTGAAATATGTACTGAACCTTTTGATCTGTTATATGCAGAATCTACAATTTAAGCCAGATGTTTATGCAGAATCTACGATTTAAGCCAGATTGAATGAAAAAGGACCAAAGTATGGAATATCTTATAGAATAATTAAATACTGAATAAACACTGAACAAGCAAACTTTATTTTATCTTTTTTTTTTGAAACAAACTTTATTTTAAATGGTTGGTCATTTACTCACAAAGGCTATCTAGAAAAATATAGTGTGGGTAATAATATTACAGCTTATAATTAATAAAATTACCTCTTTTTTGGATTTTGGCATTTGAAATATTCCAAATAATCATGAACAAGCACTGAAAGTTACAAGCAAATATTGCATACTGAAGTTTCTTTTATAACAGTTTTCATACCAAAAACCCTCTAAATATTAATAGCCATTTGGTTCCTGAGATTAAAAAAATGAAGCAAATATGTACAGTTTCCATATAAAATGATCTATAACCACCAGAATTTAACCAAAACTGTCATATACTTTATTTAAGACTTCCTAATGGAATAGATATTTCTGCTTTTTGTAAGAAAAAATAAAAGCCACATGTGATGTTCTAGAGCTTTGCTCATTCTTATGTAGTAATTTCTTCTTTTTAGTTTGACTCTGCTAAAAATTCAATCATGTACAATTAAAAAAATCATAGCTATACTAAATACATCCCAGAGAGGCACACTCCCATAGATATGCCACCTAAATACAGGCTTATAATTCATTGAAGACATTTCTGTCTATTTTGATATGTTTTGTTATAGAAATCCACAGTAATAATGATGACCAAAGAGACCCCCCCAAAAAAAAATCCAAACAAACAAAAACAAAAAACAAAAAAAACAAAAACAACAAATAAACCCAACCATTCATCCATTCATGGATAATTGAATCCCCTCATATTTCATAAACAGACTGCCTATCTGTAGGGCTGTGTTTTATTTGAATAACTTTCTTTAAAATGGTTTTCTTTATAAAATGAGGAATTACATTAATGTTTAAGAACTCAAGGTCAAAATGTTTTTAAGTTAGTTTATTTGATGGATGCAATGCCATGAGGAGGAGGCACCACTCCTTTTTTTCTTCCCTTACTTCCACAAATTGCCTTTAGACTGGATGTTTATTGCCCAATGTAAAGAACAAAACCGAGAGGTAATTAAGTCTAGAATTGCCTGCTGTTGCTTATGAGTCAAGCCACCGGCCTTAAGACTAGGAGTTCTCCCAAAACCACAAAGAAGGAGCCTTGGTTCCGCAACAAAGCTAAGCAGCAAGACATCATTACCGTTAATTACCTGATAAACAAAGAAGACTTGGTGTCGGTGGCAAAACACCAAACTCCAGGCGGCAGCTGATGCTGTAAAAGACAATTGGCCTTACTTTGTCCTGTTGAGCATTGTGCTGTGAGATGATCCACCTCCATAAAGAGCTCAAGTAATTAGACTCCAACCACTGTGTTTATACGTGCTGTACTTTGTATGGTGCCCCGATAACAACAAACAACCTGTCCACTAGAAACAGGTGGCATCTACTAAACATCAGATGGAAAAAAAAAAGGACATGCTTTCAAATAGCAGTTCATTAATTTATAAGCACAAAGGACAAAGTACATGAAAGCAGGTGAGAAATACAGGAGCACACTGAAGTTTACAGCTCCCTTAAGAAATAAATATGAATTAAATAAAACATGAGATGTATTTCACAAAATAATCATTGGCCTTTGTGAACTATCTTGGGATTGATATAGCATACAAATATTTTAACAATAATATACATATGCTAATGGTATACATATATATAAAATGTAGATATATGCCTACTATGTATATATGTGTTGCATACATACACATTATCATTTTGCTTTGTTTCCATATTTTGCATTCCTCTTGTCACTGATTATATGCGAACGTTGAACAAGAAATAGGTAAATAGAGCAGAGTAGCAAACATGATAAAGTCAAGCTCAGACAAGATCATGCCATAGAAGACCTGTGTCCATATAACTGCAGAACATGGTTAGTGAGTTCAAGGTTACTAGAGAAGGTGATGTAGGATTAGTAGCATCATCAGATAGACCTGGTTTGTTCCTTGTCCACTGGCTAGCCTTAGGTGAGGCTTCTCAAATTTGTTTTCTTTTTATTTGTAAAATAAAGTGAGTAAGTTAATAATGCATTTCTGTCAGCATTGTTGTAAGGACTAACAGAAATAGTGTATACACAGCTTAGCATAATGCCCAATATGGAGTAGGCTCTACATAAATATTGATTTTAATAGGCAACTTGGAATAAATTACTTACTTTTGAGGTAACTGGCTACTTAAAATATTAAGAAACAAAGAGTGGGCCAAATCACAGCTGATTTGGTGAGCATGTACAGGCAACTCTTAACATTCTCCACTGGGAGAACCCCTATCAGCTAAAGTAAAAGAACAGAAAAGCTCTGAATCTTGGAATCTTTACTACTTCAGGCATTCCTCACATACTTTACAGGATAATGGGATAATTAAAAGCACTGAGTTTGAAGGCAGGATGACCTAAGTTCAAATCTAAACTTTGAGTTTACTAGTCCTGTGTGCTTGGAAACCAACTTTTTAATTTATGTTCTCACCTAAAAAAAAAACAAAAAAAAAAAAACCGAGATATACAAGAGCTAACCACTTGAGAACATGAACTATCTAAGTTTGAATCACAACTCCCCTCTTTACTTATTCACTTGTATCTCTGATTCAATATTCTCATCTACAAAATGGGAATAAAACAGTCACCAGTATGGCCACTCTAACTACCATATAACACTCTCTGTGCATTTCCCGTCTTTGGTTCACTCTGTTTCATACAAAGTATAGCAAAAGTACTTAAAGGGGTCTCTATTGCTACTGCTAGTACAGTATACCAAGTGTCAGTCATTCAAAGTTTCTACTGGAATTTAACTAAAAGCTTCTCCTTGCAGTGAGTTCCCAGCCGACAGAGAGAGAAGAGAGATACTTCTGCAACTTTCTGCCACTCTTTTTCAACTAGGCCTAGGATACTTCTTGTGCCACAGGGCTTATGAAATTAGCTCCTAAAGTCTACTTCCCTAGGCCTCCATCCACCCGTGGTCTGAAGGAAATCAAACCCAAGGTCATCCTCTTCATTGCCATGGTCTTTGTCCTCGTATACCATGCTTAAGTAACTGGTTGAACATGAAAAAATTCATTATGCAAGTTATGAGTCCCCTCTTATAAATCCACAAAATCTATTTCTTTAATTTTATAGAAGTTAATCAAATTTAATTTGCATATTTGAAGCCTCTGAGACTGGTCATTTCTGAATGACCATAGACCACTGATTGTTAACATCTTACTCCTCTGTTATAAAGATAAATTTCTTACTTGCTTTCCATGATAAAATGATTGGACTGACAAAGTATTCTATTCACTACTGTACTTGTGTAGGGTAAACTTTTCTGAGCTTTTTCAGACCGCCAATAATTTACATAAATAAGTATAACATTGAAGTGGATACACTGCAATTCTATGGTAATGAAAACAAACATTACATTTAGCTGAGTAAGCATCCTGAATAAAATCCACAATGAAATGATAAAGATAATATATACATATTGTGTTTTATACTTTTATGTACATTTGCTCATTTAAACTAAATTCAAATGTGATAATTCTTTAATGCTGAATTCTAAATTATATGCTCTCTGAAATTATCTCAATCATTTGCTCAACAGCAATCATGAGCTTTAGGTAGATAGATTGTTTAAAGTGACTAAATTTCTTACCAGAAAACCCTGTCTACTATTCAAAGAAAAGCCTGTTTTATGTAGATTCAATCATCCATTTATTTTTGCCATGTTAATTAAAACTTCATCATAGGTAGTTTTTGCTATGGTGTGTATGTATAAATGATATTTCAATAAAACATATACCAAACAAGGGCAGCCCGGGTGGCTCAGTGGTTTAGCACCTGCCTTCTGCCCAGGGCGTGATCCTGGAGTCCTGGGATTGAGTCCCACGTCTGGATCCCTGCGTGGAACCTGCTTCTCTCCTCTGCCTGTGCCTCTGCCTCCCTCTCTCTTTGTCTCTCATGAATAAATAAATAAAAATCTTTAAAAAAATATGCCAAACAATATTGATAAGACATTGTAAATGTAGACCAAAAAATTATCGTTATATTAGCTTTTGTGTACATTTGTCTGTCATATAAACAACCTAAATAAATAGTCTTAAAATGATAAACGTAAAGCTGTTGTTCAAGTAAGTGGATATTCAAGTGTTAATGAGAGACTGAAAATCTTACTAAGGTGTAGTGATGCTTTTGTGGAATTTAAGAAACAAAACAAATGAGGCTAGGGAAAAAGAGAGAGAGAGTCGAACCAAGAAGCAGACTCTTTTTTTTTTTTTTTTTAAGATTTTGCTTATTTATTCATAGAGACACAGGGAGAGAGAGGCAGAGACACAGGCCTAGGGAGAAGCACGCCCCCTACGGGAAGCCTGACGTGGGACTCGATCCCAGGTCTCCGGGATCACACCCCAGACTGCAGGCGGCGCTAAACTGCCGCGCCACTGGGGCTGCCCTAGAAGCTGACTCTTAACTACAGAGAATGAACTGATAGTTTACCAGAGAGGAGGTGGATGGGGGGATGAGTTAAATAGGTGATGGGGATTAAGGAGTGTACTTGTGATGAGCACTGAGTATTGCATGGAAGTGTTAAATCACTAAATTGTACACCTGAAACTAATTTAACACAGTGTCAACTAACTGGAATTTAACTAAAAACTTAAAAACAGAGAGGTATATTTGAAATAAAACCATGGAATCTGGTAGGTCTTGCAAAGCCAGGCTATGATACCAAAGCAGATGATTCTGAGCGATTATAGTCAGCACACCAACCTTTAGTCAACTTGAGAAATAGTCAGCAAGGCAAAGGTAATCGGTGTATATTCCTTGACTGCTCATGTTACCTCCACAACATCTCCATCAATGAAATGAAAAAGTTAATGCCACTTTTTTGTTCCTCTTGTTCTTCAGTTTACTATTATTCTCCAAAATGCATTCTCTCTAAAGGAAGTTTTACAGTATTTATTACAATAGATCACTTTGAGCTTGTTTGGAGGTAGGTGGGGAGATGAGTGAAATAGGTGAAGGGGATGAAGAGTACACCCATCATGATGAGGACTGAATAATGCATAGAATTACTGAATCACTATATTGTACATCTGAAACTAATGTTAACATCGTATGTTAATTATACTGGAATTAAAATGAAAAATACCACTCTGAACTTATGGAATACAAGCTGTGGTCTTTATAAATATTGATATTATATCAATCCTTGTGCAGAATGTTGGGATAGATATTTTCAAAAATCAAATAGAATCTGTAATTAACATTAACCATTTATAGGGATTATTATGCAAAATATAATTGTCCTAAATTTCAACAATTCTAATATTTTTATTAACCTAATGTATACATTCAAGAGAATAGAGTTTTTTTGGGTATGTTAACCAAATTTTTATGCTGAGCCAACAAATATTTACTGCTGGTTTTTGTTATGTGCATCATTCTATTTGCATTTAATGACCTTTAGTCTCTAGTCTAAAGCAATAAAGTGAATGCTTCCTGTTCTATCGATTAGGGGAGGCCTATTTTCACACTAATAAAATGAGCAGCCTAGTTTAATAAAATACTTTTTCCTACCAGTGGCCGAAGGTGAACTGGGGACTTGAAAATGTGGGCAGAGGTTAACTGAGAGGACGGAGGTCAGATCTGTGGTAAATCAACTTCCAGGAACAAATCACTGGACACTATAAAAATCAGAAGTGGTTCTTTAAGAGACCAGCTTGACCTTCCTTAACCAGAAAATAACATCTGACCTGGCAGTGAAATTTATCACAACATTTCAATTAAAACTTGGCAGGCACACTAGCAACACACTGTTCTTCTGCAGTTGACCTTGTGATACAAGAAAAACAGAGAAAGGAGGGGAAAAATGGATTTCTTGCTTCATATTACATAACAAATATGATCTGCACAATAATATTTTCTGGATATTAGAGTAACATGATACATGTGACTAACATATCACTTTTCATCCTTTATTTTCTGTGCAGTTCTTTCAGATATCTTATCTGCTTCCTTATGATATAAAAAAATAGCCCGTTAATATGTTTAATAAGTTAAACAATATCTTATTTAGTGTTGTACTTGTTTTACATAAAAGCAAATATTTGGAGTTGGCAGACCAAACAAAAACAGTCTTACGTATCTTCATTTTTTTTTTTTTGGTATCTTCATTTCTTATTTATTTTGTCAAATACTTATGTATTCTTATTCTAGATTTCAAATAACTCAGTCACATGGTTTTCCTCCCACATCTACCAAAGATGCCAAAAACTAAGAGAAAAATTTGTTTCATGCATGCCAGTCCTTTTAGATGTAGTAATTGTGATGCTAAACTCTGGAAAAAATATGGTAGTTAAAGGTGAGTTTTTAACCTAAATGACATATATTGTCTTAGAGTTCTCACAATGGAAGTACTAAGAAAGAGCGTTCAGCTTAACTCCAGTGACATCACATTTTTGGCAAGGGGTCTTTATAAAGATTTAAAAAATCCTAAGTTGCATAAAAAGTTTGTTAGTTTCTTTGAATTTTTTAATTATATATGTGGTTCACATGTATAATAAAAGGGCCATAGAAGTTAGGGACAAGGAGACAGAGACATTGCCTTTTCTTTTGCTAACAGTTACTGTGTGACTCATCCATGGCAAACCGTGTAAAACAAGATGGCAGAAATAAAATTTTAAAGATCTCTTTTAGCTCTAAATAGTTATAGTTTTTAAGTACTTCAAATATAAAATAATAATGTAATCCAAATTAGTTGTATTGTCAGGATGCAGCTTAGGGTTTTCTGACTTCTAGGATGCTGGAAAATTTGAATTTATAGGTCTCGGTAATACATGGACAAGTTGCCTTACCTAATGCAAACCACAGATCCTAAAGTCAAATGGAAAGTGGTACTGAGTGAATAGGGGCAAAATATGAGGAAAGTAATTATGGTCATTGTACCTTTATGATTAGATCAATAGATGCATGTAGATATTTATTTCCTTATTTATAATTATTTTATTTATATTATCAATTTAATTTTAATGGTGATATTAAAGTATATAAGCCTTCTATATTATTCACTTAATGGCCATAAAATAGATACCAGTGTTTGTGTTAATATTTTTATCTTGAATCAAATTGTGATTTATTAGTACTGATTTAATCATCACAGATCTTGAGTGAAGACCTGAGATGAATTGTATACATGAGAGAAGGCCAAATAACTACTCAATACAATGTGCACATAAAAGTTTTGCAAGAAATCACATAGAGAAAAGTAATGGGGAAATCAAAGCAGCCAGTGACACACTGTAAAATAGGCTGAAAGGGAAGGAGACTACAATGACAATCTTCCCTGCAGGCTGATTTGGTTTCAGCAAAATATCATCAGTTATTGCATTGATGTTTTACATATGAATTTTATTAGAATTTTGACTGTCTTTAATTTGTATCTTCTTTTTGCATAAGAGGAGGAGCTGAATTAAAGTAGAGGTGATGCAAAGTTGGGGGTCATGTCAATGATGGAAAGGCTGTGAAAACATGTTTTCAAAGCAGATGGAGTTGTTTGATGATCATTTGAGGAGGAAAGATTGAACTTAGAATATTCCTTTTTTTTTTAAGATTTTATTTATTTTCATGAAAGACACAGAGAGGCAGAAACACAGGCAGAGGGAGAAACCGGCTTCCTGAGGGGATTCCAGGACCCTGGGATCACGACCTGAGTTCAGCCACTGAGCCACCCAGATGTCCCCAGAATACTCCTTGAAGAAGAAAGAAGTAGATGCTCTGAGATAAAAGAGTCTCTCAATTGCAATCAGTTTGAAGATACTGGCAAAATTAAAATGTGCTTTGCAGCATTTATGTCATGCCTGTATCATGGTTTCATATTTTTTAAAGTATTTTTTAAATATTTTTTATTTATTTATTTATTTATTTATTTATTTGAGACACACAGAGAGAGGCAGAGACATAGGCAGAGGGAGAAACAGGCTCCCTGTGGGTAGCCCAGTGTGGGACTTGATCCTAGTCCTAGAGATCATGTCATGAGCCAAAGGCAGACGCTCAACCACTGAGCCACCCACGCATTCCTCATGGTTTCATATTATTACAATACTTGAAATAGAATTTTAAATCAGCTATTCACAACTTAGGTATTAACAAAAATATGCTTGCATCCTCAATTTAGATGATGCTGGTTAGTATGTTGCTGAAAAGATATTTTTGTGGTGAGGTAGCCGTGAGATTTCCTACTTAAAACCCGTTCGAAAAACCATCTACAGAAAGTGTAGTTGGCTGACAGCCTTCAGCAGCCACCCTCATATAATGAGTCAAAATGGTCAACTGAGACCTTGCTTACCTGGTACTGCATGCACCCAGAAACTGAGACTAGAAATACTGCAGTGGGCCACCCCCCCCTTGATCTGGGACTTCTGCTAATAGGTACATGTCTGGAGTTTAGCTAAACGACTCCAAGGTAGTGCTGTATGGACATTCCTTTTGTTAGCAAGGGGCCAGCAGGGACCTTTCACTGACACTAGCCTTCTCATGCAAGCACAGGCCCTAGACGGTGGCCCGCAGCCACAAGCAGATATAAGTCCTCATAGGACTTCCCTAATGGCCCTTATGATCAAGTCTTTCCTGCCTCTCAGCACTTTCCTTTTACTTCTCCCTTAGATAAGATCCCTTTGAAATATACCAAAACCTAGCTTTTTGGGTTTGAATTGACTATTTTTTTTTTTAATTTATGATAGTCATACAGAGAGAGAGAGGCAGAGACACAGGCAGAGGGAGAAGCAGGCTCCATGCACCGGGAGCCTGACGTGGGATTCGATCCCGGGTCTCCAGGATCGCGCCCTGGGCCAAAGGCAAGCGCCAAACCGCTGCGCCACCCAGGGATCCCTGAATTGACTAATTCTAAACGCACTCTACCCATAGACCCTAACAAGGTCTTGCATCCCAGGCAGAAGCATCCCTGCTTCTCCCTATCTACACTCTAACTTGAGCCATGCCAAGAACTTCTTCCAGGGTCTGTGAGTAATAAACTTATCTTTTACAGTTCCTCTTGTGGTCTACAGTGTACAGTTGAACCATGAACACCATCCAGCACCCTTTGCTCGACTTAATAAGGATCAATTCCACAATGCATAACATCAAGTTTGTTTAGCAGTTCCTCATCTGCCTGGTCCAAGCTTTCCTGGAACTGTGCTGTGGTCTAAGGCTTTTGGTACCTCATTCTCTCTTTTGTCCATTTCTCTCCTCAAGAGGACCAGATTGGCTCTGCATTCTGAAGGCTTTTCCCAGCTACTCCGGCTCCCCCTTCTTTATCTTTGGTGCCCTTCCCTCAACATTCCCTTGAGGTGTCACTTGAATTTCTAATCTCTTGGGCTCTGTTTCAGATGATACTAATGGACATAGTGGAAGAGCAACAGTTTTTAAATTCTTGATCCTCTATATTTCTTATGGGTATTTTTTTGAGTCACATATTCACTTTCATTAGAAGCTGCATTATTTTTCCTATTTCTATACCATTTGTACTTTGAGTTATGTTAGATTACTCCATAGACTTAACCCTCATACAAATGGAAAAATATAATCCATTTATTCATAAATCAACGTATAGAAACATTGAAAGCTTATTTTTCTCTTTGCTTCCCTATCTAATTTAATATGAATTTGAAACATGATCCTAAATAATTGAAGACCACATATTCATTTTTGCAAAATTTTTAAGAAACTAGTTTAGAATTGTCGAGTTTGTGACACAGGATAAAATCTTCCACTCTGGATATCAATAAAAATCTTAATAAAATTGATATTATATTGCCTAACATTATTTATTGAGTGATTACTATGTATCAATTTCCATAATCTACATTAATTTATTTTCATATAATTATCAAGTAGCTATAGATTTATCCTATAGTTTTTTTTTTTTTTTTTTTTTTTTTTTTACGAAGGAGGATTGCTTGCCTAGAAATGCTTCTGACATTTTTTTTTCTTTACATGATTTATCTTTTAGGTATTGGAAAAAAAATCTATTTGTTGAATAATGTCATTCAAATTGTATCTGTGAGCACCAGCAATGCCACACAGTTGCCAAACAAAAGGTATTGTGCATAAGATCATGGTGCTTTGAAAGACATATTTCATTAACTAAGACAAATCATTTCTGTGTTTATATCATTACTTGATATAGTCAATTACTGATTATCCATAAGCTGATTTTTTTCATGATGAGTAAGACCTCTGACATTGAGGTACCAGAAGAATTGATGAACAACTTAAAATAGCAGCAAAAAAAAAGAAAGAAAAATCTATGAAAACCCTAAAATGGAAAGTTTAAATGAAAACCATTTCTGGTAAGTGATTTTTTTAAAGTTTAAATTAAATTAAACAAAAGGCAACAAACTTGTTAACATATGCTTTGATTAATTTGGAAAATTTAAAAGCATGTCTTTAAATGTTTAATGTTCTATACTCTACACATTCATAAATAAAAATTTTGGTGGTAGAAGACAAGAGATCTTACTAAAAATGTACCATAAAATTTTTACAAAACAGGAATTATAAGTCTTTAAACTAAATGATCTGTAGCTTTTTCAAAAATTGAAAATTGTTAGAAAATTATCACAATTTTCATTGTAACATTTTTGTATGAATATTTCATTGGAAGACATGGCTCACAAAGGTTATATCAGACATAATCATTATTGGCATTGATCTCTAGGAATCAAAGAGAGGGCATGAAGAATATTTCCATTTCTTAACATTTTTTATAACAACCTTACATTACCTTTGTATTTAGAAAAAAAGTGGAAATCATAACACCAGGCTGCAAAATTTCTGACTTTTTAGTATACTTATTTTTTAAAATATTTTATTTATTTATTTGAGAAAGAGTAAGAGAGAGAGAGAGAGAGAGAGAGAGAGCATACACTCACATTAGGGAGGAGGGGCAGAGGGAGAGGGAGAAGCATATTCCCCACTGAGGGCTCAATCCCAGGACCTCAGGATCAAGACCTGAGCCAAAGGCAGACACTCAATTAACTGAGCAACCCAGGCACCGCACAGTATACTTGTTTTTTTGACATTGGTTTTTTGAAATTAGTTCAGTGGTTATATGTTAATTTAAATATTTAACTTTTATCTATAATATATAAAATTTGTAAGTAAATATATACAAATAGATAGTAAATGAAACTAAGACAATATGTTCATTTTTTAAAATCCTCATAACTTTATAGATCAGGAAAAAGGCTCAAAAAATCAATTTAATTTTTCAAGTTCACATAAGTACTTGTTGAAACAGCCAGGATAAACATCCAAACTTTTGACTCAATCAGTCTATTATTCAGACAATGATGTTTTAATAAGTGTACTCTACATAACATCCTTTGCAGGTAAATATTTAGAAGTCTTGAGTAGTATGAATAACAAGTACCAAGTGATTTGGAAATATGTAAGAGAAATTTCTGATCTAGTTGGAGCGCTCAGGGAAAGCTTCCTGGGGAAGTGGCACTTGGGTTAAAACATGGATGCTTTATTTTTATAGACACTTTTTTTTTAACTTGACTATCTTGTTCTATTTCAGGTAGTAGTTTGTACTAACATATTCATTGCATGTTTCAATCTGTTATTTGTAGGCCTTACTTATCGGGTACTCAAAATTCCATTCACACCTAGTATTTATTACTGCATTATGCAAGATGTCATGTCTACCAATATGACTGGCAATATGACTGGCAAATTTAAACTACAGTACTATTAACCAAAACAATGCTCTTCTGAATGCCCCTGATTTTTCACCTGATTCATTTCTGATACAAACTGGGTGTTGTTCTATATGGCATCTCTTTTATCTTTACATATAAAATTAATAAATTTAAATTTAACAACTTAATACAAAATTAAACATTCACAATTATTTACTAGTTGTAACAAAATAATTTATCCTATGCTGAGCTGCTTGGGCACCTTGACACACCTTTGCCTGCAGCAGGTATTTAAAATAATTGTATGGTTAAAATCAATCAGGATTTTTATTTATAGGAACCAGGTCCCACTATGGCTAGTTTTCACAGAAAAAAAAATTAATTTTTTCAAGGATATGAACACAAGGTCCAGAGACTCAGACACAGAAGTTACTCAGTCAAGAACAATGTCAACAACAAACAGAGGCTTTTCTTCTTTAGAAAGCACATCATTGCCTTCCCTGCTTAGCATCCATGACATTCAGGATTACATGCTAGAAACTCAACCACTCTGCCATTCCTCCATACCACTGTCCAGTCTATACCGCTGTGAAGGGCTTTCCCCAAGAAAGGGTCCCCGTCATATATTGCTTGTGCCTAAAACCAAGATTTACATAGATATCTCGATTAATAGAACTTGGTTGAGGTGCCAACGGTCTAGCTAGCCTCAGGGAATCTGAAGATTGAAATTTTCTGGGTTCTGCACTGCGAATGTGGAAAATGACAAAAAGAGAAATCTATACAAAGATATTGGGTAGCTTTACATAATAAGATTCCACATTGCCTAATATTGTATAGACTACAAAGGAACGGTTGTTTAGAAGTGTTCCTCCTCATTTGCATTTTAAATGAAGTCTAATCAAAATGCAAAATCTATAAATACACATATATAGATCTGTGTTTACAAATATACATGCAGTTATTTGACGGCAGTAGGCTTCAGTCAAGAGTGCAATAAAGGTTTGCGATGAAAACCCCACATTCAGAGATCCCTGGGTGGCTCAATGGTTTAGTGCCTGCCTTCAGCCCAGGGTGTGATCCTGGAGTCCCGGGATCCAGTCCCACATTGGGCTCCCTGCATGGAGCCTGTTTCTCCCTCTGCCTGTGTCTCTGCCTCTCTCTCTCTCTCTGTCTCTGTCTCTCATGAATAAATAAATAAATAAAATCTTTAAAAAACCCCACATTCAGAAGAAATTAATATAACAGTATTAAGATATTTAATTGTATATTGATAATATTAATGATATAAAAGAGCAGTTTTTAAATAAATTTAGTACACTTCTGTTGATAGTGGTGTATTATTGCCACAACATATTACCACAAATTTAGTGCCTTAGACAACATAGAATTATTTTTAATTTTCTAAGATTTTATTTATTTATTTATTTTTTATTTTTTTTAATTTTTATTTTATTTTATTTATTTATGATAGGCACACAGTGAGAGAGAGAGAGAGGCAGAGACACAGGCAGAGGGAGAAGCAGGCTCCATGCACCGGGAGCCTGATGTGGGACTCGATCCCGGGTCTCCAGGATCGCGCCCCGGGCCAAAGGCAGGCGCTAAACCGCTGCGCCACCCAGGGATCCCCAGATTTTATTTATTTTAGAGAGAAAGTACGGGGATGGGCAGAAGGGCAGGGAGAGGAGAAAGAATCTGAGGCAGACTCCACACTGAGTGTGGAGCCTGACAGGGGACTGGATCCTAAGACCCCCAAGATCATGATCTGAGGTGAAACCAAGAATCTGACGCTGAATTGGCTAAGCCACCCAGTAACCCCAACATAAAATTATTTCATAGTTGTATAGGTCAGAAGTCCAAAGCCAGTCTGATTAGGCTAAAATGAAGGTGTCCCTAGGCTGCCCTCCTTTCTGGAGGCTCCAGGGGAAAATTCATTTCTTTGCCATTTCAAACTTCTAGAAGCTCCCAAGATTCCTTGGCTCATAACCTCCTTCTGCTATCTTTAAAGCTGGCAACATTGCATTTGACTGTCCTATAGCCACATTTTCCTCTGACCACAGCTGGGAAAGATTCTCCCCTTTGAAGGACTTAAATTGATTATATTGAGCCAGATAATCCAGGATGATCTCCCTGTCTCAAGGTCTTTAATTTAATTGAATTAGCAGTATCTCTTGTCATGTAAGGTAACATTAGTAGGTTCCTGGGGTTTGGAACTAGGTTGTGAATATCTTAGGGGAAGAGGGGCATTAGTATATCAATCTCAGGGTACATATTCTGCTTAACATTTATGTTCAGCTATTTGGTGAAGATAAAAATGTAAATTTGTAGAAAAAATTAGGTTAAATGTTAATTTGCTCGCAAGTACTTAAAAATCTTTCCTTAAAAAATATCACTACTCCAAATATATAAAACTTGATATAGACCCTAAACAATAAGCCTTCAATAGGCTCCTTAGGACATGGCTTATAAATGGCTTCCCTATCATATTTGAAGTCATAGTGTGATGATTCAGAATGTAGGAAGGGAAAAGAAATGGGTAGGGATATCAGAAAGGGAGACAGAACATGAAGACTCCTAACTCTGGGAAACGAACTAGGGGTGGTGGAAGGGGAGGAGGACGGGGGGGTGGGGGTGAATGGGTGAAGGGCACTGAGGGGGGCACTTGGGTGTTATTCTGTATGTTGGCAAATTGAACACCAATAAAAAATAAATTTATTATTAAAAAAAAGAATGTAGCAATGACTCATATGTCCCGGTAACAGAAATAAAATGAATAATAAGCACTTATGTTACATAGTTTTGTATATAAGTCACAAATGTATAAACATTTTAAATATAAAATAATTTAAAATCACATTTCTAATGTTCTGATCTAGAACTGATGATAATGGGCTGGCTCTACTTTGAATATTGTCATGCTTGACAACCTTTTGTATGAAGACTTTTTACCTTCAGTTTGTTATCAAATTATCATAAAGTCATGCAGAATATGTACACCAGACACAAATGCAAGGGAACAAGTGAGGTTTTCTGATACTTCTTTTGTTCTTCATGAAGTAGAGCCTAAAGTTAAAGTGGTCCGTGCAAGCTGCATGGAGTAAAGAACTTTCTAGATCAGAAAGGAAAGAATTAAAAGAGTCTTTGTTCCTTATATCATTAGGTTGGGAGAGGTACAATATCAGCCCTAAAGGGTGTTCCTACTATCATGTAAAGTAACTTCTTTTATCATTGCTATATTCTTCTGTTTGATTTCTTGCTGTGCCATTGGACCTACAGAAGGCCTACCATTTCCTACTATAGTTTTAACACACATTTACAAATTATTTTGATAGTTAAAATAGTCTTTTGTCACCAAAGGGGCACAATTTTTAAACATTTTAAACTATTTTAATATATTTTAATAAAACCTTTCTTGTTGGGAGTGGTAAATACGACTTCAAAAAATATCCTTTTTTTTTCCCTAAAATGAACAACTTCTGATTTGTGAGGACTGAACAAAATTAATTATTTAGCACACATTCATCGGCGGTAGTGTATTGGTTCTCTAGAAAATGGAAAACACCAGAACGTCTCCTGCTCAGTAATCATCAATATTTTGCTCAGATAATGGTAAGTTTTGACTTAGGTGGTTGGGCTGCTTTGGGAAATCAGTACTCTTGTGCTTGACCCTGAATAGAGCGAAATCTATGAAGTAGATACATATTGTTAGACACAAATAGAATTTTTTTTGTCAAGAAATAATAAATGGAAAAAAGGAATTAAACATTTATCTGATGAGTTTAGAAAGGAAACAACAAACCTATACAAGGCAGAAGAAAAAGATTTATAAACTAAAAAGCAAAATAAGGACAATATTATAGAATTGACAAATACATTGTTGATATGATTTTAGCAAAAGGTAAACATTGTTAAAGACGAAATAACTGATGTAATCAAGAAACAAAAAGTAAAGAAATATATTAATATATGAAGAATTTTTTAAAAATTATCTTTAAAGATATTTAGTTGAATATAACATAATATTTCCTTGTACTGTGTTCATTTTATTTAATAAAAATAAAATTATTTTATTTTTGTTTAAAACTCTTGGTTTTTTGTGCTTTAGAATTTACGTTGGCAATGTAAAGCCAATGTTTTTATAAGATTCACTGCACCATAAAATGTAAGGACATCATCCAAATTGAGGTTTAAGTAAATGTGATTAAATTTCATGTATCTTCATGCTAAAAAGTAAATAGAATATATTTTTAATATTATTAAACATTTACTTTAGACTATAGCCAACCTTACTTTTAGAGTTGAAACTTTGGAAACATGCTTAGTAGAATTATTAGGGGAGCATGCCCCTTACCACAAATCTAATTAAATATTTTCCACTTTTTGTAATTAAATATTTTTCTTAAAATTTTAGACATTGCATATATGTAAAGCAAAATAAAGTACCTTTTAAACTATTACATTTCTAAATATAATTTGTCTTACTTCAGTCAAGTATTTTGTAAGTTCCAAGACAGCCTACTTAAAATTTAAGGGGAATTTAGGAGTTCTCAGTAAGGTGACTGGTTATTAGTTTAATATCCAGGGCTTCTGGGTGGCTCAGTTGGTTGAGCATCTGGCTCTTGATTTTGGCTCAGGTCATGATCTCAGGGTCATGAGATGGAGATCTGCTTTAAGCTCAAGCTCAGCACAGAATCTGGAGTCCCTCTCCTCCCCCTTTGCCCCTCCTCTCTCTATATCTAAAATAAATAAAATCTTTCAAAAAATAAAAATAAAAAAGATTAATATCCAAAGTTTAAATAGCTTCCCAACACACTATTGATAACCTATAGAAAATGAAAATGAAGACAATCACATTCAGTATAGCAATAAAAAATATACTATAGGGAATAACCCTAAAAATGTTTAGATGTGTATGATAAAATTTTAAAATATGAATATGTATATATGTATGCATGTATGAACATGTATGAAGAATAGTGTGTTTTCTCATATTAGAAGTTAGAATTCTTATTTTATATGTATGAAGAAATAATATGTATATGTATGAAGAAAAATGTGTTTTCTCATCTTAGAAGTTAAAATTCTAAGTCTTTATAAATAAGTATATACATGAAATATAATATATAACATGACTTTCAAACACGTATACTGGTCTTTTGACACACTTATTCTCGGGTTCATATGGATGTAGAAAAGGCAAAGATAATCACAAATATTTTGATGAAAATAATTACTGAAAAGAGAAATTCACTTTCAGATATTAAGATGTATCATATAACTAAAATAATTAAAGAAACATACTACTGTACACTAAAATACTGATAAAATAGTCAACTAGAACAATAACATGAAATGGAAAGCTCAGCAATATACCTACAAATATTTAAATATTTTATAAATAAAATTGTTGTAGTTTAAATCAATAATATGTTTACTAAATGCTTAGTAATAGGAACTGAAGAATTGAAAGAAAAAATTAATGGTTAAAAGTTATATGATACAAACAAAACAAAATATGCTGAAACCATACAGGTGAACATTTACATAATTTTATAACATGATTGACATTTTTTAAAAAGCAGAGGTAGCATACAAGCATTTCATTAGTGATTGGTAGATTAATATTTTATACATAAAGAGCTCTTGGAAACAAAATTTGAACATCCCAGGAACAATTGAGCAAATGAGATAAACCAGCAAGTCACAAATTTTAATCACTTATGGTCCATTAAACTGTAAAAAAAAAATTAAAACTTCTGTATTAATAAATTCTTAATTAAAATGTGTTACCAGTTTTCATGCTTCAAAAATATTCTTGAGTTAAAAATAGAACTACCGGGAAGCCTGGGTGGCTCAGTTGGGTAAGCATCCACCTTAAACTCAGGTCATGATCCCAGAGGTCCTGGGATTGAGCCCCACATTGGGCTCCCTGCTCAGTGGGGTGCCTGCTTCTTGTCCCTCTACCCCACTGCTCTCTCTGCTTGTGCTCTCTCTCTCTGTCAAATAAATAAATAAACAAATAAAAAATAAAGAGACTACTTCATGATCCAGTGATCACACTACCGGATATTTACCCAAAAATACAAAAACACTAATTCAAAGGGATACATGCACCATTATGTTTATATAGCAACATTATTTACAATAGTCAAGATATGGAAGCAGTCCAGGTATCCACTGATTCATGAATAAAATATATATATATATATTTCAGCATAAAAATGAATATATATATTATTCAGCATAAAAAATAAAATCTTGTCATTTGCAATGACATGGATGGAGCTAGAGTGTATTATGCTACACAAAATAAGTCAGAGAAAGACATATATGATTTCTCTCATGTGGAATTTAAGAAACAAATGAGCAAAGGGAAAACAATAAGAGAAAGACAAACCAAGAAACAGACTCTTAATTATAATAATAATCCTCTTACTAGAGGAGAGGGAGGTGGAGTGGGTGGGCAAAATAGGTGATAGGAATTGAGGAGTGCAGTTGTAATGAGCATTGGGGGTTGTATGGAAGTGTTGACGCACTCTATTGTATATCTGAAACTAATATTACACTGTATGTTAACTAACTGGAATTATAAAATACATACTTTAATGAAAAATATACTTTTGATTTTAAGTTAAACATGTAAGAGTTAAAGCATATATTATAGTTAGACTTAAATATTAAATACTAGTTACTTTATTACTTTGATGATTTTCAGTAAATTCTTTTAATTCTACACGTTTTCGTTTCTTCATCTGAAATATTACTTTATATGTTTATTGTGAGGCTTAAGGGAGTTTGTTTCTATAAAAATTTGGCCCAAGCCATGGCACATAGAATACACTAAATGTAATAGATTTAACCTAAATGCCCAAACACAGGATAGGTTATAAAAATGAGTTAACTTTTTAAATGGAATACTGTGTAAATTTTTAAAAATTATGTTGGCATGAATAAAATGTTTATTACTTGTTGACAAGTGAAAAAAATATTCAAATAGTAACTATGAACTTTTGTTTGGAGCTATGGCTGAGCGAGTCCTGGACTAACTCTCCCACTGAAAACTATGTGATTTCAGACACTGGACAACAGAAGAACAACAACATGATGCCCAAATAAAGACACTTGTTTTGATTTTATGATGCCCCAGACCTTTCCAGGGAACAATTTCCTGACTATGGCACAAAAATACTGGGGTCCAAGAAGAGCCCTACGATTTAAGAGTAGTTGAAGCCCTAGCCGGCCCTCTAGATGGTAGAGATTTGTGCAGAAGGTTATCATGAAGTTGTGTGAAACTGTTCTTGGTCAAGTCTGTGGCCAAGAGCAAGGCAAAACTATGTAAGACTGAACAGAATGCAGCCTTTAAGGGCTTGAGAACAGAGCAGTACAGAAGTGGGACAGGTAAAATAGGGCTAGGAGACGCATGCAGAGTGAACACTTGTTAACACAGTCCACACAGACAAATCAGAATACCCATTTTAGAAACCACAGAGTCTATGGGTTCACCATAAGGACCATGACCTAAAGCTAGGCCTATTCTACTCCTTCTCTAACAGTCTAAAATCCAATCCTGGCAAGATCTTCAGGTCTCTGAGTCCTTTTCCCCATCCCTTGCCCTGTGCCTCTCTTCCATGAGGCTGTTCTTGAGTTAACATCCCTTAGTAATAAACTAGTAATCCCAAAAATAAAATGTTTCTCTGAGTTTGGTGAGCTGATACGACAAATTAATTGAACACAAGAAATGGGTCGTTGGAGCCTCTGATATTTAACCAGTTAGTCAGAAGCACAGATGACAACCTGGACCTGCCACTAGTATCTGAAGTCTATGTTCGGAGCAGTCTTGTAGAGAAGAGACCTTATTCTCAGGGTAGATAGTGTTAGAGTTGACTTTAATGGTAGGACACTCCACTGGTGTCACAGAGCATTGTGCAGTGGTGTGCAAAACCCTCCTCCCCTATACAAACATGATTACTGGTGCAGAATTCTTAACCCGCTTTACTTAGAATAAGTGCAGTTCATTTTGTGTAAATGACATCTTGAATTATTTTTTAGCATGCATATCACAATCTCTGTTTTTGTAAGTGTAAAATAAGTTGAAAATTCATTCATTAAACAAAAGATCATAATTTATGCAGTATCGTGGATATTTTTTTTATTTTGCTACCTTTTTCGGAGAATTTTAGATTTTCTCCATTAAATCTATATATGATTTATCATCCGATAACAATAACTTATTGATACATTGACAGGACATAATAATATATTTTAAAATAATATATTTCAAGAATTTAGCTAAGTATGGAGGGAAGGCAAATTTAAATTATGTGGTATACTTTGCATTGCAGTATGAAGGAAGATATGCTTGGAAAATGATTTGAAATTTCTGAAGACACTAACTCAAGCTTTGCTTAGAGCTTACTGAAGTAATTTATAAAGTTTGAAAAGGATGTGTACTACAAAATTTGACAGGTAAGAGAATGTAAAAGTAAATTCACAGAAATAAATAGCAGTTCATGATGACTGATTAACCTCTGAATATTTAAGATAGAGAACAATTTAAACCATTTGGGATTTGCAAATATGATTACCAGAAGAAGAATAATATCATAATGACATTAGGAAAAGTTATCTAAATTTAAGACAGGATGCATGGCTTGTGACTACTGGCTATTAGACTGAGAATTATATTAACATGTGTAATTATATCAGTGTAAATGATTATATTAGCATATATTAATAGATATTTATTTAAGTAATATGTGCTTAAATTGAGTAGAAAAAAGTTTTCATATCATACAGCCTAAAACTGAGACTAATGGATGTACTGAATTGTTCATGATTATTAAACAGTGAGCTTAGATTAATAGAGATAATCTTTTTTTTTCATAATAACTTTCTTCAATGTAAGATTCATGAGGGCAGGGATTTTTCTTTCTTATTTATCCAATATCAGAAGAGTCACAGAAACTTAGGTATGCTCTAAATATATATTTAATGAAAAAGTACATCAACTAGAGTGATATCCCTCACCAAAATGCCACAGGTATTTAACAGTATAATTATATTAAAGCAATAATAAATTATATAGAATATGTTGGAAAATATGGGTTGTTAAGGCAGAACGATTCCCCTCAAGAAATAAGAGCATATAGGAAATTTCATTTTACCCTAGATTCATACCATACTGTTCTGACCTCTCTCACTATTCCCAAAATCTCCACTTCTCCCTCTTTATCCTAATTCCCAGAAGAATATGGAAAAATGGACCTTGTAAGGATTTAAAGCTAGGTAACCATCACTATCCCAGGTGAAAGCAGAGTTGACTTTTCTTTTTCATTTCTATAGAACATCCACTTTTACTCCCCATTTTATGAGAAATTCTGACTTTATGTCACACTAACCTTTTAGTGTACATGAAATAAATCTCTAAAAAATTAAATGATTCTCCATAGAATGCTGGAGAGTTTTCTAATATTCAATTACTCTATTACATCTCTCAATGTCAGTTTTCCAAGAGGCATTCACTCAATTTTCAACACGTACACAGCATCACCAGAGTGTCAAAGAGTGTCTTTGTCACAGCTGGTATCTCAGCGGAGCTATTAATTTCTTTTGAAATCATGTTTCTTTTGTGACATAAGCAGAACATAAATAAATGTGTTGGGAGAAATTATTTTCATGTTTTTCAATATGCTACTTATTTTCATGATAAAGGCTATGATCAAACATGCTCTCATTTGGTAAACCAGCTAGATAGATGATCTGTAATTCTTTTGGATGCAAAAATCTAAGCAATATTTAAAAATCATGAACACCCACTTCAGGATTGATACTGCATAAGGTTACTCTAATTTTCATGTGAAGTCCAAGTGTTCTAACAATTATGGCTCATTATGCTGTCAAAGAGAGACCTGTGTTCAGTAACTATTTCCAACTCAAGACAGTGTTGTTGCCAACAGGCCTTTCAATAACCTGTGACAATCCAGCCTGCAGAGGTTAGAATTGAGCCACTACACTGTCATCATTTTGTCTCAGTTCCTAAATCATCCAGCTTTCTTGCAAAGATCACAGATAAATCCCTTGTTCCTTTTCATTCTTGAAGAGTTCTCAGTTCTCAGTATAATAAACATGATTTTCTAGTGATTAGATTCTTCATGTTACTTATGGCTTTCATCTACACAGTATATGAAGGGAAGGGAGCAGGCAATCCAGACGGAATACAATGCTTTTAACTTAACTTCGATGGAGAAAGCAAGAGGTCTTTCATTTAAAATATTTCATTCAACTCCTGGTTGGGTACCTGTCCTTTTCTGGCCATCTCATATGACCTGGGAACTGTTCCTCTCCTAGACTGTGATCAAGCAGGCACTGATGAATATTGGCTGACAATCACCAATTCATATGCTTCTGATAAAAGCATAATATATATCCTGTTTTAGAAATACAAATAAAATGAATGATAATTATTTTTGAGCTGTCATGCAAGAATTTAAAGGTAAGATTGTAAATTCAACGTCTAGGTAAAAATACTTTGTTTAAAACTGCATTCCTTTTCTCCACCTTAAAAATGAAATGCCATAAAAGTTTAAGAGTGATAGCCCATTTTTGCATGTAGGAAAGTTAAAAAGAAAAGAACTGAAAAAGGATTTAGATTATTAGGACTCAAATGGAAAATACTTATTCCCAGTCCTGAAAAGGACACTCAGAGAAGAAAGAAAAAGGGTGAGTGTTTCCCTTCATTTGCCCCTTGTCTCTGATAGAAATATTTTATGTTTTAGGGTCTAAAGAGATCTCTTGAGCTAGGTTAATTGAGATGTGAGAAAAGTGTTATAAAAAAATAACTACAGCCCTTCAAATGAATAAAAGCCACAAAATCACTATCCTTATCATTAGAACTATAATTGCATTGTATTTATAACAATAATTATGATAGTGGCTATGTTAATGAAGGAGGAGATGGGGAGATAAAGAAGCAGCAGCTGCTCTGTGAACAGTATTTCATAACTTGATAATGTCATTTTTTTAAATGAGCTCTTCAGAGCAAATGTAGAAAAAACAAACTTTTCATTGAAATTTTTGTTTTACTCAAATAGTCACAGCAACTATTGTGTGAACAGGTGTATACACATGTGCATATATTTGGATATCAATGTATATATGCATATAGATGCGTTTTATACATATATGTATATATACATATATATACATATACATGTTGACTCCATTTAGGCTTAGGATTAAAAATAGCACACTTTTTGTTTAAAATGGGCTAAGATGTATTTGGGAATAAAAGGGAACTAACCATTGAATATTACCTCATGGACAAATCAAAGAAACAGCAAAGGCACAGTCAAAAACTTCTGATGGCAAACGTTGATACTTCGGTCATATAAAATTTTCGTTTCAAGAATTCACACTGTTGATTATTTATCAAAATAATATCAAAATGAGGACGAATATTGGGGTGATTAAAGTTAATTTACCGTCTCATAAATTTTAATGCATTTGATGACACGTAGGCCCTAGCTTGCACAATAACCCAATCAGAAATTTTTCTAGGTGAAAAGCACTTCGCATATTTGTAAGTGGCTGAGATACCTATATCAGTAAAACAACATCCTTAGTAATACATGACTGAACAATTTTATGTTTTAGTTTTCTGTATTCTTATGCACTTTATATCATGAGTGTAACCTTCTGAATGTAGACATACCATGTTCGTACTTCTCAAAAATCCATGAGAACTTCATATTGTGTGTAAAATGAGTCTCAAAAAAATGTCAAGCCCTGTAACTGTGATCTAAAGTTTCAGTACGAGGGGCACTGGTTGGTTCGGTGGATGAGCATTGCCCTTGGCTCAAGTCATGATACTGGGGTCCTGAGATGAAATCCCCGCAAGGATCCTGCTTCTCCCTCTGCCTATGTTTCTGCCTCTCTCTTTGTATCTCTCATGAATAAATAAATAAAATCTTAAAAAAATTTTTTTTAGTATAATTTGCATACAATATTTTTGAAAGTCTAAAGTTTCAATACTAATGATTTATACTCTTGACATTAGATTTTGACCCATATGAAAAGTTGCTTTAACTTTATGAGTCATTCATATTCATATTCAGTATGAATCAGTTCACCATGCTCTGTCCTGAGGATCTATAAACAAGAGGTAGGAGAGCAGAGGTGCTGCTTAGTGCCGAGTGCCTGAGGATAAAGAGAGGGCCACCAGTGAAAAGGAACTTTATTTCACCGTGATTTAGTCTGTGCTGCAAAACAAGAAAGGACACTGATTTACTCTTTAAACTAGACAAACCAGCATTATGTACTGAGGCACGTGGACATTATTGACAATGTCTGCTTGACATTTTAGTGCCTTTCTCTGACATTTGTCTCTGTTAAGCTTGAGAAAGGTATCATTATCTTCAATGTTCTTCCCCACCCTCGGTCCCTACCCCATTCTACAAAGCTTGGTGAAATAAAAGAATCTTACTTGATCTTTTCTCGACTCTGGATTCCTTCAGAATCATGCCATGTGAATGAAAGTCCAATTCTTGTAAATGCTGTTAGGTTTATGATGCGATTTATTTATTTATTCATTTGCCAGATAATAGGGGAAGAACTGGTGGAGCTGAGGTCAAATCAACATATACATAAGATATGTGATTTTAGAGCTGGAGACAGCTCCACAGACATGGGTTGACTGTCGCTGACTATGGAACTGTCATCCCCATCATGCTTAGGCATATTAAATGGCACGACACTTTAGCAGGGCATGTCAATTCAGTGAAGAATGATAAAGAGTAAGCTACATGCATGCTAATCTGGAAAGTGTTGGTAAACTGCTTTTGAGCCTATGATTCTAGTTTGAGAAATGACAATGTCCAGTTTGTTGTCATAACAAAGGGGAAGAAGGGAGCATTGTTTATAAAACTGCAAGCCCTAGGTGGAGATTTCTGACTTTTTGCTCTTTGTTGTATTATTAGATGGGAATCAAAACAAGTGGAATTTAAGAATACAGACATGCAAATATCATCCAGAGCTGAAATAAAAATGGGCATTCAGAATATATCTGAGATATATATTCAGTCTAGAATTCAAGATATCAAGAAAAACGATAAGATTCCAAAATTAAGCTCTATAATAATGAACAATAAACAATAGAAGTCTGCAGTAACAAAGCAAATGTGGAGGAAAATATATATTGGGAGATTCTTATTCTCCTTGTCCTTTAGAAATAACGACTGTTTCTTTCAGGAAATAAATTACAATTTTTCACAACCATATTTAATACTCAAATCTTTTAAATTGTGACTTTTGAAAAAGAGGACACAGTTGCTCCTGAGAACTTCTTAGCCCAGTTAGAGCACAAATTGATTTGTAACATTGCCTTATTTATACAGGTAAGTATTCAAAATAGATTCAAAGGCAAAAATCTAACATTATTCAGAGATGGAATTTAAACACAGATTCAATAATGCAAGACCAGTTGGTAGATACTTGTGCTTCTCCCATATTGGGGCAATTTGTTCACCAGGATGAGGTAAATGTAAAAATTCAGCAAGTCAACCAAATATATTTTTGGACTTAAAATAGTACATTTTATTATTATTTCTCCAGAAGTTGGTATAGGTGACTATGTAATGTACATAATGACTTTTGATAGTTCACATTTTTTTCTCAGCAAGTTCATCATTTACCCTTAATGATTTTGATTTACCTCATTTTATAAGGAAATAGTCAATTAAAAACTGTTAATGTTATTTTTTAATCACAATTTTAATTAACATATTTTGATTCTTGGATTTTAAGCCAGGTCTTGGGCAACAAATTGAGTGACTTTGATCAAAGTCTTTGGAAAATGTAATGTTTTAAGGACACGTTTAATTGGATCACAGTTTGAAGTGGTAGCAAAGTGAGTTTGCCCTTTGTCATAACGTACCTAGGAATCCTGATCTATATTCCTGATTGCTATTGATTTTTCTAGATTTCATTATAAAATCAATAACTGTTGTACAGGGTAAAATAGTTTACAAGGGTTGCAACATACTGTGGACTTCTGAAAACATACTGAGCTCGGTGAAGCCACCCAGGCAGCCAATTAGGAGAAAACATCTATTAGGTAAAAACAGGGCAGTCCCATTGACTACTATTGATTTTCTTAGCCCTGTGAAAAGACAATCAATTAGATAAAGAAGGCTAATGTTACAGCTGCAATTTAATAACCCCTAAAAAAAGAAGGAGGGCTATTGATTCCTGACATGGAATGTTGAGGCTTATTGAAATATACTGAACTTCACCTGTCTTTTAATCAGGCCTGCAGAGATGAGAGGAAGCCTGCCTTTCTAGACTTGTGGTATAGAATCCCAATTATTAAAGAGCCTTGGTGATGCCAGACCTAAGAGATGCAAATGAAACAGAACTTTAGAAGAAACACAAGCTCGGCCTGAATACTAAATCATGGAAGCTATTGACAGAAACTGTCTTGGTGAAGGTTGTTTCTTTTTCCATACAGAGATCACCAGAGTACCACCTGTCATTTTCAAAAGCAAAGTCAGTTTTGCCAACCAGCCGTGAATGACAAATAAAGCTTTATATGAAACACAAGGGCATATTATGTGCTATTGTGAGTTCTGCTAAGTGCTAATTTATCTGGCTTGTTCTCTTCAGCAAACATAGGCACAGACACATGAAATAATCCATCTAATTATGTAGCTATTTAGGAGAAAAACAAAGCAAGGTGTTTTGTGTGTTGCCAAAGGTACATGATACAAGAAAGTTTTCACAAAACCTAACATAGCTAATGAAAATAAATGAAATGCTGTAAGCTATAACAATTTTAGAACAAATAAACTTTTGCTAGTTTTGGATTTGGGGAGTCCCAGCTGCTTTTCATAAATAGATGAGTACTTTCATTCATTTTTTTATAGTCCCTAATTGAAAATGGCTAATAGGCCTTGTCCCTTTCAAGTATAAAATCAGGCCTAAAATACCTCATATAGATATTTTCTTTATGCTTCTCTTTTCTATTGCATGTATTTGATCCTTTCTCCCTCATTATATATATGCCTTTTTACCAGCAGACAGCTGCTATTCACAATAATTGCTGGGGCAGTCAATTATACTTTAAATAGACCTACTTGAGGACAAATGGTGGTCTAAATTGTACTAAGGCATACCATACACAAAGGCTATGTCATTTCTAGTATCTGAAATATTCTAAATATTCCTAAGCAGCGATATAGCTTATATATCTTACTCCAGCATGTCAAAGCCTTTCTCCAAAATATCTCCAGAATATAAGTGTCCTATTCTGTGAACCATTACTTAATCACTTAAATTTCTATTATGTAGATATTTTTTTGTTGTTTAAAGCCATATGCATGCATGCTTCTAATCATTAACATGGATGTTAAAAATGTGTTCCTTAAAGGGCACATCTTTCCTTAGGAATTACACATTTGTAAAAGTAGCTTTATTGATCTAGAAAAAGAAATAGATTTTAGAATTTAAGATCACAGCCAAAAGTACTTTATTATAATCATGCTTTTTACATAATAGTGTTAAAATTATAAACACTATTAGCGACTATATCATGAGTAAGGACTCATTTCTGTTTGTAATATAGGATTGGCATAAAAGCCAACAAATACATTGATTGATAGAAGGACTATAATCCATAAAATTTTGAAATGCAATGTTTCTAGATAAATCACAGTAATAATATTTTGAGAACCAAAATTTTGGGATATAAAAATGTATCTCATTTAAATATGAAAAATATAATTTATTCAGATCTTAGAATATCATACCAAAATGTCTATTTGCTTCTATTTCTTTTTCAGTTGCAAAGTATTTTATGTAGGTCATTTATTCTCAAAGGAATGTTTTGCTGTTAAGTATGTAAGAAAACATCTTTATTCTCATCTATTCTCATAGGTATCTGGGGTAAAATGTTGATTCTTAGGTATCTGGATGTATGTGTTCTGAATTTCATTTGACCTTGAAAGTTTAAGATAGCTCTCTCACTGTTGGACTAACATAAGTGAAATATCTCTATCTCTATCTCTATATCTATATCTCTTAAATAAAACCCAGGTTATAAATAAAATCTAGGTTATGAAGGATAAGAATAAAGAAGAATATTGAAAGTACATATTTCAACATCAGGGAATGAGCTTTGTGACACTTACACCTCTAGTACTGATATCAAAGTAACATTTAGCTGTCCAACATGCAGTGGAAAAGTCCTTCACTCAGACATCTTCCCTCATTTTTGTAAGATTGCAATATAAAAACTTCACTTTAAAGCTAGCCCAGCAACAAGGCAAACATATCTTCAAATGCTCAAAAATGGTTTATGAATGAGAGCAAATGAATGAACTAAAACGATTTTTAGTGGGGATTGTATGGGACATTGATCCAACTCCGGCTCCCCTTCATAACAGTGCAATTCCAAGGAAATTACTTAACCTCCCTGCCCATCCATTTTCCCATGTCCCAGTTTTCTTATTTGTAAAATGGGGAAAATCGTAGCTTCTTTCTTAAGATTGTTGTGCAGATTCAAAAAATAATAAGTAAAGAATTTAAAAGAATGTGATTGAAAAAATGTGCTATTGTGACTGTTATGATTATATTTATATTATTTTATTAGTAGTATACTAAAACATTTGCCCTACAGACATTTTGAAAACTACTTTTTTTTTAAACTTTTTTTTTAATTTACTTATGATAGTTATACAGAGAGAGAGAGAGAGAGAGAGAGTGAGAGAGAGGCAGAGACACAGGAAGAGGGAGAAGCAGGCTCCATGCACCGGGAGCCTGACGTGGGATTCGATCCTGGGTCTCCAGGATCGCGCTCTGGGCCAAAGGCAGGCGCCAAACCGCTGCGCCACCCAGAGATCCCTGAAAACTACTTTTTAAAGTTTCATTTTAAAAATCTCACTTTGGCATCTCCATTTGAATTAGATGGTGACTTTTCATTAAATTATGGATCTCTACAAATTCAAGTGCAATCCGTGAGAAAGGGCTTATAAACTGATTAGAATTAATGATATGGCTATTTAAAATTGGAAGAACTTTAAATTATGGAATCACTTTTTTCATTCTTTTATCCAAGTCGCATAAAATAATATATATTTTGAAGCAAAAATAAGGGATAGATTTAGGCAAATACCCTCCCCCAACCCATGTGTGTGAAGGTCTGTGTGTGTTTTAGCCATGTAAAGAGTGACTGCAATTTCGTTGCTCTGAATCGACATACTTTGTAAGATGAAAAGAATTTATAGGTTACTGTAAATTTCACCTAGTGAAAAACTTCTTCAACTGGAGTTGATGAGATTGTTCTAACTCTGGTTTGATTATAGAACAATTTAAGCAAATGGAGGTAAATCTCTCAACTTTTATCTACCTCAGGGTATGCAAATCATATGTCTAATCTAAAAATATGTTTCCATTACAAAAATGATAAGACATGGAGTTCCAAATCAATAGATAAGGACTCTTAGAGAAATGGCTACCACAAGAAATTTAAATATGTATGCCCTCTTTGGGAATGGTACTTTCCTCAACCCCTGCTATTTTGACTTAAAGATATATTAATTAACTCAATCAGGGTTTCTCAACAGGGGATGATTTTTGACCACAGGAAGCATTTGGCAACATCTGGAGACATTTTGGTCATCAAAATTGAGGGATGGGGCTCCTAGAATCTAGAAGTTAGAGACTAAAAGACTGCTACATATCTAACAGTGAATGTATCCACCCAAAAAAATATCCAGCCCAAAATGTCATTAATGCTTCTGGTGAGAAACCCTGGTTTAGATGTATGGCCTTTGTTTTCATTGTTTTAGTCATCATCAGATATGTATATGTGTTGGACACCAAAGAGATACACTCCAAAGTATTTATAGACATTATTTTTTTTTTATAATTAAGACAATGGAAGGTAATCTTGTCTTGGGAATGCCATCATTTCTTTTGGGGATGGAATCTTTCCTCAGGCTCTCCATGGGCCTTGTATGAGAGCCCAGAAGTACAGGTTCCAGGAAATTATTGTTATTTTTTTCCTTATCACATTAACTGAAGAGCATGAGAAAAGTCAGTTGGGCAAAGGAATTTATCAACATATTGTCTGTAATTAGTAAGAGTTTTGTTGTAGAAACAATTTCCACTAAAATATCTTTACCTTGGTCTTTACAGAATTTCCATCATCTTCAAAATTCATACTCTTGCTATAAGCATTTCCTTTTCCTTCATATAACAAATGGCTGCATTGTAGAACAAAAAATACAAAATTATGTATATAGATCTGAATTCAAAACCATTTCTCAGATATGGAAAATAAAACACAAGTTTGAAAGAATCCCATTTTCCTCCTCTTAAGAATGTTAGACATTCTGTTCTTTTGTTAATTTTATATTATTATATTTAATAATAATTAATTATAATTAATTAATTAAATTAATATAATTAATTTAATTATATTATTATATTTAATTTGAGGCCAAATACTGTGCCTCATCAAGCTAAGTTCTAAGCATGTCACTTCAAGGCTTCCTTGTATTCTCACCTCCCTTTATAGTGACATAGGATCTTGATCAATCATTTCACTGATAAAATTTAAGATGAATAACCATATTAGTGCAAGTAATTTTAAAAAATTTGATTCTCAAAATTAGCATAAGTTACCTTCAAAATGTTACTTTTTAATGCTTTAACTTGTGGAATAATATTGGAAATATGTATCATATTGTCATTTAAAAAAGTGACAATATAAGTGTTCACTTGCCTGATTCTATATAATTAAAAAATTTAAATATCATTTCTAAAACTACTTTTGTTGAAAAATAAATTAAAATGTCACTAAATTGTATACCTGAAACTAATATTACACTGTATGTTAACTAGCTGGGATTGAAATAAAAGCTTTAAAATAAATAAATTAATTAAAATAATGAGGCCAGGAGAACCAAGTGAATGTAAACTCACAGATATGGAGGCATCTTTTCAAATGCCTTCAGGCAGATTTGGATTTTATTCGTTTAATTTTTATTCTTTTGTCCTATATGAAAAACAACATTGACAAATGAGGGGTTTTAGTGGTCCAAGCAATAGTAATAGTGAAATTTCTAGTACTAGTACATATTCTTTTTCTGAAATCATTTCTTTTCCATTATTCATTGGTTAGTTCTCTGAAAAGATATTTGAGAAAGAACAATAAAGTTTAAAGTACATACAGTTTCTACCAATGAAGCTATGGAATCTGTTTAGGAATAATCTAATAAATGCAACAAAAGATCAAACAATCCAGCTAATTTTTTTCTTAATCTATATTACTAATTTCTTTATTAGACTTTTTTTTCACAACCATTTTTTTAAAGATTTTATTTATTTATTTATTCATGAGAGACACACAGAGGCAGACACACAGGCATAGGAAAAAGCAGACTCCCTACAGGGAGTTTGATGCAGGACTAGATCCCAGGACCTCAGGATCAGGACCTGAGCCAAAGGCAAGACACTCAACCACTGAGCCACCGAGGTGTCCCTTCACAACCTTTTTCTTCCTCATGACTCATTTACTAAAAAATTCAACTTTATTTTACATAAACTCAAAAAAAATTAGTTTAATAATAGTTAAGGTTGTCCAGTAGTGCCTTATTATTAGATCCAATGATAATTTAATAAATTAATCATTTAGCAATATTTTAGATAGCTTATCATTGTAGAAATATAAAATTAAAATTATGAAGCAACATTTAATCAGCTAAGGCACCCATAATTGGTTAAGTGAAAATTTTGCTTAATCCTATATCAAATACTTATTCAAAGTAATTAATATTATTTATCATACTTTTATTTATCTAAATAATCTCAGAACTCCTTGATTATGTACTAATGTCACTGTTTTGTTATGTTTACCTTCTTTTCCAGTATTATAGTATTAAGTATTATATTCTTATTTTAATAGGAATATCTAGACTGTAACCTTCTTGACAGAAGATGTGTAAAATTTATTTGTGCCCATGTTTGTAGTACCTAATACATACTTTGCTTTCAATAATTACTCATTGAATTAAAGAACTTGAATTGAATTACTTATTGAATTAAAGAACTTACAGAATGCATGTATAGCTTAGACGTCATTTAAACTATTGCTTATATCCTTCTTGAAATTCTCTATTTTACACAAAGCTAAACCTTCTTATATTCTGAGATCCTTACTCAGTCTCCTTGCCAGTTCCTTTTCCTTGTCCTAACTGTGGATGATCCCCCAGATTTCTTTGTCCATCCTCCTTGTCCTTCCCCTCTTCCCTTGGCTCCTTGAAGATCTAATCCAGTGTTATCATATCAACTCTCATGTGGTCTCTGATGTGTATCATTTATTTATTTATCTATTTATTTATCTATTTATCTATTTATTTATTTATTTATTTATTTATTTATTTTTGGTTCATTCATTTTTATTTTTTCCTCAAGTTTTCATTTTTAAGTTCTAGTTTGTTAAAATACAGTGTAATAATAGTCAGATGTACTATTTAGTGATTCAACACTTCCATACAATCAATACCCAGTGCTCATCACTAGTGTACTTCTTAATCCCTATCACCTATTTAACCCAATCTCCCCACTGACCTCTTCTCTGGTAACCATCCGTTTGCTCTCTATAGTTAAAAGTTTGTTTCAGATGTGCATCATATCTTTGTTTTGGGATGTTCACTCTATATTCTTATGGTCTATTGGCCATGCTAATTGCAATATATTTAAAGCAAAGTTAATGGCAATTACTCGTTTGAATTAAAAGCATTAAATTGAATAAGATTTGGTCGTACAAATCCATTTTTGTGAAATTATTTTATAAGTAAAGATATAATTAAAAATGTCAATATAATTAGGCTTTCTAATATATTTTTTTCTAATATATTTTTAATATACTGGAAATAGTAACCAAATTGCTCAAAAACAATTCTATTTTTTATTTATGTATGTATGTATTTATTTATTAAAGATTCTATTTATCTATTCATGACAGACACAGAGAGAGAGAGAGAGACAGAGAGAGGCAGAGACACAGGCAGAGGGAGAAGCAGGCTCCATGCAGGGAACTCGACGTGGGACTCGATCCTGGGTCTCCATGATCACACCCCAGGCCGAAGGTGGCGCTAAACCGCTGAGCCACCAAAGCTGCCCTCAAAAACAATTTTAAATGAAATGTGTATACTTTGTTACTTCCAGGCAACTGAATATAGTACAGCTAATTAAAAATACAATATCCTAGAAGTTGATTAATTGAATTACTATTTTATCCCAAATATATTATTTAATGTAAAATAAAAAAGATTTAATGAAAAGTATGTCTGGTATGGTCCTTTTTTGAATAAAGCATGTAAATATTTATATCACCATACCCATTAATTTCCATTAACAGTACATACTAGTAAGGTACTGCAATTATGATTTATTTCATTTTAATTTGCTCATTTATCTTTTGTAATTCTTCAAACTCCACACACATGTATATATACATGTAGATACACATGTAAAAAATAAAACATTTTAAAATAAATCAAGCTCAATTGTGTTGATAGGCTATAATGAAAACTAAAGTAAATATAAAACTAAATGAAAACATACACTTACAGAAGCTTCTGAAGAATTTCAAAATCATTTCATCCCAGTACTTTGCAGCATCCTCTACAGAATGTACAGGGATGTTGAATGAAACTGTTCTCTTTGTCCTTGAATTAGGATAAACCTTAGAGCTGAAGTAGAAGGCATTGTTTCTCACATTAAAAACGTAGTTAGAGCTGAGAGAAAATATTTCCAGCTATGGTTTGCTAAAAGACAGCAGAACTCAGACTTAGAGCTATCAACCACCACTCAAACATTTATTTTCAAGTTTACATTTACTACAAACACCATAATAGAAGAGAATTGAGAGCAATAGGCCTTGTGAGAATGCTGTGTGTGTGAGGCTTTCATAACCACTAAGTCAAGAAAGAGGTCAAAAAACCTCACAACAAATTATTCAAAAAAACTATCTGACTACAACAGAAGATCGGATTCTTACTTCCTAGCTGAGTGTTTTCTGAACTGCTGAATCTATAATCCCATCAGATGGTTTCATTCTATTCAAATGTATTGACAGCCTTCACAGATCTTCCTAATTTGGGGGTGTACAGAGTGAAATGGAGTCTCTCATGTCAAGCAGGGGCCTATGTCAGGCAATGATGCAAGCAGTTAAGGTCATGCAGCTAGGAGATATCAAGACATTGGTAGGACCAGTGTCAGCTGACACTTCCAGAACTGATAAGGGGCAGAACCAGAGGAGGTCTAAAGGGCCCCAAACTGACTAAATTCTTTTAAAAAGGGAAGGAGGGAAAGTGAACAGAGATGGTGGTACTTTTCTTGGAAATTTTTCTGAAAGTAGGAGGCATAAATAGCCTGAAGCTAGCAGGGTAAGAAGGGACCAGAGAGACATAGCCCTGAGTACTTAAAGTCTACTGATTTAAATATTAATCACATTTCTAAAATACCATTACAACAACATCTAGACTAGTGGTTGATAAAACAATTGGGCATCATAGCCTAGCCAGATTAGCATGTGAACATAACCATCACAGTCCACTCCACATCAACTTGGTATCCTTATAAATACCCTAAAACCACACTTAAAATCCAAATAAAGATAATAATAAGGTAATAATTCCATCTCACATGATCCAAGTATCCTGCATATACCTGAAGATGCACTAACTCCCCAGAAAAGGAGGCAAGGTTCTTCGGTGATGTTCATCTTTCTCCTTGACATCTTGTAACTTAAATACTGTGAGGTAAATTTAACAATAATTAAATACTAAGATGTAACATTCTGTATTTTATGTTATATGATAAAGGGATAAAACAAAGAAGAAAAAAGATATTTGCTATATACACATACACATATAAACAAATATTCATAACAAAATAAAGAAGCAATATTCATAATAGCTATAGTCTTTGTTTCTGTAAGTGGTCACATGGTTATGGCTGATATTTGTAACTACATTCTCAAAATAATCATTCTGTATTGCTTTTGTCCTCGGTAAGCACCGCAGCTTGTCATGGGTTTTACCTGAAGGGGTGACCCAAACTTCATTTTTGAGATGTCTGGGATATTAGTAGTCTGGTTTGAATTGGGTTATTATAGTTTTCTAATAACTTTAATCAAAGGGCATCATAGTACTAAACGACATCCTAAAGGATCTCCTATATGCTAGATATACTCTTCCTTATCTTCATTTTAGAAGTCTAATTTCTCCTTGATATCAAGATCAATCGCCTAGTCAGCACAGTAACTCCGTCCTTTGCCTGTTTATTCAAAACATTAGGAAGCTAGAATGCTGGCTGGTAGTCCTAACTTCCAGTTCAATGAAATCACTATTGTATCTTCTTGGAAGAATCCCTCTTGGGGACCAGGATCTCTAGATAAGCAGATCACACAGAAATAGTAAGCAAAACTTTTGCTAGTGAGTTACTAAGAGTAATAATGAGTGGTGCTACATCTGTTTCTCCTTTTTGATTCCTAGACCAGTGAATTTTGGCTCTGAGAAAAATAGCACCATATACTGGATGCTGATTTAGAGCATATACTGGGCACCATAGCCAAACCTAGCTGATACGTAATTTTACCATCCCACTGAGTAACCATCTATATTCCAGGTCTCTATCACAACTACTCAACTCTACTGTTGTAGTATGAAAGCAGCCATTGACAGTGTGTGAGCAAACAACTATGGCTGTTTTCCAATAAAATAATTAGTGGGTTAGCGTTGGCTCAAAGACTGTAATTTGCCAACTCTTGTTTTAAACACCTCAGTTATGAGGTAGAGATTGTCCATTTGGATAAGAAATTAAGATGATTAAGTCAATAGAAAACACTTTAAAGGTAAAAACACATGCTTGGGAAGACCATAAGGAGTCCTTTGTAAGTGAAGACCATGCAAAAAAAAGAAGCAGAGCAGTAGGGGAGGGGAGGAAGAAAAATGGGTTGTAATTAAAATGAATAAAAATAAATAGAAAATACTTATCATAGGAAACCAGAAGTAGATATATCTATATCTATCTTGCTTACTTGAACATGTAACTCAAATCCTGAGCTCATCCTTTTTTTTTTTTTTGCCACTTTGTACAGCGATGTTAGAAGCAACCAACCAATTTTATTATACTTGCTAGTTTTCCAAAACTAGTTCGGAAGTATGATATACACAGACCCCCCAGCTCTTTACCACCATATTGCTAATAGTCTATTTACAACAGTTTCTTTACCATCATGCTCAGCCAGCAAGAAAAAGTTACAAGACAAACTAAAAGGCAAAAACTACAGTTTGAAGAGATAGAGGAAGCATCAGAACCTGAAACACATGTACCAGGGATGTTGGAATTACCAGGCAGGGAATTTAAAACAATTGTGATTAAAATGCAAAAGGCTTTAATGTATAAAATAGACAGTCTGCAAGAACATATGGGCAATATAAGCAGAAAGATAGAATTTCTAAGAAAGAACCAAAAAGAAATAGATATAAAAAAAAAAACCAACATTATGATGGAAGTGAAGAATACCTTTGTTAGGCTTGTGGGTATATTGGACATGCCTGAGGGATTTATGAGTTTGAGGTTATTTTAATAGAAATCCCAAACTAAAAAACAAAAACAAGACTGAAAAAGAAAGAACAATTTATCTTAGAACCGTGGGAAAACTACAAAATTGCAGTGCAGATATCAGAAGTAGCATGTAGCATTAAAAAAGAGAGAAAAGAACAGAATAAATGTTTGAAACAATAATGACTGTGAATTTGCCTGACAATGTCAGATACCAACTATGGATCCAGGAAGCAGGGGAACATCAATAAAGATAAGTGCAAAAATAAAAGGAAAACAAAAATTAGGCACATAATATTCAAACTTCAGAAAATCAAAAATAGAGGAAAAATTCTTATAGGAGTCAGAGGGAAATAATCTTCTCTAGAGCAATAAGGTAAAATTATATCTGACTTCTCCTCAGAGCACATGCAATCAAGAAGAAAGAGTAAAATACTTAAAGTGTTAATACAAAAACCCACAACCTACAATTCTTTACCCGGAAGAGTGACCTTTAAAAAATGAAGGTGAAATAAAGAGACTTTCTCAAACAAAAATTGAGAAATTTGTTGCCAGTAGATCCACCTTATAAGAATCTCAAAAGAAGTTCTTTACAGAGAAGGATAATAATATAGGTCAGAAATTTGGATCTACCTAAAGAAACAAAATTGTAAAAGGATAAAAATATAGGTCAGAAATTTGGATAGGTCAGAAATTTGGATCTACCTAAAGAAACAAAGAAAAAAATTGATCAAATTAAGGATAAGAAGTTTGTTCAAAATAATACTAGCAGCAATGTATTCTTATATTGCTATATATAACACTATGAATGAATGAGTGACAGTATTGATACAGTGACAAGATAGAAAAAACAGGATAATTTTATTATTAAGAAGCATTTGCATTACCTGTAAAGCAATATAATATTACCTGAAAGTGGACTTAGATTAGTTGTAAATGTATATTGCAAACAAATCTATATGAGGAAAATTACAAAACCTTGATGAAAGAAATGAAAGAAGAATTAAATAAATGGAAAGATATTCAATTCATGGGTAGAAAGACACATTTTATACCCTTCACAAAAAATGGATAAGAGATGTAAATGCAAAATACAAAACTATAAGACTCCCAGAAGATTATAGAGGAGAAAATATAGATGACTTTGAGTTTGGCAAAGACTTTTTAGATGGAACATCAAAAGCACAATCTTCAAAAAACAAAATTGAGGGGCACCTGGGTGGTTCAGTTAGTGTCTATCTTCAGCTCAGGTCATGATCCCAGTGTTCTGGGATGGAACCCTAACCTGTGTGGGGCTCCCTGCTTCTCCCTCTCCTTCAGCCTCTCAGTCTTGCTATGTCTCTCAAACAAATAAATAAATTCTTAATAAAATAAAATAGATATGGTGACTCCATTAAATTAAAATTTTCTACTTTGTGGGGCACGTGGGTGACACAATCAGTTAAGCATCCAACTCTTGGTTTCAGCTCAGGTCGTTATCTCAGCGTCACGAGATCAGGCCTTGCATTGGGCTCCATACTCAGCACAGAGTCAGCTTAAGATTCTCTGCCTCTCTCCTTCCTGTTTGTACTCTCTGTTTCTCTCCTATAAAATAAATAAAGCTTCTAAAAAAATTTATACCTTGTGAAAGATACTGTCATGAGAATGAAGATTAGCCTACATACTGGGAGAAAATCTTTGCAAGAATATATCTTATAGAAGGCCGAACTCTAAAACATATAAAAACTCTTCAATTCAACAATAAGAATATAAACAATCCACTAAAAATGGTCCAAAGATCTTAACAGACACCTCATCAAAGAAGATATATAAATGGCAAATAAGCATATAAAAATGATGCTCCACTTCATATATTACTAGAGAAATTAAAATTAAGACAATGAGATAACACTACACAACTATCAGAATGGCCAAAATCCAGAACACTGACATTACCAAATGCTAGCAAGAATGTGGAGCAATAGGAGCTCACATTTATTGTTAGGGAAAATATAAAATTGTGCAACCATTTTCAAAGACGTTTGGTAGTTTCTTACAAACCTAAACATGCTTTTAACATACAATCCAGAAATTGCACTCCTTGGTGTTTATTCAAAGGAGCTGGCTTATGCTTACACTAAAACCTGTACATGGATGTTTATAATAGCTTTATTCACGATTGCCAAAACTTGGAAGCAAACAAGATATTTTTCACTAGGTAAGTGCATAAATAATCTATGGTACATCCAGCCAATGGAATATTATTCAGCATCCCCCCCCCTCAATAAACTATCAAGCCATGAAAAGATAGAGGAAACTTAAATGCATACTATTAATTGAAAGAAGCCAATCTGAAAAGTTACATACTATATGATTCCAACTCTCATAAAGATTCTGAAAAAGGCAAAACTATGGAGTCAGTAAAAATATCAGAGGCTTCCAGGGGTTAGTAGAAAGAAAGGATGGATATATGGAGCACAGAGAATCTTTAGGGCAGTGAAACTACTCTTTGTGGTATGATAATAGTGGATATATGTTATGCCTTTGTCCAAACCCATAGAATTAACAATGCTAGAAGTGAACCCTAATGTAAATTATGGATTTGGGGGGATGATGATGCATTAATATAGGTTTACCAGCTAAAAAAATGTACTACTCTAGTGGGAAAAATTGATATGAAAGAGATCAGGAATGCATGGGGCAGAGAAATCTCTGTAAATTCTACTGAACTGCTGTAAACTTAAAACTGCTCTAAAAAATAAAGTCTATTAAAACAAAAAAAAAACGAATAATGACAACACTGCTAGCACAACAATGCTATCAAGACTCAGAAAAATTGGATCACTTAAATATTGCTGTTAAGAATATAAAATATTATAATCACTTTGCAAAAAAGCATTATAGATTATTATAAACTAAATATTTTCTTATATGATCCAGTAATTGCAAACTTGAGCATTTATCCTAAAGATAAGAAAACACAAAAAACCTACATTAATTTCATAGCAGCTTTATTCAAAATAGCCAAACTTTACCCAACCAATGCCATCAATCTGTAAATGGTTAAGCAAAATGTTACATATTCAACCATGGAATACTACTTAGCAATACGAAGGAATGAACCATTAATACACAGAACTTAGAATTCAAGGGAATTATGCTAAATGGAAAAAAAGGCAATACCACATAAATGACATACCAAAATTAATACCAAATAAATCTTGAATTGGAATGACAAAAGAAAATAGAGAGAATAGCTTAATGCTTGCCAGTGATTGGTTTGAGATTAATGGAAGGATGTAGGTGACGATAGCTACTCATGATGGAATTATTCTATATCTTGACTGTAGTGGTGGTCACATGAATGTACATATGTGATAAAAATGCATAATACTAAACATACACCCATTCACAAAAACACACAAATGATTGCATATAAAACTGGTGACATATGAATAAAGCCAGGGAATGGTATCAATGACCATGTCTTGGCTTTGATATTGATATTTTGTGTTATCTCAAAATAAAAATTGTTAAAAGAGCAGAAGTCTGGATTTCAACAGCTGTTTTTTAGAAATATAAATGCAGCTTGTGGTACAAATCTTTTGCAAGACTGAAAGAAATCTTAAAGAGGCAAAAGAAAAGCACTAAAAAATTATACATAAGGAGATAATTAAAATGAAATCTATATATTTAAATGTATAAAAGAATATTGTGTATAACATCATCCCAATGAATTTGCATGTATAAGGCTATATCTCTCAAATAATGTAATTTTGCATGTGATTATTGCTTTTGAGTTTTGTGTGTGTGTGTGTGTGTGTGTGTGTTTGAAAGACTCTCCTATATATTGGATGGTGTTTGCCATATTAGTAATCCATCACTAATATCTACTATCCCTACCTACTCATTGTAAAAGTCAATAATGATCTCACATACATCCAAAGTCCTCCAGGGGTTGTCCAAGTTGAGAACCACCTATCTAGATCAGCCACCACTTTTCTAAAAAATTAAATAATCAAAATTCCCTGAAAAAGGAAAAATATGCATAGTTTAAGATTTTGAACATATTGAAAGAGCAGTCAAGAATATACCTCTTTAAAAAGTATCAGGACAAGAATGTTTTACAGGTGAGATTATTTCTTTATAATTAAAATATTCCCCATTCTAGAAAAAAAGATAGAAATATCTTTTGATGTTTTGACTGGTTATGAATTTAAAAAGGTAAGTATAATATTTTTAAATAATGAAAATTATGAATGTCATTTCTAATTTTACAAAGAAAATATTAGCAACTAATACTTATCATTGCATAAAATAATCACATAGAATAACTGAATGTCGTTTTTTTTAGGATTTTATTTATTTATTCATTCATAAGAGACAGAATGAGAGAGAGAGGCAGAGACACAGGCAGAGGGAGAAGCAGGCTCCATACAGGGAGCCTGATGTGGGAGTCGATCCCAGGACTACAGGATCAGGCCCTGGGCTGAAGGCGGTGCTAAACCACTGAGCCACCTGGGCTGCCCAACTGAATGTAGTTATCTCAGGAATGTAGGAGTGGTTCAACATTCAAAAATGTAAGAATGATTTCCAATATTAAAAATTAAATGAGATATACATTATTTTAATAGATGTTGAAATGTAATTGGAAAAAATATTCCTTATTTATCTTATACTTGAAAAAAATAAAATATAGAATAAAACAAAATTAAATTAAAATTTAATTTTAAATTTGTTAACATTTATTAATATAGCATGTTATAATATAAAAGTTTTATATTTCATTATATAAAATATTCTATAAACATTTCCCCTACCGTATTTATCTATTCTCAGTCCAATATCATGTGTTTATAATTGAAACTTTTTTTTTAATTGAAACTTTATAATATGGTTTAATAACTGTTAACTGTTCTTCTTACTAAAAAAAAATTGCCTCATCCATTTTTTTAATTTAAAATTTAAATTAAAATTTAAAACAGGGATCCCTGGGTGGCGCAGCAGTTTGGCGCCTGCCTTTGGCCCAGGGTGCGATCCTGGAGACCCGGGATTGAATCCCACATTAGGCTCCCGGTGCATGGAGCTTGCTTCTCCCTCTGCCTGTGTCTCTGCCTCTCTCTCTCTCTCTCTCTCTCTTTCTCTCTCTCTCTCTCTCTCTCTCTCTCTGTGACTATCATAAATAAATAAATAAAAATTAAAAAAAATTAAAAACAGAAAATAGAAACACTGGATGAGCATCGGGTGTTATGCTAAATGTTGGCAAATCGAACGCCAATAAAAGAAACTAAAAAAAAAAAACATTGTATGGGGCATCTTAATCAATGCAGTAAAGCAAGAAAAATAAATAGAAACCATAAAAATTGGAGAAAAAAAGAAAATAGAAACATCCTTCTTATTAATTCTACAACCCCCTTAAATTGTAATTAATATATTGGTAAAATTCACATCTCTCTCTCAATATAGATAGATAGATAGATAGATAGATAGATAGATAGATTAGATAGATGACAGATAACAAAATGGACTCAACAAAAAACATCATTTATTTAGAAAAAGACATATTATATACTCTATTTTTTTCCTGATTCTCTTTGCTTTACTCAATCCTGAAAGAGATGATATTGACAGCTTTCTTCCTCCTATAGCTATCTCTAAATATATAAATAGAATTGAATAAATATAAAATAATGTGGTTTCTAGAAGAAAGATTCACCATTATTAAATTATCTAACCCAAATTATCTAAAATTTAGTACAACCTAAATGGAAATCATAATAGAAATTTTGCTTATAATTAAACAAGCTGTTTGTAGAAGAATTAAAGGGAAAAATGATGAGGCTATTTTTTTAGTAAGAAGAACAGTTAACAGTTATCAAACTAAATTATAGAGTTTCAATTATAAACACATGATATTGGACTCAGAATAGATAAATATGGTAGGGGAATTGATCAATTAATTGTACTAATTAATAACATGCAGGTAGCTGCAAAATATAAAAATTCACACCATATTCATTGAAGAGGAAATATTTCTAAAACTCTTAGGCACTGTAAAGTCATAATAATTGGAGTAGTGTTTAAAAAAACACACAACGGCATATTTATAATTATCAAATTCCCCTCAAAGACCATGAGAATCTGTGTGACCATGAAATTAAGTTCATTAGAAATCTGCCACTGACCAAATTAATTTATTCACATTGAATGTTCTTAGCACTTTTAGGAAGTATTGTCGTGGAGGATGAGGTCATAGGATGGTTTCAGGCAAGGATTATTAAGCAAAATTCTGTTGGGCTGGTCTTGTTAAGAGTTGATAACCAGGATAAATTGACTGGCTCAGTAGGGAAATGAAGCTAGATATTAAAATTGATATGTCTTTCCTATTTTTAAAAGATTTATTTATTTATTCATGAAAGACACACAGAGAGAGGCAGAGACACAGACAAAGGGAGAAGCAGGCTTCCTGTGGGGAGCCTAATGCAAGACTCCATCCCAGGAGCCCAAGGATTGAGACCTGAGCCAAAGGCAGACACACTCAGCCACTGAGCCACCTAGGTGTTTCGATATGTCTTTCTATAGTTTGTCAGAGTTCTTATTTTTCTGCAGCACATGGAATAAACACAGAAGATCCAGCTATTTACATGGATACATATGCATTGTTCTCCAGAAGATTTATAATCTAAATCCTAAGTAAAATCTCAAACTGGGACAGTTTTTAGTGAATTTCAAACATGATTGCTGATATCAAGGGAAACAATTTATATATGACCCACTGTCTTTGTAAATATAATAATGTCTTAGAAATGTTTTGCAATAAATCACATCATTCACAGGCATAAAATAGAATTCTTATCCAACTAATAAAAATACTATGGGAATTGCCTTTTTAAAGTTACTTATCACTGATTTGAGAAAGAAACTTTATGCTTGTATAAGAGTGAAATGATTCTCAATCTTTATATAACTTCTGTTTTATTTTACATACTCAGGGATTAGGAGACTGGACATTACTAAGCTTGCTGAAGGAGACTCAGAGTGTAAATAAACCACACACAGGTGCTAGAGATCTTTCAGCCTCAAGGTTTCCCTTTCACACTCCTTCACTCCCTTCCTTTTATTCACTGCAGCATAGCCAGCTAATGTGAAGAGTGAGTGAACCCATCAGACTGTAAGGAAAACTATGAATGTGAAGAATTTTAACAAGAGCTATGACCTAATAAATCACAAAGGGCAGTTAAATGAAGAATGCAGAAGCAGTATGGTCTAGGAACTAGAGGGTACAGTGGTTGGTACGATCCTCTAGGAACTAGAGGGTACAGTTGGTATGATCCTCTAGGAACTAGAGGGTACAGTGGAACTAGAGGGTACAGTGGTTGGTACGATCAGCTCTGACACTGTTATATCACTGATACATGTAAGAACTAAATCAAAATAATATTCCCATGTATATTCCAAGTCATGGAACCAGAAATGACAGTTTCTTGCACTTTGCACAAATCCATGCTTGCCCACAAAGGGCTGCAAGAGTATCAAAAGCCTAGTTTAAAAACAATCATCTAAATCAATGGAGAGATAGTCCATGTTTATGAATAGAAAAACTCAATACTGTTATCAGTTCTTCTGAGCTTGATCTATAGATTCAACCATAATCTCAATCAAAATTCTAGCACCCACCCACAAACTTATTCTAGAAATGTATGGCTGTGGGTTGCTGGAGTTGATGTGGGTGGGGGGATGAGGTAATTGGGTGATGGGTATTAAAGAGGACAATGATGTGATGAGCCCTGGGTGTTATATGCATCTGATGAATTATTGAACTCTATATGTGAAACTAAGGATATACTATACATTGGCTTATTGGATTTAAATTAAAACAAAACAAGAGAGGCCTGGGTGGCTCAGTGGTTGAGTGCCTACTTTTGGCTCAGGATGCAATCCCAGGGTTCTGGGATCAAGTCCTGTATCAGGCTCCTTGAAAGGAGTCTGCTTCTCCCTCTGCCTATGTCGATGCCTCTCTCTGTGTCTCTCTTGAATAAATAAATAAAATCTTTAAGCAAAACAACAACAAAAAGTATGTATGGAAAAACAAAAGACCCAGAAGAGCCAACACAGAATTAAGAGAGAGGAACAAAGTTGAATGACTGACTCTACTCAACTTTAAGGTTTACTGTAGATCTATAGTAATTAAGACAGCATAGTATTGGTAAATGAATAGATAAGTAAGTTTAATGAACATAACAGATAGCCCAGACATAGACTCAAGCAAATATGGGCAATTGGACTTTGAAAAAAGAACAAAAACAAATCAAAGAGAAAGGATAGCCTTTTCCACAAATAGTGTTGCAAAAACTGAACATCCACATGCAAAAAAATGAATCTAGACACAGACCCTATACCTTTCACAAAACTTAACATAAAACATATACACCTAAATGTGAAATACAAAAGTATAAAACTAAAAGATATCATAGGAGAACAATTAAGTGACCTTGAGTTTGGCAATTAATGTTTATATACAAATAAGCATGTGAAAAGATGCTCAACAACAGATGTCAGTACTTTACAGTTAATTAAATGAGATACCACTATACCTGTCAGAATGGCTGAAATCCCAAACACAGATAACATCAAATGCCGGTGAGGATGTGAAGTAACAGGAATTTTTCATTCATTTCTGATGGGAATGAATAAATGGTTTAGAAGACAATTTGGGAGTCTTTAAAAAAGTAAATATATTGGGATGCCTGGCTCAGATTTAATGCCTGCCTTCGGCCCAGGGCATGATCCTGGAGTCCCAGGATTGAGTCCCATGTCAATCTCCCTGCACGGAGCCTGCTTCTCCCTCTTCCTGTGTCTCTGCCTCTCTCTGTATCTCTCTCGTGAATAAATTTTTTTAAAAGGTAAGTATACCCTGATCATATGATCCAGCAATCACACTCCTGTATTTACCCAAATATATTGAAAATAATGTCCATAGAAGTACCTGCACACAGATGTTTACTAACTTTATTATAACTGCCCAAACTCAGAAGCTACCAAGAGGTCCTGTATTACTGAGTGGACAGATAAACAGTAGTAAGCAAAGAGAATAGAATGTTGTCAGTGCTAAAAAGAGATGAGTCATCAAGCCATAAAAATACATGGAAGAACCTTAAATTCATATTGCTAAGTCTGAAAAGACTACACAGAGTATGATTCCAAATATATGACATTCTCGAAAAGGAAAAACTATATGGAGACTCTAAAAAGATCAATAGTTGCCAGGGTCTTGGGGGAACATGTAAAAGAGATATGCGTAGGAGGAATACAGGATTTTTAAGACGATGAAGCTGTTTTGCATGATACTATATTGGTGGCTATATGCCATACATTTGTCAGAAAGCAAAGAATTTATAATACAAAAACTAAACTTTAAAGTAAATCATGAGGGAACTCTCTGTACTCATTTTTTCCACTCAACTTTTCTATAAACCAAAATCCACTCTAAAAAATTAAGTGTACTAATTAAATAGAACATTTCTTGAAGAAATAGTTGAAAGAGTATAAAATAGAATCCTTTACTTCTGCTCACATGTGCAGGGAAGGTGAATTTTTTGAGAAGTCTTGCAATTGATGTCTCCTTAATTCCAATTTGTAAAACTTGGGTCAAATACCAAATTCTGTACCTGGAAAGGCGAATGGAAATGTCATGATTGATTTGGACTAAGCAGAGTTCTCCTTTGGGATCTGGGAAGAGGCCCAGGAATATGTCAGCTTTGTACACAACTGCCACTATCTGCCATAAATTTGGGTATACCATTGTACCCTTCCCAGGTACTGGCCAGTTAGGATGATAAAAATAGAGAAGTTACAATGGTAGACGTAAGTACTATTTTTCTCTTATTCTTTAGATACTTATGTAAAACATATTAAGAACGAATATAAAAGACCATCTTTTAAAAATATCATGTAAGGACGCCTGGGTGGCTCATTGGTTGAGCGTCTGCTTTTGGCCCAGGGTGTGATCCTGGAGACCCGGGATCAAGTCCCACATCGGGCTCCCTGCATGGAGCCTGCTTCTACCTCTGCCTGTGTCTCTGCCTCTCTCTTTCTGGGTCTCTCATAATAAATAAATAAAATCTTAAAAAAATACCATGTAAAGTCTTCTAGCTCAGTTTGATCAGACAGCAATTGAGAATATGGAATTGTCTATACTTGCACATGTACATGGGTGCAACAAAAAATGATTCATTTAAATAAAAGTATCTATTCAGGAATATTTCGTGTATTAAAATAGTAAAAAGGAAAACTATCAGGAAATTTGTGATTTAATTTACTTTGGCTATGTCATATAGGCAGGAATAATCTGTGTTGGCAGACATTTGGCAGTCTATCTTCCCAGCTCAAATTCTTTTTTTTTAATAAATTAATTTTTATTGGTGTTCAATTTACCAACATACAGAATAACACCCAGTGCTCATCCCGTCAAGTGTCCCCCTAGGTGCCCGTCACCCACTCACCCCCACCCCCCGCCCTCCTCCCCCTCCACCACCCCTAGTTCGTTTCCCAGAGTTAGGAGTCTTTATGTTTCTGTGTCCCTTTCTGATATTTCCCACACATTTCTTCTCCCTTCCCTTATATTCCCTTTCACTATTATTTATATTCCCCAAATGAATGAGAACATACACTGTTTGTCTTTCTCCGATTGACTTACTTCACTCAGCATAATACCCTCCAGTTCCATCCACGTTGAAGCAAATGGTGGGTATTTGTCGTTTCTAATGGCTGAGTAATATTCCATTGTGTACATAAACCACATCTTCTTTATCCATTCATCTTTCGATGGACACCGAGGCTCCTTCCACAGTTTGGCTATTGTGGACATGGCTGCTAGAAACATCGGGGTGCAGGTGTCCCGGCGTTTCATTGCATCTGAATCTTTGGGGTAAATCCCTAACAGTGCAACTGCTGGGTCATAGGGCAGGTCTATTTTTAACTCTTTGAGGAACCTCCACACAGTTTTCCAGAGTGGCTGCACCAGTTCACATTCCCACCAACAGTGTAAGAGGGTTCCCTTTTCTCCGCATCCTCTCCAACATTTGTTGTTTCCCGCCTTGTTAATTTTCTCCATTCTCACTGGTGTGAGGTGGTATCTCATTGTGGTTTTGATTTGTATTTCCCTGATGGCAAGTGATGCAGAGCATTTTCTCATGTGCATGTTGGCCATGCTATGTCTTCCTCTGTGAGATTTCTCTTCATGTCTTTTGCCCATTTCATGATTGGATTGTTTGTTTCTTTGCTGTTGAGTTTAATAAGTTCTTTATAGATTTTGGAAACTAGCCCTTTATCTGATATGTTATTTGCAAATATCTTCTCCCATTCTGTAGGTTGTCTTAGTTTTGTTGACTGTATCCTTTGCTGTGCAAAAGCTTCTTATCTTGATGAAGTCCCAATAGTTCATTTTTGCTTTTGTTTCTTTTGCTTTCGTGGATGTATCTTGCAAGAAGTTACTGTGGCCAAGTTCAAAAAGGGTGTTGCCTGTGTTCTCCTCTAGGATTTTGATGGAATCTTGTCTCACATTTAGATCTTTCATCCATTTTGAGTTTATCTTTGTGTATGGTGAAAGAAAGTGGTCTAGTTTCATTCTTCTGCATGTGGATGTCCAATTTTCCCAGCACCATTTATTGAAGAGACTGTCTTTCTTCCAGTGGATAGTCTTTCCTCCTTTATCGAATATTAGTTGACCATAAAGTTGAGGGTCCACTTCTGGGTTCTCTATTCTGTTCCATTGATCTATGTGTCTGTTTTTGTGCCAGTACCACACTGTCTTGATGACCACAGCTTTATAGTACAACCTGAAATCTGGCATTGTGATGCCCCCAGATATGGTTTTCCTTTTTAAAATTCCCCTGGCTATTCGGGGTCTTTTCTGATTCCACACAAATCTTAAAATAATTTGTTCTAAGTCTCTGAAGAAAGTCCATGGTATTTTGATAGGGATTGCATTGAACGTGTAAATTGCCCTGGGTAACATTGACATTTTCACAATATTAATTCTGCCAATCCATGAGCATGGAATATTTTTCCATCTCTTTGTGTCTTCCTCAATTTCTTTCAGAAGTGTTCTATAGTTTTTAGGGTATAGATCCTTTACCTCTTTGGTTAGGTTTATTCCTAGGTATCTTATGCTTTTGGGTGCAATTGTAAATGGGATTGACTCCTTAATTTCTCTTTCTTCAGTCTCATTGTTAGTGTATAGGAATGCCATTGATTTCTGGGCATTGATTTTGTATCCTGCCACGCTACCAAATTGCTGTATGAGTTCTAGCAATCTTGGGGTGGAGGCTTTTGGGTTTTCTATGTAGAGTATCATGTCATCGGCGAAGAGGGAGAGTTTGACTTCTTCTTTGCCAATTTGAATGCCTTTAATGTCTTTTTGTTGTCTGATTGCTGAGGCTAGGACTTCCAATACTATGTTGAATAGCAGTGGTGAGAGTGGACATCCCTGTCTTGTTCCTGATCTTAGGGGAAAGGCTCCCAGTGCTTCCCCATTGAGAATGATATTTGCTGTGGGCTTTTCGTAGATGGCTTTTAAGATGTCGAGGAAAGTTCCCTCTATCCCTACACTCTGAAGAGTTTTGATCAGGAATGGATGCTGTATTTTGTCAAATGCTTTCTCTGCATCTAATGAGAGGATCATATGGTTCTTGGTTTTTATCTTGCTGATATGATGGATCACATTGATTGTTTTACGAGTGTTGAACCAGCCTTGCGTCCCGGGGATAAATCCTACTTGGTCATGGTGAATAATTTTCTTAATGTGTTGTTGGATCCTATTGGCTAGTATCTTGTTGAGAATTTTTGCATCCATGTTCATCAGGGATATTGGTCTGTAATTCTCCTTTTTGGTGGGGTCTTTGTCTGGTTTTGGAATTAAGGTGATGCTGGCCTCATAGAACGAATTTGGAAGTACTCCATCTCTTTCTATTTTTCCAAACAGCTTTAGTAGAATAGGTATGATTTCTTCTTTAAACGTTTGATAGAATTCCCCTGGGAAGCCATCTGGCCCTGGACTCTTGTGTCTTGGGAGATTTTTGATGACTTCTTCAATTTCCTCCCTGATTATTGGCCTGTTCAGGTTTTCTATTTCTTCCTGTTCCAGTTTTGGTAGTTTGTGGCTTTCCAGGAATGCGTCCATTTCTTCTAGATTGCCTAATTTATTGGCGTAGAGCTGTTCATAATATGTTTTTAAAATCGTTTGTATTTCCTTGGTGTTGGTAGTGATCTCTCCTTTCTCATTCATGATTTTATTAATTTGCCCAGCTCAAATTCTAAGAAATAATTGAAAAAGATAAAGTAATGGTAGTTCCATAATTTCAGTTAAAATAATAAAATAAATTCATTCTTTAGTTCCAGAAGAAGGAAACTAGAACCTAAAACTGGCTCAGAAGTGTTCCTAAAACACATGTAGGAAAAGAGGTTGCCCATCCTCTCCTGCCTCAGCTGAACTAAGTCTAAAACTAGAGGGTTCCTAAAGGTTGTTTATATTGGTCGATGATCCCAGAGACCAGGGCCGGGTGACTAGTCAATCAACAAAAGGGTAAATTCTTGAGTGGTCCCAAGTGTGGGCAACTTGACCCTTTGAGGACCTTTTAAGAAGCCATATAGAATATGTCATAGATTTATTCACTAGAGAATAAAGGTTGGAAGGCATTTTACTTCTGTCTCCTGCCCCAATGGTCAAAGGTGCTCTATTAGTCTTTTTTATCTCCAAAGTGCACATAAATGCCTACCAAGTCCATTCCCATGGGCATCCCACACCACAGCCTCAGTGTAGGGCTGATTCTGAAAAGGAGAGATACAAAGCTCATTTGAGACAGCAATGCAAAGCTAATTGCTACAGTAGTGTTGGAACTAAGCATAGACAGAGAGAACAGGGTGTGAGAGATATCCAATATATCCACCAAGAGGATGCATTGTGCAATTATTATTTTTTCCTATTGAGATGTAAAAAATGCTATAAATGTATTAATTAAAATAATACTCATTTATTAACTCACAGTTTTGCAGATGAGAAATCCATTTGAGATTGACTGGATTCTCTGCTTTGGGTCATTATACCAAAATCAAACTGCCAGCCTTAGCTGGGCTCTCATCCACAGGCTTTGAGAAAAATCTGCTTCCAAGCTCACTTAAGTTGTTGGTAGAATTCAGTTTATTGTGGCTGTAAGATTGAGATCCACTCTTGGCTGTAGACTATTCTTACTCCTAAGGGTCACTCTCGGGTCCTTGCCCTATAAGTCACCTCTACATCAACAATAGAAATAAGTCAATCCCTTTCGTGCTTCAAATCTTCAACTTCCACTTCTGTTACCAGTTGAGACTTTCCACCTGCCCAAATAATCTCCCTATCTTAAGATCAAATGATTAATAACCTTAGTTACAGGTGCAAAATCTCTTTTATCTGAAAACAATCACAGAGTGAAATTATAGGGTTAGTGTAATGGAAAGCATCTAAAAGTGAGGGACAAAAGTAGTCAATACTTACACACCTCAACATTCCAAAATGAAATTTCTGGAAACCATGATAAAAACAAAAACTAAAAATTTATCCAGAGAACTAGATTTTTTACAAAGTAATAAGGATCACATTAACTTCAAACTTCTCACAGAATCATTGGCTACTTCAACATAGTGGACAGATGTATGTGAATTTCAGAAGAAAAATGATTGTGAATATAGGCATCCATACTCAATTACATATAAAGATAAAGCCAGTGGTATTGATGTCAAAAATAGAACTGTAGGTGCAAAGCCCTAAAAGTGAGAGAACCCATACTAACATGGCAAGCATTACTTGTGTGCTCAGAAGTCCTGATAATGTTCTAAGTATTAACTCTTCCGATTGATAACAAAGCTATGAAGTAGACTGTTATTACCTTCATTCACATTTTTTCAGACGAAGAAACTGAATCACAAAGCATTTAGTTGACTTACCCAATCACATAGCTAGAAAGTAGTACAGACTTGATTAGACTTGATTTAGTTGCAGGTGGCCTAATTCCAGACCAGTTTATATATATATATATATATATATATATATATATATATATATATATAAATGTATATATACTTATACTTTTATGCCAGTCAAACAGTTACAATATATAAAAAAAATACATAAAAAGCAAACCTATAAAACTTCAAGAAGTAGGCAAAATCACAAAATGTGCATTTTTAAGCAATTTTCTTCAAAATGCCTGGCCAAATATATAATAACAAAAAATGTCATATGTAATTAAAGCAATACAGGAAGTATATTCTGAGAATATTGACTCTTCGTCATGAGTAGACTGACAGATGACAATGAATTACTAAGGGAATGTTATAACTGGTTAATGTAAAGCAATGTGGTCACAAGGAATCCTAGCTCAATATGCAGAAACAGAAATATGGTGTATTTTCACAACTCTGAGAACCAAGAACAACTGATTACATGGAGAAATTATACGTGAAACACCAATTGGTAAACAAATATGTCAAGTAATAAAATGTTAAGTAGTTAGACTATACACGGGCAGCTTATATCTATAAATGCAGAAAGAGACTTTTAGCTTCTAGAAACATGGGACAAATTATTATCCACTCAATCCTCTTAAGTTTTTTTATCCATAAAAAACACATCAGATATAGAAAAGGTAAATAACATTTTTTTTTGGTAAATAACATTTGTATGAAAACAAGGAAAGTATCAGTAATGATAAGTATAATTAAGACAGCCTACAAAAAATAATTACTATCAATAATGAGGGACTTTTTAACAGTACACATATTTTATATTTTAAAAACTAAATGGTAGTTTGAAGGTAACATGAATTGACTTTATTTTACTTTATTAATATAGTAATAATAGTGTAATAATATTCTCAAAATTACATTAATATAAAAGTAGCTTTCAATTCTAGTTCACATATTTGTCAGTTTCCCATTTTAAATTCTCTACTGTTCTATATTTATTTTTGTTTAGACTGGGAATCATTATGATAGTCAGCATTTCTTTTTATTTAAATACTTTTGAATTTTTTTAAAAGATTTTATTTATTTATGAGAGACACAGAGAGAGAGAGAGAGAGACAGAGACAGAGACAGAGACAGAGACACAGGCAGAGGGAGAAGCAGGCTCCATGCAGGGAGCCTGACATGGGACTTAATCCCAGGTCTCCAGGATCACGCCCTGGGCTGAAGGCAGCACTAAACCGCTGAGCCACCTGGGCTGCCCTAAATACTTTAGAATTAATACAGCAATGCTCTCTCTCCTATTCACGATGTAGAATTTATGTAACATTGTTTTTGTCATGCATTCTGATGACAGATGGAGGGTAGAAACCTGGAGGCTGTGCTCAACGCTCAAGTTGCACGTGAATTCATTTGCTTTTCTAGTGTCTCTCATAATATCACCTACACAGGATACTGGTTTCCAAGATTCTGGCTGGAGAGGTAAAATTTCTGATAGAATGACACCTAAAACTGGAACTGTACTCCTTGAAATTGGCCATGCAGCATCCCCTGCTGCCTGTTCTATGAGGTCACATATTATAAGGAAGTCACAGTTCCTGTTTCCAAAAATCAAATTGGTCTTCTCTATAGTAGGCAGTGGTAGAAAAGAGGAGGTCATTAAGTCTGGGTCCCAGAATTGATAACATCTTCATAAAGAATTAAGCTGAAATGGCCAAGAACACATCTTGATTGAGGCAGAGAGAAATAGCTGGAGAACTTCAAGTTGGCATTTGATGTAGGATGACTATTGACAGAAAGGACTTTTGAAGGCCTGCCATTAACTTGGGTCAGTGTCTGAAACAATTTTACAGAAAACCAACTTAGTTTCTGATGGGTAGGGAATATTCAAGGAGTGAAAAAGGTTAGAAAACATACATGTTTGAACAGAAGTTGTTTGTTCACAAAACCTACTCAGGAGCTATCATAAAACCCCAGAGAGATGATTTGTCAGGGCTCCTATGGTCTGTGTCTTGATAAAATATGGAGAAAAATGTTCTCCAGGAGAAAAACTAAAAACACGAGGAAGATATTGAGAGATTGTTCATGTATCTGATAAAACTATAGAATTTGATTACTTTAGGGAAATTCAGGATTATGGGAATTTGCCTTTCAATATAATCTAATTGTAGTTGGGAGCAGCAGAATGACAGCATACTCATGGCCAATTCTGATACAATAATGCAGAAAAGCCAGCTTATATCCTAATTTCAGTCCTTCATAAATACAGGAGGCAATTTGGAATTAGAATTTCTACAAATATAGATGAAGATTAATATCCTTTAAAGAATAAAGCAAGTGATTAAAAGCTTGCAGAAAAAATTGAAGTCCCACTGAGATTTGGAATGTTCACCCAAATGGGAGAGATTTTCTATTATAATGGATATCGTTTTGGCTACAGTTTAGAAACTTAGAGTCTCATTGTTAGTGATTTTTTAAGAGTCTGTAATCAGTTTATTTTTGGCTGTGATCCAAGCGTTATTTAATGTTTCTAAATTACTAAGCAATTGAGACTTAGAAAAATTAATTTTCTGTATTATTTTGCTTGTAGGTAGAAAATATGGTCTATGTGATTTATTTCTTTATAATTTGTTATTAGTTTTGGGATGCACTTTTAAAGAAATATTTGTATTTTATGGATGCTGGGGAAAAAAGGTTATGATTTTGCTTACATGCAGTAAATGTAAAATATGCAAATAAGGTAACATTTTGATATTTAAACCATTGTATTTTTCTCCTTCCAATTTGTTTACATTAGCTCTGTGCTCATCGATTGGGCAGTAGCAAAGGGTTATGTACTTACTCCTTCTTGGCAGGGGAGTACAACAAAAGGAAGAAAAATAACAAAGTCTCATTTTTTAATTTTCATGTCTGTAATGTTAGTTTGCAGAGTAAAAAGAAATCTGGTGGCCCCAGAGAAGTGTGGCTCTTGGGATGGGATTAAAGACTGCCGAGCAAGACTCATGGTTGAGGTAAATAAAAAGTCAATGACTAAGAGCCACGAATTTGCTTTATTTAAGGGATTTTGGCAGAGGATCTTATCATATCCATCAGGATTTTCAAATTTCTACCACTGAATCCTCTCTAAGCAAATTGAAGCCAAGGAAGGATTCTATTAAGATTTTGGGGTAACTTTCATCATATTTTAGACTTTATCTGTTAATTCAGATGACTTTCCAATTAGTCATAAAACCATATAGCATTTGATGGGACCAGAATCTGGCACTGTCTCCAGAACCAAAACTATTCTGCTTTTAGTAGCATCTGGAAGCTTCCACCACCGTCTTTACCCATAGACATATCCAGTATCTGCTGTCACCAGTGTCAACAGGACGGATAGTTATTCTCCACTTCATTGCTTAATTGTTTTGTATAAAAGTTTTGTTTTGACTTATCTGGTAGATAAAACCTGTATCAAATGACAAGGAAGGTCATAAATATATTGATTTTTTGCCATACATAAATAATGAGATGTTTGCTATACAAAGACATTTTTCTAATATTGAAAGGTGTTCCAAATGTTAGGGTAGATACAAATGATGAGTAGTACTCAAAGTCTCTCCTTTCATTGCCAACATCAACAAAACCTTTTTTTTTTATTTTTTTAATGTCAAGAAAAAATAGAAACAACAAACATGTTCCCACAAAACATATATCAACTGCATGGCAAACAAACAAAAACATACCCATTTTCTCCCAGATAAAGGAAGGTATCCAGTTATTAGTTCTTGTAGATCATTTTATTAGATGACTTAGGATTTTCCAAATATACAATCATGTCACCTGTGAATTCAACTTTGCTTCTTTCTTTCAAATTTGTATGCCTTTTGTTTCTCCTTCTTGCCTTTTTAGACTGGTTGGACCTTTGATAAAAGCTTGAATGGAAGTGGGGAAGAGTTGGAACACCTGAGTGTCTTAATGGTTGAGCATCTGCCTTTGGCTCAAGGCATGATCTTGAGCCCTGGAACTGAGTCCCACATCTGCAGGAAGCCTGCTTCTCTCTTTGCCTATGTCTCTGCCTTTCTCTCTCTGTCTCTCATGAATAAATAAATGCAATCTTTAAAGAAAAAAAAAAGTGGGGAGAGTAAAAATCTTTGCCTTGTTCCCAATATTACGACAGAATATTCTCTGTTTTGATGTAAAATATGCTCTTGTACCTTTTAATAAATTTCTCTATCAGGTTCATGGAGTTCTATTTCCATTGACTTGAAAATTTTATAAATGGATGTCAAGTCTTTTCAAGTGATTTTACTATATCTATAAATATGATCACATGATTTTCCCCCATATTCTGTTAATCCATTGAATGATATGATTGCTTTTGAATTTCAATGTAACATTACTAGGATATATCCCACTTGGTTATGGAGTATCTGTTTATATATATTTCTTATAAAAATATATATTATTTTAATTCATGTAAGGATATTGGTCTGCAATTTATTTTTTTCTCATTGTATCTTTGTTTTTGGTGTTGGGATAATTCTAGCTCATAAAATATTTGAGAAATGTTCCCATTTTTTAAAAAAGAGCATTTATGTATAATTTGTGTATTATTTCTATAATAAATGTTTCATAGAATTCACCAGCGAAGCTATTCGGGTCTTTAATTTTCTTTGCTGAAAGCTTTTAGTTACAAATTTAATTTACTTAATGGATATAGTGCTGTTCATATATTTCTTCAATTTCTTTTTGAGTCAGTTTTGATAATTTGTGTTTTTAAGGAATTTATCTTTTTTGTGAAATTGTTGAATGTGCTGGCATAAAGTGGATTGTAATACTTTCTTAATTTCTTTTAATGTCTTTTGGATCTGCAGTGGTGTCTTCACTTTAATAACTGATAAATGTGCCATCCTTCACTTGTTTTGTCGCTTGGTCAGTATTAACCTTTAAAAAACCAACACTACAAATCTCCCTCTAAACTCTGCTTTATCTATTTCCAAAAAATTCAGATATGTTCTGTTTTTGGTATCATTTTGTTCAAACTCTGCTATAGCTGGTGACATTTATGTTATCCCTGCTTTGTTTATGTACTGAATAATTCTTAGTTTCAGTAAGTAGTTTCATGCTACTTTTTTGCAAGACTTAGACAAAATTTCAGTGAAATTGGGCAGAGAGAAATCAGCAACAGATATGGTTCTAATCTCTAAACCACATAACTTCTTAGATGGTGATCCATTGACCTGAGTCCAACTTTAGCTCTACTTTTATGATGTTATTATCCCGAAATGTCTTCAATCAGTCATAAAATAGAGCTTTAATCATAACCCAGCATCCTGTAGGTCAATTTACAGATCCCTAAATTCTAAATTCATGCTAAGAGTTTTACCATTGAATATTCCTGTAGAAACAAATTTAGATGGGTTAGAATATTAATAATTTCATAAATTAAAAAAGTTTAGGGATTTTGTCAGAATATTGTTTTATAATAAATTAAATAAATCTTTAATTTTATCATATATATATTTAAGATTTTATTTATTTTTTCATGAGAGGCACAGAGAGAGAGAGGCAGGGACAAAGGCAGAGGGAGAAGCAGGAAGTCCAATGTGGGACTCTTTCCTGGGACTCCAGGATCACGCCCTGAGCACGCCCTGAGCTGAAGGCAGACACTCAACCACTGAGCCACCCAGGTGTCCCTATATATTATTGTTTTAACCAGTGTAAATGACTGCACTTTCTCTGTGCTAAACCATATCGATATTGTAAAGATTAACTTATTTGAAATACTTTTGGTAAATGTGACTATTTATTCTTGTATATGAGACCTTTGTGTTTTTATTTTGTTATTTTTGTTTGTTTATTTAGGTTAGTTTTTATGAAGACTTGCAGAATTTTACAGAACAGGTATTGATTTAGTGCATCACTGAGAGCTACATGTTCTGTCTAAGCCCAGTGATGACATTCATATATGAAGGATAGCAGTCAGCCTTATACCAGATATGTTTTTAAATTTTAAGCAATTTTTATTAAATTCAGAGAGAATGGCACAGTTTAGACCTACTAAGGACTAAATACTTTCAAATGCATTCTTGTTAGCTTTATGTGCAGAAATCTATGGCACTGATTTAATATGAGAGAATGTTTATGAAAGGACATTGGAAAATGTTTACTATGTAAACTCATCATCTTTAATCCACAATATATCTGATAAAGTCTACTCAGTACCTTAAAAACTATGCTGATAATTCTTTGAAGAACTCAGAGGTGTTGAGCTTTACATTTGAGTCAACTCAGGACCAAGTAGAGGTAGCATGTATGGGAATTCACGGCACTCTGCACGGAGGCAGATCTTTAGATTTGCATAGGCCATGATATTGGGGATTCAAGGTAAACCTATATAGGTATCATGAACCTAAATACCCCAAGTCACATCAGGTACAAAAGAGAGACATTAATTCTGATGATTTCTGACAATTTGGAAAATGTGGGGTAGTTAGAGGGGTTAGGAGAGAGGTTTCACTAAGAGCATGTGGAACTCAAATGCTAAAACATGAATTTTTAAAAAGCATGGAATAGGTGGTTCAGGGAACTCTGAGTAGCATGATCCCTATATGTAGCTTAAAACCATGAAGACATAAAGATGTTATGCTTGAGTGGAGCAAAATGTAATAAGATGTTTAATTAAACTACAAAATACAATGTTTTAGTTCACCTGAAGCACCTAAAGTCACTTTTGAGCTTTCTTCAATAGTTTCCAACTAGAGGGACTGATCAGGAATGTTTAAGACCATTGGCTCCAGCTATAGCTGTCTGATGCATTTCCTGCCTACAAGTAATGGAGAGGGCAACCCCCAAGCGTCATGTATAGAAAATGAGTTACAACTTCTTCTCATGATCTAATCATACCTACAATTCTTCCATGTGTAACTAAATCTAGAATAAATTATCTCTGATAACAAATGTAATCATTATGTAGAGGGGAAAATGAATAGAAGCTCAGCATTTTTGAGTTGCCTCTTCACTTGGAAGTTAAAGTTTTCATTATATAAAAGTGATCCATCCAAAATTGACTTTTAAAAAGTTCCTTTAAAATTACAAGTGCACCAAATAATATATATCTAATGTACATAAGTGATGCCCCCATTTTCATGTGTTGTATCATTTACAAAGCTTATGTCATTCCCTTCATTTGTAATATGTGTTTGAACTGAATTTGGTAATATTTAAAGAGATAGTCAAAAATATCACTCACTGCAGCCAACATATCATAGGATCCTTTCGTTAGTTGACAGTTTTGACAGAGATTATTGATTTGGGAAGCAACTGCAGCTAACCAGAAGGGGACAATGTGACAGTTTTATGTAACAAAAGGCACAGTGTCATGTCAACTGAACTAAATGTTGTACAAAGTGACAGCAGGACAAAAAATCCTTTCAGACTTAATTTTCTGCTTCATTTTTTTTTTTCCTACCATCAATACATAAGCCAGTGCACTAGGTGACACAAATTAGCAGGATGGAGCAAAAGGTCTATCCCTGCCTCTGTGGCTATACTTGACTTCTTCCACCACAGAGTGGCAATTATTTTTCAGGTGAATGAACAAGAAGAGCAGCTTATAGTAATCAAACTACCCCTATAGGAGAAAATATATCCCTTATCAAGATGCTTTATATATTTCACCTAGGTGGCTTTGGGGAAAGATGAAAGAAAAAAGTCCCCATCTGCTAGGTCATGCCTACAAGACACATTCTGTCAAGTCTTAAAAGCAACAACAGCTTTGCCTGTGGGATACCTATAATTATTATGCGGAACAGCCCAATGCCTGCTGTAGCTCATTGTTCTGCTAACAGAAGACCGAATGAGAACAGTGGCTCCAGGCTGTGAGTGGATAAAGTGCAACTTTTCGATTTTGCTCTTCTAAGGATCCTGCATTGTGTGAGTCCATGAGTGACATCTTTGGCCTTCCTTGGGGCTCAGCAGATTGAATCAGTCATGCTGTGTTAAACAATGTGTGGGGGATATAACCTTAGTAGTGCCTGTCATTTTTTCCTCCTAATTCAATCTACATTTAATCAATTAAAGTAATTTCTTGTTTGTTTAAGTTCTATATCCAATGGATCTCGAGGATTTTGAAGTAGTACACCTTCACCTTGACCTTCTTTGCCTTTTGAACTTCAACTACTATATCAAAACTGGGATCTGCAAAAATGGTAGGTAGCAACAGGACCCTGTCACTAACCTTTCTGTGATTTTCCTGATTTGTGACTTTAATGGAGTTTTGGGAATGAAGTCATCTAAATGATAAGCTGGAGAAAATATTTTAAAAAGAAAAAAAAAAAAAGCAAGGGCAACAGCCAAAGAGAATGACAATAATTTAGATATCTAGAATACTGACGTAGGTATGCAAACTTGAAACATAGTTTAGGGGAAAAATTATTTTGTCAAGTTATCTGTTGTTCATTTTGTGTTAATGGTTCGAAAGTTCACTTTTAGGCTATCACCATTATTGTGAACAGCCAGTAGTAACGTATGCAAGTTCAAGGTCTTTATTGATTGGTTTAGCTGGTCTTAATAAAAATTTGTCATCCTTTCCACTCATAGTGATTAAAAAAGTCTGAGAGAGCTTGACACTGAGTCTCTTGATTTTTTGTGAGTTTGTAGAAAAGTGCTGACCTAAACATTTTATTACCTGTCAATTGTCAGGCTGGAAAACAAACTAGAAGATAAAGTTTTAAGGAAATGGGTTTACTTGAACAGACACAATTAATTAAATGCCACAATAAAGAAGAGCAGTTACCATGGTATTCAAAAATAGAGAAAAAGGTTTTTTTATCTTTGTTTTCTTTCAAGATTACTGTTGCTGAAATGTCAAATAAGGGAAAAAACTATGCAAAAAATTTAAGTGAAAGTCAAATTGATGGGGTAATATTATGGTGGAATCAGGGATTGGTTTGAAATAGATCTGGAAAGCTTTGGCATTTACAATTCCTTAAGAGAAAGAGAAGCTTAAGTAAGAAAAATTAGCCCTCTGATAAAAATGTTGGTTTGATACATTTTCACAAAAATAAAAATAAAGTTTTATTTTTATTTTCAACCTTGGAAGAATCTGGAGTATTAGGAACTTGGAATTACATTTTAAAAATAATTTCAATGGTTTTCTAGTGCTGCTCCATGAACCTAAGGGAAAATAATATAAGAGACTTTGGGAGTAGTGGGATTCTTAAAAGTTGTATAAAATTTGACGAACCATTTCATCTATATAGTATCTAGATGAATTGATTTATTTAGGAAGTAAGATGTGTTGGCTTTTCCTCATTCTTTGTTTCTCTCATCTGGCTGTCATTGACCTCCTGCAGTGTATTCAGCATTGTGATAAATGGTAAGAGAATTTCTGACCTTGAGAAGCTCACAGTCTACTTCAACTATGTTGGATGTGCTTTATCATTTAAAAAAAAATTTCCACCATTATAAAATGCTTTAAAATTTTTGGCTAAATTATGCTTAGTGTTGAAGCTGAACAAAATTTTTCTGGCACCCAAGCTTACAGGATGAGCTAGCTCCATGTACAAACTACCTGATTGTCTGAAACCCAACCTCATTTGCTGCATCTTAGGCCTCCTCTAGTGAAGAGGAGTCTGTAAGATTAAGTTGACGTGTAAGCAGAGACAAAATGTATTCAAAATCAAAGTAATAGGAGTCCAGGGTCATATATGGAGTCTAAAGGAAAAGGCAATGGGTTCAGAAGTACACTACGGGAAGGTAGCTACACCTCGCTATGGAGAAGGGCATTCTAAAACTGGTTCGAGCAGTCTGTGAGGCAGGGCGAGAGTGCATGGAAAGGGATAGGAGGATGATTGGTGAAGCCATGTGCTATATACAATATGGTTTTATGTGCCAGTCAGAGAAAGGTAACTATCAAAAGCCATCTAAACTGCTGCAGGGTTTAGCACTCACCTCATTGGCTGATTCCTTTCTGGCCCCCCTCTTTTTCTGCATTAAAATCCGACTTCTTCCAGAAACTTATTCCATTCTCAGTTGTGAACCCTTTTACAGATTCAACTGCATCCAAGTCTGGGAGATAAATGTTTCATCCCATTATTTGGAATTGATAATGAACTGAAAACGTTTTGTATGCTGTCTCAGCTCAGCTCTTTCATGTCAGACTGGGCACTTGGGTCAACTGACATTGTCAAGCTTTTTGTTACTTTTTAGTCAGTTAAATACTTGTGGACTTTTCTTTGTATGTGTGTGTGCATGTGGATGTCTGTGTATGAGAGTGTGTGTCCCCTTTGTTCAATATTAAAGGTATCTACATCATTAATGAGTGAACTGATAGCAATTGAATAGACTAAAACTTACCATATTGACTTATAATCAAAAGTAATAAAATTAACCAATATTGGGTTTATATATCTCAAGAATAAAGGTAGGCTATTTTGAAAAAGTATATCACAGGTTCAAAACAAGTCTTTCAGGAATGACTGTTCTATTATCTAGAAGTTCAAACTAATTTAGAAAAAATGAGTAACTGATTCTGATTATATCCAATTTTTTTATCTTCACTTTTTTAAGCTATCTAAAGAAGCATAGTTGGCTCTGATAGGTTGAGCTCTTCTGGAGGCAGAGATGCATAGATTATCAATCACTTCACTCAGAGGGATCATGAGCAAGCTGGAGCCTTAAGTCTCCTCAGCAGGATGCATTACTGACTTCTCTGAGTGGATATAATTGTAAAGTGAACCCCTTCTGTGACCTTGGTACCTGAACCAATCAGCATTGTCATTTTCACCTATCCAAAGCACTTCAGTGTTGAAATAAGAATGGCTTCATGAAATAGAGTGGGTTATTGACCCCAGGTGGGTGGCTTCTCTTATTTTCAGACAGATTGTTGGTTGGCCCTAGTTTCTTCCAATTTCCAACAGGGAGTTTCAAGATGAATCCGAAAGTACTCCAAGAGAATCAAAATCTGAGGATTATATTCATTGGTAAAGAAAAAATAGATTAAAAATCTATTAGATAAAAGCAAATTAATTTTTACCATTAGTAACAGAATGAGCCTTCCTCAAAGATACTAAAGTAGGGTAGGAGTGAGAAATCTATATTCTAATTTGAACCATCTTCTTTCTATATATTCATTCATTTATTCAGTACATCATCATTAATCACATCTTGATTGCCAGGCACTTTAATTACTAACAGAAATGCGATGGTAAATAGGGATAATTCCTGCCCTTAATAAAAAATAACAAAAATAAATCTCAAATTATTAAAATAATTAGTGGTACCCTTAAAAATACCACAGATTCTTTTTACTTTCAGAATATGAATTTTGGCATAATTACAAAGCAAATATTTAAAACAATAGAGCTTGGGGATTCCTGGGTGGCTCAGCGGTTTGGCGTCTGCCTTTGGCCAGGGCGCGATCCTGGAGTCCCGGGATCGAGTCCCGCATCGGGCTCCCGGCGTGGAGCCTGCTTCTCTCTCTGCCTGTGTCTCTGCCTCTCTCTCTCTCTTTCCTCTCTCTCTCTCTCTCTCTCTCTCTCTCTCTCTCTCTCTCTCTCTCTATGTCTATCATAAATAAATAAATCTTTAAAAAAAATAAAACAAAGGAGCTGAAAAAAATTAGAAGATAGTTCTAAATCCTAGCACTGTTAGTATTTGGGTGAGCATTATACTACATGTCTGTATCCATAGTTATATATATCTCTATCAAGATACATTTAGAAATATGAAAGTATATAAACATATAGATGAGGATATTTTCAGAGTGTTTATAAATATGTAAGTATATATATGTATAGATAGATATAGTGTGTGTGTGTATATAATTTGTATACAAAGTGATCCCTAGTACCATATATATTTTTTATATATCATTTACACTGGAGTGAGGCTTTCTTAATTTCTTTAATTTGCATATGGTTGACACAACTAATTCCATTAGTTTCAAGTATACAACATAGTGATTCAACTTCTTTATATGTTATGCTGTGATGAATTGATAAATTCATGAATACATGAAGATAGATTTTGTTCTATTCTATACCTCAGTAGAACAGAGGTATTAGTATTCCCTCAATTACCAAGGAGATATAGTTCACCATACTCAATTTAAAAAAGTAAGAAAATAATGCAATTTGGGTTGCATTGATTCTTTTACTCACACACTCACTGAAAAGATAATAAACTGGGTTCCTTTAATATGTCAGTCAATACAATGAGTGAAATGATAAAAAATAAAACCAAGAATTAATGTAATAAGAACCCAACAACCAAACAAAAAATATACTGTATCAAAGTAAAGCAAATGATAGTTCTTTGGGAAAAACCTATTGAAGTAGACAAGTATTACCTAGACTAAAAAGAAAAAGTGCAAAAAGTATAATAATAGGTAACAATAATATTAAAAATACATATATCTAAATGTTATATAAAGGTATATGATAGGGAATAAAATACATAGTTTTATAAATTCAATGTACTAATGCATGAAAAAATCAGATAAAATGGATAATTTCCTAAGGAAAATCTATTCTGTCAAAGTGTAATAAGAAACTTGAATATAACAAAATATTCAAAACAAAACTATAATCATAGGCAACTTTTTTTTTCTTAAATCAGGTACACAATCTAACTTATTTTTTTAGAGTATTTATAATCATGACATGAACACTAGGCAAAAGAATGTATATCACTGTAACATTTTAAACCATTGTTTTAAAAATGATTTTCAAAATCCTAACTGAAAGTTTTAAAAAATTCAAGAAAGGTTTTTTTAAGATTTATTTGAGAGACAGATAAACAGAGAGAGAGAAAGAAGAAAGAAAGAAAGAAAAAAGAAAGAAAGGAAAGAAAAAAAGAGAGAAAGAAAAGAAAGAAAGAAAGAAAGAAAGAGAGAAAGAAAGAAAAAGAGAGAAAAAGAAAAGAAAGAGTGGAAGCAGAGAGAGGGACAGAGGGAGAGAGAAAATCTCAAACAGAACCCCCAGCTGAGCAGGAGCCTGACCTGGGATTGATCTTACAAGCCTGAGATCATAACCCCAGCACCCCCAAAATTCAATAAAGCTTTAAACAGTGATTCACTGTGAGCAAACTTAATTTTTTCCAGTACTCAAAGGCTATTTAAAGTTAGAAAATATTTTAATATAATTCACCATAATAAGAAATTATTGGAGAAAAACATGTAGCCATCTCAGGTGCAGTGAAGTCATACAAAATTGTAAGGTCTCTAAAAAACAGATAAAAGACATATTTAATAATATGATTTAGAACCTAGTAAAACCAATGGGAAACATGATGCTTAATTAAAAGCTGGTAATATTCTCTTTAATATCAAGGAAGCATATCTTAACAGCTTTTATTCTACTCTGTCTTTAAGGTCTTTTTATTCATAGTAAGATGATGAAAAATTGTTTTCATAAAAACTGGAAAGGATATTATAAGCTCTCATTGTTTACTTTCATTTAATTGTTCACGTAAAAAATATATGTAAATAATGAAAACTAAAATGAGAGGACAAAATTTTGTTGGATATAAAACCAATTTTAAATTACCCTTTTTTATATATCAACAGTAATTGTAAAATGTAATTAGAAAACTGACATTATGTTCAATAATAACAAATATAAGGTGCTCAGAAATAAATATAATAACATATTCAATAAATTATGAGAAAAGTATAAAATGCCATTGAAATACTTAGACAAGACTTAGCTAAATTGGTTGTAGGCCTCAGTGTACTATTATATGATTTCCACAGATTAACCTGTGAAGTTATTTTTTTTTAACCTGTGAAGTTATTACAAGCCTATTTAAAAAGATAAGTTTGTTTTTGTGTTACTTTAGACATTGAGAGTAACTCTTGATATTCATCTCATAGAACAAAAGGCCAGGATAGTATTAAAAGAACACTTTAAATCCTTTTTGCATGATATAAGAAATTATACTTTTAAAACAAGAATATTTAAATTGTCTGATACTGGATCAGAACTATGTAATTGGAAACCAATAGAAAGCATAGAAAAAGATATATGTAAAGAACTTACACAACACAGCAATCATTACAAAATTATAATATAAAGTATTTAACAAGTAACGCTGAATTAATTGTTTAAATTCATTTAAATTAAATTCTTTCCTTGCATTCCATACAAGTAAATACCAATTCTATATGATTTCAGAAACTAAAAGCAAAGAGCAAAATTGATGAATGGATAAAAAAGATGTGGGGTGTGTGTGTGTATCTATACATTAATATTATTCAGTCATAAAAAAAGAATGACATCTTGCCATTTGCATTAAGGTAGGTAGAGCTAGAGTGCACTATGCTATGTGAAAAAAGTCAGAGAAAGACAAATACCATATGATTTTGCTCATATGTAGAATTTAAGAAACAAAAGTTGACAATTTTTAAAGGGAAGAGTATTTGGTTCTGATATTACTGGAGTAGTTCATACTGGACTAACTCTCTCGTAGGTAACATTTATAAGCTCTGGAATTTTTTTTTCATTATCATCTTACCTTTATATTAAAGCCTCAGCATTTGTTACAAACACACAAAACACCATTAAACTGTTCTTGTAATACCACTTGAAAAGACAGCAGAGCTAGGGTACATTTAGACAAGCTCCTGGGCCCTATTTTAAGGTAAGGTATTTCACTGCCTATACTTATGGTAGCCTGGGAAGAGGATTCCACATAAACCCTAATGCAGAGACATGGCTCAGAAAAACAGTCGCTGCTTCCCCTAGAAATAGTGAGAATTGTCTTTGAGTCTTTGGCTCAAAACACTGCCTGCCCTGTACTACCCAGGGAAGCAAATTGTGAGCTGGTGGATCTGTGGGCACAGACATTTTCCCTTAATCTTTGGAACAAATTGCTCACCTTAAAAAGCAAAGAACATATCAGCTTGGCACCATCTGGTCACTAAAAGAACTGCATTCCTGGAGGCAAGTAGGGGCTCTAATAAATCCTACAAAGCAATGCCCTCTAACATTCAAACACCTGTGATTGTTTCTTCCCAAAGAGCTAAGGAGGGTTCAAGTCAGAGGACATTCAGGACCCTTTGGCTCGATGGTAGACAAGAAACCAGACCCCTCTTAGCAAACAGGTCCAGGATCACCGATCCCCATGTGAATACAGTTCTGAGTCAAAAGCCTCTGTGTCAGAATTATTTCAATCCATGTCATGCTGTCTTTCTTCTCGGCCCCACATGCCTCCTACTTCTGTGGTTACTTCTTTGGAAAGGTGAACCCTGAACAAAATTTGTAAGCTCTCCAAGGCTTAATTTCTTGACACATAAAATGAGGGCAGTGGTCGGAGAGTAGCTGTAAAGCAATGAGCTTGGTATACTGAACACACTGCGTGTGCAGAAAGTGTAGCTGAGGGCTTCTATAGGACAGAAATGGAGGACCAGCAGCTCTATGAGAGAAGGAGCAAGAAACAAATATGTAACACTATCATACATGTTGACAGGATAACACACAGAAGATATCCAAATGCCACCTCAAAGACCAATTCAGGTCCTAGAGAAAGAGAACATTCAACACTAGCCTCCAGGAAAGATGAGCAGATTCATCAAAGATCATGCATGATTTGGAGGCATGAAAATAAAATGTCTTCCCATGCTAACATCCAGAGAGACACAAAGGCCATGTCATCTTGTGTCCAGAGTCCTCTGTGAACCCGACACAAGATCAGCACCCAATCCGCAGGTCCTACAGTTCCCTTAATAATCCATTCCTGTATCAAATAAAGAAAAATTGACAAAAACTTTTAGATCTTTCATCTTTTGGGGTGAAATTTAGTCTTAAATTTAGGATTTCATCATTTCTTTAAGCAAACAAAGCTACTAAAATGCGGTAGCCTGAAGAGGACACACCTGCCTCATTACAAATGCTGTCACATATCTTCTGAGGAAAAAAAAAAAAAACAAAAAACAAAACTAAGATGTCTTTCTCTCCAGGAATCCTGCCTGCCCCTTAGCTTGGAGTTCTTCTAGCTTCTTCTTATAGCGGCTCATGAAGGAATCGTTGGTTCAATCCCTGCATTATTCAAATGTTCCATGATCTTTTCCAGCCTGAGTACTGATCGGGTTCCCTCAATCTTTCTTGTGCTCAGGTACAGAGTGAACTCCTGGAAATCCAGGAGCTTACAGGTGTCCACAGAGCAGATATTCCTGATACCACTAGTTCTATCCAAATGAGGAAAAAACACCAGTTCTGACAACTTCTCCAGGTCCTGAAGGCTTGCTTGGAATTCACTTAACCGAGGTTGGAGGCCAATGGCTTCACTGGGCACCACGAAGGCCCCTTGTGCCAGGGGTTCAGCAGAGTTGGGCTTCTGTGAGCAGGATCACTTTATAAAGGTGCAAGGGGACTGCCACATTGTCCTCACCAATCCCCTCGTAACTAATGGTTTTCTTTCCATCATTTCCAGTCTGAGGTAAGGTCAATGGTCCAAGTACTATCCAGACATCTTCAAAGACTCTCTGTCCGTTCTCGATGGTACATTTCTATTCTGTTCCAATACCCAGCATTATTATCAAAATTCTGAGGCACAATATTAGAAAGGTAAAAAGTTTCAGCCATGGCTTTAGATGAAAATTTGTTATTTCCTGCTGGAGCCATGTGTCCTCCTGACCACCCACTCCCAAGATAGTCTTCATTGAAGGCACTGAAGGTTGGCGGGATGTTGGGATCAGGCTTGAATTTACAACGTGTTCTGTTGGCATCACCCATTATCTTGGTCTTGGATGTATATTGGAGAACCCATCTGGCCACCCGCTTTGACTGATCATAAGGCAAGGCAGGATTAGTGTAAAGCCTAGATTCTGTTCCAGTTAAAGGTACTCTAGATTGTTCTAAGAGAGACTTCTCTGCAGAACCGTGGGGCTCCCTCACTGCCAGCGCCGCCTCTACGCCCTGCCTCTGGAGCAACTGCCCGGCCCTGAACCCGCCACCCGTGACACCCACTGCAGCTCCGGCCACCAAGAAGCCCAGAGAGCGCCCGCAGCCTCGGAGGCGGGGAGCAAAAGCTTGGGCAGCCATCTTCCCCCAAGCACCTGCCTTTTGCAGTCCGGAATTTTTTTTCAAACTATTGAAAGCGTCTGAAAGTGACTTATATTGACTGAGTTTGGAAATAATGCAAGTTTTTTTTTAAGATTTATTTATTTTAGAGAGAGAGCATGCATAAGCAAGTAGGGAGGGGAACAGAGGGAAGGAAACTTCAAGCAGACTCCCTGCTGAGTGCTGAGTCCCACATGGGGTTTGATCTTAGGACCCCTGAGATCCTGACCTGAGCTGAAACTAAGACTCAGAGGCTCAACCCGACTGAGCCATCCAGGTACTCCAAAATAATGCAACTCTTAAAGAAGGACACCACACAGGATGAAACACCTGTTTATTCAGTTTTCCACTATGTGAAAAGCTCCAGTAACACTGAGAGGTTATAATTAAAGAAGAAAACCACAATTATATAGGGTTAGAAGTTATAGGATGGAATTTGGGACTACAAGAGTGCCTGGACATTAAAGGGAGGTCTAAATAAAGAAGATACTCCAAGAAGTGCATATGTTTCATTAAATCCTTGGCTGACCCTTAGATAGTGCATGAGCAAGTGAAATGCCAAGGAGCCAACAGGAAACAGCTAGAATAATGAAAGAGCTGAGTAGGATTTTGAGCTTCTACTTAGCACAAGGGACACAGAATTAGAGTTTTGGTTATACAAAATTGTAAAGTCTCCTAAGTAACTTAGACCTCCATTGAAACTTCAGGACAATGCCTTAGTAGAAGTGATTATAAACTAAGATTAAGAAATATGCCCTGCATCAAAAGACAAAACAAAAATAAACTTATCCCCCCAAAAAATATAAAGCCAAGTTTCTATACTTTTAAAACATTCCCTCAATAATGTACCTGACTGCTAGGAAAAAAAAACAACAAAACAAAAAAAACAAAAACAAAAACACTTCAGTCTTTGGGAGAGTATAATCCAGAATTTCTAAATGTATCAATCATAATGTCCCATACCCAATAAAAATTAATGGCCATGAAAAAAAACCAAAACAATTAGCAATAGTCAGGAAAAACGTTGATTGATAGATGCAGAACCAGAAATAGAAAGACATACACAACTGTAGTCTACTAAAATAAAAAAAGAGAAATATAAAAAACTTCTAATGAGAAAGAGAATGAGAGAGAGAGAGAGAGAGAGAGAGAGAGAGAATTGAATTAGTAATTTAAAACTTGGCAGTAGAAAAGCTTAGACCTACATGCCTTCACTAACTAAATCTACAAAATATGTAAGAATAATTTATCCCAATCTAATCCTTCTCAAATATATCCAAACAATAGTAAGGGAGGGAATACTTCCCAATTCATTCCATGAAGCCAGTGTTACCTTGATTCTGTAATCAAATATATCACAAGAAAACTTCAGATCAATACCTCTTAAGAATATAGATCCAGGGATCCCTGGGTGGCTCAGCGGTTCAGCGTCTGCCTTTGGCCCAGGGCGCGATCCTGGAGTCCCGGGATCCAGTCCCACGTCAGGCTCCCAGCATGCCTGCTTCTCCCTCCTCCTGTGTCTCTGCCTCTCTGTCTCTATCATAAATGAATAAATCTTAAAAAAAAAAAGAATATAGATCCAAAAATCCTCAACAAAATATTAACAAAATAAAATTACCAACATGTAAAAAGGAATCCAAAGAATTTATTCCAAGAGTACAATGAAATATGAAATGAATACCTGAAATTTTCCCTTCTAGTTATTCACAAAGCACATGAATGGAAATCGTGTACAAAGTTGGGCTATAACACTATGAAGTTTTCTAGAATTTAATACTCCCTTAAAATCCCAGAAATCATAGAATGAAAGATCATTTAACTGGAGTAACCATCATCTATGTGTGATTTCAAAATGCATATTTTTATTTTCCTGTATGTTCTGTGGTCATTACATAATCCTGCTAGTTGAAATAAGAGTAAAATACTGGATTTGTAGTATTTAAAAATATATTACCTCAGAGGAAACAGTTACCTTTCTTCAGGTATCTTGCATGTTGCTTTTAAGATATCATAATACAAAAAAATGGTATACAGTATTCACATGTCCCAAAATTCCTTCTTTCAGATTCGGAGTGACAACAGTAAGCAGATATATTACTAAGAAAATGGTTCCTCTGAGAAAGATATTGTGTGAACCCACTCCAGTAAGATGAAAATTACTGTACTTTCAATTCTTTTCTATATAATATTTGGAAACCCCCCAATTTAGGAAATAGAATTTTAGGAACCAGGATGTTAATAATAGAAGCATCAAAACGTCTTTTCACTTAACAGATTGGAAACATTTCAATCCGCTAAAACATTTAGGTGTCAAAAATTAAATCAAAATATGAAGGAGGGTATGTGCTTTATAATTGAGTGATAGTGTAAAACCTATCCCACAAAGCTTTCTACTTTAAAATTGACTTAAAAGGGACCCAGGTTTCCAATATTGAGGTTTGAAGTACAGATTTAATTTTTAAATTGTGAAGAATTCTTAGTCTTTAAAGCTGAAATTTTTGAAGAAGTGTATCCTTGTGAAATTCTGCTGTTTGCCACTAAAACAAATGTTTTGTTTTCAGAAATGTATATCCCAAATTTTCAGCTCAATTCAATTTTTTGTGATGAGTAATAATCCGGAGAGTTTTTTTAGTTAATTCTTGAAGGATGCAGTTTATTTCATGGCATTGTTTTTCAATTTTTCAATAACAAGTATCCATTGCTTATCCCTAATGAAATATTTCATACTTCTCAGTCAGACTATGAAATCTCATAACAGAATTTTATACCATATATCAACAGAATAAATCCTCAACAGCTTATTTTTTCACCTTCTGTTTCTACACGTCTGTTTCTAAAATTATGCTCCACTAAGTATTGCAAAAACTTAAGTATGAACATGTCATGAGGGGCTTCCTTGTGGAAGATTTTTCTTTTGTCCTTTTGTATACCTCAACAACTCTCCACACTGCAGCTATACCATTTTGTCTAACAGACAAACCCAATTTTATCACTTTGCTGCTGAGAAGCTTGCATATTTCCCCACTGAGCCATTGACTCCTTATCAGGGTGTGCTGGGATCCTCAAGATCTTTTTCTTCTTTTTATTCTCTTCCTCTAGAGCTAAGCTCTGGCATGATGAACTATTTACCCTTTCTTAAAACTATGTATAACTATTCTATTCCAGGATTTTCTGCAATTGATAAATACTTCTCGGAATAACTTTCATTCTTTACTTGATCTACTTCCTATTTGTCACCCCATTAAAAAAGTCTCCTCTTACCCCTTCATTTAGCTTGGCATCTCTTAAATAGCACTCATTCTTGGTCATATTATTATTGGGTGTCTGCTATATGCAACATACTGTCCTAAGTGTTGGGGGCTCAGGAGTGAACAAGACAACACCCTGCCCTTATGATTCTTACATTCTGGAATAAAGTCATGAATATACCCTTAACATGATACTTATCCCCATCATATTTTAATTGCCTTGGTTCTAAATGCCCACATTATAAGCTCTCTCCAGTAGACAACAAGCTTCTTGAAAATACAGGCTGTGTCTCATTCATCATTTTTTCTTATAGCATTAATCTCAGTGACTAGCACATAGGGAAACTCATAAATGTCATGAATGAATTAATGAATATCTCAATGCTTCCCCACCCACACAATGAGATAAGTCTTAAGCAAAGTTAGAAATACGAGTGTCTAGTGATAAGAAGGATAGGGCATTTTGAAGCAGCTAATCTTATCAGTGTAGAACTCTATTTGTCAGGACATTATCCTGAAATTAAAGCTACTATACCTCAAAACTGTCTTGGTATATATTAATAGTGGTAGTAGTAAAAATTAACAATATAGCTAAAAATCATTAGACATTTGTCATAGGTAAGCAATAATTTTTTAACAAGATTTATCCATTTATTTTAGAGAGGAGGAACACACAAGCAGGAGTGGGGCCTGAGGAGAGGGAGACAGATTCCCTGATGAGTGTGGAGGCAGCAGCAGAGCTTGATCATGACCTGAGCTGAAATCAAGAGTCAGAGGCTTAACCGGCTGAGCCACCCAGGTGCCCCAGGTAAGTGACAAATGTTTAATATGTACGATTCACTTGATTCTTGTGAGAACCCTAAGAGGTAGACAATGATCTCCATTCTTTTTAGGTAGATAGTAAAACTAGGATCAATAGAAGTCAAGTGCTTGCTTAAGTTATACATTAAGTAAGTGTTGGAGCTGCCCAACAAACCTGACAGGCATTGCAGCCCTCATAACAAACTAATTTGATCAGATATTGGAGGTGGAGACTCAATGGTGAATGATAAAATACTTTGCTACTTGTTAGCTGGGTGAATGAGCCAACTTCATGCTTTAATTTCTCTAGCTTCACATGGCTATGGCATGGAAACTAAACCATAACAACCAACTGAAAACACTTAGCACAGGACTTCCCAAAAGGGAAAATCCTCTATGATTTGCAATATTGTGCATTATTAAACATATGAGTAACAATTTCCACCACAATGTATCAGCTATATTCCTCCTAGCATGAGTCATCTGAATGTAATTGTTTTAATATCTACTAAACTCTTCATAGTGAACTTCTTGAAAGAAACAATCTTGTTAAGTCACTGTTTACTGCTTCTACCATCTTCCACCAGCCTCTCATAGTGTCTTTTGCAAAGTAGCTATAATTAAGTGCTTCTTGGAATGGAGAAGTAAAACAAGTATAGATACTTATTCAAACTAAGAATTCATCTAAGTCTACTATCAACATACCTTAATTATTTACATAAATCCTGGAAAGAAGGGAAGTAGTAAAACTTACAGGAAATAACTACCATTGCTAAATGACCATTATTTGTGCTCATGTTCCAATGCCAGTAAATTGGCAATGTATTCCGAAACAAATTATATCAAAGCATGCCATGAAATATATCAAATGTAACATGACTAAAAGGCTGCATCTTCTGAGTAGCTGCCTTTGGGAGTAGGTTAGTTGATAGTGTTATCTATTGCACTTCTGGAGACAATCATGTCACTATCCAAAGGGTTATTTATTTTTATCCTTATCATAACCAGGGGATGTTATTTCCAATAAAATAGGTATAGTGACTTTCTAATTTTCATATTTTGCCAGAAAGTAGAACATATATACATTAAAGGCTCAGAGTAGAGAGAACTAAAAGTAACCCCTGAGTTAACAAAGTGAGCAGACAGCATTTTAGAGATAACTATGGAGGCAAACAATGTCCATTGCAAGAATAGCTATTTATGTAGAGAATTTTTAAAATATTTTATTTATTTATTTGAGAGAGAAAGAGAGCACAAGTAGGAGAGAGGTGCAGAGGGAGAGGGAGAAGCAGACTCCCCATTGAGCAGGGAGCCCCCAACATGGGGTTCAATCCCTGGACCAGGAGATCATGATCTGAGCCAAATGCAGATGCTTAACCAACTGAGCTACCCAGGCGCCCCTAGGTAAAGAATTTTTTAAAGAATTTAATACAGAGTGTGAAGTCTCCAATTTTAGAAAGGTTCTATCTAAAAGCAAAATGTCAGGAGATAAGATTACCTCTAGAGAAATTAAATCAGAGTCTCTTCAGATTCTGTACATTCCCATTTCCAGCTTTTATTACCTAGGGACTCTTGCCTCCTCCCAAATTCTCTGAAGGAATTTTAAAACCAATACTTCTATTCATGTTTTGATTTCTCATTGTAGTTCATGATCTATGACCAAATTTTTCATCTAGATTCAAGCAATCTTTCCCCAAAATTCTATAGATAGATCTATGGGACAGATAAACCCAACTCCATCACTGCCGATCTTCTAATGTACAGAAAACAGAGTTACTGTACTTTCCAAGAAAGATACAGGCAGTATTAATATTACAAGGAAGGAAGTAGATAGTAAAGGAAATGCAAATAAAGTAAGTGCCAAGAATTTGGTACAAGTGATTGAGCAGAAAAGCTGGTTCAAATGTGTGAGAATGAGAGCTACATACAGCAGATAAAGATTTAAATATTTGCTGTTGAGAAAAAAAGTGGAGTTATAAATAGACTGTGTGAGAGAGGATTCAGCCTAATGGAGAGAAACACTATGTTGGTGGTTATAGTTACCAGAATAGTATTAAACAGACAGAACTCATTATGATGATATGAGTCACTCAAGGTGATTTCAAGAATATTAGTAATAATGCTGGATAACACATTCTAGTAAATAGAGAAGAAACTAGTAGGAAACAGTTGGGGATTTCTGGTAAATCAGTCAGAGTGAGGTAGTATGGATCTTCTAGGTCTTCTGACAATGATATGCAGACAAATACTATATGCACTATAATGACAAAGCTGAATATATATCTGAATTCAAGAACAGAAAATGAACACCCTAGAAACCAAAATAACAAAACAAAACAGAACAACTCCCCTCTCTCCAAAAACAAAACAAAACAACAACAAAAAAAAACAGACCAAAATTGAATTTGATACAGGAACTGGAGCTGAAGCCAAACACTTCATGGTGCATTGGAACAATATATTGGGCTTAAGAGAATTTTGAAGCTCCAGTAAAAGTTGAGATGAGGACTATGTCTTTGAGAGACAAACTGGAAATTTACTATATGCTTAAAAGCAAGAGGCACAAGGGTCGGTTGCCAACCAAAAAACAAGGACTAGGAAATCTCTGCTGATCACTTTAAGGAAGCTCTAGAATGTGCATCTGGAAAAATGGATAGAAATCAGAAACCTAAGCTTCTATCTTCCAGCAGTATATAACCTTCAGATTCATAATTCATACTAATTATGAAGCAAAAGAGAAAATCCTGAAACTCTTCCTGAATCAGAAATATCTATGAAGTCCCAGGAGAAACAAACAAAATATCTCTTGGTAGGAAAATGGTGATAAAATAAATCAGTAAATGAATGAAGTTTAAGTTTTAAAGTAAATCAAGAAAACTCTGGTCTCAGATAAATAACGGAGAATGGTATTAAAGATGAAAGACTCATTGGAGTGTAGAATTCGGTTATCTCTGGCAAGGGGGTCCCTCAACGAATACAACTTTTGATGAAATGAACTCACAATAAAATAACTTTTTTAAAAAATAAAAAAGATGTGAATAGCTGTGGCAGACAGGTAATAGGAGCAACAAACATGATCTTATATGCATTAAGAACAAAATAGGGATTCCTGGGTGGCTCAGCAGTTGAGCATTTGCCTCGGGCCCAGGGCGTGATCCTGGAGACCCGGGATCAAGTCCCACGTCAGGCTCCCTGCATGGAGCCTGCTTCTCCCTCTGCCTGTGTCTCTGCCTCTCTCTGTGTGTCTCTCATGAATGAATAGCTAAATAAAATCTTTTTTGAAAAAAGAACAAAATAGGTAAAATTATTTGCAAGGAAATTTCCGAAAAACATTTGAAAACATTCAAACAGTAGAAAAAGAATAACAGACTGTAAAGAAAAAAAAAGTAGATGTGAAAATGGAAACAAATGAGTAGATTTGATTGCACAAACACATAGAAGTTTCTGAAATGAAAAGAGTAGACAGACCTAAATTTAACAGCTCAAAGATCTGGTTGAGGAGAGAGGATTAGTGAACTGCCAAATACTTCTCAACAACACCAACATAGGAAAAGCACGAATTCTAAAAAAAGAGAATAAACACACAAAGATCAATATTAAATGGAGAAGTTATGAAGAAACATAAAATGTCCAGAATGACAAAATAAAACACATTTAGACTTAGATACTGGATAGAGAAATGATAAAAACTTAAAGCAAAATATGAAATTTTTTTTTAATATAGAGCCAAAGACCTAGCAAGAGAGAGAGAGGAGGAAGGGGCAGAGGGATAGTGAGAGACAGTCCTTAAGCTGACTCCTTGCTGAGTGCAGAGCCTGATTCTGGGCTTGATCCCAGAACCCCAAAACCATGACCTGAACCCAAATCAAAAGTCTGACACTTAACAGACCGAGCCATCCAGGTGCCTCCAAAGTCTGAAATTCTTAATAAGACCCATTATTTACAAAAGAATAATAACCAGACTGATAGCAGACTTCTTATTAGCAACGATATCAGAGGTAATTGTATAATATCTTTCAAATACAGCAGAGAAATAACCTTAAAACTAAGCTTATAAACCCAATAGCAGAATCATTCAATGGTGAGAGTAAAATAAATACACTCTCAAACATGCAAAGACTGTGAAAGCTTGCTGCTTCATGACACAGGATGCATTTCAGCCAAAATGAAATTAAATTCCAAATGTAGGAGTAGGGTGAGTTGCAACAAAAAATGGGGATCAAACTGAATGGCAAATATATTAGCAAATCCAAAGACATATTTGTGGAAATATATGGCTCTGGAGACTGACAGAGGAATTAGAAACAAGGTCAAAATATAATAGTCGAAAGAAAAAAAAAAGGTGGGGGAAGAAAGGGTGTGTTTAGTGCTAAGGTCTTCTAAGATATCGATAACATTTAAATAAAAAAGAAAAGTGAGTAAAAGGAGAAACCAGTCTTGGGGAATGTACAAAAGTATAGATATTATTGGAATGTGTCAACATGCTTGAAAGGAATCTAGGAAGTAGAATCAGGTAGAGACCATTCCCTAGGAGGTTTCTGAATACTGTGCCCTATTATGAGAAAGTTTATGGTATTTAAATTAGAATAATCAGAGCTTGAGTAATATCTCCAATCAACCTGTGTACAATGGTTTTCTCTTAGTAAGACAGGGCTCATGCACTTATTTGAGTGTAGCACTTGGCTTATGATAGAAATATGAGAAGAACAGGTAAGAATAGGCTCTGGAAAGTGGAAATGCTTGGTTATTTTGTAAACATAATAACTAGTTATTTCTTGTAAGCCACAGACACACCCTTACTTCACTTAACAAAAAAATGCACTTTTAAATTGATGACTTAGAACTTGCATAAAACAGAAAGCAAACTTATTATGGTAAATGCCTATAATTAGTCCACAAAGACAACATTTGCTGTCTAAAAGAGGCCTGAATACAGAAGCCCACATATTTTCCCGAGGCAAAATTCCCCATTTTCACAATGAATTTTAACTTGAAAGAAAATAGTTCCTTTTGTGTGCAATTGCTTTTTCCTTTGTGGCAAATCCCTTCACCAGGTCTGATTGTGAGAAATGATACATGAAACACTTGGAACTACAACATCTTGAAAATAAGCATTCTTTATTGGGATTTTAAAAAATGGAAAGGTAACACTTTGCCAGTGTTGAGAGTTCTGATTATAATCAACACGAACAATAGATATTTAAGACACGGACCTAGGATTTTCATATATGAAAGGCTGCATTAAATAAAATGTATGCCTGGATTACAACTTCTCTAAACAGTGGGAAGTGCTTTCAAGGTATAAGTTAATACAACACACTGTACAGTGTGGTGACCCTTTACCATGCTCTGGTTGAACAATGCCTGACTAACACAGCAGCCTTCCTTAGTTGGTCTGTCTGTCTTTCTCTCTTTCAAATGAAAGGCATCGGAAGCCAAAATCAGGCAATTATCCTTTACCCCACGCATTTCTTCTTCTCTTATTTTTGAATTCATTACTAAATCCTTAGACTCTTTATAATTCCATTCATTCAGATTCCTCTCATGGACTGATGGAAATTCTGTTTTTCCTGATTTAAATTTTCCCCAAACTTCATTAATTCAAGATATAGGTATTGTGGACTGTCTTAGCCAGTTCAAACTACTGTAACAAAATACCAGAAACTAAGTGGCTTATACAATTCATTTCTTAAGATTTGGAGGCTAGAAATCTGAGATCAGGGAGCCGGCATGTTCAAGTTCTGGTGAGAGCCCTCTTGCAGGTTTTAGACTGCCAACTTCTTCGGAGAGCAGAGGAAGCAAGCAAGCTCTCTCCTGACTCTTAAAGGGCACTAATCCCATTCATAGTGGCTTCACCTTTATGACCTCATCTATTCCTGATTACCCCCTCCAACGGCTCTGCATCCTAATACCATAATACTGGGGGGTGGGGTTTCAACATATGACTTTTGGAGGGACACAGACATTCAGTCCATAACAGGGACACTTATTATGTACCTGTCATTGTTCTAGGTATAGAGGATACAGTTTTGAACAGAATAGACAAAAATCCTTGCCTTCACAGAGCTATGTCATGGGGCAAACACACAGTAAACAAGAAATGTTACTAAATATGTATAGTTTGGACAGTTAAAAGTGCTAAGAAGGAAAAGAAAGTATGGAAGGGGAATGAGAAACTATGGTGTGCAATTTTTAGTAGGGAGAGGGAGATGGCTCTTTACTGGGAGTTTGATATTTGGCTAAAAATGTGACCAAGTTCCATGATGAGCTATAAAATCTGGAGGGAAAGAGCTCTGGGAACAGAGAAAAGTAGGTTCCAATGCTCTCCATCTTGTAGCTGTTATGTTTAAATAAATTCAGAGATTTTCCATGTCTCAAGGATAGCATTAAATACATTTTATACAATATTCTAAAGGCCTTTCAAGATAAGGTTCCTAGACCTGGTATCTCCTCCTCCTGACTGTTCCCTGGGCCCTAATTCTTAAAAAGTGCCAAGCACTTGATCATCTCAGTGACAATTGCTCCAGTTATTTTTTTCTTTTCATTTTTTACCCACGTCTGTGTCTGACCAGTTTTCATTTTTTTTAAGACCAAGTTCAATGCCATCTTTTCAAAGAAGACCTCCTGAAACATCCTGCTATTTGAGAAATGCAATTATTCACCATTGCCTAACCTCTCTAGAGAAGCTTCATGATTCTTTCCTAATACAATTGAGGTGTCTATTTTTTTTTCTTTTTTCACTTCTTTATTCACCATTTTACCATCTGCCTCTGTCCTTATAAAGAAACAAGAAAGCAGAGACCTCTTGCATTTTTTTCTCTCCTCCTGGAATGGCTTTTTCCCAGCTCACTCCATATTTGTGCCTTGTCATCCCTCAGTTCTTAGATCTACTGCCATCTCCTCAAAGATGAGCCTTCCCCAAAGCAGCTTTGTTTAGGTAGCTGTTTCTGACATATAATGCTTTAAGGGACAGGTGTGTAACCTGAGTGTGAATTGGCCTAGAGTAGAGCATGCAGAGAGGTAGCAAATGTTTTTTTACCGAAGGAAAAAACAAATGTAAATATATATATTTATATGTGTACGTGTGTGTCACATAGTTAATACCCATAATGTACATAAATGTACTAAATTCATTAATGAACAAACATTTCAGAGCAAAATTTGACAAATCACTTGACTATGAAATTCAAAGAAAATTCAAAATGACAATATAAAAAGATACAATTTTTTTCAAAGACAAAACAATTTTCAAACAAAATACCTATAAGCTCTCTGTGGGGAGGAATTTGTGTTTTTGTTTTATTCTTATATCTCTAGTCCTAAATAAAATCTGCACACAATGTTTGTATGTGTGTGTGTGTGTGATTAGCTATCATTTGTTCCTAAGAGATTCAAGAACATGATATAGCTATTCAGTGTTGTGAATGTGTGGAGAAACAGACACTATTTTTAGGACTGATGATTTGGGAATATCAAAATTGTGGGTGCCCTTAACCCAGCTTTTTAACTTTAAGAATTTATTTTACAACATGCCAATTTTATGTAACAGAATGTGCACTTAAGATCATTTTGTAACAGCAAATGACCTAAAAAAGTAAATTCACATCAACTGAGAAATTGTTAATGGGACTCTTCTGGGAATTCCAATGTAAGTTTCATATTCTGTCCAAGGAGGAAGTTGTCATATTTCTTCCTGTTTGAGCATTTATAGGGTAAAAGTTTCTTGTTCAATCTTGTTTCCTTGCTAATCTGTAGATCTGTAAATTTTCTGCATACTTTTTGATAACCTGCTCCCTCTTTATTTTTTTTTTTTTACCATTACATTCAATTGGTTTTGGTTATTTCAAAGCCTAGTAAGAATTATGGTCATTCAGTCATAGTCAACAGATATTTATGGAATGCCCACTATATGGAAGGTATTAGACCAAACAGTGATTCATACTACTTTGATAGAATATTTGTAATTCCTCTTTTATGTGCCCTACATGATAAATAAATCTGAATTTTTTTATGAGGATAGTGAACTATTATCTTTTAGTGAAATTAAGGCTATAAAAAGACCAGGGAGAAATTTACTCCCTTTTAGCAATGCTAAGCATTCTAGAGAACAAAATATTAAAATTGGTGAATTTTTAGTGGTTTGTCTCATCAAATATTATCAAATCATTTGGAGCAACTGGAGTATCTAAAACAAACTTCTATAATAGTTTTCATTATCAGTAATTCTCAACCAGGATGACTCTGCCTCCCAAGGGGGCATTTAGCAAAATCTGGAGACATTTTTTTTATTATCGTGACTGAAATGTTAGGTAGATGCTACTGGCTTTTAGTGAATAGAGGGCCAGGGATACCATTAAATATCCTGCAAGGCATATAACAACAAAAGATATATTCCTTTGCAAACATCAATAGTGCCAATGTTGGGAAACCTTGACTCACATGTTTAATGTGAACGGTTTATGATCTACGACTCTTCAAATAACCTAAGGGTGAAAAAGTGAATATTCTGCACTGGATTTTTTTCATACAGAATTAGACCAAGGAAGATAGAATCATTATTTTGTACATTTAATATAAAGTGTATAATATTTATTCACATTTTTCCTTTGATTTGTAACAGTTCGATTAAATTACAATTGCAATCAGTTAAAACCATTAAGCGCATACCTGGTTGGCTTCTCAAGTATCTAAGGATACACAGCTGGAATGAAAACAGATGGAAGGTGTAAATGAGAAGATTCAATTAACATTTTTCCTTCTAGTACATATTTCACAAAGAAAATCCCCTGAGATTGAAAATGAGACCTTAATTCAAGAAATATGGTGCCTTTTTACCATGTTAAAGAATAAACTCCTTTAACATCTTTTTATGTCATTTGGTGTTCAAACCTAATCTATGTCCTTAAGGTCAAGACACAAATATGATAACAAAGAAATTCTAAGCTAAGAGCTACAAAATTACTATACATTAGAACACTAACCAATTTAGTGGCAGCCTGATTCTTTCAAGAGTCTTTCTCTATTCCTAATAGCATTATAATTGTTATTATAAGATTAGATTTGACACTATGATTCCTAAGAATGAACATAATGAAAACACACCATTTATTACAGTGCTAGCAATTATCTTGCTGTGCCTTCATCAACATCTAAAGAGATCAATGAAATGTAGTTAATCAGATGTTGAAACATCCTTATTTTGAAAGTTTAATGCCTCTTTCAATGCTAATTTAAAATATACTAAAATTGAATTTGGCCATTCATAAGGCTGAGGTTGTTTTTCAAATGTCTCTTAGGGATCAACAAAGAATTGTAAAAAGATTAGCTGATGGACAGAAGTAAGGTTATGTATGTATTCACTTCAATTATTTCAATTGCTCAGAGTGTTGCAGATGCTTTCAGTGTAAAACATTGTAATTATATGTCCAGTATTTAGCAGGGCTCTTTCAGATTTCAAGAAAAATATGGATAGTCAACTTACTATGGGATGGCAATAGAAGAAGAATATATGGGGATATAAGGAAATACAGACTCCTCGGCAGTAACTGTGTCCCACAGGCCAAGCTAATGTGTTACACCATTCTCATGAGCTAGCCCTTCTTTGTTAATGCTTTTACCTACACTGCATTTTTTTTTTTACGAACATTTCCACCACTGTTTCTTCCTGAGGGCTTCTACTCATGGGTTTCCATGCATCTTATCCCTTCTGTTCTACTTTAACGTAGACTACTTCTCAGTGTTATTCATATCCAGAATCCTCAACAAGAAGGTTCTAAGTTGGCAATTTACTAATCTGGTAGTCAGAGGTTTCAAGTCAGACCTCTACACAGGGAATTGGCTCCTCATGTCCATTCCATAGATGGCTGTCAATTCCTAATCCAATGAGTTTTACCTAGGGTTGCAGGTTAATGGGTGTATAGTAATGACATGGAATATGAGGAGTGATTGTAGTCCTCTTTCAGACATGAACTGCTATGTGATATGCATTCAGAGCTTCATGGATTTCTTGAGTTTATCCAGTTATCAATAATTTGGGTAATTTATATTCCTAATATCATGGTTAAGCATTTTATCTTGAAGAAACCAAGTTTTACCACAAATAAAATGTGCACAAGATAAATTTTTTAAAAAGATATTGTAATTATTTGGTAAGTTCTTTATAATACATTCATCAGTAGACCTTTTCCCCAAAGTTGTGACAAGCCTACAACTAGCCATCACACAATATTTCACTAAACCAAAAAAAAAAAAAAATAAGACAACATATTGCTCAGATTATCCAGAATGGAGAATGAAAGTGTGTAAGTAATTATAGGGGTAGATCTTGATATAAGCAGGCAAACAAAGAAACAACAACAACAAAAATCCTTATCAAGGAAAAACAATCATAGGAGATTAAGTAAAGGGATGTTTTCCTCACAGAAAACCAATGGATAATGACAAACAAGATAACTTTTAAAATGCAAGATACTAGGGACAGAATTCACTAATTATCAGCATAACAGGGCTACTTGGTGTTGTACTATACATTTGGCCAATAAAAGATAAAGTAAATAAAAACTATGTTTTTTGGATTTGTAAAATGGTATAAGATAAAAATACAAATGCCTGACAAAAGCATGGATAAATCTATGAAAAATGGGCACATAATAGGTCATTTATACCCTTTTAGTTTTTCTGGGACATAAACTTTTCAAGGTGGTAGTAGGATAGATAATTTCAAGCCAATAATAATGTATTTTTGTTGAATTCTAATAGACCACTGATTTAAAAGGTCCATATGACATTATCTGATATGGAATTCTATTTTTTTTAATACACAACTCACTTTCTTCAGAATACCTGTTAAATTTGGAGAAATACTAATACTTCATAAGATACTCTTTGGAAAATTATTTTTTTTCCTTTACTCTGGAAAATTCTACAGTAAGCTGTGTACAGGCAGATTTTATGTACTGCAATATAAGGTTAGTCTTTACTTTGTATCACTATTAATTATATGAAAGTAATTAAATGAATAACCTAACACTGACTCTACAGTTGTATTATAATATATAAAATTGAAATAACAAAGTCCATTCCCTTTCAAGTTCAGACTAATTGCTCCTTTTTAGTACCTTTGGAAAAATAATGCCTATTTTCAAAAATTGACAGAAAAGTAAACTTTAAAAAAATCTTTAAAGGGCACAAGTGCCACAATGACTATACTGCATGTGTTAATCAATTATTATAAATTAGAGTTAAGAACAAAAATAATTGCTGAAAAACCAAAATATATCCACATTATAGGTAGCCTATAAAGAAAAATATACAATAGCTGATATCAAATCAACTTTTCCACATTTAGTTGAGAGAATAGTCCTTCAGAACTTATAAGGAATAATTTTAAATGAGTTATTTGACCTATAATTTTAAAAACTTAAATTACTCTGTTTATTAATTCCTGACTGCAAACCTTCCCGACCAGCATAAAAATCCTTAAATTCTAAAAGTACCTTGCAATAATTTATATCAAAACTTACCACTTATACCTGTTTAAAAATTTTCCCGTGATTACTGATGTATGCAAAAACAATAACATTTATTTATAATGGGAAAACATTTAGAAGAGCCTCTATTTTTAACAACATGGCATCGAGGGAGTAAAAACTGAGAACTTCATATGATAGGATAGTGTTAATCCCCACATCAAAATACCCAATCAGTTCTCCAAGGGTGAGTTCATGGGTCTGTTAATTATTAAAGGCTCTTCAGGTGATTCTGATATCACCAGAAGAAACCATCATTGTTAGACAAGATATTAAATGACTTGAAGACAAAGTCACAGGATGTTGTTTGGCAAAAATAGAAGTAAGGATAAAATGTGCACAGGGTGAGCCAATTTTCATGTAAAAGCCTGCACTCATGTATGTGTATGTGTACATACTCACATATACATATATATACACACACATACACATAATTTTAATAATTCCTGCACTAAAATATCAGCACTGGTTCTCTCTTGGTGATATGAGTGCTTTTTTTGTTCCTTTTGCTTATGTATAGATTTTAGGTTTTCTATAGTAGATGTGTATTTTTTAACAAAAAGCTATTTTTAAGATAGAAGATGATCTTCCAAACACAGTGGTTGGCAACTGATAGTGGGGAAAGTACAGATCTAGGGAGAAAGGAGCATAATCCAAAAGCTCGATTGTATACCCTGATTAAAGCCATGCTAACTGATAAGAATTGGAGGCAAACCTAATGACATACAACTAGTAGGATTTTGATGTTCACAGGCTGTTTAATATTGCTCAAGCATTTACTTTTTAAAAAACAGTTTAAAAACCAATAATAAATGGTACTGTTGGAATAAGGTTAAAGCTGAGTTCATTTAAAAAAATACATGGGAATATTTTGCTCAGCAAGTAGCAGCAATCTTTAAGACAGCCTTTTAGGCACAGGCAGAGAAGTCTGAGATGGATTATGGTAACCCTGCGTTGCCCAGGGGGACTCCTTGCAAGGCAGTGGGGTAATGAGAGGATGTTGATGACTGTGGGACCCTAAGTGAAATGGGAGATGAACAGTTCTTCGAAGGCCAGCCCTCTCCCCAGGACCTGCTGCTTACTGTCACCGTTCACAGTGAGAGTCTACGTAGGAGCCAAAGAGAGGAAGGATGGAAGTGGAGGAAGAGTGAGCCCATCTGAAGGATGACTTCCTTTTATGAAAGATGCTAAATAAACATCCTCAGTTGGAGTATGGTAAAATCAGGCTCTCTGCCCACAGCCTGTAATCTCTAACCAAGCATCAGAAAAGATAAGTGAAGCCCATCTTAAGCCAGAAACCTGATATCACACATCACACAATGTGAGCAAGGGTGGTCAATTCAATTAATGGTGACGAATCATTGGGAGAAAAAAATGACATAAAAATGAACTTTGAAAACATGAATTCTGACCTCAATTCACTGTACATAATATTTAAGGAAGATTACAAATACAAATGTGAAAGGTCAAACAACAAATGTCTATAAGAAAATAAAGAACACAGCCATAACCTTAGAGTAGGAAAATATTTCTTAGAGGAGACTAAAGGACTAACCATAAAAACAAAGAATACTGCATTTGACTTTGTCAATATTGAAGACAATTTTCTTTGCTTTTAAAAGATCATTTTTTAAAGACATGGTAAAGGCAAGCCATTGACTGAGAAGATATGTGTGCAAAATGAATTCAGATCCAAAATAGAAGAAACCCTCTGTATTGAAAAAAACTTAGAAAAAATTAAAAATCTAAGGAGCAAAATTTTTATCAAACACTTCACTAAAAAGGATATCCAAATGAACAACAGACATACTTGATTTTATTTAAAATTTGATGCTTATCAAAAATCTTTAGTCTTCCTATCTAACTGAAATGCAAATTAAAACCCACTTCGGATGCTACTATACTTGTACTAGAATGGCTAATATTAAAGTGACTATTGATCCCAAATTTTGATGAGACTGGGGAATAACTGGAACCCTCAGACATTGCTTGTGGGAGTAAACTGTTCTGAAGTAAGTAAAATTGAAGCTTCTGACAAAACTAACACATATGTATTCTATGGCCCAGTGGGTTCAACATAATCTGGTATGCATTGGGTAAAGTCTAATGCTTTTACTGCACACTACATGTGAAAGTGTGTTTATAGCAACTTTGTTTACAATAGCTGAAAACTAGAAATAACCTAAAGGCCTATCAACATTAGAATGGGTGAAGAAAAAAAAAGTGGTAATCTATGCTGTGAAAAGCTATGAAATCATGAGATAAATGACTAATCTCCTAGCAATAGAAAAGATGAATCTCACAGAAGAAAACATTGAGCAAAAGTAGGCAACACCCAAGGAGTGAATACTGTGAGACCTAATTTGCATTAAGATTCAAAACCAGGCAAGACTCAACCATAGTGTTGATAGACAGAATAGTCATTTCCTTCTGGAGGAGAGTATGGACTGGGAAGGGGAATAAGGAGGCTTCTGGGATACGAGAAATATTTTATATGTTGATTTCAGTATTTTAGTGGATATATACATCTATGAAAACTCATCAAGCTGTATCTTGAGATCGGTGCACTGTAGTGTATAAAACTTGTATGTTCTACTGCAATAAATAGTAAAAAATAAAGAAATAAAAATAGCAACACTCAAAGCTTACTTCTCTGTACTGGATGTTATTCTAGGCACTGTATACTTATCAACTCATTCAATCTTCACATCCATTCTCTTTTATGGGTATGCTCATCCCTTTTTTTTTTGCCTCTTTGAGGCATAGGAAGAACACATAATTTGCCCAAGTCTACACAGTGAAGGCATGAACCTGGAGCTCAAACTCAGGAAAGACTGCCTGAGTCTGGAATCAATCTAAGTAAGCTCTGGCCTACTTTATAGGAAGTTACTGGAGTTATAAAAGCACAAATGTACATGTAACTGTAAGTTTCCTGAGCGTGATTTAATCACAAGGCACTTTAATTTGTGTCTCTCAGCCTCCCGTTCATTTGAATCAAAGGCCCCATTACCTTCTAGTCACTCTTGTGAGTAACAAAAAATGTTCATTTATTTTACATTGCATAATACTCAATTCAGCAATTAAAGTGCCCAATCTTGGGGATCCCTGGGTGGCGCAGCGGTTTAGCGCCTGCCTTTGGCCCAGGGCGCGATCCTGGAGACCCGGGATCGAATCCCACGTCGGGCTTCCGGTGCATGGAGCCTGCTTCTCCCTCTGCCTGTGTCTCTGCCTCTCTCTCTCTCTCTCTGACTATCATAAATAAAAAAAAAAGTGCCCAATCTCAGGTAACAATCAGAACTCAAAATCTGACTTGAGGCTCCTTCCTTCTACCTTAGGCCTATCACAGGTTGGCTGTCAGCTGTGTATGTGGCAGGTGGTTGGGCATGGCCAACCATTTTCTTCTTCTCCACCCTGGTACTCCCAGTTTGTTACACTGATTTCAAGGTCGATACAGAATTGGAGCTAGAAAGGAAGACAGTTCATACTTCGTTAGGAATGCCATGGCAATCTAGACACCTTGCTCTCTGGGCTTAACAGAGGTTGACAACTGTCTCTTTCTGGGTCTGTCTTCTGTACAGTGATGCATTTCCTGGTATGATTGAGTGATGATATATGGACCAGAGGGCAAGTGATAACTCTGTGGAGCCCAGATAAGAGTACAAATGGGGCCATATAATGTATTTTTAAATATTTAAGGTTATATAAAAAAACAGTTGTTAAATGCAGTTCATCATTTAAGTTTGTCAAACTCAGAAGACAGCCCACAAAATGTATAAAACTCTCTTTTGATACGATTCAGGAAATTATGAAAAAAGGTTTAATTTAATTATTCTTAACAATGTGTAAGTAAGTTTTTTATTTCTGGCAGTGTTTGGATGAAAATTAAAATAAAGTCACATAATTCATTAATTATATTTCCCATAAAATGTATTATATTTAATTAATTTCAATGCAAACATGTTGTTTCATTAAAATTTTCACATACTTTATATTCTTTTGAAATAATTACTTAAAGCAGAGTCAGCAAAAATTTTCTGTAAAGTGCCAGAGAGAATTTATTTTAGGCTCTGAAGGACATACAGTCACAGTCACTCAATTTTGCTGTTATAACACAAACGCAGCCATCAACAATAAGTAAACCAAGTGTTGTGCCCAAGATTACAAATCCGAGAAAACCACCAAGGAGCCAACACCGATGCAAGTACATAAGAGTTTGTTAACAAGCTCGAGCTTGGATCCAAGTAGACCTGACACAGCGGAGCAGGGATTTGGACCCCGAGATGGGTTCCAGCTGGGTTTTCATGGGCTGGTCTAGGGGACCTCCAGAAACGGTAGAGGAATTTCTTAAGCTCTGTTTTCATTCTGATATGGGACTTTTGGTCAAGGGCGTTCTGAGCTCTGTTCTCATTCTGATATGGGACTCTTTGTCAAGGCGTTCTGCGGTTTTTCCTGTAAAGTTCACCTCTTATTCACAGGGGCCTGAGATGGCTGTACTTGTGCTAACGCTAAACTTGAGGTGGAATGGCCTTAATTTTCTCGGCCTCCACACAAGAAGGAAGCTATGTTCCAATAAAACTTTATTTACCCCAATAGGCAGCAAGCCATGGTTTGCCAAAACCTGACTAAGGTATTAAAAACTGGAAATGTGATTATATTAAAAATTTACAAGTTATTATGCATTGTCAAGAATAATTTAATAAATGTAAACAATTTTTTAATATTTTTCATGTATGTTCACTAGTGAGTTCTAATATTCAATATTAATCTGATTGCCACTGTGAAGAATCAGAATTCATTTCACACTAGACCTAAGCACATATAAATTTAATAATATGAATTGCTTTATGTTGTAAAATTCCTCAGATATCATATGTGATTTTTGATAAAACCATACTGATTTGTAGGTACTTCTTGAACAATGAATCAGAACATAAAAAGATACAGGAAAATGGAAATGATATTTCATTATGCAAGTTTCTATTGATTTTATGCTCTCTGGAAGGAATGATCTGGCACATTAATTAACATGTCTGTTCTCTCCCCAAGCTCTGCTGCCTCTCTAGTCCTCCTTGCACTCCAGAGCATTAACCATTTCTGATGTAGGCAGCAGCAAAACCCATACACCTTTTTAGATGACAACTGGATTTAGTTGCCTTTTGTTTTGCGGCTTCCGGCATGAGATGTGGAGAAGCCGTGGAACCTTAGCCACGTTGAATAGTTCTGAGTAGGGCTGTACTGTGCATGGGCTGAATGCTGGACCTGAGTCACAGGGAAGGGAATATAGTTACTTAGAAGGAGATTCAGAACTTGTAGTTAGCTCCAAAGGCTGACTGTTTTCCTTAAACTAGTGCCTCCCAAATCTCAAAACTCCCTTTGCACAAAAAATTTTTTGAGAAGCTTAATGTATATAGAATCTAACATATATATGTATCTGTATACATGCACACTGTTCCACTACTGAGTACTGCTATATACAAGGTGTCCAAGGGATAGTTGGGATGTGTGTGCAAGCATCTGTCTTCCTCCAAAAGTTTCTCCAGACAATTCCACTATAAGCCAAGTTTGGGAACCACCGACCTAGAACATATGAGAGAAAATTGATGGATATTTTAGAACTATGATATTGCCCTGATTTACACAAGATTATTTCTTCAAGGAAAGCTTTGTTACCTTGATTATAGTATTTGATTTGTTACTCAAGGGCTTCTCAGCCAAATTCCAGCTGTAGTACTTGAGTGGTTCTGAAAGTGGTTTAATAAGATATACGGACAAGCTGCCTTGGCCTTACACACTTTTTTTAAGAAGCTAAAATACACTGTACTGAGAACAGACAACTTTAGCAGCTACATGGAGCTCTTGGGAGTTATTGCTTCTCCTCATGGGGGAAACCATATGACAGTGCTTTTGGAGTATTATAGCTACTTAACAGCTCTGGGCCCCACTTACCAAGAAGCCATCCTTGATGTCTCAACAATCAATGAGATGTTGGTTTTATATGTCACCCTGTGTTTCTGTGATGATTTTTACTATTAGGTGTTGTAGCTCTGTTCTCAATTCTATGCCCTCACTAGTGCATGTATTTCTGTAGAGTACAGACTTTGCCTAATTATTCATCACATTCTTAGTATGCAACATAGTGCCTAATAGGTGCTCAAAATATTTGAACCAAATTAGTATTTAATAAATACATACACTTTCAATGAGAACTAATTGCACTCACTAGTGTTGAGATAGTCCCTCACATAATAGAAAGAACAAAGATATTTTTCCTCCCCTCTGCTGATTAGGTTTTGTCTGAAGGGGGCTGCCACTTGGAAAATGGACCAAATGTTTATATTGGAATAATCTTTGCCATTCTAAGGGGTGCCATCAATGTTATCTGAACAGAAGATAGAAATCAAGGGCATTTTTACGTGAGGGTTCCTCTTCTCCTATATCTGACATCCTATAGGGAAAATTATTAGGTTGGCATGGGAAATTTGGTTCACTATAATATATATATTATATAGTTTATTATATATAATATATATATGTTTATAACTTAGTTTTCTGTTTCCTGTCAATATACAACTAATAATTAATGATTGCAGAGTTAAGCAATTTTGAAAAATGTACTGGGCTATCTTTCAGTATGGATCCTAAGCCATGTGTTCCTTTGTACCTAGGTAACAGGCTTCAATGGTGATGGAGTGATGCTGGATGGAAAGGAGAAAGTTCTGTTCAGGCTTATGCTGCTGGAGTCCTCAATAGTCTCAAATATACTTAAAACTTGGATCCTAAATTACATTAGATTGTTATTGAAAATTGTTTCAGAACATTTGATTCTTTGCACATATTTTATTCTATCATTAAATTCAGATTGAAAAGTCTCCCTGAGGCTCCTCTAGGCACCCCTCGCCCTCTTCACCTCTACCCACTCCACCATTTTCTCTGTCTCCTATGTTTTACCTGCCATCTGGAGCCACTTCCCTGCCTCTCTGGACTTAATTGACTCTTTTCAAATAGCATCTCTAGCCCCCATCCTCCCAATCCGCCTTATGACTCCTAACCCCACAGAAACAATCAACCTCTTCTCCGGGAGGCTGGCCGTTTCCTTCTGCTCAAGTTCTTGTCCTATCCAGCCTTTCCTGCTCTTCTCCACTCAAGTGGCTCTTGGTAATCTCTATGCTGTTGCTTGTTCCTTTTTTAAAGCTACTTAAAGAAGCAACTGCAAATGTCGCTGCATTGTTCCAGATACACATGTACACGTGTGCAAAGCACACAGAAGTCTATTTAATTGTGTTGCATCTTACATAATCAGTATGAGTCACTGAAGTAAAACCCATTAAGGAAAAATTACTCTCTAAGGAGTTTAGAGTATTGCGCTTGGGTGGCTTCTTCTTGGTCAGGAAGCAGAGCCACATTTCCTTGATTTCATAATTGGTTTAAAAAGCTCAGAAAAGGCATTTCAGTAGGGGTGTAGTTGTAATATGTGCAAAGCCTTACAGAAACACTCAGGATCAGCACCCCACCCCCAACAACAACAAAAGATGTTTTTTGGAACTTCAACTTAAACTGTTAAATTGAGTGATTAAAATATATAAAAACAAAAAGTGTTTATAAGTGAAAACGATTCTTAAAATCTACCATGTATAAAACTATCAGGTGAACAAAGTAATTCAATGCTAGTGTTGGAAGAATGCAATCTCTTTATGAAGCTTTAACATGAGAGAAAATATGTCAGTCAGTGTAGAAATTTAGATGCTGCAATGCTACCCTAATTTTAAATCCTTAGATATCTTGTTTTGGGGATTAACGTATCAATATAGTTTGAAAATGTATACTGTTGTTTTATATATTTTTAGCAATCTAAAGAAAATACTTTCATCTTTATTTTAGGTTCTTTATCAGTGTGAAAGAGAGCTGAAATAGGACTTAAAATTCACTGGAATTTCATGCCTCTTAAAAACTCATAGAACCACTTTTCCAAAGTTTTGACAAGAACAGTTCTCATATTGGAAGCTACAAACAGATGTCTAGTGCATTCTAACTCAGAATATCATGCCCTTTATCGCCTCACAGAAACCCAGGCTAATAGTAGCAAGAACACTACAAAGAGACCCCCATTTGAATAAAATTAAATCTTTTTTAAATTTTTATTTATTTATGATAGAGAGAGAGAGAGAAAAGAAAGAGAGAGAGAGAGAGAGAGAGAGAGAGAGAGAGAGAGAGAGAAACAGGCAGAGGGAGAAGCAGGCTCCATGCACTGGGAGCCCGACGTGGGATTCAATCTCGGGTCTCCAGGATCGTGCTCTGGGCCAAAGGCAGGCGCTAAACCACTGTGCCACCCAGGGATCCCATTAAATCTTTACTATATTTCACCTTCATTTTTTCAGTAAAATAAAACAAAATCTTTTAGGTTCATATTTTAGATTACTTCTATTGGCTTTTTGATGAACAATATGGTTAGAATCATTTAACAAATACTTATCATCAGGCATAAATGTTAGTGACTAGAGTTTTCTAAAAAACCCTCCCTGCCTCAAAGGTGCTACATTATATCCAGAAAGGGAAATCTGCATGGCTCATAGTAAATAAGGCCAGCTGATGTGTAAGATACATATGCCAAGAGGGGACAAATCCTGAAACCTAACAGATTAGTAGAAATTTCTTAGGTCAGCTTCTACCATTAATCAACTTGTTAAGCATAATATCCACAAATCAGTTTACACCAGTATTTAGTGTTAGCTCAGTCAGTGCCAAGCTGACATTAGGTATTTAACATACATTCTGAAAAAGGATAGAGTAGCACTACTTTGTATGCATCAGGCTTATTCTATTTCCATCATTTTGTGGTCTTATCTAAGATGACAGTCTTTGCCTTTCATCTTCATGGATTATATTGGAAGAAAAATATTTTATTCATTTGGGTAGCTCTTCATGCACAGATGAGCTATACCCTCATCTGCTGGCACTAGCTCTATTTGTAAAAGAAATTATCCCATTTTTTGTTTTTTGTGTTTTTTTTGTGTGTGAGTGTGGTTTTTTTTTTTTTTTTTTTTTTTTTTTTTTTTTTTTTTTTTTTTTTTTACTGGTAGACTTATTACAGGATAACAGAGTGCTGTCATTGACTTCCACCAAGGCAAACCAGATGCTCCTCAGCCTTGTGTAATCCTCACCTGCAGGACATGGATTTCTCTGATTGCAAGATTCACAGTCAAGAGGTCCTAATGCCTGTCACTTGTACTCTCTGAAAGTAAGTATAGCACCTATATTTCTTTGTCTGCCTTAGTCACATTAAGGGGAAACAGTATATGAATGACAAATAAAAGAAAAACAACCAAAATCAGTAGACATTACTTTTTAGCTATAGAGAAATCAGCATTTAATTAAGTTAGACACTTGGTGCCTTGGTTTTCATTCAAAATTTATGACAGACCCTTACACAGATAAATGATTGCACTGACAAGACTCTCTGGGACACTAAATCGTTATTTATAATTATTGCTCAAGTGTGTTTTTCAAATTGAAGGTCCACTTGAATCTGCCAAAAAACTATTTTCAAAGAACTTTACTTAATTACATTCATGTTTGTGTATTAAAGAAGTTCTATAGAATAAATTATAAATAAAAATAAAATTTAAAAATGATGATAGAAAATGACTAGAATTGATTTTGCAAAATTTGAATAAACTGAAATGAGAAATTCAATCAGGACAAATATTGTTTTGTAGATTCTGTTTATAATCTTTTGGAATTGAGGAAAGGAAAGCTATTTATCTTTCTAGTTATAGAAATTGCTACCTTAAATTCTTTCTTTCAACTCAATTACTAAGTTAATGTTAAATCATAAGATATTAACTATTAGGACCCCTGAAAGGACAAACTGAAAAAAGGAAAACTAAGTTAGAAATTAAGAAATCCAAAACTTAGCTATAAAAACATCGATGCATTTTCATTGGATTATCTCTCATATTATCTCTCATTTCCCTATCTGATAAACCTTTTGATAAAGTTCTAACAGTGGGCTTGAATGGGCTGGATCTAATTTTTTTTAAAGATTTAATTTATTTATTCATGAGACATATATATATATATATATATATATATATATATATATATATATAGAGAGAGAGAGAGAGAGAGAGAGAGAGAGAGACAGAGACAGAGAGAGAGAAAGAGACACAGGCAGGGAGAGCAGCAGGCTCCATGCAGGGAGCCCGATGTGAGACTTGATCCCAGGTCTCCAAGATCGCATCCTGGCTGAAGGCGGCGCTAAACTGCTGAGCCACCCGGCCTGCCCGGCTAGGTCTAATTTGATAGTGATTTGTAACTAATATATTTTACTATATATTGTCAAAAAATATCTATTTGATAGAATTCAAGGTTTTGGAGTAAGATTTTAATATGTGATATGTAAACAAAGAAAGATGTGAATAAAAATAGTAAATGTACATCAGAGCATTTGTTAATGATATGGAATGTTATCCAAAGTGAACATGGTTAATGCAAATGGAAAATAACTTATATATAATAAATATATTATAGCCAAAATCTGAATTTGTTAAATTATGCTCTAAATATCTACATTCCTGTAATTTTTAGACATTCCAATTATCTTATTAAATTAAACATGTGAGTCGCCTGGGTGGCTCAGTTGGTTCAAGTGTCTGACTTCAACTCAGGTTATGATCTCAGGGTCCCAGGATCCAGCTCTGCATTGAGCTCTGCAGTAGTGAGGAGTCTGCTTCTCTCTCTCCTTCCCCCTCTGCCCCTTTTCCTGTTAGTGCGCGCTCTCGCTCTCATAAATAAATAAATAAATAAATAAATAAATAAATAAATAAATAAGATATTTAAAAAAATTAAACATGGGGGCTCCCTGGGTGGTTCAGCGGTTTGGCGCCTGCCTTCCACCCAGGGTGTAATCCTGGAGTCCCTGAATCAAGTCCCACGTCGGGCTCCTTGCATGGAGCCTGCTTCTCCCTCTGCCTGTGTCCCTGCCTCTCTTTCTCTCTCTCTCTATCTCTCTCTCTCTGTATCTCTCATGAATAAATGAATAAAATATTAAAAAAATAAATAATTAAAATGTAATTATTCCCATTTAAAAAGCATATTTTCTCATTTCTATTGAAATAGCAACTTAACAACTAATTTTTTTTCCTAAACTTTAACTTAAAATACCATCATTGAATCTAAATTTTGTTATGGGTAGAAAATCAAAAACTATTTTAATCTAATAGTGAAAAAGAATACAATCATTGACTTTTGACCATATGACGAAAGTGATCTCAACACAAGTTGGAGAAATTCACTTCCTGGTCTTATTTTACTTTATTTTATTTTTTAAGAGATTTTATTTATTTATGTATGAGAGACACGGAGAGGCAGAGATACAGGGAGAGGGAGATGCAGGCTCCCTGCGGGGAGCCTGATGCAGAACTCGAACTTAGGAACCCAGGAGGATGATCTGAGCCAAAGGCAGATGCTCAACCATTGAGTCACTCAGGTGCCCTCCTAGTCTTATTTTAATCAAATGATTAAATAAACATTTAATTGATAAAAGGTATAAAGACAAATAATATAATCTAACCTCAAATGTACTATGCATTGGTGATTTCTGTAGGTCATTTCATTATAAATTTATTTGTAAAAATTTTTAAAGATTTTACTTATTACCCAGAGAAATGTCTTGAAAATGGAAAATATAATTTGACTTATTTTTTCTTTGTGGTAAATTAATAAGCTAAATTTTATTATGTAATATATACATACAATACAAATAATTTTATAAACATTTTCTTCTACAAAATGACTATAAAACTGTACAGATAGCAATAAAAAGTCAAGAATAAAGTTATAGAAACAGCAGCTAAATACATCCACCATTATAGAATAATAGAACAACTTAATTTTGTTCCTTATTAGCAAGAAACAATTTGGTGCAACTTTTTTTGGCTTAGAGTTGATAAAATAACCATTGAAGTATATATTTCAACTCTTTCAGTATATAAAAAAGTTGTTTTATGTGAGTGTGTGTTTGTGTATACATTGGAGCATGAGTAGTAATCAAGGATTTGAAAATGCCATATTTCTTTGTGCAATTAAAAATATTCTGAAAGTTGCAAACAGATGCAAACACAGACTTTGTTTTTTTTTTTCATATGCCAATGCAGAAAGTCAATATGAGACATTCAATATGCTTTTACTTTTATACACTCGCAGGGCAACACTCTATATGTGATTAACAATGAGTTGGCTAAACTCTGTTGCTATAAGATGGAATTTAAAGATTTAAATTGAAATGACTTGTTTAGATAAAATAAGGCCAATTATATTGACTTTCTGGCTTTGGAATATATGAAAAATCTCAATAGTAGCAAGCACAGAAACTAAAATTACTGATGAAAGACCAAGAAGTTTATGACTCAGGGGATGATGTGATAGTCATTCATAATAAAAAAGAATATTAACCTTCATACAAGAAAATGGCTGATGTTCAGCACAGTCAAGAGTCATGAAGACAAATTATCAGTCTCATGTTAGAAAGGAGAGTAGCAAATTTCATCAGAAAGAAACGACTACATCAACATATTTTATGTCTCAGGCTCTTCAGATAATCACGCTACCTAAGCTTGCTGAAACTAGGTTAAGGAAAGAAACTGGGTACTGGGTTTTTATTCAGCAAATCAATCAACCATGCCAAGGAAATGCATTAACCAAGAGAAATGCTGAAAAATGCTTGAGCACATAAACTGTAAGTGGGAATGGAAAGATATTATGGAAGGACCGTGAACATAAGTTGGCAGTGGTTTAAAGTAGGAGTATGAGAGTACATGGAGAAATTTGTGTACCTGACACATAGTAGATACAGGCCAAGAAAGCCACCAAATATTTGAAAATGCATGGGACAGGCCCCGCAACATTTTTTTCTGTTTCAAATATCAATAGTGCAGAGGTTGTATCACAGAGGTAGTTCATAAGTCTGGAAGCATCCCTATGAAAATAAATGAATTGAGTATTGTGGTGGATAGACATGAGAAAGGAAAGAATTATTCATGTCACAAATAATTGATGAGCACCTTATATGTGCCAGACTTTGTTCTAGGCTCTGTGAATAAAATGTTGAACAAGACAGAAGAGATGCCAGCTCTTTGGGAAGTTACATTCTATTGGATGACACAGAAAATACCTAAGAAGATGCATAAATAAACAAAGAATATCAGATAATGATAAAAGATATAAGTAAAATGCAAACAGTTTGATGTGAGAGAGTGACCATGTGGGAAGGATTAATTTAGAATGTGGGACTGAGCAAAATCCTTGAACTGATGATGATGCTTCAGGTGAGACCTAAATATTAGAGAGTCCCAGCCAAGAATCAGGATTAGTTAAAATGCCAAGCTTGTTTTGACTGCATAATTTAGAATTCAGTACATAGGTCAGACCTGCAGATATAATTTATACATATTTTCAGAATAGCGGAACTGGCAAATGAAAAAAAAAATCTGTGACTGTTCAGTTTGTGCCTAGAGGGACACAAAACAAAGCAGGTAAATTACAAAGCAACACCTTCAATTTGTAGAGTAATTCTATGTGCATTCAAATTGTCTGATGAACAATCTTCAACCCTTGTCCAAATAACATAATTTTGATTTTGGGGGAATTCAGCCTGGGAGAAAGATACTTGATTGGCAGTTATTATCCAAAGAGAGTTTCCTATGTGGAAGCCAATCATGGCCAGCATTTAATTGGCTACTTGAACCTGTATATATATTCAGTAAAGTATCATTGATACAATGGAAAGATAGATCTATAAGCTGATTTCAAGTTAACACTTGGTGCTACAAAAATATTAAAATTAATTTAAAAATTTATAGACACACAAAGAAACGTTCAGACATAGAATCCAAAATCTATTGTAGACTTTTGACTTTCAATATATTTTCAGATGTTTGCTTTATGACAGTACATTGCCTAGGAGTCATTGATGACTGAGCTAAATTTTTTTGAAAGTCTTTGGATCTTTCAGGGACTATTCTGATATAAACTATGTATATGCCCCCTCACTCCCATCAAGCTTCTTTTTTTTTTTTAAGATTTTATTTTATTTACGTGCAGCCCTGGGTGGCTCAGCGGTTTAGTGGTGCCTTCAGCACAGGGCCTGATCCTGGAGACCCAGGATCGAGTCCCACCTCAGGCTTCCTGCATAGAGCCTGCTTCTCCCTCTACCTCTGCCTGTGTCTCTCCCTCTCTCTCTCTCTCTCTCTCTCTCTCTCTGTGTGTGTGTCTCTCATGAATAAAAAAATAAATATCATGAGAGACACACACACACAGAGAGAGAGAGAGAGAGAGAGAGAGAGAGAGGAGGTAGAAAGGCATAGACACAGGCAGAGGGAGAAGCAGGCTCCATGCAGGGAGCCCAACGTGGGACTCCATCTAGGTTCTCCAGGATCAGGCCCTGGGCTGAAGACAGCGCTAAATCGCTGAGCCACCAGGGCTGCCCCCATTAAGCTTCTAATTCTTAAACTTCATCATCAATGGTTACTTTCTGTTACTGTTTTCACAGTTATTTTGATTTATGTCAAATATTATTATAGTAATAATAAATGATTCCCAGTAAGTCATTCACAATGATTTTTATAAAGAATTTCATTCTTTATTTAAATCAGAATTCTTTTCCTACTTGTTTTCCTAAACAGACAATAATACTAAATCATTTAAGTAAATTACTTTTATTTGAGAGGAACAAATCAGCATTGTAAGTGTCATATAAAATGCATGATTTTACAGATATTATATTACAAAGTCCTGATAATCATCATTTTCCACTTTATTTACACAGAGGTATTAAAAGGCTTCTTGTACTCCTTACTCATAGTCTTGATGGTGCAATGCACTAGTGATTGCACTGTCATGGTTTCTTTTTGCTGATGTTAAATTATAGATACACATAAAATAAGATGAATATTCAATTCCTGGATCACTAGGAAAAGTATAATAATTGCTAAAATAAATTTTAAATTGTATCAGCGTAAATGCTAATGGTTATTCTGCTATCTATTGATTTAGGATAAGCCATTTACATAATGTGGGCATATTAAGGTCATATCAAGGGAGCTACAGAGTGCAATGACAATAAGGCTTCTCAATGTTATATTCTCTATTGTAAGCCAGGATCATCAATCAACACTATGACCAAATAAAAATCTATGAAAACAGTTAAAGGTATCAAATCAACACAATGTTTAAGTGCTCTAAGAGAAAGTCCACTAGAGAAAGAATTAACATAGGTTTTAATTAGTTTATTCCAAAAAAAAAGCCCATTTCTATACATTTTAGCAATTTTCTTATGAATTCCAAACAGGCTTTAATGTAGATTTCATATCAATATGATTCCCCTTGGGAACACGACAGGGATGTCCACTCTCACCACTGCTATTCAGCATAGTACTATAAGTCCTAGCCGCAGCAATCAGATAACAAAAAGAAATAAAGGGCATTCAAATTGGCAAAGAAGAAGTCAAACTCTCCCTCTTCGCAGATGACGTTATACTGTACATAGAAAATCCAAAAGACTCCACCTCAAGATGCTAGAACTCATACAGCAATTTGGCAGTGTGGCAGGATACAAAATCAATGCCCAGAAATCAGTGGCATTTCTATACACTAACCGTGAAACTGAAGAAAGAGAAATTAAGGAATCAATCCCATTCACAATTGCACCCAAATGCATAAGATACCTAGGAATAAACCTAACCAAAGAGGTAAAGGATCTATACCTTAAAAACTACAGAACACTTCTGAAAGAAATTAAGGAAGACACAAAGAAATGGAAAAATATTCCATGTTCATGGATTGGAAGAATGAATATTGTGAAATGTCAATGCTACCCAGGGCAATTTACACATTCAATGCAATCCCTATCAAAATACCATGGACTTTCTTCAGAGAGTTGGAACATATAATCTTAAGATTTGTGTGGAATCAGAAAAGACCCTGAATAGCCAGGGGAATATTGAAAAAGAAAACTGGAGCCGGGGGCATCACAATGTCAGGTTTCAAGTTGTACTGCAAAGCTGTGATCATCAAGACAATGTGGTACTGGCACAAAAACAGACCCATAGATCAATGGAACAGAATAGAGAACCCAGAAATGCGCCCTCAACTCTATGGTCAACTAATACTCAACAAAGCAGGAAAGACTATCCACTGAAAAGAGGACAGTCTCTTCAATAAATGGTGCTGGGAAAATTGGACAGCCACATGCAGAAGAATGAAACTAGACCATTCTCTTATACCATACACAAAGATAAACTCAAAATGGATGAAAGATCTAAATGTGAAATAAGAATTCATCAAAATTCTAGGGCAACACCCTTTCTGAACTTGGCCACAGCATCTTCTTGCAAGATACATCTATGAAGGCAAGGGAAACAAAAGCAAAAATGAACTATTGGGACTTCATCAAGATAAAAGGCTTCTGCACAGCAAAAGAAACAGTCAACAAAACTAAAAGACAACCTACAGTATGGGAGAAGATATTTACAAATGACATATCAGATAAAGGACTAGTATCCAAGATCTATAAAGAACTTATTAAACTCAACAGCAAAGAAACAAACAATCCAATCATGAAATGGGCAAAAGACATGAACAGAAATTTCACCAAAGAAGACATAGACATGGCCAACAAGCACATGAGAAAATGCTCTGCATCACTGGCCATCAGGGAAATACAAATCAAAACCACAATGAGATACCACCTCACACCAGTGAGAATGGTGAAAATGAACAAGACAGGAAACAAGTGTTGGAGAGGATGTGGAGAAAGGGGAACCCTCTTGCACTGTTGGTGGGAATGTGAACTGGTGCAGCCACTCTGGAAAACTGTGTGGAGGTTCCTCAAAGAGTTAAAAATAGAGCTTCCCTACGACCCAACAATTGCACTGCCGGGGATTTACCCCAAAGATACAAATGCAGTGAAAAACCAAGACACCTGCACTTCAATGTTTCTAGCAGCAATGTCCACAATAGCCAAACTGTGGAAGGAGCCTCGGTGTCCATCAAAAGAGGAATGGAGGGATCCCTGGGTGGCGCAGCGGTTTGGCGCCTGCCTTTGGCCCAGGGCGCGATCCTGGAGACCCGGGATCGAATCCCACGTCGGGCTCCCGGTGCATGGAGCCTGCTTCTCCCTCTGCCTGTGTCTCTGCCTCTCTCTCTCTCTGTATGACTATCGTAAATAAATAAATTAAAAAAAAAAAAAGAGGAATGGATAAAGAAGATGTGGTATATGTATACAATGGAATATTACTCAACCATTAGAAACAACAAATACCCACCATCCTGTGACTATCTAGTAATTTTTTGGTTGAGCCTTTCGGGTTTTCTATAGAGATTATTATGTCATCTACAAATAGTGAGAGTTTGACTTCTTCCTTGCCAATTTGGATGCCTTTTATTTCTTTTTGTTGTCTGACTGCTAGGCTAAGACTAAACGACCTAGATAAATAAAATGATGAATGAAGGAGGAGATATCACAACCAACACAACAGATATACAAACAATTTTAAGAGAATGCTATGAAAAATTATATGCCAATAAACTGGGCAACCTGGAAGAAATGGACACATTCCTAGAAACATACAAACTACCAAAGCTGAAGCAGGAAGAAAGAGAAAATTTCAACATATCCATAACCAGCAAAGAAATTGAATCAGTAATCAAAAATCTTACATAAACAAAAGTCCAGGGCTAGTTGGCTTCCCAGAGGAATTCTACCAGACATTTTAAAAAGACTTGGTACCTATTCTTCTCATATTGTTCCAAGAAATAGAAATGTTTGAAAAACTTCCAAACTGCTTCCACAAGGCCAGCATTACCTTGACTCTGAAACTAGACAAATGCCCCACTAAGTGGAGAACTACAGGCCAGTACCTCTGATGAACATCAATGCAAAAATTCTTGACAAGATACTAGCAAATTGAATGCAACAGTACATTGAAAGAATCATTCACCACAATCATGTGGGATTTATTCCTGCACTACCAGAGTTGTTTCATATTCATAAATCAATCAACATGATACACCACATTAATAAAAGAAAGGATACTAATGATCTGATCCTCTCAATAGATGAAGAAAAAGCATTTGACAAAGTACAGCATCCATTCTTGATAAAAATCCTCAACAAAGTAGGGACAGAGGGAATGTACCTCAATATCATAAAAGCCATATATGAAAGACCCACAGTTAATATCATCCTTAATGGGGAGAAACTGAGAACTTTTTTTCTATAGTCAGGAATAAGACAGGGAAGTCCACTGTTACTATTACCATTTAACACATTTTTTATTTGAAAAAAAATTCTAACTCTTTTGTAATAATTAGCTTTATTTTCACTCAGCCATATACATCACCATATATATTTACACATTTTGTGGGTATTTATAGGAGGTAAGTATCTTTGTTGAAATTATATTAAAGAAGGTTAATTGGGGCCCTACACTGTATCTGCTGCATCTTTCAATATGTGCTAAAACATTGAGAAGACTGCTTTGTATCCTATCAAAGCAGCCTCTGGCCTTGACAACAATATTTCCATTTCTAAAATCAATTGCCGTTCCTTTTAATGAATTACCAATTGTCTGAAGAAGATCTTCTAAATGCATAGTCAGTACTCAATACATATCTTGCCTGAGATAGCATGAAATGTTCTCTATGTCAATGATAAATCATCACAATAGCAAATTATTTGGTAATAAAAGGAATGAAGTACTTATACATGCTTCAACATCCACGTACTTTTTACATGGATGGGTATCAAAAATATTATGATAAGTGAAAAAAGCCAGTCACAAAAGCCCATGTAGTGTATGATTCCATTTATATGAAATTTGCAAAATAAACAAATTTATAGAGACAGAAAGTACAGTGGTGGTTGTCAGGGACTGGGGGAAAGTGGGTGGACGGTGACTACTGATGGATACAGGTTTATTTTGGGAGTGATTAAAATATTCTAAAATTAGATGGTGGTGATTACATAACTCGACTATACAGAAAATACTGAATCAACTTTAAAAAGCTAAATTTTAAAGTAGGTAAATTATATCTTAATAAAGCTGTTATTTAAAAATAACAATAAATCAACAATATTCTTTTGGTTTTAATATATATTGACATTAATATATACAAAACCATTTTTCTCATTTTTAAATTAATACTGTGTTAGCGTTGTTGTTTTCCAGTCAATGAACTTTAAGTAATCCATTTCACTCTCTGTAGGCTTGGTATGTGTTTTCCAAATTTTTCTCCCAATCTGGAACTTACATTTTCATTCTCTAATGGTGCCTTGCACAGAGCAAAAGTTTTAAATTTTTAAAAATATTTTATTTATTTATTCATGAGAGACATAGAGACAGAGGCAGAGACATAGGCAGAGGGAGAAGCAGGCTCCCCACAGGGACCCTGTGATCATGACCTGAGCCAAAGGCAGATAATCACTGAGCCACTCAGGTGCCCCAAAAGCTTAATTTTAATGAAATCCAACTGAGCAAATTTTTCTTTCATGGAGCATTCTTTTTTGGTGTCTGAACAAATACCTCACTAAAGAAGATGAATCAATGGCAAATAAATATATGGAAAGATACCTAAAATAATATATCATTAGGGAATTGCAAAGTAAAACAAGAGATACCACTACTATCTATCAGAATGACTGAATTCCAAAAACTGACAACAAATGCCTGGGAGGATGGAGAACAACAGAAGGTCTTATTGATTGTTTGTAGGAATGAATGCAAAATGGTACAGCCTCTGGGAAAAACAGTTTGGCAGGTTATTAGCAAAGCTAAACATAGTCATATACAGCAATTTACCTTCCTAATTATTTACCCAAAGGGCTTAAAAACTTGTGTCTCTACAGAAATCTGAGTGCAAATGTTTATAACAGTCTTATTCAGAACAATATTGAAAGTAAATAGGATGACCTTCAGTGAGTGAATGAATGTTAAAAACAAAACAAAACTGTGGTATATCCACAAAATGGCAAATCATTGGGCAATACAAAGAAATGGGCTATCAAGCTACAAAAGGACACAGAAGAGCCTTAAACTCTGTGCTTGTTGCTAATTGAAAGAAGGCAGTCTGAAAGGACTAGACATCTTATAATCCCAACTATATAACATGTTGGAAAAGACAAACTATGGAGATAGTAAAAAGATCAGTGCTTGCCAGTGGTTGGAAAGATGGTTATTAGACACAGGGGTGTATTAGGGTAGTGAAATTATTTTGCATGAGATTATATGTAGTATTATAATGGTGGAAGTATGACATCATGCATTTGGAGAAATCCTTAGAATTGTACAACATAGTGAACTCTAATGTAAATACTGAACTTTAATAGTAGTGCATCAGTATGAGTTCATTAGTTATAACAAATTTCCCAATTCAAAAAGTTCATGATAGAAGAAACTTTGGTAGGATGGATTGGAGAATGAGTATATGATCTTTGTACATACTACTCAGTTTTTCTGTAAAATTCAAACTGCCCTATGAAATAAAGCCAAATGATTTAATGTTGCTCAATCATATTATGAAATGTTTTAATTTTCAAAAAAATTTAATTGGTACTTAACAAATATCACCTAAATTCTGAACAAAACTAATGCATTTAAGAAATGTTCAATAGAATTTTATGTAAATTCTGATGTCAAAACTGTCCTATCTTTGGAAAGACAGCCTCTAGACACCGATGCTTCAGTTGACAGAGTTTGATAAGCAGTTAAACAAGAAGGAAAAGTTAAAAAGCAAGAAGAGACAAAAGGTAATTAGTTTAAGTAAAACTTTATTTTAACTTTTCAAAAAATTTGAATGTCTGATAAAGAATTAGGTTATATGTTTAGCATTGTGGGAAAAATTTGACTACCTTGCTGCATCATCCTTAAAATTCACCATTCTTTCTAGACTGTCTCATTCTCCATTAACTGAAGGGATGAGTCAATGTGTTCACTAAAATCTCTTCCAGATGAGTATGCATTCTTTTAGGGGGAAAAACCTTCCAGAGAGTAAACCTCTAAGAGAATATGAAAAACATTTTGAAAAAATAAAAGTTGAGAGTTTGGGAATCTGATATTGACTTCACTCTCTTCAAAAATCCTCACAATTCTGGAGCAAAAATGATAAAACAAATGGAACCCAAGTATCACGCTATTTAAAATAAACCTCATTTGAACTCATATATGTCTCCTAAAGAATTTTCTCTTCTTGACTATTGTAATGTCCTGCCACATGAAATGGTGAAGCCCTGGTATCATTTTTTCAAATCTCATTAAAGACCAAGCAATGTGGATTCTACACGTTGATTACAATGCTTTCACTGTTACCACACTAGTGGCCATATCTTATTTGTGTTTTGGAGAAAGCATTCATAGAAGAAATTTCTCATTCCAATATGTATTTATTGCTTCTGGTTTTCTAGATATTTTTCACACATAAATATAGAGAAAGTCAAAGATGACATTTTTATCACACTGCTCTTGTGAAGGTCTAAAAAGTTATCTAGCACTAATTAGATTTTATCCTCGTACAACCATGATATAGAGTATGCAAAGTGTTATAGAAGTGTTTATTAAAAATATTCTCCTATGCTGGAGTGCCTGGGTGGCTCAGTTGGTTAAGCATCAACTCTTGATCTCAGTCATGAGATCAAGCCCTGTGTTGAGCTCTGCACTCATTGGGGAGTCTGCTTAAGATTCTCTCCCTGTCTGCCCCTCCTCTGCTTATGGTCTCTCTCTCTTTCTCTCAATAAATAAATCTTTAAAAAAGATTTTATTATATATCCTCCTGTGCAATCGGTAATCTGTTGATTATCTCTATCCTTCCAATGTATGGATTAGTTTATGTGTGCACCAGTTCATATTGTGGGTATACTTTTTACTACACGTGTGTATCCAAGGTATTTCAATGTATGCAAAATATATATGATACTCCCTACATAGTTTATTATTCACTGAAAATGTATTTAAGCACAAGAAACACCTGGCATATTTTCGATAGTTCCAATCAACAGATATTTTGAGTTAGTACTCACTATGTATAAGATATTGAGATAAATTCCATAAGGTTCTGGGTGTAATAATTCTTAGTTTGCATCCCAGGATGAGATTAAATCTTTATAGGAGAAAGAGAAAGATAGGAAAAGAGAGGAGAGAGAAAAAGATGTTCTTGCATATATGTAAGCTTTTTATTTGCTTTTATTACATGCATGGAACACATACATTAATTTTTTAAAGACTTTTTAAAGATTTTTTTAAAGATTTTTTAAAAGATTTATTTATTTGAGAGATAGAGAGAGGGAGAAAGAGAGCATACATGCAAGTGCTGGGAGAGCCTAAGGGAGAAGAAGAGATAATTCTCAAGTGAACTCCATACTGAGTGCAGAGCCCAATGTGGGGCTCAGTCCTAGAACCCTGAGATCATGACCTGAGCTGAAATCAAGAGCCCCATGCTTAACTGACTGAGCCACAAAATGCCCCTACATTCATTTTCAGCAATATAATGCATGATTACTTAACTTTTGTTTAAATAAACCATTTTGGAGGTCCCTGGGTGGCTCAGTGGTTTAGAGCCTGCCTTTGGCCCAGGGCATGATCCTGGGGTTTTGGGGTCGAGTCCCACGTCAGGCTCCCTGATTGGAGCCTGCTTCTCCCTCTGCCTGTGTGTGTGTCTCTCTCTCTCTGTATGTGTCTCTTGTGAATAAATAAATAAATAGATATATAAATAAATAAATAAATAAATAATAAATCTTTACAATTAATAATAAATTAATTAATTAATCATATTTGGAGATGTATGAGTTAATAACCATAATTCTTTAATACCAACAATATTTAACAAAGCTAAAAATAATGCATATTTTCTGCTTATTAAATAACCAAGAAATTTCTGAAAAAAATGTCTTTACGAATTAAGATAGAAAAGACCCTGTTAAAATATTTCTTTAAAAAGAATAAAAAAAATTTTCTGCTCTCAGAATATGTGATAAGAAATAACAAAAGAATAAAAAAGAATTTCAGGGCAACTGGGTGGCTCAGTCAGTTAAATGTCTGCCTTCAGCTCAGGTCAGGATCCTGTGGCCTGGGATCAAGCCCCACATTGGGCTCCCTGCTCAGCAGAGAATCTGTTTCTCCCTCTCCCTCTCCCTCTGCATCAACCCCTGCACGTGCTCTCTCTCTCCCAAATACATTAATTAAATCTTAAAAAAAAAACAATTCTATGCTGAATTTATAATACCAGCAGGGTTTGTTGATACAAGTAATATTGAAAGAGGACACTTAAAAGTAATGGTAACAGATTACATTTTTCACTTACTTTTAAATTGGCTGGTTGCTAAGATGATTCTTTATTATAAACATAAGAATTAAAAACCATAAGTATTAATTATAAAACTACTTTTCAATCTTTTTCAAATAACCTATGCCTGAGCAACCTTTATAGTTATCCTTTCTCCCTAGGAGAAAGGACATGTTTATTGCCTGTGCATGAAGTAAAGAAATATCATGGATCCTATCTCTTTTTAGGATGTTCAGATATTCACAAACCAAAAAATTAAGTGAGTGACACACTCTGTCAGCTACTTTTTCTTTTTTTTAAAGATTTATTTATTTATTTATTTATTTTAGAGAGAAAGAGAGAGCATGAGTGGGAGGGGCAGAAGGACAGGAAGAGAGAGAATCTCAGGCATATTCCACACTCAGCACAGAGTCTGGTGTGGGGCTAGATCTCAAGAGCCTGAGATCATGCCCGGGGCCGAAACCAAGAGTTTGACGCTTAACCAACGGTGTCACCCAGGCACCCCAATTCCTTCTTAAAAGACAGGCATTTGACTGCATTTGATGTCACTGAAAACTAACCCACAAGGTGGTATAGATCTCTCTGTAACTAAAAATTTAGTAGAAATACTCCCTTATTGGGACACCTGGGTGGCTCAGTGGTTGAGCATCTACCTTCAGCTCAGGGTGTGATCCCGTGTCTGGGGATCAAGTCCCACATCTGGCTTCCAGCGAGGAGCCTGCTTCTCCCTCTGCCTATGTCTCTCTTTCTCTCTGTGTCTCTTATGAATAAATAAATTAAAAATCTTTTTTAAAAAAAGAAAAAGAAATACTCCCTTATTATTATTCAGAAATGTAATAGCCACTTAAGGCTCTCAGGGTGTAGAATAAATACAGAAATATGCATTGATGACTTAGCCAAATCTTAACATAGTGTACTTAATAAATCAGCCACAAGTTCAAAGAAATGTAATGGGCTCCATCTCTTCTTTTTAGCCTGTTTAATCGCTTTATGGGAATCAGCCACTAATACAACAACTGACCACAGAGTAAGTTCTAAATAACATACTAAGTACTAAGAATTCAAATATAGGAAAGAACTCCTGTTCTTAAAAAATTCAAACATCAAATATAGGCAATAACTCTTGTCCTTAAAAAATTCAAACACCAATTGTAATTTATTATCACCTCAGTGACTAAATTTTCTGCATTTCTGGATGTTGGTTTTGCACTATCTAATTTAGACTTTTCAATAAACCAAACCACTTGACAGGACATGATGAAAGCTGGAGTTTCCCATCTCTGAGATGGAGATGATTGATTAAGGATATATTTCAGAATGCTGTTCGTTTATCCAAGTACCTGAAAGCCTTAGTTTAATTTATGTTATTGGCTTGGGGAACATATCCCGAGAGAAGTTCAATGTTAACACTTTTTATTTGCTAATTTGCTTTATACTTAACTATGGAAATAATACATTTAATATACATCTTTAAAAAAATACAACTTCCACAGTTTCAAATTTAATATAATATTTTACTAAAAGCTGCTTCATCTCTAAAATGCTGAAAGGTAGCTCTAGGACCTCAAAGTTTTTCTGAGTGTCTTTTTTTTCTTCTAGTCATATATTTACTTCAGATGCCAAGACAAAGATAATGGTCGGCTAGTTTTAACATAATTCTTGATGTTACAATTGCAAGATGTTTTCCTATAATGAAGAATTTTATGAAAGAATTACATATCATGTAATTGTATTTATTTTAAATAAGCAAGGCTCAAATGTTAGAGAATTATTAGTGCACAGGAAAAGTTGAAAAACATAGAAATGATAAAAGGATATTTTTGTACACAATATTCTGGATAGTCTTTTATCCTCAATATAACAGAATAATAGAAAATTACACGAAGATATTCTTATTTAGCTTTTAACTATTGGTCCTTTGATCTTTGGAGTGCATATTAAATTTCCTGATTAAAACATGCCAAGTAACTTCTCATAGAAAATGGCAATGGCTATATCTGGTATATATTTCTTCTGAAAATTGTTTATAATTCAGGAGATGTTGTTTCATTCAAAGCAAGTGTGTCCACTTAAAAATACGTATTTAATTGAATTTTTAATTTAATCAACTTGAAGCTATGAATTTTGTGCCCCTGAAAGAAAGAGATTAAAACTGAATAGAGAGAGGAGGTCCCCATTTTGCTTTGCTGGTACATTTAAGATTTTACCTGAAGGGGCCACCCTCTAGTACACTGAACAATGCTTTCCACATGGTTATTAAATCCCATGGACAACAAAATAATAGGCCAGTGGATTTCACTTAGGGCTTTCTTTAGCTCATTAAGTCTTGGAGTTTTCTTATGGAAAGTCAAACACGCTGTATTTTTCATACAATAGGGCAGTGGGTATACTGAGTTTGATAAAAGAACTACCATGTATATGAAGTTGTAATTTTGACTTTAAAAACATTTTTCATAAAGAAAAGAGCCAAAAATATTGTCTAAATGCTGAAAAGTCAAAATGGAAAAGTCCAGACATAAAAAAATAGGTACACACAGACACACACACACATTCCTGAAAAATATTTAGAGGCAAGAGATAACACACAAATCAACTTTATAGTTTACCTATGAAAAACATAACAATTCCTCAATGTTCATAAGGCTATTTTTAGATTGCATGCTATTATTGCCTCCCATTTTGCAAAGCCATTGTTTAACATACAAAAAAAATTACATAAACTTTCACCGCCTTTTAATAATCAACCTTTGTGAGATAAAACTCGGCAAGAAGTGATGTAGGCAATATCTTTGCTTTAGATAAGAAATAAATACCCCACTGGAACTGGATCAAAGTAATTTTTTACTATTTTAGTACATTGTTATTTAAATACTGGGTCAGTTATTCTCATATCACTAGAAAAAAGAAGGTCCGTGAGATAGTTTATAAGAGACACATACTAGCACTGAGTTCATCAACTGCAAAATCAATTAGGTTCTAAATGAAACCACTCCATATAAGACAGGTAAAAAAAAGTCCAGCTGCCAGGGAGATAAAGTGTCACAAACTCTCAATAAAGAGCAAACAATCAACGAAATGTTAGTGGGAAAACAAACTTTCCTCTTTACCTTCTACTAGGCAAACAGCAGACATTTCAAAAGCTACAAAAGTGCAATCCTACTGATAATGACAAAACAACGGTGTTGATTATTCAGTATGCTAGTGTAGAAAGCTTCAAAGTTTGCCGATTACATATAATCACTCCCGTTCATAATGAAATGTTGACTTCCTTTGATTTGTGTTTAATCCTTATCTTGGAAAATGTATAATTTTCAAATAGCATAATCACACACACTTCAAACACTCATTAAATTCTTTTTGTTACAATTGGATGAAATAAGTACATTATCAACAGCTATTTCAAAGTTAACACAACAAACTTTGGTGATTGATAAAGATTAGTCATTGCAAGAATGTGTTAGGCACCATAGATTAAATTCAGTTTATCAGTTCAGATATGTAGTGGTCAAATACAGGAAAAAAAAAAAAGAAGTCAGGAACAGGATGCATTGATGTTTTTATACGTGTTATTTAACCGGCTACTTAAAAAAACAAAAACAAAAAAAAACTTTAGTACAGATAATCAATACAAATCCAAAAAACAGATTAGGAAAATAGATGTGAAGATAGCTGAGAATTTAAAATTCTCAAATTTCAGAGACAAGAGGGAGCTCAGAATTTTTTTTTATAGACCTCTCGTTTTGAAGATAAGTGAGTGAGGTCTTGGTGTGACACATTTGGATTTATGCTTGAGTAGTAGAGGCAGTTAGGAATACACTCTTTGATCCTAGTTTTCCTTTTCATCTATTTGGAGCTTAATTATCATCCCCAAATAATCATAATTGGGAACTATAGGTTCACTCTATTTTTTATTATCTGTTTTACAAAACATGTTATGTTTCTACCCTATTTCCATGTCTTTTTTTATATTTCCCTATATCAACAAAGAAATATTAATAGGTTCATAGCTTAACGATGTCTCTGCACTTTACTGTAATGGGCCAATGTTTTTATAATATTTCATTTAATAAAGAAAGTTTGACAATCTAGATTTGCATATATTTACTGGGTGTGAGGTAGGAAGGAATAGATATTATTTTTATTTTTAAAAAATATTTATTTATTTTGGGGGGAGAGGGGCAGAGGGAAAGGGAGAGTCCTAAGTGGAGTGAGCACAGAGCCCATAAAGGGCTCATCTCAGCATCCTGAGATCAAGACCCTTGCTGAAACCAAGTCAGAGGCTTAACCCACTATGTCACCAAGTGCCCCTAGATGTTACTTTTAGTTACAGTTCAAAGGTTTTTGCAGAGAGAAACACTTCCACTCTTGTTAAAAAGGGGAGATTTTGTCGACATGTTTTGGTTTCTTTTACAAGAGATGAAGAAATATTTTAAATAAATTTCTGCTGGAATAGCATTGCCATAGGCATTCAAATCCTAGAATTTTGAAGGAATTTGAATATGTTATTGTGAAACCATTATCATAACTTTTGAGAATGGTAATATCTTGGAACTATAGCAGGAGAACTGAGATAGAATCTCTCTTATTAATATTTAATAATATTAATATTTAATATCATTTAATAATAATAATATTATTAAAAAGGTAAATTCTATAAATTGTTAAGGTTATCTGCCGCTAACCTCTGGAAGAATTAGTAAAGTGGGTCACTAACAGGATTTCATGAACATCAAGACCAGCCAAATCTCATTCAATTTTTATTTATAGTAACTTTACTAATCTTCCACATCCAAGGAATGATCTAAAATGTGTGTGTTTTCATTTCAGCAAGGCAAATGATCCAGTACCTTCAGGATATTGCTTCTACTTATGGAAAAATGGGGAAAATGTTAGGTGACTAATAGTATAGATCTGTGGATTTGAAACTTATTAAAAAGCGGTGTCCATTTGCTATTAATGAATCACTCTGACCTGGGAGAGTGGTCTCATGTAAACTTACCATAAAACACTGCCCTTACCTTCTTAACAATCTAACCAGTGATTTCTAGTGTTTTAAAAGGTACTGCTTATCAGGTTTTAGTCAAAACTGGATTGCAATCATACCTGATGATAGATTTTGTGTCTGAAGAGATCTTGAGAGTCTTATAAATCTCAGAAATGGTCAACTGTTAATAGAAAATTGTCATAAATGAATATTGTAAAAGAAAAGTAAGAGGTTAATTGATCATTTATATATATAATCATATATATAATCATTTCAATCTACATTATGTATATAAATATAAATATATTTACTAAAAATAAGCAAAACAAAACAACGCAAAAATATAGTTCCCAAGCCTGGCTTATAAGTTTAGGTAAAAGATGGCTAAATATTTGGTTGAATATAAGTTAAATGGAAGTAAGTAGTGTAAAACACCTACTGAAATAAAAAAAGTGAAACTAATGTAGGTTTAAGAGTGAAGCTTCATATACAAAATCTCAGAATAGAAGAGGTGATTCTTTTTGGTGTGCATTATAGAAATCACATTTTTCTAAGACAGGTGTTAATTGACTACAATATACCAAAGACAAAAAGCAAAATGAAAACCCTGAGGTTATCAAGAAGAAGAGAAGCACTCCAGAATGTATATCATCAGGAAAGTAGTTAAGGCAAATTCAATTACCTCTTGTGGAAAATATATGATTGCCATGAATGCTACAGAATAATTACTGAATTAGGAATTGATCAATAATTCCAAGTTCCTTTCTACAATTTTCATTTATTTAATCCATGGCCATTTTCTCAGATTTAATATGCTAAGTGATTATCTTGCATTGTTTATTCACATATCAATTTCCTCCTCCTATACAATTTTTTCACATGGAAATTGTGCAGGTGTAGAATGACAAGAGGGTTGTCTAAGCCCAAATATACATTTTGAGAACTCCCTAAATAGAATGCTATCAGCATGTTTGGAATGAGGCCAATTGTAGTGCTCTTTACTCTTCTTTGTGTTTGATTAGTCGAAGGATAGCTACAAGACTAGTTCCTATCAAGGAGATCTAAAGGAAAAGATTCTTTGAGTTATTTTCTTCCCTGATAAGAAAAACATCTTGTCAGATGAATGTGATTTTCTTTTTTATCATATGGATAACTGATGTGTAGTCATAGTGTCTTCAATCGTACTGCCATCTTGGAAATTCAGAGAAGGATTAAAGGAATGCAGAAATGCTGATCCAAATCTTGAAATCACTGATTTACTATATTTCACTTGGGACTAACCACTTCCAGACTCTTGTTCAGCAAACTCTAAATGTTCTTTTTTTTTTTTAAAAAAAAAAGATTTTATTTATTTAATCACAAGAGACATAGAGAGAGGCACAGGCAGAGGGAGAAGTAGGCTCCATGCAGAGAGTGATGTGGGACTCGATCCCAGGTCCCCAGGATCATGCCCTGGGCTGAGGATGGCGCTAAACCACTGAGCCACGGGGGTTGCCCAACTCGAAATGTTCTTATGCTTTAATTTACTTTTAGAATATATTTTAAGCAGGCAAAACATTTCTAACTAACGTAGTATGCAAAAATTATATGACTATAAGGTATAGTAGAGATTCCCATAAAGGGCAGACTTATGAACACTAAAATAAAAATCAGAAAATTGTTCTCTGGAAAGCTAAATTAAAGGTTAAAGAGGAACTATGCATGTGTGGAGTGTATTGTATAGATATTTTGTGGGGAAGAGTTTAGAGGTTTCTTGTAATAAAGCTCTGAAGCATGGTTATTAGTAGGAAGTACAAGAAGGCCCACATACTGCAACATAAAAAAGAGGAAGAAAGGGAAAAGAGTTAAGTTTGACAGTTTGACAGTTAGATGAGGAGTTTTGTTGTTCACATTAGGTGTTGATATTTTATCCAGGTGCAATTGTACATTTTGAAAACCTAGTGGTGAGAGAAGAGTTCATATGATCAGACTTATGTTAGCAACTCAGAAAGATTTGGGTAGGGGTATTTAGAGTGGCTGTGAAGACATCCATTAGTAACACAGAGTTGCATGTGGTGGTGGTAATGGAAATGTGTATATAAATTTGAAATACTTTAGCAATTAGGCAAAATTTTCTGATGGATAGGATATGGGGCCTGAAAGAGGAGAATACCAAACAAGACCCCTAGATTTCTGACATGAGCCATTTTATTGATGATGGTTTAATCACTATGACTGGCAAAAAAAAAAAAAAAAAAAAAAGAAAAGAAAAGAAAAAGAAAAAAAGGAGGAAGCATTGATTTGGGAGAAAAAAAGTCATGAGTTTGGAATTTCTGTGATAAATCTAAGCAGAGATGCAAAAGAGACAGAAAATACCAGAATCTGGGATTCAGAAAAGTGGTATAGAATTGTGGAGGAAAAAATGTGTGAGTGGTGAGCCCTGGTTGTTATGTAAATGATGAATCAATAAACAAACAAAAATGTATGAGTGGTTAAACTATACATGGCAACTTTGGGTATCATCGAATAGACTGTTGCATGTTTATAATAATAATCATCAAAAGAATGAGCAAAAAAATGAACATTATGAGTATAAATAAATGCTATATATTAACTAAAAGACGTTTCCATGGGGATTAATCTTGTAAAGGGGTTGGTTCATTAATAAATAGTTTGCTTCTACTCATCAAAATGGCAGGGGCTTGGGTAATGTATGTTACAGCAATGAAGAACCCCTATATTTAAAGCTATTAGGGTGACCTATTGAACAAGTACACACTCTGGTAAAGAAAGGAGGAGCCTTAACTCACTCTTTGGGGTACCTTGTTTCCTCATGTACTACCTACAAGGACTGCCTTCCTCCTTGACAACTATCTTGACTCTGGAATCCATGTATCTTTCTTGGATTGAACTTTCTGCTAAGTGCCTTTTCACGTGCTTTTTGTTTGATTGCTTTTAAAAGTTTTGGTTGGATCTAGTACAGTCAGACATTCCACAATTATAATAAACTCTGTGCCTAGGCAATCATTTAGTGGACTCATCCTGAGTATTATGGCTGGTTTCATCTGCTCAAAACAGTTCAGCTGAGTTTCTTGCCTTGACATTTGAGGCATTTAACAAAAATTATGATTTTTCTTTTTGGGTAAACACCGGTAGTGCTTAATACTGCTATTTTAAATGTATTTGTGGCAATGTGTGTTTTAATTTATTATCTAGTTCAACAGCATTTAATGGATAACTGCTCCTTGAAAAAAAACTGTACTATGTTTTACTAGAGGGGTAAAGTCGTTACCAACAGAGACTTATAGTTCAACACACTATATCATTAATTATCTTTCCATGTAGATATCATTTTAAAAATCTCATTTAGTGAAGGGACTTATCTAATATGTGCTAGCAATCTCTAACGCCCTCAGCACTGAAACATACAGTATATTCTTTGTAGATGTTGATCCCTGCAGTTCAGATATGATAAGAATGTTAAACCAAGTTAAGAAGACTGGAAATGTGGTTATGCAACAAATTCAGTCTAGCTTTAGGCTGTTAGATGTGCATGCCATTGTATGTGTCTGACCATTTGTAAAATTAGTTGTTTGGGCACTATGCACAAAAAAAATGAGCAAGGGATAAGTTTTCAAAGTTTGCTTTTATTACTACAGCTTTGAAAAATTGTTAATAATAGTTAAAAGAATCAACCCAATGTCTAATAATGTGGGTTAGACAATATTATAATATGTATTCATACAATTATACTTGACAGTTATTAAAAGGATGATGATGTGGGTCTGGATTTGATGTGATGGTAAATATTTACTGAGAAAGACAGGTAACCAACTCTGGACAGATTATAATACCAGCAATAAAGTTATACATTAATATAATTAGATTTTATTATGTATAAAATTTTGGAAGCCACAAAGCAAAATGCTAATAGTATTTACCTGCAGTGCTGGAATTGTGTATCATTTTTCTTGTCTTCATATCTGTATTTTCAAGAGTTATTTTAATAGTGGAATAATATGTATGATTATAGAATAAGTATCAATAACCATTATTATAACAATAATACCTGTAACAATGCATACCATGGCTCACAGTGCAGGTTCCAAGTCAAAAGGATTTGATTCAAATTTCACTCCTGAAACTGTCCAAGAATGGGAAAGTTACTTAATTTCTCTGTGTCTGTTTCCTCTGTTTTGAATGAAGATACAGACAGTATCAACTTAAAGTTCATATGAAATAACAGCACCTGGAATATATTGAGGCCACACAAAATTTTAAAAATAATTAGCAGTTGTGGTACCTGAGTTGCTCAGTCAGTTAAGCATCTGCCTTTGGCTCAGGTCATGATCCCAGGGTCCTGGGATGGAGCCTCAAATCAGGCTCCCTGCCCTGTGGGGAGCCTGCTTCTCCCTCCCCTTCTGCCTGCTGCTCCTCCGCTTGTGCTCTCCCTCACTCAAATAAATAAATAAAATCTTAAAAAAAAACAAAACCTCGCAGCAAATAGATACGTAAATACCAATTTTATTTTGGTTCACAACTGTATGGTTCACAAGAGTGAACAGTGGTTGTATGTTTGGTTCCCAACTGACAATATGCTTTGTCATATGTAAGCATTAAGCAAATGCTGCCAGAAACTTGAAGATGTCTGTGTGCATTTGTATCTTCACATACATATGCTCATTGAATTAGAGTACTCTTTGATCTGTGCTTGCCATTTTATTCTACATAAAAATGTAGATGTCTTTTGCACAAGGTACGCTGAGGCATATTTCAAATGTATGTATTTAAAATGGGAAACAAGTCATGGAACACTTCTATTAATACTATACATTTTAAGTGAATATAAGATAAGACCAGATCAAAAAATATCTCACTGAATCAATGAAGAGCCAGATCTAAAATGGCAATAAATTGCCAAACAACTCCAATATTTTAAATTAGCAGGGTACACAGTCACTTTTTATGCATGTATAACTACAAGATGGCTTAACCCATAGGGAAATATTTTCTTTTGTTTTTAAGTTATATTTACTCCCCCTTAAATATTTTTGCTATTTCTACAACTTCCTATGTTTCATTATTTCTTGGAATTTGTTTCTTACGCAGTTTAAATATTGAATCCATGTCTTGCACAACAGTATTTTTTTTTATTTATGATAGTCACACACAGAGAGAGAGGCAGAGACACAGTCAGAGGGAGAAACAGGCTCCATGCACCGGGAGCCCGACGTGGGATTCGATCCCGGGTCTCCAGGATCGCGCCCTGGGCCAAAGGCAGGCGCCAAACCGCAGCGCCACCCAGGGATCCCCTGCACAACAGTATTTTAACAGCAGACAGCAATTGGATAGAGATTATAGCTGTTTTGTATCAAATATGGTCTGACATCAAAGCCATTAAGTAATAAATGATATAACAGTTTTGCCCGCATGTAGTTGTAACTGTGACTCTTGGAAACCAAAACTGTACAGTTAGGGTTTCGTGCTTGCTATTCCAGAATTAATACTGGAATTGAGACTTCATGTTAGTCCAAAGATGGCTTCATTATAATAATATATTCTTTATATATATTATCTCTCTCTCTCTATATATATATATGTATATGTATGTATATATATATATATATATATATATATATATATATATATTCTTTTTAAAAGAGGAGTTTCACCAGATACAGGTGTGATGGCTAATTTTATGTGTCAACCTGACTGGGCCACAAGATACATAGATATTAGTCAAACATTCTTCCAGCTGTTTCTGTGAGTGTTTTTGGATGAGATTAACACCTTAAGCGTGTAGACTGAGTGAAGTAAATTGCCTTCCCTAATTTGAATGGGCCTTATCAGACTGAAGGTCTGAATAGAAAAAAAAGACTGTCTTTTCCCTAAGAAAGAATTCTGCTGAATGGCCTCCGAGCCAGCACATTGGCTCTCCCTGGTTCTACGTTGGCTTTGGGCCTTCAGACCCAAGCAGGGGCATAGGCTCTGCAGCTTTGGACTTGCCAGCTTCATAATTGTGTGAGTAAATTCCTCATAATTCATCTTCATTTAAATATTACATTCTTATCATATTTTACCTGTTTAACAAAGGATATTTCCCTTGCAAAAAATATACATCCATCCCATTGGTTCTCTTTCTCTGGAGAACTCTAATATAACTGGCTTCTGAAATTTGTTTTTTCTTCAATATTTTGTTAATGTTATGAATGCTGTTGTATATAGCTGCTACTCAATAATTATTGTAACAGTTCTCTAGTATTCCACTCTGTGATACAACAAAATTAATGCATGCATTCTCTTTTCAGTGGACACTTGACATTTTTCATTTATTGCTTTATTATGAACAATGCTGTTATGACTACTAGTACTTGTTTTATTACACTTTTGCAAGACACTGTCTATGGCACATGCCTTGAAATAGAATTGCTTATTAGTAAAGTGTATGGCTGGCTGTTCAGCTTTTCAGGAACGTGCCCAATTATTTTCCAAAAGGTTACACTTATTTATGGAATTCCCTTTGACACACCTCAACAATATTTGTAATAATACACTAAATAATACGCAAATTTAATAAATATGAGAGGGTATAAAGTGGTTATGTCATTGTACGCCTAATTCACATTTCTCTGATTATGAGTAGGTTTGAACATTTTTCTATTTGTTGATTTATATGCTTTGTACCTTTCATCTTCTATTAAATACTATTCTTTTTTTCTTTTGGTAATTTTTCCTTTGAGATGTTTGTCTTTTTATGTCTTGTGTTGTTCATTAATGTAATCACTCAACAAATATTTATTGATCTTGTACTACTTGTCGGACACTCTCCTCATTATTGGAACACAATATAAAATTAAACAGGCAAAAATGCCTCCTTCATAGATCTTATATTTAGTGGAGAAATATAGACAATAGACAAACAAATGTATGAACTGAGAGTAATTAGACTGTTATTGAAAGCTGTGGTCATCAAGAGAGTATGGTGCTGCCACAAAAAACAGACGCACTGATCAATGGAACAGAATAGAAAACCCAGAAATGGCCCCACAACTACATGGCCAATTAATTTTTAACAATGCAGGAAAGAATATCCAATGGAAAAAAAGACAGTCTTTTCAACAAACGGTGTTGAGAAAACTGGATAGCCACCTGCCAAAGGATGAAACTGGACCACTTTCTTATACTACACACAAAAATTAACTCAAAATGGATGAAAGACCTAAAAGTGCACCCTCGAAATCCTAGAGGAGAACACAAGCAGCAATGTCTTTGACTTCATCCATAGCAACTTCTTACTAGACATGTTGCCAGAAGTAAGGGAAACAAGCAAAAGTGAACTATTGGAACTTCATCAGGATAAAAAGCTTCTGCACAGCGAAGGAAACAATCAGCAAAACTAAAGGGCAGCCTATGGAATGGGAGAAGATATTTGCAAAAGACACATCTGACAAAGGCTTAGTATCCAAAATATACAAAGAACTTCTCAAACTCAACACACAAAAAACAAATAATCCAATTAAGAAATGGGCAGGAGACACGAATAGACATTTGCCCAAGAAAACATACAGATGGCTACCAGACACATGAAAAGATGCTCATCATCACTCATCATCAGGGAAATACAGATCAGAACTACAATGAAATAGCACCTCACACCTGCCGGAATGGTCAAAATTAACAATATAGGAAACAACAGAAGTTGGTGAAGATGTAGAGAAAGGGGAACCCTCTTACAGTGTTGATGGGAATGCAAACTGGTACAGCCATTCTGGAAAACTGTGGAGGTTCCTCAAAGGTTAAAAACAGAGCTACCCTAGACCCAGCAATTGCACTACTAGGGATTTACCCAGAGGATACAAACATACTGATTCGAGGGAACACATGTACCCTGATGTTTATAGCAGCATTATCAACAACACCCAAATTATGGAAAGGGCCTAAATGTCCAATGACTGATGAATGGATAAAGAACCTGTGGTGTATGTATATAACAGAATATTACTCAGCCATCAAAAAGAATGAAATCTTGCTATTTATAATGATGTGGACAGAGCCACAGTGTATTATACTGTAAACAGTGTATTTACTGTATACTTGTGAACAAGCCATTTAGAGAAAGACAAATGTCATATATTTTACTCATATGCATAATTCAAGAAAAAAAAAACAGATGAACATGGGGGAAGACGTGGAAACAGAGGGAGGCAAACCATAAGACATTTTAACAGTAGAGAACAAACTGAGGGTTGATGGAAAGGAGGTAAGCAGGGGATGGGTTAAACAGATGATGGGTATTAAGGAAGGTATTTGTGATGACAACTGGGTGCTATATTTAAGTGATAAATCACTAAATTCTACTCCCAAACCCAGGATTATACAATATATTAACTATAATTTAAATAAAAACTCAAGATACACATACACACAAAGAAGACAGTAATTGTTTTTTAAAGAAAATATAAAGCAAAGTGTATAGGGAATTAAGTATTTGCAATATGCAAATTAAAATTTTCATGCTGATTTTTTAAGATAAATTATTCTTTTAATATGATACAACCTGTGCTTTTTTCCAAAGTTATACATTTTGGTCTTAAGCAACCTTTAAATATTAAATATTTTTTCAAAATTTCAGATACTTTTATTTCCCTTTCTTTTGTTGTTAAGTCATAGATATATTTAAAGTCAATTTTTTTGCTCTGGGGCATGACATAGGCACCTATTTTTTCTCTAAGTTGATAAATAGTTGTCAACTTTTTGAAAGAATATTTTCTTTTCCTTCTAACTTTGTTTCTGAGTTTTCTGTTTTGTCCACTTATGAATTTGTTTCTTCCTGTGTCAACAATATTTGTTTTAATAACTGTTTATATGAAGTTGATTTCTGGTTAGACATTTCTCTCACCTTACCTTGTTTTTTCCCCCCAGGAAATCTTAACAATTGGATCTTTGGTTTCCTCATAAGTTTTGAATCAGTTCATTGAGTTCCACCCAAAAGCCCTATTGAAATTTGTATTGCAATTACTCTGAATCTTTAGTTATTTTTTTACAGAATTATCACATTTATTATATAGAATTCTCTTTATGTTCTTAGTAAGTTTTTCTGTTTATGTGGGTTTCCCTTAATGTCTATTAATAAAGTTTTCTTTTTCTTCTTTTTTTCTTTTTACCTAGAATCCTTTTAAAGTTTGTGAAATTTATTTCTAGGTAATTGATATTTTACTCCCTGTTGCTCTTAATTTTTCTTAATTGTTCAGAGATAATGTACAAAAGGGAACTAATTTTTATCAGTTGTCTTAAATCCAGTTATCCTGCCAAATTTTCTTAATGTTTGTAAAAAGATTTTGTAAGGGTTTTAGTATTCTCTAAGCAGTCAATTATATCATCTTCATTATCAGTTTCAATTATTCTTTTACAAACAGAACATTTTCCCCTGTCCTCCTATACTGACTCAGACATCAAGAAGTAAGTGGTTTTCAGTATTGTCTATACTAATAACTATTTACAATTTTCATTATGAGTTTCTGTTTGATGTAATGAGATTATTTAGACCAAGTTCTACAATTTCCAAATGTATAGAATCAGAAATTGTTATTGACAACAAATTAAGTAAGCATGTTTCCAACTCTTGATCAGAAACTCAAATAGAATGCTTTGAATTATTTAATCTGTTTGAGATATTATCATATTACTCCTTTTATACCAAATTTTTAAAAACAAAAATAAAAGTTGAATTTCACTGCATGCTTTTTGTCCTGAAACTTTCAAGACATTTATGTTTTTTCTCTTCCAGTATCTACCTACTTAAATATAGTAACTGATATTCTAAAAATTTCTATTCCTCTGATAATAACAGTATGCCCTAATATGTATTTAGTATACATTGCAGGAATAGCTTTACTAATATATCATTTAAAATGTTTGCACCTATTTTCATGAGTGAAGTTGGCTCATAATTTTAATTTTTTGCATTGTTTCGTTTGATTTTAGATCAATTTTACAGTGGACTTATAAATTATTTTGGTTTTATTCTCTACCTTTTTCTTCTCTTGAAATTAGAATCTTGAAGTTACGGAGTCATAATTTTATGTAAAATCCTCATTTTATGTTGCTTTATTTGTGGCATACATTTTAACATCCAGTTCTCTTTCTTTAACTTATTCAAATATTTAGATCTTTTTAAGTTAGTTTGCATTAGTTGTATTTTTATTGAATTTTGTCTAATTTTTTGAAACCATTGGCATAAATACTCTTATAGTATCTTCCTATTAACATGTTAAGTTTTGTTATGTGAGTACTTAGTTAATATTTTCCCTAATGTTATATTTTTTCATTAATATCTATCTGCAAACTTACCTATTTCATTAGTGTTCTCACAAAAAAATCATCTTCTGCATTGTTTTTTTCTTAGATTTATTTTTATCATTATTTTCCCCTGTTTACTTTCCTCAGAAATATTGTTGTATTTTAAATAATTTCATGAAATAAATGCTTCATTCACTAATTTCAACCCTGTACGTTTCCTAACATAAAAATATTGCCCTTAATAATAATTGTTAACCTTGAAATTATGATATGTAAATTTTAACTGTTATTTATATTAATAAGTATTTGTAATTTTTATTATGATTTCCTCTTTGATGAATGAATTTACTTAGAAGTATATTCCATAATTTTTTAATGTGAACATAAAAAGTTGTTATTAATGACAAATTAAAAAGTTCTGTGGCAGAATACATAAACTATATTTTATGTATTCTTTGGGATTATTGAGACTTAACTTTTGGCTTTATACATAAATAATGTTATAAATATTTCATTTTATAAATGCTCTTAGGATGAATATACATCCTTTTGTTACTGGCATCCTTTAGTTACTGGAGTTTGCTCCTTTCTTTTGTGCTTCCCATTTTTTTAAATTCATGCATTTATTATTTTTAGGCTCTATATTGCTTTTCTATATTTTTGATCTTTGTTTTGCATTTTTAAAAAATGAACATGTTCTTATATTCTTGTTCGGTAGCTGAAAGTTGTGGAAATTTCTTTTCTAGGGTATATTATATTCTGGGTTTGAACTCTTTTTGATAGTTATGTATGATTCTTTTTATTTTTAGTTATTGAAGGTTATTTGCAGAATAACCTTGCAGCTGCTTTTCTATTTGCTCAGATACAGTGTCGGTGATTTTCTGCCTCTATGTTTGTTCTGACACTGTTCTCCCACTGCTGGTATCACCATCTGAGCCCTAGTGGGTATAGGAATATAGGCTAGGGTGGGAGACACAAATGAATGGGTGTAGTCTTTGACAGACTACAGTGATGACTCTTAAGTTCTCATTCTTCAAGTTTTATTAAATACCCAGTACACGAGTTAATTCTACTTCTTTAGAAAGTGTGTCCCATCCTTAGATGACTTTAGATATGTTCTCCATTTATCATACAATATTAAGGACTCTACTTCTTTCACAGACCCAGCCTTCTGTTTTTCTTGCTTCATTCAGTTTTCTAGCAATCTTTTCAAATCCTCTTCTGATTATAAAGACATTTTTAAAAGTTGTCATCCAATTTACTTCTTTTCTAGAAATAGTAACGTTAATTGGAAATAAAGGCTTGCCTATTTTTACTTGGTTTATGTATCAAGAGTAAAAATACCAATTTTACCCAACAAATTATCAAACACATTTACCTTTGAAGGAAATTCACAATATAAATACACTCACAATTTACATTTATAATTTTAAAATGTCCAATTCTGCGTTTTACTCTTTAAGGAGAATAAATATTGTAAACTATAACACAAAGATAAATACATAAAAAGTAAACATTTAAATATATAAAGTGTGTAGCATTTATGACTGGTTTGAGAGATAATGTCTTATAGGAAGAGTGTTAAAAGCTTTGATATTTGAAAAAATCAAAGGTGAAAACATACAAAAATGGTATAAAGCAATGGGAAAATTATATGTATTTAGAATTTGGAAGTTATGTATATATATGTAACGTAAGTTGTCTAAATTAGAATTAGAAAATATTGTGTTTGAGAGTATTATAAGAATACAGTGCTTCTGCTTATTATTTCTTTTCCTTTTTAAGAAAAACTCAATAACTTCATTTTAGTAAAAAAAAAAAAAAGTTTGGAAAGATATGTAGCTGACTTCCCCTGAATTTGAGTTACCCTGATGCTGTTACTGCCAAAAATATGATGAAGTGATGTGCTCTGCATATGGTGTTGAATGATTCTGCAGCATCCATTTAGGAGTTTACTTTTAACATTACTTAACAGAGATATATGAACTAATCACTGTTTATCATTTCAATAGATATTGTACCCAAACACATCATACTCAAACATCCATATTATAAATTGTTGCTGATAAATGCTTTATAGATAATGTAAGATAAAATTATACATCAACAAAGCTGAGATCATTGAGTTATTGATTCAATGTCCCTTGCTAAAATTACCAAGCTAAATATGTTATCAGTGCAGAGTTCAAACAAGAATGAAATCTATTAGTCTTTGTCATTATGCTTTTAATTTCAAGGGATGTTTTTAATGTAGTGTGCATTTTCTTTCTTGGTCATAGCCAATTCTTCAGAGGTGTCATTAAATCAAAATATAAAACATGAAAGGTGTAACTTATGTCTTTTATAAGTCTCTTTTCTTTATGTGTATTTATTATTTGCTTTCTTCCTTGTTATATATTAAAAGGACTCTATAGTAATGATGGATAATCTATATCATACATATGTTCATATTTTATTCAAAAACATTCACAAGACTTCTAAATGTATAAGGGCAGATTTTAATGGCAAGTGAGCAACTTATAGATAGATGTTTCTGTTCTTCTTTCAGCGTTCATTTACGGTATCTCCATACCAATATTATTTTGATAGATATGTTTGCTTTTCTGATTCACTACAACTTAATATCTTTTTTTTAAAGATTTTATTTATTTACTCATGACAGACAGAGAGAGAGAGGGAGGCAGAGACACAGGCAGAGGGAGAAGCAGGCTCCATGCAGGGAGCCCGACGTGGGACTCGATCTCGGGTCTCCAGGATCACACTCCAAGCCAAAAACCGCTGCGCCACCGGGGCTGCCCCAACTTAATCTTTAATGTAAGTTTATTTCCTTGAATTTTCATAACCAGTTAAAGATAAAATATACAGTGAGCTATGTAAAGGAATATGTGAGTGTTTGGGGACCTGATACTTTCTACCATTTCACAGTTCTTTACTATAAATTTTTTTAAAAGATTATTTGAGAGAGAGAGAGTGGGGGGAGGGGCAAAGGTAGAGGGAGAAGGAAAGAATCTCAAGCAGACTCCCTGCTGAGGGCAGAGCCCAATGTGGGACTTGACCGTAAGCCTGAGATCATGACCTAAGTGAAATCAAGAATCAGATGCTGAACCTACTGAGCAACCCAGGAGCCCCTTTACTGTAAATTTTTCATAATATCAGTTTATACACTGGAATAACAGAGGTTCATTAGGTTTAAAAATTCCTATTTTTTCATGGCATTTTTCAAATAACAAATAATTATCTAGGCCTCAGTCACAAAATTACTTTAATATGTATGCAATTTTTATTTGTTTACATGTGTGATTCTTTTAAGATTAATATAGATTAATATAGGATTGTGGTAGAAGTTTATTTAAATGAACAAAATATTCAAGTAATTTTGATAAGATTTTATTTATTTATTAGATTTTATTTAATTATTTGAAAGAGAGAGAGAGACAGAACACGCACACAAGTGGGAGGGGCAGGGGTAGAGGGAGAAGCAGACTCCCCACTGAGAAGGTAGCCTGATGTGAGACTCCATCCTGAGACTTCAGGATCATGACCTGAGCTGAAGGCAGACACTTCACCAACTGAGCCAACCAGGTGCCCTTGATAAGCTTTTATTTATTTTTTTATTTTTTATTTATTTATTTTTTTTAATTTTTATTTATTTATGATAGTCACAGAGAGAGAGAGAGAGAGAGAGGCAGAGACACAGGCAGAGGGAGAAGCAGGCTCCATGCACCGGGAGCCCGACGTGGGATTCGATCCCGGGTCTCCAGGATCGCGCCCTGGGCCAAAGGCAGGCGCCAAACCGCTGCGCCACCCAGGGATCCCTTGATAAGCTTTTAAAAGCTAGAGTATCATTATTAGAAATGCAAATATTTTTCTGAATAAATAATGATTACTATAAAATTGATATGGTACTATTATTTATTTTAAAGTAAAACTATTTTCATCTCCTGAATTCAGTTGACAGGTACAGGCAACTGCTTTACTTTACCAGGAAAAGAAATACCATATAAGCTACTATCTTATGCTCATCTAAATCGGATCATTAGCAACAAAAATTGACTATCCACTATTTAATTGTTTAACCTTATAATATTATACATATAAAAATAAGAGAATCAAGTATGGAAATATATAATAATTTATGTTCTATGTTATTGCCTCTTAATTACCCATGCAACACAAAACAGCTTCCAGATCTAAAGAAATAGGAAATTCAAGAAATTTTTATAAACTGTTCACCTGCACAATTCTAGGCCCCTCCACAAAGGTAACCATTCTTAACAATTTTCTTTCTTGCACCTAAAATAATATTTCTGAAACTTTTTTTACTTAATAAAAGAGTTCTTTCTATATGGTATAATATACACCATGCTTTATGAACTATAAAATATTCTCTAAAGGGAGTGGTCTCATATTATGTGCTCTCTTCTGTTTCCATTAATGAACAAAATAGTGTTTTATTTATTTATTAAATTTTTGGTTGTAAGAATGATGCAGACTATTCCTGAAGATGTATCATCTAGTTCAAATATATTTCTTAAGGTAAATTCCTAGAAGGGGTTTATTTGGCTCAGAAACAAGCATTTATCTAAAATTGTGGACAACGGCAACCCGGGTGGCTTAGCGGTTTAGCACTGCCTTCGGCTCAGGGCATGATCCTGGAGACCCGGGATCGAGTCCCACGGCAGGCTCCCTGCATAAAGCCTGCTTCTCCCTCTGCCTGTGTCTCTGCCTCTCTCTCTCTCTCTTTCTCTCTCTCTCTCTCTCTCTGTCTTTCATGATTAAATAAATAAAAAATCTTAATAAAAAAAATAAAATTGTGGTCAATACTTTCAAATTGTAATTTCAAAAGATTTAACCGGCTTATGTTTAATGTAATATTGTCTTTTGGGGCTACTGCTATACTCTATTCTCATAATTTGCATGTTTGTGTGTGTGTTAATCTGATGGCGCAAAATGATTTTACACTGTATTGTAAGGTTCATTTGTTTAAACTTCAGCCTTACATAGTGAGTCTGAACACTGACTTGGCATATACTTCGTTTACTTCTAAGTTGTCAGTTTTATATTTTGAGCTCTTAATTATTTGCATATTGAATATGTCACAAACATTATCCCTTATGTTGCCTCCCTTTGTTGCTTATCTCTTTGCTTAGAGTATTGCATCCTTCATCTGTTGGTAGTTTTTCTTTTATAGTTTTAAAGAAATAAATATTTTTCTTTATCATTTCTGAGATGTATTTATGTTTTGGGAGATAGTTCCTACCCTGGTATTTTTTTTAATTATTTAAATTTTCTTCTAACAGTTTTATCATTTTTGATTTTAACTTTTTTCATTGGAATTTATTTTTTACCTATAACAAAGAATTGGGAATTCTAAACTGTTTATTTAAACTTTTCTTTATATTAGTATGGAACCATGAATATTTACTTTATACTTAAGATTGTAATCCAATATTTATGTATTTTGTTGCTCGAATTTTTTCTTCCTTTGGCTACTGGGAGCTCTTTCCTGTGCCCTTGTTCCTCTGACATTATTGGTGTGTGTGTGTGTGTGTGTGTGTGTGTGTGTGACAATTTTCTTTTCATCACAAGACATTCCAGGCTCATTTCTGGAACATATTATCTCAGAATTGGCCATTTCTCCAAGGAACCCTTTGTGTTAGAAACCAAGATCTGGATGCAATATAATGTTTACTATGGATTAAAAATAAGTGTTAGCAGGAAAATGTTGAAATTAAAGAAACATCTGTTAATATTTTAAAGAACACAACTTGGATAATAATAAACCAGATCATGTTTTTGCCTTACTTTGAGCTACAATACCGAATTTTAAGTAGTAAGTTTAAATAACCAATAATGTTGATATTTCATTAATTAAGACTGACTTTTTCCCTTAATAAATGCCATCTATTATTCTTTTTTTACTGTATGAAATGAGAATAAGTCACAAAGTAGTAATTTTAAAGCAATTTTCTTATTTAAATAATTATAAATTTACTCTAAAGTAATAGACTTTACAAAGAAAAATAAAATAAGCAGTGTAATAATCTTGCTTTAAACAATAATGCAATGAATGTTTATATAAATAATGAATAGTTGAAAATGCCCAAAATACCTATGCACAATTTTTGTCCATATAAAATAAAGTGTTGCTATTATAGTTAAAGCATTCTGCATGATATATCAACATTGTTAATGTGCTCTGTGTATTATCCGGGTAGTTCCTGAAGTTTTATTAGCATATTCATGCCCCTGTGCATATCAAATATGTTTTCTCATTTGATTTCTCTCTTAGTGTACTTATGGAAGCCTTAGTAAGATCTAAATTTACATTCTTCTCTTCTTTATTCAACCAGCAATTTGTCAAACACTTTATGCAAGTATGCTGAATCAGCTTATTTACAAGATGACTTTCTTCATCTCCTGTTTGGAAAATTTCTCTAGTTGTGTACGTGTGTATAAGCTACTCTATAGTTAATATGTAAATAAAATATCCAATTTTCCTGATAGACTGAACAATTTCATAACAAACTCATGAGTATCAATTATCAACCTGAATATTTTAGATAAAAATATTCACGTTTTTAAATAATTATTTTATTTTAAATTTGCAAAATATTTTTTAAACTTTACATACTATTTAATTTTGTGGCTATAAAAAGGTATTAAATCATGTGTAAATATATAGTTTTTTTTTGAGTTTTTTTAATATGTAAAAAAATACAAAATTAAATTCTTCCCTTGAAATTACGGTTATCTATCTCTTCTCTTTTAAAGAATCTTTTGAAAATATGGTGTTATTTTGTTCCCTAAATATTTGTGCATTTTGTTACATTTTTAAAAATGCACAGAAATACTTTATACTTTACTTAGCCTAGGCTAACCGATGAACAAAAATGAGATTACATGTTACCATTGTCCCATTTTGGTGAAGACTTTTGTAACACTCTAAGTAGACTGCAATAAATGCAATCAGCTATCCTCTATTGCTTCTTTTCTAGATGCACTTTTACCTTTCATTATGCTCAGTCTTGGAATTAAAAGAAGTTACTACTAATTTAGCTAGAATAAATACTGACTTAAGCAGAATGTTATCTGTGGAAGCAGGAGTTGCATTAAGCCATAGTGGTATAATTAGGAAATTTTCCAAACATCAAGAAAACCTCCTACTCTTGGGGTGGAAATGAGATACAAATACTTTTTTAAAGATTTTAGGGGATCCCTGGGTGGCTCAGCGGTTTAGCGCCTGCCTTTGGCCCAGGGCCTGATCCTGGAGTCCCGGGATTGAGTCCCACGTCGGGCTCCCGGCATGGAGCCTGCTTCTCCCTCCTCCTGTGTCTCTGCCTCTCTCTCTCTCTCTCTCTATGTCTATCATGAATAAATAAAGAAATCTTTTTTTAAAAAAAGATTTTATTTAAATTCCAGTTAGTTAACATATAGTGTAATATTAGTTTCAGTTGCACAATACAGCAATTCAACACTTCCATACAACACTCAGTGCTCATCATAAAAAGTGCACTCCTTAATCTCCATCACCTATTTAACTCATCCCTCCACATACTTCCCTCTGGTAACCATCAATTTGTTCTCTATAGTTAAGAGTCTGTTTCTAGATTTTCCTTTCTCTCTTTTCTTTTGCTTGATTGTTTTGATTATTACATTCCACATATGAGTGAAATCATATGGTATTTGTCTTTTTCCGACTGACTTATTTAGCTCAGCATAATACTCTCTAGTGCCATCCATGTCATTACAAATCACAAAATTTCATTCTTTTATGGCTGAGTAATATTCCATTGTATATATGTACCACATCTTGGCTATTGTAGATAATGCTGTTATAAACATCAGGAGGCATGTATCCCTTTGAATTGGTATTTTTATATTCTTTGGGTAAATACCTAGTAGTGCAACTGCTGGATCATAGGGTAGTACTATTTTTAATATTTTGAGGAACCTCCATACTGTTTTCCAGAGTGGCGACACCAATTTACATTCCCACCAATAGTACAAGAGAATTCCCCTTTCTCCACATCCTCACCAAAACGTGTTGTTTCATGTGTTGTTGATTTCAGCCAAACTTAAATAATTGTGTCTAAAGGTAACTTGCCTTTAAGGATTAATTGGAAATTGAAAAATGTCATGTCTTGGATGGTGTGGGGTACAACAAATTGGGTGATAGATATTTTCTATTATTCATGACAGAAACAAGCATTTACAGTAATCAATACAATGTTAAAAAAAAAACCAAAAAACCCTCTTAGCAGATCAAGGTCAATGCCACACAAAATTCTACTAAATAGTAATAGTGATGTTAAGTAGGTAGGAAATCCTTCTTTTAAATTGTAAGGTTGTCATAGGAGGACTTATGTCTCTACTATATGTTTACACATAAGGGACACTGGCATAGACGGACCTAGGTAGGCAGTCTTTAGCTATCGATAATGTAGCTAGGGAATTTAATTTGGATTCTGCAATCTTCAGCTTGGTATTACTCACAATAGGTTATACAGGGAAAATCAGGCTCACGAGTGTTTTTCAGGGTTTTCATGTATAAAAAGTCCATGATAGATCACTATTCCTTTAACAATATTTAAGTGGTAGCCGTGTTTGGGATTTCAAGTGTAAACACAGTAAGAAGCTAGAAAAAAATGTTTTGAGCCAGGGACTGTAACAAGTCTGCAAAATGGAGAGATGCCAAAGGGAAGAGTCAAGAGCACTGGTACTGGAAACAAACACAGAGGCCTGAGCCAAGAAATTTACTTATGATGCCTTCAAGGGTACAGAAAGGTCTTACACAGTCTTTTCTGGAGTTATCTATGCTGAATCAGCTTCTCTCTAATTAGATTACTTATTTCACTGACAGTGGCTGAGCCAAAGTCATTTCTGATGAACTCAAAGTGAAACATACTCAAAGAGAATTTTGATGTTGATTAGAAAGCCTGTGCACTTTCTATTTATTATACCGCTTTTCTACAAAAGTACTGATGCTCATGGTTTTAGAGGGTGAACATATGCAATTTTCTATTTCTAAAGGCTTTAAAATTTTTCTATTTTTAAAGGCCTTAAAAGATACAATGTGAAAAGAAGTAAAAACTTTTTAGTATCATGCTATTTTCTTAAGCCATAGTATTTTATATTAAGGATCTATTTGAAAATAAAACAAGTATACTAAAAACACATATGTTAGGCATCCATATGATATAATAATACTCAGGAATAAAAGCAAACAGACTACTGGAATTGCAATAAGTTGGCTATATCTCAAATATATTGAACTAAGTGAAAGAGTACAGACCCAAGTGGTTACGTATTACATGTTTCCATTTATATGACATTCTGAAAAAGGCAAATTTATAAGTTCAGAAAATAGATTAGTTTTGCCCACGGTCTAAGGGTAAGGGTATGAGCCAATTATTTGAGATGATAGAAATACAGGCATATAACTATGTGCATTTGCAAAAATTCATAGAATGATGTACCTAAGCAGGGTAAATTTTATTACATACAAATTATACTTTAATAGAACTGACTTTTAAAAAAATACAATTCAGAAAGTATCAATTATCAAGTATTACAGTACAGCCAATTAAACAATTACAAGAATTCACACTACGTGTTTAATATTACAAGTATAAAGCCTATGCTTTTCCTTAACACTCAAAGGTCACAGAGAAGACCAAAGACAAGAAGTTTTATTAAAGCTTAGAATTTCAAATTTCTTGGGCTTGTTTTTAATCTGCTACAAAATGTTTCTTTCTTAAAATACAGGTGATTTAAATTGTTTAAATGAAAATTAGCATTAAAATTTAGTCTTCCTGGGGCTCCACAAGCCCTCTATCAGATTGTTTTGAATCAATAATATCTGAATAATATGATGTCAACTTTTTTGGGGGGTCACAAATCTGGGTATTGGCTTATTTAAATAAAAAGACAAGGAAAAAGTCACTCTTTCATTAATTGCCTTGTCTAATCAGTTTGAATTTTTTTCCTAAAAACACATGTAATTTTTTTTTAAGATTTTATTTATTTATTCATGAGAGACACAGAGAGAGAGAGAGGCAGAGACACAGGCCTAGGGGGAAGCAGGCTCCATGCACGGAGCCCAATATGGGACTCAATCCTGGGACCACGGGATCAAGCCCGAGCCAAAGGCAGATGCTCAACCATTGAGCCACCCAGGTGTCCCAAAACACATGTAATCTTAAGTTACTTTTCTTATATTATTTTCTGATACCTATTTTCAGCCAGAGCAAAATGAAATCTTTCAACTATAAATTTAAACTTTATTTATAAAGTCTATGTATGAAGTAGACATTATCTTCTTTTAGATTTGAATTTCTCCTTTGATATTAATATATTTTATATCAATATATTCACCTTTTAGATCACTGAACTTCAGAAATATACCTACTTGATTAAATTGGCCTATAATATTAATGTATATTCACCTTTAAGATCACTGAATTCAGAAATATACCTATTCAATTAAATTGGCCTATGACAAAATCAAGAAGTAATATTCATGAAACTTGACCAGCTATTGTCCACTTCTTTTCAACCTTTTGCAGAAGAAATAATGTGTTATATGTTAGTGTGCAGGAACCTTTATTTTTTCTTACACTGAATTCTACTTTGTAATAAACAGATATATGTCTCTAACTTATGGTTTGGAAAACCTCACAGTTAATTCAGAATTTAAACTTCTTTCCTCCCTTCTATTTTCATCATTTTATACTTATTTACAAGATACTTAGCATGCTGCATACCTATTAAACTATATTTCATCTTAGAGCTCAACTTCATATTCTATAATTCTACAATTATTTTAGATTTTTTTCTTTATTTTCTATTTCTTCTTATAAAATATCGTAAACAACTAAACACCATAATTTTAATTGTGTGACAAGTGTCCAGTGTCCAGTCACTGTAAAAGATAGGTATCAAAATCACCTAAACGATTAATAATAAGTCATTGCTATATGTTATGAATATCATCAAATCAAAATAGTTCACAGGTCACGTACATAAACAACCTCATGAAAGACATCTAATGAAGCTCTCCAGGAAGCATCTATTGACACATTTCTTAGAGTATGGAATATAATTCTGTAAAGCTCACACCATGGTGCTCTTTATGTCCTTGAAAATAAGGATGTTGGAGAAGAATTATTTTGCCCAAGGATAATCAAAGCTCACTCTTCACATGATTTCATTTTTTTGTAGCCATGATTACATAATTATGGTTTATAAACCGGATTAACCGTATCATTATATCATTATATATACATACCTAGTATCTGTTTCAATGAAAAATAAAGTACATAGGTTGGTTTTTTTTTCCAAATATGAAAATGAAATTTCTCTCAGAAATCCCTGTTAACTTTTTGGTCACCAAATACAGTAGTTCATTCTGTACTTAGAAAATCTATAGTATTAATTATCACTATTCATTACGATTTTAAATATCACTACCCCCAAGGTCTACTCAATCATGAATTACAAATTTCAGTTAAACTATTCATAAGCATATTTTCCTTGCTGAAAAAGAAAAGTTTACAAAGTCAGTGAATTTCCTCAGCACATGAGTTTTCAAAAACTAATTGCACGGTGGTAGTATAATCTTAATTAAAAACAAGTAGAGAGCAGCCCTGGTGGCTCAGCAGTTTAGCGCCATCTTCAGCCCAGGGTCTGATCCTGGAGACCCCGGATTGAGTCCCATGTCGGGCTCCCTGCATGGAGCCTGCTTCTCCCTCTGCCTGTGTCTCTACCTCTCTCTCTCTCTGTCATAAATAAATAAAATCTTAAAAAAAAAAAAAAACAAGTAAAGAAGCACAGTTAGAAACTATTTCCAGTACTTTATTGATATCTAGGACCAGAAAACCCAATGACTTTTCTAAAATTTTACTCCCCAGCACATTATTCAGCTTCTCAATATAAGCCCTCAGATAGGAAAGTAAAAACTTAAGATATTATGATATAATCCCCTTATGGGGATTCAAGCAACATCATGCATTGCGAGATTTATTTTCTCTCCAGTATTTACAACTCACATATTTCATGAGTTACTTTTGTCCACAGATAATTTATTTTTTTCCTTTCATGAGGCAACTCAACTCTGATCCAGCGGCTTCAAACATGGTATCTCTATTTAAAGAGGAAGACATTGGTACATACTAAATCATTTCAGCAGAAAACGCCACAACTATGAAATACATAGTCAAATAGTAACTTAGAAAACTTGTCCATGATTGAATGTTGGACAGAGTTGTGAGATAGAGCTGAAAGTCATGCAATCTCTTTTGAGCATGTCCCTAGAAGCCAAAATTTGAATTGAACTAAATATGTTATAGAAAAAAAACCTGAAAAGCCATGCTGCATTAGAGGGATCTTTTAAAGCATACACTTACTAGATTAGCAACTCAGTATTTATCAGGGTGCAGATTCCAGTCAGGACAAGATGGAAGCAAATTAGTCTTATAAAAATAACCAATTTTGTTTATATTGCATGATTTTTCTAGATTTCTTAGTCTTCGGGCACCTGGTGACTCAGCGGTTGAGCATCTGCCTTTGGCTCAGGTTGTGATCCCGGAATCCTGGGATCAAGTCCCGCATCGGGCTCCCTGCAGGAGCCTGCTGCTCCTCTGCCCAGGGCTCTGCCTCTCTCTCTATGTCTCTCAGGAATAAATAAAGTCTTTTAAAAAAAATTTCCTAGGCTTCAACGTGATTTAAAGTGTTGACTAGAAAATGTAAATCTCATAAGTACGTAGCTTGTTCTAACAAAAGGATAACATTCACTCTTCTGTTTGAGAGAAAGATATTTAAAGCACTTTGATTAACAAAGGTTGTGACATGTCCTTGAATTAATGCATCCTGAAAGTGAGAGTGTATCTGTAAGGTTTCACCTATCTGGGGAAAGTAATTCATAAATAAATTCTCAGGATCTTCTGACAAAATATTTTCTGAGAGATATAAAATTATAGGTGTGTGCTTGGCCATAAAATGTATGAAGGAGGCAGTAAAAATAATTCCATTTACATAAATCAACCCAAAATTCTAATGCATTTCAACAGAAATGGGCTCCCTTGTAAGATGAATCTCACAGATTTTTCTAGTAAGGAGTAAAAAAAAACATCAACCTTAGAGTGCTGGGGATTTTGAGGCATTAAACTTCTTATGAGGAAAGGGTTATTCCTATACAGATGACATAGAATTTGAACGACATTAATCTAAAACAACCATAGAGCATCAGAGGACAGGTTACTTTCCAACACTGAAATCACAATATTGTACACCTGAAACTAATATTACACTATAGGTTAACTAATTGGAATTAAATAAAACTTAAAAACAAGAAGTGTAGGGATGCCTGGGTGGCTCAGCGGTTGAACGTCTGCCTTTGGCTCAGGGTATGATCCTGGGATTGGGATCAAGTCCCACATCGGGCTCCCTGCATGGAGGCTGCTTTTCCCTCTGCCTGTGTCTCTGCCTCTCTTTCTGTGTCTCTCATTAATAAATAAATAAAATCTTAAAAAAAAACAAGAAATATAATTGACATAAACATATAATTGAAGAATATTATGGAACAAACAGAAAACCCCATTTCCACACTTGCCACCAAGAACAACACCTTGCATTATGTCTGGCAAAATCTGTCGATACATATTTTTTTCCGCATCAATGCTCTAAGGTGACATCAAAGAGACAGGGAAGTAGAGAATCAATATCTTAGTGCCAGCAGCAGCAGCAGCAAAACCGGGACCGAGGTGGTGCTTACTGTTGATCAGGTTACAGCCTCTCTGTCCAAACCTTCTAAAAGTACCAGCGAGCACATCCAGAACCCACTTGGCAGAGCTTTTCTTTCAGCTGTAACTATTGAATATATTTCACTTTTATCTCACAATGGGAGTGCGATGGTTAAGAAAAGAACAGATGAAAACAAGCAATAGGAAAGGGTTTCTAAGTAGTTCATTAAATGGCACTGTTTCAAAACAGCAGTGCTTATTGAATTGTGCTTCTAAAGCGGGCTGAAGCTATGCAAAAGCCCAGAGACAGAGAAAGCGAACTAGGGCATCATCGCGCTCGCACAGGCTACACAACTGGCTTCTGACAGCCCTCCAGACGTGCACAATACTAGGAGGGAAAATGGAAAGGAGCTAAAGATGTATCAGAAGTATTTCAAATGACTGCCACCCAATTTATATCCAACCTCCAATGAATGGAATGGCACTGTTTAATGTAACTTATTTTATACTTTAAACAATATTTCCTCAGTTAATTTAAAAGAAAGGTTACAATTGATGATTCTGCATAATGCTTCACTGTAACAAACGTTGTTAATAGACCAAATGCTCCAAAATTTTAAACAGATCATCTCATGCAACAATAAAATGAAAAATCTTACATTTCAATCCTTGCTATCGTACCACGTGCTTTAGAAAGTGAATTAAAAAAATATTCCAGATGAAGTAAGATATATTAACTTGAATAACCAATATTAAATGGTCAGATAAACTCAGTAGCCACAGATAGTTTAAGCCACAGAAAAATAGTACTTCTTGAATGAGTGACATTTGATGATTTGATGATTTAAGTGTAATACTGAAAATGAAATATTACTCCTGAGAACTACATATATACAGTATATACATATACAAGATATCAATATCATAATGCCATTATTTGTGTTCTATCCGTTTCTAAAATGATTTGAGGCAGTTTGCAACAGAAAGATAAAGGTGCCAGAAATGTTCTCTTTGCAGTTTACCTTGAAGGCAGCAGAGGGGTTTTATTCTGCACTTACAGACCTAGGACTAGGGCTTTGCTGATGTCTGTATTCCGAGTATCCCTTACCATGCCACTTTTCCCCCCATCCCCCCCCCCGCTTTTTTTTTTTTTTCAAAATTCCTTTTGTTTTAAATTTGCATTTTAACTATTTGGAACAGTAAGCATGACTGAGGCAGGTAGCTTTACCTTCTGCTTGTTTGTCATTTAGTAAAGGCAGATGAAATGAAGTGGAGGGAGGATGTGGGACTCAATAACTACATTTATTACAGAAGTTCAACTCCTCACACAATCATCTTTGAATCTCCAGAGCTCCTGTAGCTCCTCCCACAATGCTTGGCACATGAAGACTCAAAAGCTTTTCTTCAATAAGGTAAGAAGAGAAAATGCCCGGATATTCCTCATCACTCGGTTTTGTATGGCTGATGTTTTTAAGAAAAGAAAAAAAAAGGAGGGTGTAAGCATCTTCCTTCAGTTCAGGTCATGATCCTGGGATCAAGGTCAAGGGCCTGGGATAAAGCTCTGAGTCAGGCTCTCTGCTTAGCAGGCAGTCTGTTTCTCCCTCTCCCTCTCCCTCTGTTCTCTCCCTCTCTCAAATAAATTTTAAAAATCTTTTTTAAAAAAGAAAAAAATACACCTTGTATAGCTTTTGTAAGAGATATAACAGAAACATGCATTTTATTCAAGGGGAAGTCACTCAGATTTTTAAAAACTAACTTTTTCCTCCTGTGGTGCTTAGAAGTTAATGCCTCAAATGTTGATGAATTTACTTTATGGGCAAAGATTACATCTCAAAATCACTAGAATCAAGTGTTCACATTTGACACTTTTCCAGGACCAGATTCTATTAATTCTCTCTACCTTAATTTCACAAAGAAGGTTTAAGATCAAGTTCTAACTTTGTGGATAACTGGCATAAGAATGCAAGGCAAAACAAAATTACCACAGTCAAACTGCAGGAGTTTTGTGATATCTTATTTTGTCTTGATTTTAGAAGCATTAGTAATTCCAGGGATCCCTGGGTGGCGCAGCGGTTTGGCGCCTGCCTTTGGCCCAGGGCGGATCCTGGAGACTCGGGATCGAATCCCACGTCAGGCTTCCGGTGTATGGAGCCTGCTTCTCCCTCTGCCTGTGTCTCTGCCTCTCTCTCTCTCACTGTGTGCCTATCATAAATAAATAAAACAAAAAAAAATTAAAAAAAAGAAGCATTAGTAATTCCACAAGAGATTCTTATCAAAATAGAGGTTCAAAACTCAGACTTTGAATCACACGTGCCACTTCCACAAGGCTATCAAAGAATTATAAAAGTGGGTAATATCATAGTCAACATGGCTAGTAACTGTTGTGCCCAAGATCTCCAATCCAAGAAACCATGCAAACACACGAGGGTTTATTTACAAGCTCAAGCTTGGGTCCAAGTGTACCCGACATAGCGAAGCAGGGACTTGGACCCCGAGACTAAGAGGCATAGCAGCTTTATAGGGGCCAGTGGCCAATGGGATACACAGAAAGTTGCACAGTCATGTCAGTCCACACGCAAGTGGCCAATTGAATTACATCTTACCCTATAGTATCCACTTGAGCTGGCCTATTGCTTTGGTCAGAATTGGCACGCAGTTTTGGCGGGCACAAGGCAGGGTTACGTTGTTATGAGCAGATTTCAAATAAGGGTGTGCCCAGCTGCTTGACTAGGGTGGGGCAGCGCCTTAAGCAATAAGCAGGTCATGTGGGGGTGATACAGGAGGTGGTGGGTGTAGCACAAAATGGAGTTAGTCTTGCTCTGCTTGTCCAGGGGTAGGGGATTTTTGTTAAATTTCCTGGGTCACACAATAACAATCATATGGGTTCTGTTTCAAAGAGATGAATTTTTATGAAAATTATATGCATGACTGAGGAGTGAAATATTTCCCCAACTTACTATATTTGCTAATGTGAATTTTATTCACATTTCTAACTTTACAGATTCATGGAAAGCAAAACTCAGTTTGTGTTTATATAATTACAGTTCTAGTAAATGTAAGATTATGCAATTTTCTATGCTATGGCTGAAAATACTTCATGAAAAAATTCAAATATAGAAGAAATAAACATGCATAAAGAAGCATAAAAAGAAAATAAAGTTTACTTATGAAGAAATGTATATTGCTCTAAGACATTGTTTTCATTTTAACTTAAAATTAGGATACATCGACTGATTACGTAAAGCTAAATTTTGTGTTGCCGAGGTGTCAAACTATAATGTGCCAAGGATCTTAGAGGTTATTTAGTGCAAACTCTCACTCAATCAAAAAATACCTTGACTTGGCCCATAATTTGTCACTAATTCAATCAGCTAGTTATCGTGGACGCTGAATTTGGAAACTACTTCTTTAGTTGGTCATTTTTCAATTACTATGAAGTCTCTGATCCTATGAATTAGCATCAAATGGTTTTAATGGGATTTCTACCTAAAATTTTAAACCAGTGTATTGTTTCCTTAAAGTAAATTTATTTCAATCAGGCTTAATGTCTCCATTTTATTGAACTTCTTTCCAGACTCTTCATTGTCCTGCTTACCCTCTGTTGGAACTTTACTGCAATGTCAATATCCTTTTGAAATGTAACATGCAGGAGTAACCACAACTCTGATGTGACATCACTTGGTTTCTCTTCCATTTCCCATACATAAATACAGGTACTTTCTAGAATTCTGAAATCATTCAGAGACTTTATTTTACTTTCCACATTTATGCTCAGACTTTTATTTTCCACATTTAATATTTTTGCATCAATCCAAATGGCTTCCATAACAACATTGATGACTTATAAAAATACAGAAAAATCAAAATTACTTTCATGCCCTTCAGTGTTACATATCTAAATATGTATCCAAATTCTATAATCTAAGCTTATCTTAAAAGATTCACAGGCAACTCAAAATTTATTTCTTCTTTCAACATACATGTATCCACTGTCTTCTATGTATCAAGCATTATTCAAGGAATTTTGGATATATAATTGACCAAAGATCTCCACCCTTGTACAGTTTATATAATGAAACTGGGTGGGCAGGCAATGAATAACAAATATAATAAATTATTATATTAGTTTGTCAGAAAGCAAGTGCTACGAAAACAAGGGACACTACAGTAGAAATCAAGAGAGATGGGGAAGATGGTTGTGGCAGGTATCTAGAATTTGATGTTTGGGCAAAATTTGAAGGAAGGAATGAGTTGGAAAGGACAAACTTTGTATCATAATTCAGAAGAGCCCTGGGAGCACTATCCAAGTATAAAATAGCCACAATGTCGAGGGGGAAAGCAAGGCATTTATGTAAACACCCTATTAAAAATATAAAGAAATTGCAAGGAATATAAAACATTAACTCTGGTTAAATGTCTTCAACTGATTTAATAATTTTAAGCATTTAAATTACATTTTTCTGAATCCATGTATATATTCACTCAATATAATTACCTACTTTATTCTTTTTACTCTCTTTTTAAATCTCTAACACCTCCTTTCTTCCTTTTCATTTTACCCTATGTTTTGCTAATTCACTGGTAATACAGAAACAACCAGAAGAGGGACATTTCTCACGTACTCTCTTAACTTTCCTCTCTGCCCATATATTCTACATTTTCTCATTTGCAGTTTCTTGCTGGTTCCCAACTTCTTCAGCACTGGAGTAATCCTGTGTTCAGTCTTTAGACCTCTTCTCTTTTTGATTCACTGTCCACCCCCCGCCTTTTTAATAACCAGATGACTCTCTTTATTTTTTTTATGATTGCTCTGGATCTTTCCCAGGGATACCACACATGATATGTGTGATTGCTTACTAAAAATATCCATTTGGATGTTATGGTGGGCAGAATGACCTCTTCCTGAAATACATAAATATTTTCATCTTCCAATTCTATAAATACTATATGACATTATATGAAAACATTATGTGATATAAGGGATTCTGAAGATGTAATTAAGATTTCAGATATCTTAAGAGAAGTCCTGGATTATCCACATAGACCCAATCTAATCACATGGGCCCCTAAGAGCAGACAACATTTTCCTGCTAGGTACAGAGCTATGCAGCAGAAGGAACAGTCTGAGAGCTTTCAAGCATGAGAAGGACATAATGTGTCATTTCTGGTTCTGATGTAGTGGGCCAAATGCAAACATCAGAGAGGGCTTTAGGATCTAAGAGTGGCCCTCGGCTCACTGCCAGCAAAGAAATGGAGATCTCGATCCCACAACTATAGGGAATTGAATTTTGCCAACAACTTGATATGAGTTAGAAGTGGACTATTCTGGGGATCCCTGGGTGGGTCAGGGGTTTAGTGCCTTCCTTTGGCCCAGGTTGTGATCCTGGAGTCACAGAATCGATTCCCATGTTGGGCTCCTTGCATGGAGCCTGCTTCTCCCTCTGCCTGTGTCTCTGCCTCTTCCTCTCTCTGTGTCTCTCATGAATAAATAAATAAAATCTTAAAAAAAAAAAGGACTATTCCTTAGACCTTCCAAAATAGAAGGCAGCTCTGCCTATTGACTCTGATTTTGGTTTAATGAGACCCAAGAAAGAAGAGCCAGTTGAGTCACATTGTGCCAACACTTTGGCACCATGAAAACTGTGAGATAATAAATGTGTGTTGTTTGCAACCAAAAATATCTGTGGTCATTTGTTATGACAGCAGTAGGAAATTAATATAAATATTTATTTGGCATCTTAGCCATAGAAAATTAAGACAAATATCTAATGAACTGTTGAGATCTCATGTATCCCGAACCAAATTTTACATATTCCTAATTTCACCCCAAATCTGTTCCTCTATTGTCTTCCCCTTCCTAGTAACTGGCATTCCTATCATTTAGTAGCTCAGGCCAAAGGCCTTGGAATCATCCCTGACTCTTGTCTTTCTCACACATTGCACAAGTCCACTAGCAGTACATGTTGGTATTATCTTCAGTTGAAATCCAATGTTTTAGCACCTCCATGCTGATACTCTCCGTTAGATCTCAACTGGATTGTTGAGATAGTATCCTAACTGATCTCCTTGTTTCTGCCTTTGTTCCTTCAATCTCTTCATCTACCAACCAGTGTAAATCCTTCTAAAGCATTAGTCAAATCCTATTTCTCATTAGTTCAGATGTTCTAAAGGATTCTATATAGACAATAATAAAAATTATGATGTGAAAAAGCAGGCTCAGAGAGGTAAAGGCACAGAAGCCCAGAGAAAGCAGACATCATTAGATTATAAATTCAGGTATTTTCCATTACCAAACTTTAAAGTCTGTCTTTAACTAGGCTATAAAATTAAGAATTCTAGTGATTTTCATCTATAGCTTAAGGAACAGAGAAGGTTCAGTTTTTTGGTTTTTGTTTTTAGTTTTTTTGAGAAGGTTCAGTTTCAGGCCAGATATGCCCTAAGAAAAATACATAATTATTTACAGTGCTTATAATGGAAGCATAGAATGGAGGGACACACAGAATAAGAATTTTGCTTTTTGGTTTATATTCTTTCCCATTGCTATAAACTTTTACAACTAGTATGTATTAGAATTATATTAAATGCTCCTGTAAAAACTTGAGTTTTTTTTGTGGTCTTCTCTGAATAGTGAGATCTTCTAACATAAAATAGAAGTAGAAAATCAGAGGTTAGCTAGATATTTTTTCCAACTGTTTACTTAAATAGGACAGTTAATTGCAAAACCCATATTACCATATAATAGGAGGAATTTCACTCTTTGAATATGAAAATAATCATCTTTTAAAATTAAACTTATTGTTTGCACTACCTTTACATATGCTATAAATTGTACTTAAATAAATCAAGCCAAATAAATACTTCCTAGGAACAATAAAGATTTAAAGATGTAAAAAGTAAAAAAAGAAAAATGATCCACTGTGCTTTTAGGGAGGGATAAACATATTGATGTCCTATGAATATAACTTAGATGTTCTTTCAAAAGAAAAAAAGTATAGCAAATAATTATATAGCAAATATATATATATATATTTATCTAATATTAAATACATATAATCTTAAATACAGAATATCTCATTTTAATAATTTGAAATGGAGTCAATTTTTTACTTTTATGAAATAATTCATATTCCAAGGCCACTCCAGGGAATTAGTTAAAATTTTAAAGAATGTTTTAAAGGACAATCTTAAAGCTTTGATAAACTAAAAGCAAAAATTGAAATAGTAAGCTTATGTGAAGGTCTAATAAATTTCTGAAAGGTTTTTACAACTTATTTTTGGAAAGGCTTTTATATATTCAAGTAAATTGAAACATGTTACATACTTATTTTTTTAGCATAATTTTACTGAAAAATATGTTGAACTATATGTAAAGGATATATCCTTTTTTAAAAAAATAGGAAAGTTACTAAAATAATGTTTTTTAAATGTGGTAAGTAAGTATCTGGGAGTTCTGAGTGGTTATATGATTCAATTCCAGGAATAAAGATCATTTTATTAGGGATAGATTGGAAAACAGACATTTAAAAGGTCTACTTCAATTTCTTTTTGAAGCAAGCATCACTTAGTCAATAATAATTTGAATTTAAATGTATAACTACATTTATTTCCAGAAATTGAAGTAATTTGACCAAAACCTAGAGTACATTTCTACCAGTGAATAAGGAAGCTAATTGATATGTATGGCAAATTAGGTATTGGGCCTAAAAATATGTAAAGAAGAAATATAGAGAAGAAAAATATATTAGTGAGAAGAAAAAGAGTACAAGAGCACATCTAAAATATCATTTCTGCATACTTCAGTTTTATTTTGAGCTCACTTGTGTTCTGTTCAAAAAGCCATTTAAAATTAAAAAGAATGATGATCAGTAACTTCTCTTCACAATGTCATCTTTTCCATTTCTCTCTTTCCTCCCATCTTTTTTGCCTCTCTTTTCTTTACAGTAACAGAGCAGATACCAGGCTAGGCCATTCAAATTAAATAATGATTCAAGTGAAGACCACAACTTAGAGAAAATAGTAGTTGAGTGGAGAAAGACGGATAGTTTCAATTCAATATGGGAAACACTATGACTCACACAAGCCCAGGATAACTATATGAGCACAGAGAAATATTTAGTAAGGCACAAGGTAATCAGATGTATTCCAAATAAATTGTTTTACCAAAAAGCAAATGTGCACATATGGTCCATTTTTACATTGGACTACTGGTTTTTAAATATCACTTGTAAAGATAGTACCTTACATTAAGGATTTTAATGTGAAATTCTTATATACATATTATCATATATATTATGTTTTCATTTTTATCTGGTTTCAAATTTTAACTGTACTTGTGACTTAATATAGTTACAGAGCCAGTATTTACTGTCATAGCTTATTTTGCTTTTTTAAAAATTATGATTTGGAAAGTTGTTTACCTTAAATATAAACAAGTAAAAGAATAAAGGAATAAATATATAAATAAATATGAGATGAGATTTTTTTTTTTTACAAGGAAGGAGAAAGGAGTGGGAAGGAGAGGGGCAAAGGGAGAGGGAGAGAGAGAATCTTAAGCAGGCTCCACATTGAATTTGGAGCTATACATGGGGCTTGATCTCACAATCCTGAGATCATGACTTGAGCTGAACTCGAGTTGGATGCTTAACCTACTGAGCTACCAAGGTTCCCCAAGATGACATATATATATTTGCATATATATATTTCATATATACATATATCTATTAAACATTCACATGTGTTTAGCAGTTATAGAATATATTTAATAATATTACTTAGATTGACTTTTTTTTAAGAGTTATTTGTTTATTTTACAGAGAGAGAGAGGGAAGGAAGGAGGGAGAGAGGGCATGAGTAGTAGGAGGGACAGAAAAAGAGAATCTATAAGGAGACTCCCCATTGAGTATGGAGCCCAGTGGAGGGCTCAGTTTCACGACCTGGGAGATCATGAGCTGAGTCAAAACCAAGAGTCTGATGCTTAACCAATGGAGCCATCCAGGAACCCCTAGATTAATTCTAATGTACAATAATACATACTGTAAAATAATAAAAATATAATTATGTATAGTTACACATATTACCATATATATTTCCTTGTTTTATTTTCATATACTTCATATATGAAGTTATGTTATTATATTATATGTTATTCTATTATGATTTTCTGTTTTTAAACCATTATTTGAAAGTCTTTCTCTTTCATAGGAATATGTAAATAATAAGCACACACTCATAAATATATAATTACTTTTTGCTAACTGCTTATATATTACATAATCATGAATATATAATTTTGTTTTAGAGAGAATGTGTATGTGAGTGTGGGGGGAGGGGCAGAGGGAGAAAGAGAGAGAGAATCTTAAGAAGGCTCCACGCCCCACACTGAGCTGGATGCACTGCTTCCTCTCTTGACTCTGAGATCATGACCTGAACAGAACTGAAGAGTCAGACACTTGACCAAGTAAGCTACCCAGAAGCTGCATGAATAAATGATTTCTGAAGAGAGGGTACTTTTCAAATCATGATTCCAAAAAGGAAAGTGATAACATAATAGAATATTATAACATATAATAATATAAGAAATGTATATAATAGAAAATAAATCCAGGAAAAGTATATACATTATGTATATAATATGTATCCTGTTATACAGATATGTGTATATAAAAATGCACGTACACTTATGTATATGTCTATATGGTAGGGCATAGCATGTAGGTAAGTACCTATTTAATCAGTGGCATAAATTATAATATTCAGACTATCTTTCCATTCTTCATGTACCAAAAGCTAGAGGGATTGTTAAATCTGGTTCAACTGTTGTGTTTTTATCAATTTTCTTTTTCTAATAGCTTCCATTTATATTTTGCAATATAATGTTATTTAGCATATGGGTTTTTTGACATATTTTTCATTATGCATTTTCTCTATTGATATGGAATGATTATCTGTTTTCACTCAATACAAATATTGCAACTCCACTTATTTTGCCTCAGACATCTTCAGATATTTTTCCTTTAAAATTTTTTGATTATTTTGCATCATTTTGTTTGTGAATATCATAAATTTTGATATCCTATTTTGAGTTAATCTAAGATTCATTATCTCTTAACAGGATAATTACATTCACTTTTACAAAAAAGTGTTTTGGTGTTATTCTTTCATTTGTTTAGCACTTTTTAATTATTTTTTTTTCAATTTGCTTTTTCTTTTTTTAATTTTTATTTTCTTCAGTATTTTGAGCAATATTTTTAAAACAAATGAGTAATATTCTTTAAGGGTTTAAAAATGGTTCTTTAATAACACTAATCTAATTATCAAAGTCAAAATAAAGTCTTTTTAATTAATTGAATTTACCATTCTCCCTATGAGAAAATCAGAGTTAGAGACTATCCTAAATGCTCCAGGATGGTGAACATTTTGGGGAAAGTTATTTAATAAAATTAGGACTTTGTGAAGAAAGGCAAAGTTGGAACAAAATGAATCTGGAGGAAAGAACAGCAGGGGAGCAAATTAAAGACCAGGGAGTCTGTGACTAACATGAGTTCAATGGTGGCATCTCTCATATGTATGATTTCACAACTCTTAAGTAAAAATCCCAGAAAAATCATGAGATGCCTGTGCTTGTACTATTCTCACACTTTTTCTGTCTTCCACCTGCAGACCATCATCATCAACTCACCTAACTGCTATTCATTCTTCAGCTTTCAGAGTAAACCCCCACAACAGGGAAGCTCAAACGCCTCAGTTTCATAATCTCAGAGGACCCTATATTTTTTCTCTATAGAATCTAAGAGAACTGTAATTAATGCTTAAGTAATTATGCCTGCCTCTCTCAGACTCTATAAACTCCATGAGGGCAGAAATTGAAGTAATTTGAACAAATCCAATAGTGTGTGTTTCATCTAGGAAATAAGGATGCCAATTTATATGCATGGCAAATTTATATGAAGGCAAGAGCACTGTTTAATTTGCTCACTATTTGCTCACTGGAGCATAGCACAGAGGTCATAATCATTGAATATCGCTGAATGAATATGCAACTATTAAATAATGATGTATATTTATTGACTTGCAAATATGTCTCTTGTGTATAGTTAAGAGAAAAAGCAAATTATAAAACATCATGCATTTATATCTCATTTCATTTGAAAATAGTTATATTGAACATGTAATTATATTCAGGAGGTGCATCAGCATATGCTAGTCTGAAGAACATATTCTAAACTATTAATTTTATTTATAACTGAAAGATAGAATTATATGTGTTCTAATTTTTTTTGTTTCTTTATACCTGCTGAATGTATTATTAACATGCATTACTTTTTAAAATTAGAATCAAAATTCATTTTGGAAAAAAATACTCTGTTGGTAATAGAATTGAAATTTAATGAAAAATATAGAGTCTCCAGTTACAATTCTCAAAAAGAAAGAAACACAATTTCAAAATTGTGTTTTGAAACGATCACAGATGGTTTGAAATGGAGACCAAATAAAGTCAGAATTTTCAAGAAAGAGGCAGTTGCCATAGACCAGGATATTGATACTAAGAATCTGGAATAGACCAGTAATGGTACTTTATCTATTTCGATTCTATGAATAATTGGACATGGACTCCAGATATTGGAGAAACAAAACTGACAACATATTGGACATGGGTTTTTGGTTGGGCAAAGATAGTGTTTATAATACTACCTACACAGTGATCCAGAATTTTTACCACAGGTGTTTCCTGCATACACCTCTTCAATGATTCCATCATACAGAGTGGTCCACACTCTTAAAATAGGTCCCATGATACCTATAAAATATTTTATGTTCTTTTCTGTCATTACCTCAACTGACAGAACAAAAATTTCACTCCACTTGCCAGACTCAAAATTCAAAAGAAGCAAGAAAATAACAACAGTCACGGGCAGCCGGGTGGTTCAGCAGTTTAGTGCCTGCCTTTGGCCCACGGTGTGATCCTGGATTCCGGGATCAAGTCCCACTTTGGGCTCCCTGCATGGAGCCTGCTTCTTCCTCTGCCTATGTCTCTGTTTCTCTCTCTCTCTCTCTCTCTCTCTCTCTCTCTCTCTCTCATGAATATATAAATAAAATCTTAAAAAAAAAAACAGTCACTCTTCAGCTCCTCTTGAGTCACTCAGGTATCCTTGTTTCTATCTAACTCATCCAACTTTGCTCTTTTCTCCTTTGTTACCCAAACTTAATGTGATAAATACATTGCTCACCTTTTAAAACTCATTCTGTATTTTAAGTGTCCTTAGGGTATTATGCTGAGTGAAATAAATCAATTGGAGAAGGACAAACATTATATGGTCTCATTCATTTGGGGTATATAAAAAATAGTGAAAGGGAATAAAGGGGAAAGGAGAGAAAGTGAGTGAAAATATCAGTGAAGATGACAGAACATGAGAGACTCCTAACTCTGGGAAATGAACAAGGGGTAGTGGAAAGGGAGGTGGGCAGGGGGTTGGGGTGACTGGGTGATGGGCATTGAGGGGGGCACTTGACGGGATGAGCACTGGGTGATATGCTATATGCTGGCAAATTGAACCCCAATAGCTCTGAACAACAGAATTGATGGTGTGAAAAATAATTCTCCTCCTGAAGGATGGCAGGAATATGACTATGACAAATGAGAACTCTGCAAGAACAACTACTGCTAACATCAATAGTATTTGAGGGCACCTGGATGGCACTGTTGGTTGAGGGTCTGACTCTTGATTTCAGCTCAGGTATTGATCTCAGGGTCATGGGACTGAGCCCTATGTGCGCTCTGTGCCCAGAGCAGAGTTTGATTAGGACTCTCTCTCTCTCTCTCTCTCTCTCTTTCTCTCTCTCTCTTTCACTCCACCCCCTCCCCTCTCTTTCTCTAAAATAAATAAATCCTAAAGATAAAAAAAACAGCAGTTGAGGCAGTTGAGATGGATCACAGATGGCAACGTCTCTCTCTCTCTCTCTCTCTCTCTCTCTCTCTCTTCTCTCTCTCTCTCTCTCAGATAAACATTCCACTACAGAGATCACAATGTAAAAAAGACAAGATATGGAATCAAAGACTTAAGTATAAAACTGGTGTCCACAATTAATTAGCATAATGATGTTGGATATCACATTGTGATATGGTGTCACATTGCCTAGTACCTGTCTGGCACATGACAGCATTTAAATATTTGCTTCAAGATTTTTTGTAATGTAATGTGAGCTAGTATATACATTTCATGAGTATAAATCCTTGCTTGTCTTCTTTAGCAGTTTAATTTTAATGCCTATTGGCACATTGTATGTGTCCAATTGATAGTTGTTGAACAAACCAATTAGATGATTCAGAATTTTTAAAACACTTCTTTATATCTACAATGGAAATAATGTTTCTGATAACGGAGTGGTTTAACATATTTCAAGTTCTTAGTCTAGAATATATTTGGTGCTATATTTCGACAGATGTTAGCTCCCTATCCTGCCCCAAGCCCCTGGTTAATTTAGGGACTAAGTATGTGTACTGGAGTTTATTTCTAGGCCAACTTAAATTCTACGCTAAGTACGTTCTTAAGCTTGGTCTTTTGGATGGGCTTGAAATACAAGGAAAGCCCAGAAAAGAGTGTCTCAATTGTGTTGAATGAAACATATGAAAATTCTAATTAGTGAAAGTTATGCAGTGGATAACTACTATGCATTCTAAATTATATTTATCCATTACAACTTTGTCATCAAATATTGGATATGGCCTATAGTTAGCGTCACTGTAAATTTGCATTTCAACTGGAGAAAAAGACACCTTCTTTTTGTCTTCACTGATTAACATTTTCAAGCTCTGTAATTTTCTTGCTGCACACAGAAACAAAGCAAGCCAAGCTCATACGGAAAGCCTATTCTCCAAGATATAAATATTTGCTATTCAGAAAATCTCAATGAGGGTTTAGTTATTTTAAACTAAAGAAAGAAAATTACTAGTAATGATTGGTTTCAGCTAACGAAATGCTTTTATGCAAATATGTGAACCCTAAATATGACCTGGAAACAAAAGACTGCTTAACAGTTACTATTAAGCAATACATTAGTAGATCAATTAAACAGAACTTCTTTCTAATGAGTATGTGGTACAGAGGTTGCCATAGAAACCTGGAAAGGAAAAGCCCTTGAATGCTAATTTATCATTATAAGACTAAAATACTATAGATTGGTGGTGGCTGGTAGTAACTGAAGTTGAATTAGGTCACTCTGAAGAAGCAACTTCTTGTATTTGTAAGGTGGCTTTGTAAAGATTATGTATTAGATTCTATTGCCTCACTTTTCTGACATTTAGATATGCCACTCAAATACACCATCTGTCTGGGTAGCCTCTCCAATTCAGACTTGTGTCTATAGAGTGATCTGTTATAGCTAATTTTTCATAAGCCTGAAGTTGAGATTGCTCCAAGAAGACAAGCATACAAAAAGTTAATATAGAATGTGTCTTCACTCCTTTTAATGCTGTTCCAGTGAAACATACTCCCAAGTTTTGCATACCAAAATCATGAAATTGGGCTTTATGGTTGTGTTGCAGCTGTGCCAGGGAAGAAACACAGTATTGGACAGAGAAAGAAGTCAAACTACAATACAGACCCAATGAAAGACTTGGTCAACTGTAAAAGAAGATATGGAAATAAAATGGTCCTTCAGAGTTATGCTCCGTTGGACCAAGAAAACTGAAACTTTATTCCACCTGTTTCTGAGTTATTGAATGCAGATTATGTGGAAGGGATGTGACCTTAGGCAAGATACCTCTCTATCTCTAAGACAAAAGCTACAGCTGACCACTCTTCTCACTGCTCTCATAGCACATTGAAGAGGAATTGGTCAGTGACTCTGCATGCACTCATAAAATGCTTAAATTGAATGTTTAAAGGCAATGATGAAATTAAATCCATACATCTTTTCTTTGTGTATGTAATGAGAATTATCTCAACAGCACGGTTAATGCTATGTTTGTGCACTGTGATCGCTAATCATTAAAATATTAAGAACAATTAAAAATTTCAATTTGAGTTGAGGTAATAGTGTGAGATTTCACATTGCCAAAAGAAAGTGTATGAAAAACTCACATGTTCATTGTCTCAAAATGTGGGAACTCTAACTCAAGTAGGGAACTGGCAGAAGGAATATTTTCAGATATGTCCCACTCAAAAAATGATCACCTACATGTAAGCAAAGAGAGTGAGACCACTATAGTTAAAAAAGTAATTAAAGTACATTCATTTGGAAAACATGTAGGTGAAAATATGTAATATTTTATAGTAATAGTATGAGAACAATGAAATTTAAAAATATTTCATTCTCAAATATGTCAATGTCTCTGAGACCATAGAATTATAAAGAGGGTACATTCCCACCAAAATGACTAACCTTTAGTGTTGTTCAAGTCTCTATGAAGGTTAAGGAGGATAAGGAGAGTGACAAGAGATTTATCAGAAGAATTATAAAGAAACATAAAAGCAATTAATTATTCTGGGGTCATAGGAGCCCTATGCTCATCAGATTGGCCTCTTTATTGAAAATGGTCAAAGGATTTTTGCAGGACACTCAAGTGTAGAGAAAAGAGTAGATGATGAATCAGGGATTAAAGATAATGGGAACAAGAACTTCATAAGATCACAATTAATACCTAATACCTTCAAAATAATACATATTGTGTTAACCACCTTATAATTTTATTTAAATATTAATCTTTAACTTTATACCATTAAAATTTGCATGCCTAAGAATGATGAAAATGTTATGGGGTGCCTACAGTAATCTTGGACAGTAAATACAGATACCTCATTTAGAATCTGATGAACTGGAAAAGTCTTAATATTAGCAGTACATTTTCTGTCAATGTTTCATTTTCAACTATTAAGTTTCTGAAAATAGTATCCTCCTCATGTTCTAGAATTAATCATTTACAATATAAGCACTAATTGTAACTACATGTTGACATGTGTATAATTTGGACAGATACTCTAATAAACTAAATGTCAAAGTATGGTTAAGCAAAGAAATAATTTGGATTATTGAGTCTAACAATTGTCAAAGATCCAAAAAGGTGATAATGAAGCTAAAGATGAATAATTAATTTGCATATGCTAGCCAAAACCTTCTGGAGAAGGTTGGAGGTAGATATTAGTCTAAACTTGGATATGGTAAGGGAATTCAGTAATATTTGAGAAAAAGTAGAATTATTTTTAAGTCATACTATATAAATTTCAATAGGTTTTCATGTGTCAGTTTCATAAAACAAGTGGAATAATTTCACTTGAAATCCTTTTTCTCCTTCCTTGAATAGATGTTACCAAGTAATGAGATAGCTCTTCACAGGTTTAATATGTGCAAACAATCTACCTTACTTACATATAGTCCTTCATCTTTTTTCTTTTGTGCAAACAGAAGAACAGCTCTGCACTTATTTTTAATATCAATTTCATATGATGAAACTCCATTATCAACAGTTATTTGGCATTTCTGCAATGACAAGGGAATATGATGAAACTTGGTTTATAAAATGTCCTGTTACTTCTAATGGGGTGCGTATGTGTGTATTTTTTTAACCGCTCTTCCTTTACAGTTGAGGTTTTTGTAGTTCAAGTGGTAACATATCAAACAAAATATCTTGAACTATACGAACTTTATGAAACAGATCTGTTTGGTGATGCTCTACATTACAGTGAAATGATTTATTTAAATAGCCTATATGGGAGCCTATTGAAACATCTCTACCTTATTTTAGGATTAGCTGATCATGAATATTTTCCTGTATTTAAAAATATGTAAAATTTGTTAAGTGAATGGAACTTAAATATAGTCACACACACACAAAAGATAAGTATGTGAGGTGATGGATTTGTTCATTACCTCAAAGTGGGGAATCCTTCCACAAAACATATGTGGATAAAATCATCCTGTTGTACACTTTAAATATCTTACAATTTTGTCAATTATATCTCCAGCTTTAGGCTGGAAAAAAATGGCTAACAAAAATGGATTAAGTACATTAGTCAAAACAAGACAAATAAAATGTAGTAAAATAATAATAATTCTGTCCATTCATATATTAAAAATATGTAAAGCACTAAAAATATTTTTCTGTATATAAAAGAAACAGAAAACAGTCTATACCAGATATGCTTGGGGTTGTAATAACAAAATTAAAACTGTAAGAGTTGGAGGGAAACAACCTTCAGTCAATCTTCCAAGGAAAGAAAAATACTAGTTCTAGAACTGATCATTTGGAAAAGCGGAAATAATTTTCTGGCAAGAACTGAGTAAGTTCTAAGTTAAAAGGGTCAAAACCAGACGATGATTCTGTGGAGTGTCATTAAAGTGAACTGTGTTAGAATAACAGCTATAAGACGGAAGGAAAAGTCAAATGACATTTAATTCAGTTTGAAAAGTTCAAAGACTTTAAATCATTATAGCTAAGGATTGATTTATTTTTGTCCCCCAGCAATTTTAAATGGACAAATATCTTCATTTTAAGAAAAATGTTACGGGGTATTACTAAAGTCCAAATGACTTCAGGATGATAAGACCTTTAAGAGCATGTGTCAAAAAAAAAATTGCTCGTGATTTTTCCCTTTTTCTCTCTCTTTCTCCATCTCTCTGTTTTTAATGTTACTTTTTCTTAAAACTTTATTCAATCCTCCAAAATATATTCACACTTGGAAATAGAATTAAATAACATGAAATGTTTGTCTTAAAATAATTCTTAAAATTCATTCTCAATGACCTTGCAGAAACAGTCTCCCTTTTCCCATTGAACTTTTGTCTACTGGTTGGTTCTTATAATTATCCGGTTAATCTTGCGCTGGGATCATGTTTTTCAAAGGCTGTCTTATGTGTTCTCCCCTCTCTTTTTTTCCTCATTTTATTCCTTCACAGCAAAAGCTCATTTATTAGAACTCTGCATTTAAGATGACATCTGAATAGCAAAGAAATGACTGAAAAAGTTTCAGCACTGAAATAGTGCTGCAGCCCTTCATTGCTTTGGGGTGTCATGTGGAGTGCGAGGTTCTTGCACATCCCAGACTGCTAAGGAAGTTATGGGACATTTCCACCAAGGTCAGCAGGAGAAATGCCATGGAGAGAGAGGTGAGGCTTGACTAATAATGTAATGATTGAACAGGGGTTACACTGGCCCTAACAATATCTGAGTGCCAGCAAAAGGCAAGGCAAGAAACAAAGAAACAAGGGGAAGTTATGGGTCTCCACCATACTCTGATAACTTAAAGACATTTAAGTAGTGAATACAGTGTAGACCAAAAAATAGCACCAAAGGAGCAGTTCTTTTGCTTCACCATGAGGCATAAAAGCTACAAGCAGCCTTGAATGATCTCAGGGGAAAGAGTAGGCTGTCAAAAAAGAAATCCTGAAGAAATTAAGTTAACCTTGAGCTAACTGGAGAGGAAATATTTTGAATGAGAAAGTACTCAACTAGTTTTTTAAATGTCAGGTTTCAGTTATATGTTGTGCATATTTCCATTTTGCATTCAAACACATATATCTGTGTTTCTGATGTCAGCATCAATGAAAGAGGATGGCTCAAGAGCAGTATGACATCATATATGGAAAATAAACAGAGTAGCATAGTGTAAGGGAGGGAAAAATAAAATCAGACAGAGAGATGAATCATAAGAGACTCTTACTCATAGGAAACAAACTGAGGCTGGCTGGAGGGGTGGAGTGGGGGGATGGGGTAATTGGCTGTGGATATTAAGAAGGGCATGTAATGAGCACTGGACGTTATATGCAAACTGATGAATCACTGAACTCTACCTTTGAAAGTAATAATACACCATATGTTAATTAATTGAATTTAAATTTAAAAAAATAGGGATCCCTGGGTGGCGCAGCGGTTTGGCGCCTGCCTTTGGCCCAGGGCACGATCCTGGAGACCCGGGATCGAATCCCACGTCGGGCTCCCAGTGCATGGAGCCTGCTTCTCCCTCTGCCTATGTCTCTGCCTCTCTCTCTCTCTCATTCTGTGTGACTATCATAAATAAATAAAAAAAAAATTAAAAAAAAATAAATTTAAAAAAATAGAAATAAGTAATAAATAAATTACCTTCCCTCCCCCAAAAATTCAAACAAGGTAATTTTCATATTTCTCCTATAAAAGAGAATTCCACACTTTTATAGTGCCCATGTTTGGGTATTAAAGTATTGGATAAAAATACATTCATAGCTTAATGTTTCATTCAATCTAGGTTCTATTGATTATTTTTCATAACCAATGCTCCCTAAAAGTAACTTATGATAGAAAAAGTCTAGTATTAGAATATTGTTAAACTAGAAATGAGGTTCTAGAGCTAACTAATGTAATAGCTACATGTGTCTATTGAGCCCTTGACATGTAGCTAATCCAAATTGAGATGTGCTGTAAGTATGAAAAACTGGACTCCAAAGCCTTATATAAAAGAAAAACAGAATAAAAATGTAAAATAACTAATGTAAAATATCTCATTAATAACAATAGTTTAGTAATAATTACAGGATAAAATGACAATATTTTAAATATATTTTATGTAAATAGATTGTATTTTTAATATTAATTTTACCTCTTTAATTTTACTTTCATGGTAGTCTGTGTTTATATTTAAGATATAATTATTGAGCATTAACGATATCAGGGTTACTGCATGTATTAACTTTATTGAAAAGTCTAAAAAGTAGTTCAACCCAGAGCACATGATATATGAATTTGAAAATAAGTAATTGTTTATAGTTTTGTTCCATGTGCACATTAAATCTGTTTTTCAGTAGTTATATTCACATTATTTTTGTCATTTGGTACTGGCTATCAACTGTGTGGTACTTGATATTGGTGACCATTCCCTCTAATTTTTGTATCCTCATAAAGGATTAATGTATTACCATATAATATCTCAAGTATTCAATAAATGTATTTTAAATAATCATTTTTACAAACTTTATATTCACTAAGAATCAGTGTGTTCTAGTTTAAATGCATGTCACTATGGCTCAATCCTAGAATCTCAGTTTGTCGATCTAGAACGAGACCAAGGAGTCTGTACTTTTAATGAATACCCTAAGATTTTGATACAAATTATCCAGAGGCTACAGTCTGAGACATGTTGGGAAAGAAGGATAAGAAACTAGGTATTCAGTTCCGGTGAATTGGCAATTTCATATACTTGACTTGAATTTATTGAGCAACTCCTATGTAACAGATAATGTCTAGGTTCTAGATAGATTAGTGAACCAGAGATAAAGTTACATTTTGACAGGGATGACTGGCAGGATAAACCAGATCATTTCTAAATGCCACAAAAGAAATATAAGCATTAATATGATAAGAGGAAACGTGGGAAGGGGGCTTAGTTACTTTACATAGGATTTATAGAGAAAGAGGATATTTTGGTAGATCCTTAAAATTCAAAAAGGTAGACACTCACAAAAAATATTTGAAACATAAAAGAAAATCGAAAAGGCTAATGTGGTTAGATCATTATATGAAGGACCAGAGTTACATGAGAAAATCTTGTCAAGGAAGACAGTTTAGTTTCGGAGGGTCTTGTAGACTATATAATTGTAAAATATGAAACTATAATGCACATATTAAAATTTTGCCCAAAAAGCTTCCACGCCCTCTTTTTTCAGGGATATTTACTTTCTTGGTATTCCTTTGGGGAAGATCTCATTGAATGCTGTCTGGAAAAAGCCAAAGTACCCTAATCTCTCCTAGCAATCATACAATTTCCCTCAAATTTGAAAACTGAGCCCAATAATCCAAGGATAGTAACTTGTTTAATCTAATGCAATCTTTAAAGGAACTTCTGAAGTGATCATTATTTTCTGCTTTTTATAGTCCAGAACCTAACACAGTTCTTGTCTTGAAAGCATTGCTTTTATTTTGCTTTGGTTTTCCACCTTTTTGTCCTTGCTACCACCGCCTCTATAACTGATGTAACCAGACCTGTTCTTTCTTTATATACTCCCATGGATGATGTCATCTAATTTCACAGCTGATCACTCCCAAATTTGTATATGTCCCTCCTCTATTCAGTGTTCTATATTTTAATTTAGATGTCTACAAAGTATCTCAAACTAAACATCTTTGATTCCTGTTCCCTTTCAGGGATCTTTCCTGATTCCATAAAAGGAAACCTCAGACTAAAAGGGGCTCTGGCTAAATGTTTCTGAGCCATACTTGATTTCTTTCTTTCTTTCTTTCTTTCTTTCTTTCTTCTTTCTTTCTTTCTTTCTTTCTTTCTTTCTTTCTTTCTTTCTTTCTTTCTTTCTTTCTTTCACTTCCAATAATAAAACTATCAACAAATCCTGTCCCTCTAGCTTCAGAATATACCCAGATACCAATCACTTCTTAATACCACCATGACCTCTACTCCAATACAAAACAGCACCTTCTATCTCATAGTTTTGCAGTAGTCTATTAAACTATCTCCTTTATTCTAGTATTTGCCCTTACTCCAGTATATTCCCAACATGAAAGGCAGGCTTAATGTTCCTAAAAGTAAATTAGATTATGCTACTCTCTTTTTTAAAAACTCAATAATGGTTCCAGTTGCTCTCAGAATAAACCTCAAAAGTCTTGCAGGATTTAATGAAACAATTTCAGGTGTTTTCTCCTATTCCCTCTAACTCATCTCTTACATTTCTTTTTCAGTGATATTAATTTACCTTTAATCCATACTCACAAAGGTAATTCTTCCATTGGAGTCTCTACTCCTTTTCCCGTATGTGTGGGAATGCCCTTACACTTGATGTCCCACGCACTTGCTACAGTCATGCCTTTTAGCTAACTTACAAAATATTAAATCTATATTCAGTTATTCTCTAATCCTCCATTATATAATATAAATGAGGAGAAATGACTTGTCTACTTATTTTTCAGTACTATCTCATCATCAATACCTAGGAAGTTTGTAACCCTTGTGATATTATAATAGTCTTACAAGATGTTATCATTGGGAGAAGCTGAGTAAAGGGTACATGGAGTCTTTCTATATTATTTCTTACAGCTGCATTTAAATCTGCAATATGTTGGAAACATTTAATTAAAAATATTGAACCCAGAGATTTTTCCCGTGTGTGCCCAATATGTGCAATATTATTCATTGAAAGGGCAAAAAGTACACTACCAGGGAATAGCCTATATGGCCTGCTATATAGATGAATGAATAAACTGTGTTATATTTACACAATATATGATAATTTATGGTAACTACTTTGATATGTGATATTATCAGATTTGTTTATAATTAAATTAAGAAGCATTCCAACTGGAAGGTAAAAAGTAAAGCATGGGGGGATCTCTGGGTGGCGCAGAGGTTTGGCGCCTGCCTTTGGCCCAGGGCGCGATCCTGGAGACCCGGGATCGAATCCCACATCGGGCTCTCGGTGCATGGAGCCTGCTTCTCCCTCTGCCTATGTCTCTGCCTCTCTCTCTCTCTCTCTGTGACTATCATAAATAAAATAAATAAAAATTAAAAAAAAAGTAAAGCATGGGACAATTTCAAAGTCTAGATGAGCAATCCTGAAGACACAAATAAAGGCAATGACAACAGAAAATGTGGAGAATAGAACAGATTCATGAGATTCAACAGATTCTTTTTTTTTTCCCAACAGATTCTTAATAGGCAGAATTTATTGGTTGTAGAAACCAAAGTGAATATTGCTAATGTCATTAGCAGTCTTATCTTTTTTGGGAACATTCAGCATTTTAGCCAGAGACAATGTTATATTTTTCTTTCATTCAAAGGTTTTCTGTATTAGGACAAAATTAAGACTGAAGGGAGTACTAGTTCTAGGACATGATTTTTATCATTGATACTGTGGTTCTTGGTTTTGGGTTGGTTTGTTTTCTTTTCTTATGATAAAAGTCCCTACATGTTGACATTAGGTGATCAGTCACCTTATTTTGCCTGTGACTGAAAGTCCCACATCCAAGGAAACCCCTTAGTCTATACAAACTGGAATGGTTGGTCACTATAGTAGAATATAATATCCAGCAGCTAAGAATAATTTTCCTATGGTATACAGGTTATTTTATATTCTGTAATTATGTTTGGCTGAGAGATATAAAAATATGTCATATAAATTATATATTACTTTTTCCCTAATAAAGTAGATTTAAAAGAGAACAATTTCTGTTTTAGATGGTACAACCCCATTTGCTGAAGCAAAAGTGCTCTTTTATTGACTTGAATATGCATATTTTATTATTGCACATGGATATTTAAATAAATTTCCTTAGAGAAAATAGCACGCATAAGTTTTTGAAAATTTCTTTATGGTATACAAAACATTTTAGAGACAGACTTGAAACTAAGTACTTAAACATCACTTTACAGTTTTATTTGTGTGAAGTGTGGGTGTTACTGCTTTAGTTAATCAACACTGTAAAGATGAAACATATATTTCGTGAGTGAGCTTTGGTGACAGGTGGTGCTTATGATTTATAGTTTTATATAAAACAATTGTTTTCAAATCCCATTTGAAAGATTGTTTGCTTTTCACAAAGAAAGAATGGCTTTTTTCAAAATTAGCCTAACTTCCCCAGTTTTTCTGACTTACTGAAGTGTAATTGCAAACTTATCTCTGATGTGGGATTTTGTTTATGGCATTTTGACAGGCCTGCCTCATCCTTCTTTCATAGGCCGACACATGGACTTTGTCAAGTTCAGTTGCTGTCATGATTCCATTGGCCACAAGCATTCATGGAGAGGAAATGCCCTCCACTAGAACATGTGACTAGTAAGCTCAGAAAATGCAGGATCAGTTTTACTTACATGTATACAAACATTTAATATATTTGACATATAACATGATGAAAGCACAGAAAGCCATTCTACCAATTTGGAGATTCACATATTTATGCTAGTGCTATCAGTTTAATACTGTCTTTCTATATTAATTTATAAGGTCATTGATTCAGAGTTACAATACACCTATAACTGAACTTCATTAAGGAAAACGTCACTGTAGTCGCTAGAGGATTTTGTTTAGCTATACCCATACATACAATAGTCCAATAAATTTTAATAAATTGCTTACTTTGGATTGTGGTCTATTTGTAATGTTTGCTTCAGAGAATTGCTTTATTATTATTTTTACAAACCAGAAATTTAAAAACATGCAACTTTGTTAATCAACAATAGCCTTTATGCCTTTTTTTGGTTGTGTACCTGCTTTCCAATTGAGAAGACAAAAATAGGATTTACATGTAGTATGGATTCCAATGATAACGAAAATGATTAAAGCACCATAAGACTATAAGATATTATTTAGTATAGATTAAAAGCAGTTCCTAAATATTTATTTTAAATCTCTAAATTAAGTTAGTAAATAAGCCACACATAGAAAAATAACTTCCCTAAGTTACTCTCATTAGTGGTCAACTGTTTATTCATTTATTCAACCAGTATTTATTAAGATATAAGCACTGGCAACAGCATGTATATCCATGTTATTATCATATGGGTCTTAGAATTCAGTTGTTTTGTTAGGGAAGCCCTAGGAAATTTATAAAATATGTGTATCTATATCTATATTTGCATCTAAATTTATATCCAGTTTTACCTTTACCCTATGAAGGCAGAAAGCTTAGAGAATTCTCTGTACAGTTCAACACACAAACTTCAAATTCAGGCATTCACAAAGACAAAGAATATCCTCCTTTGTCTATGTTTCTTGCTTTGTTTGTTTTACTTCAAAAAGCAATAAGCTTTCAATCTAAACATGAGAAAACTAAGCCTCATGCAAGCAAGACTTCTTTTTTAAAAAATAAAGCCGGAAGCTTAATAAAGTATATTATTTTTCCTGTGGAGATTTCCAGTTCTGTGACTTTCTTAACATAATTTCTATAGAAATACATAACAAATTGAAAAATATTTTAGTTTTTTCCCCTTAATTACCTGATGAGATAAGAATGGGATTTGTTGAAAGAATGGAGGAATAAAAAGGATTATTAGAGGACAAGGAAGAAATGTAGCCCAATGACATGGCCTCCATATTCATCATGCTTCAGATAGACAATTGCAGGGTTTTCCATACAGATCCCTTGCTTTCATTATTTCCCCACTATAGTTGATGCTTCATGTCACTAACAATCTAGTTCTATAGGCTATACATATTTATAAGTATATATATTTATATTTTTATTACATATACATATTTAAATAATATCTACACTAACATGGGGCTTGAACTCATAACCCCAAGATCAAGAGCCAGATGCTGTACCTACTGAGCCAGCTAGGCTCCTCCTAGATTTAACTATATTTTTAAATGCATTAATAATAACAATAAGAAAACTAAAATATGTTCTTTTTTTTTCTAAAATATGTTCTATTACCATTCTACCTCAATAATGTCTTAGCAGTTGGATGGGGGGAAAAAGCATCAGTTGCGGCCAGAGAGACTCAGATGGAAGAAGACTGACAAATTTTTGACTTTTTTAACCTGAGTGATGGGTTTGCAGGAGTTCAGTTTATTTTGCATGTCTATAGTTTTTTCTTCAGTATAAGTAAATTAGATAAATAAATGTAGTACATAGTTAAGATTAGAATAATCAAGTATTTTAAACAGATGAAAGTCTTCCACTGTCCTAAGCACTCCAAACATCATTTTCATGTAATTTTTAATGTGAAAAATGAATATAATTACAGGTATGTGTCTATGTACATGCTTCTTTTAAAAATAATTATACAAAGGAAAATTCAGAATACATATTTTTCTGTACTTTGCCATACTACATGCTTTTTGTTTCTGTTTTCCTGCTTATTTACACATAACAGAGTTAGCACTGTTAAATACAATAGAATTACGGTTTTTATGGATGTATCATGCATAATTAAACCAATTCTCAATTATTTGTAATGTTGATATTACAAACTATGATGCAACAAACTTACTTGTGATTACATACAATGGATTTCTGTGACTATATACTTTAGTTAAATTTATAGCACTGAGGTTGCTAAATATATACATTTTGAATTTTGATGGACAGCATAAATTTTTCTCCAGAAGCAATGCACCTGTTTATATTCCCAGATTATATTAAAAGCCCACTTCAATCTGAATAAAATCTCATTGTTCCTTGGATATGCATATTTTTTCTGCAACTTTTTTAATAATCAAAAGTCTTTAGAATGAGTTTTAAGTAAGGAATTTATGCTTCATTTTACATTGAATACTTTTTTTTCAGTTCATCAGTTTGTAATTTCAACTTTGTGTATTTTTTTATGAGTTATTACCCTATGGATGTTTATATTTATTACTTGAAAAGGCTATTTTCACTCTGTGATTATTAAAAATTTGGCCTATATTTTCTTAATCAAGATCATAGATATCTTTAAAATTATGAATTTTGGATCTATTCATAATAATTTTTGTTCAAAGATTGGAGTAGGGTTCTGTAATTTTGTACTTTATTTTTTGTTACCTACTTATCCCAGTATTACTTTATTCATTTTTTATTCATTTGTTCATTCGTTCATTTATACTTTAGGATATTGAGAATGATACAGTCAAGATAGACAATATTTTCATCACCAGAAAAATCCCTTACGTTGCCACATTCACTTCACCCATGCCCTCATTGTCACCTCATAACCCTTGTGAAGCTCTATAGAAATGTTCATTTATATAATTTTGTCATTTCAATAGTGTTACATAAATAAGATTATGCAGAATGTAAGCTTTTGGATTTAGTTTCTTTACACTCAGCATTATTCTCAGGAAATTCATCAATGTTGTGTATCAGTAGTTCATTCCTTTTTATTCATAAGTAGTATTCTCTGGTATGTATGCACCACTCACATATCTTAGGACAGCTGAGAGTTTTCCAGCTTTATGAGTAAAGCAGCTATAATTTACGAATGGGGTTTTATGTGAACATATGCTTTAATTTCCCTAGGATAGATGCACAAGACTGAAACAGATAGGTCATAGGGCAGTTACATGTTCAGTTTTTTAAAGAATCTACAAAATTGTTTTCCAGGGTGGCCATACAATTTTACAATCTCACCAAAAATAATGTCAGAGTGACACAGGTTCTCCACAACTTGGTCATGGTATGGTGGTGTCATTATTTTTTATCTTAGCCAACTGCCCAGAATGACTTCATTGAATTGCTTTCGCAGTTTGGGAAAATATCATTTGGGAATATTTATGTGGTTCTAGCTCTGCGTTCTTTAATATCTTCCAATGATCTATGTGTCTATTCCTCTGTCAAAACACAGTCTGGATTACCATAGCTATATAATGTTTTGAAATTAAATAGATCAATTCCTTTATTTTTTCTTTCCAAAATAATTGGCTGTTCTAATTCCTTTCTATTTCTATATACATTAAAAAAAATCTTAACTATGTCTACAAAAAACTTGCTGGGATTTTGAGAGGAATTGCATTAAGTATATAGTTTTGTGAGAACTGACATCCTTATTTTGTTGTCTTCCAATTCATGCATATAAGTCTCTCTGTTTATCTAAATCTTTTATTTCTTCCATTAGCATTTTGCAATTTTTGGCATACAAGTCCTATATAAATTTGCCGAGATTTTCACCTAAGTATTTCATATTTTTGAGTGATTATAAATGATATTGCATTTTTATTGTCAGTGTTCACTGCTAGTACCAAGAAAAAACAGTTGATTTTTGTATATTTAACTTTTATCTCCCAAATTTGCTGAAATCACTTATTAGTACTAGGAGGCTTTTTTGTAGATTCCTTAGGAATTTTCTACCTAGAATTTGTATCATTGACAAATTGAAAAAGTTTTATTCTATCTTTTCAAACTGCATACTTTTTAGCTCCCTTTTTTGCCTTATAAAACTTCCAACACTTATTAAAGTAGTGGAAGACATCTTTGCCTGTCCTTTATTAGAGAGAAAGTATTCCATCTTTTCCCATTAAGTATGTTAGCTGTAGCTTTTGGAGATTTTTAAAAGTCAACATGAAGAAGTTCTTCTCTGTTCCTATTTTTCTAAAAATTTAAAAAGTTTTTAAATCATAAATTGATGTTGAATTTTGTCAAATGATTTCACTGATGGACTTTTGCATATTGAGCCAGGTTTGCATCCTTGGCATAAAGTCTACTTGGTCACAGTATATAATCATTTGCATGTATTGCTTAGTTTGATTTACTAATATTTTGTTAAGGATTTTGCACATATATTCATGAGGGATATTGATCTGTTTTTTACAGATGTCTTGGTCTTGGTCGCAATTTGGAATCAGAGTAAATTCTGATTTAAAGGGGCATGATTTAGGAAGTGTCCCTTTCCTTTTACTTTCTGTAAAAGATTGTGAAAAATTGATTTTAATTCTTGAAATAATTGGTAGAATTCTTTAGTGGAACTACCTGGATCTGGAGATACTTACTTGCTGTAGGACCACTCAAATCATCTATCTTGCTTGCTTGAGTTGTGGTAGTTTGTGTTTGTTGAGAAATTGGTCCATTTCTTCTAATTTTTCAAATTAGTCTATGTCTGTACCATCTGAAGTGATAACCCCTGTTTCATACCTAATATTGATCATTTGTGTCTTCTTCATTTCCTTTGTCAGTTTTATCAATGTTATTGATCTTTCAGAGAATTATCTTTTTGCTTCATTTATTTTCTGTATTTTCAATTCCATTGATTCCTCTTATCTGTTTTATTTCCTTCCTCCGTACTGCTTTTATTTTATTTTCCTCTTTGTTTTCAAGTCTCCTGAGGCAAGAGCTTATTGTACTGACTTGAGCCTTCTCCTCTTCTTGTAACATAAGCATTTGAGACTATACGTTTCCCTCTCAACTCTGCTTTACCTGTGCCCCCACACATTTTGATATGCTATATTTTCATTTTCTTTTAGCTCCATGTATTATATTTTTACTTTCCCTTGAGACTTTCTTTCTGAACCCAAGATTCTCTATAAGTGTGTCATTTAGATTCCAAGTGTTAGGAGAGGATCTTACTATCTTTTAACAATTGATTTCTAGTTTCATTCCATATGATCAGGGTGCACAATAAGTTCAACTCTTTAGGTTTCTTTGATGTACTATGATATGATTTACTTTGGTATAAGTTGAAATAGAAAAAAAATGTATTCTGATATCTTGGGGTGGAGTGTTCTATAAATACTCATTAGATCCTTATTGCTAATTGGTTTTTTGAGTTCTCCTTTATCCTTGCTAATTTTGTGTCTAGTTGTTCTATCAATTTTTGAAAGATGGGTTTGGAAGTTATCAGCTATAATTATAGATTATTCATTTGAGTCAAAAATAATGTTCAAATTTTTAAATAATTACTAGCTATCTGAAAGTAATTAAATCAAATACATATTCCATTTGATTTGTTATAGTTTTTACCTCATGGGATATTTTTCTTAACTATTTTTATTTGTTAAACAGAATAGTTTATTTCATTCACCTAAGACTGATGACATTTGCTTATAACTATTTTAAGTTGCCATAAATGTTTTTTTTAAGATTTTATGTATTTATGTATTTATTTATTTGAGACACAGAGATTGGCAGAGACATAGGCAGAGGGAGAAGCACTCCCTGGGAAGCCTGATACAGGACTCGATCCCAGGATCCCTGGGATCACGACCTGAGCCAAAGGCTGATGCTCAACCAATGAACCACCGAAGTGCCCCAGTTGCCATAAATGTTTAAAGTAGTATACTTAACTTTTCTGTAATTAAGCACAGAAGAAGAAACCATGCTTGTGTCTGGGTAATGTTATCATAATATTATATACATTTGCATATCAAGAATTTTGCATTTTGGGGTTAAACAAGATAATGCTGTCATTTCATTCTAAAACAAAACATTTTAAATATTAAATAATATATTTTAAATAATCTCTACTAGAAAATTTTAATTTTACCTTAAACCTTTATTTTTTTGCTGAAAATCTGTATTTTCCTTATAGCATCAAAAGATGTGTTTTGATAATAAAGTGTCATAAATCTATGATTCCATAGCAACCTATTTGAATAAAGAATATAATATAATATATATATATAGTGTAGTGATTAATCTCCATCTCTCTCTCTCTTTTTCCTCTCTCTCTCTCTCTCTCGCTCTCGATAGATAGATAGATAGATAGATAGATAGATAGATAGAAGACCTTGAGTACCTTGGCAACTATGAGTTTTTTTACCAGAATTAATTATAATGGAAATATGACTTCCTACAGATTTGCTACACAATCCGTTTTATTATTTGAAATTAAAATAGAGATAGTGTTAATTCCTGTATATTTAGTTTCCATTGTTGAGTTGATTTTAAATCCCATTTTAAAGCTTTTTACTATCTCCTACATTTTCTTTTTTTTAATTTTTTAAAATATTTTAATTATTTATTCATGAGAGACACAGAGAGAGAGAGAGGCGGAGACACAGGCAGAGGGAGAAACAGGCTCCATGCAGGAAGCCTGACTCGAGACTCAGTCCCAGGTCTCCAGGATCACACCCCGGGCTGGAGGCGGCACTAAATTACCGCTGAGCCACCCGGGCTGCCCAATCTCCTACATTTTCAAAGGACTGTTTAGATTTTGTTCATGCAATCATTTTGGGTATTGTTTGGCTTATTCCTTGTCTTCTTTCTTCTATTAACACTTCATGGATTTATCGAATGTCCCATAGTGTACATAACATAATAATATTTACTTAGTAAAATCAAATAGGAGCTGACACATGTAAAGTTACACTGTTGCACAGGATTTTAGATTTGATAGGACAAAATACCTAAATTTATACAAAGCATTCAAAACCTATGAGTTTCCCTAATTTCATCCCAATGGCTGCATTAAGAGGAATTATCTAGGAGGAGAATACTCTCTGTTCGTAAGGTAATTTACCTTTCATAGTATATAATTTAACATATTTTAAAAGTCGACTTACTAATTAAGTGTATAACAAATATCTTCTTTGCCTCCATAATGCCTATATAAAACATCTTCTTTCAATATACTTACAAAACTGGAAATGAAAATGTTAATCTGTAATGCCACTGTGAACACAGTTCTGCTATAGTTTATGTTTCATGGTATAATTTTTCTCTTTTTAGAATGTAGCAAAAATGTCAAGATTTTCCATCAGCACCTGGTCTACTAACAAAGGGGTCCAATGATATGCCTTGACTTAAGCACAGAGGATATTAAGCAGCCGGCTTCAACCATCATCCTCCAAGCAGCTTTCTCTAGTCTTGAACCTCAACATAATGGTGTTAAATGAGATAACTCAAGTCCTATAGTTTTGTTATATTTCTTCTTTTCCCAAACTGAAAGCTTCGTAATTCTGATACATTTGATTTCTGATTAATCTCAATATCCCTTTTCACAGCTTAACCTATAGAAAAATCTGTTCTATATTATTAGTTTTCTTATTACCGCTATTCATGACTTTCTGAGCACCCACTGTGCCTTTAGAACGGTACAAGATATAAAGACACACTGACAATTGAAGACAGAAAGGGAGAAATGAAAATGCCAAATGAGAGGGTGATTACATCTCCAAGAGGGAAATTTACCAGCATGTATGCACTTGCTTTTTATATTTCAATATTATGATCCTTATGATCTTTGAAAGGCACTTTTCAAAATAAGGAAGAAAGACTTTGGGTTAATCTATGAATTTTTTTTCTAAAATGATTTTTAAAACAGTGCTTTAAAGGAAAAGTGGTGGTCCTTAGTATTTACACCTTTTTCTCCAAGCCAAAAATATCCACTCAATATAATATTTCGGAGTGTAGAAAATAAATTTAAATTTCTCAGTTGGTCTGGCCTTATTTCTGTCAACTCCACTTAAAATATGGATAAATTATCTTAATTCTCTTAAAAATAATAATGGCACTAAGCAATAATTTTTTGAAATTTAAGCATAATGTAAATTTTTAAAGTTCTATTTTCTAAATCTTGAATTATCTTTGTAATATTTAGGTTCTTCTTCATTATAATTTTATCTGAAACCCTGGATTATAATATATACGAGGCACAAATCAGGACATTGGTGAAATTAAATGTCTCTGGATAGCAAAGAAAATGTATAAAATATCAATAAGTTTTAAATATCTGTATTAACTTATGAAAGATTTTCTTTCACAGCATGGATTTAGAAAAAAGTATTAAACTACTACTGTTTGGTTTTAACCTATCTTTGTATGGAAATTTAGAATAATATTCAGTTGATGTTTTTGGTAAAGAAGCTGGTATTTAAAATGTGTAGCATTTTAAATGAAAGAAATAATGAAGAAATAATGTTCTTAAATAAGGAAGCAGTCTGGGACTCTATTTGTTTTTGTTTTTGTTTTTAATTTTGTTTTTGTTGATAGTGGCAATTTGCTCCTTTTTGTTTTTAAGATTTTAATTATTTATTCATCAGAGACACAGGCAGACGCAAAAGCAGGCTCCCTGTGGGACTTGGTCCCAGAACTTTGGGATCACACTCTGAGCCCAAGGCAGACACTCAGCCACTGAGTCACCCAGGCATTCCAGTGGCAATTTTTTTCTATTTATTTTTTTCTATTCAACAAGTGTTTATTAATGTTTGTTTCTATTTACTTTAAATTTTCCTTTAAAATATGGCATCTTGCTTACCATTTCCTCATATGTCATTCAAAAAACCTAGGAATTCTTGGAGGAAAAAACTTGGTCCTGAAAAACACTTTTTTGAAGTAGTATATCCTCTATTCCCTCTCTGAGAAAGTTACAGAAAAATTGAAAGAATTCCTAAAAAAAGACATCTATCAATCTGGATTTACCTAGGGTTTACTGTAAACATATCTGATTACAAACCACCTTTCCTCTGCCATAAATATTAGTTAATATCTCACAGAACCTGTGTTTTCTATAAAACATAAAACATTGATATACAGTATGCTTTTTCTCTAAAATGTATAAAAATCACCTTTGCTAGTATAATAGTGACAACCTGAAAATAAATGTCCTTCTTTTACTGTACAAAAATGTATTCTTTATTTTTATTTCAGTGACTAATTCTGGTAACAATTTTAGTGATAATTACACAAGACTTCTCTTCCTTTTGAAAGATTCTATAACCCCCAATCTCTGTGAAATTATGTAGCTTTAATATTAGTTATCCTGTCCAATAAATGTGAAAAATAAATTGACCAAAAATAGCTAGTTAGAAGTAGGAGGAGAATTAGAATCAGATTCATAGCTGGTTAGTAGTAAAAGGGAGATTAAAATGCAGGTTTTCTGATATACAATCTTGGAACTAGTCAAACTGTCCCAAGTTTTAGTGGTCTAAATGAAAGTAAAAGAAAAAAATTGTTTATAAAAGTATTTATAATTTAAATTATTTATTCCCAACAGTTTGTCTGTAATAGAAAAGTAATAGCAAACTAATTTAGTAATAATAGCTTCAGCCTTCTGGTTCGTCTATGAATTTTCAAAATTTTTGAAAACCCTTACGGTTGGAGACTCCCAAAGGAATGACAACCAAAGGAATCCCAATGGTGAATTTCACAAAATGGTAAGAAAATATAATATTCCAATCAGGCAATTCAAGACGACTATTCCACAAGACCAGGTTTAATATTAACATTCCACAAGACCAATTTAATATTTTTCTCCTTCATAGACAAACAGATTGATAAGAGAAAAAAAGGGAGGATTATAAAGTTCTTATAGGATTAGAAGCAAAATATACTTCAAAACTATATGAACTATTTCTTAAATTACATCAATTAATCTGGTACAGCATTTTTTTATTTAAAAAATTCTTATATACACATCTCCAATTTTACAAAACTAGGTTAATATGATAATACTATTATCTGCTGCACTTCTGACTCTCTCATTCTTTTCCTCCAAAACAAAACATCAGCCATTCCTTACCTATGGCCTTCTCTGTAATCCTGCATTAACAATCTTCCTAATTTTTCTCTATGTTTATTTAATAAGAAATACACACACAGAGCAACATTTTGTCAGTTTTATAAAAAGGGGGCCTTACTGTGTAACATGTGTCTTGAGTTGATTCCTCACTTAACAAAATCTATTGATAATTCTCCAAATTAACTAACATATTTGCAAGTCATTCTTTTTAATGGCAATATTTTATTCCACAATGTGAATGTTGTGGATTATATTAAATCTTTTTATTTTGGTTTTTGATGTTTGTGTGTGTGTTCATGTGTTCCACTTTGACTCATACATACAATTTCATATGTGTGAATGAGTTCTAACAGTTTTTATTTTTGAGTTATAGATTCCTGGGGGTAAGACTGACAGGCCCAAAAATATTCACATGATTAATTGCAACAGATGCCAACAAATTGCTCTTTAAAAAAAAATCACTAACAACTCCCAGATCTTGTAGCAATTGATGAGAATACTGTTTCCTCACATCTCTACCAATGACACTCTAATTTCTCCTAAACTGTCTATAAATTGATATCTTATTCTTTAATATGTTTCCTTGACTGCTATTATATTTGAATAGCTTTTCATGTTTGTTGGCTGTTTGGATTTGTTTGCTCTGTTGTAAAAATCCCTCTTTATTCCCTTTGCTAATATTTTATTGAAATTTTTGCCTTTACATTCTAAGTTATGAGCTATTTCTAGTTATTGCAGAAGTTCTCAACATGTTACAAACTCTTTTCTCTCAAACCTATTAGCTTTGTATTAGATCTGTTAATGTTGTCCCTTATCCTACAAAAGTTTATAATATATATTTCATATATAGAGAGATGCATACTTCATATATATATATTTCATACATGTTTCAACTATATATATTGAAACTATATATATATATATAGTTGTTTTATAACATTAGGGCTTCAAGACTTGGTTTTGAACCTCTCCTTTACCCCTAGATTATAAAAGAAAATACTAAATTTTCTTGTTTTTTTGCACTATCAGTTATATTTTTAGTTAGAGTGGGATCAATTTCATTTTTTAAAAAAATTTTATTTATTTATTCATGATAGACATAGAAAGAGAGAGAGGGAGGCAGAGACACAGGTGGAAAGAGAAGCAGGCTCCATGCCAGAAGCCTGACCTGGGACTTGATCCCAGGGCTCCATGATCAAGCCCTGGGCCAAAGGCAGGCACTAAACCGCTGAGTCACCGAGGGATCCCCAAGTAAAGTGGGATCAATTTCAACATGCTTCTGTAATCCTAGAAACAATGGTAATATCAAATTGAATCATTATAATAGTTTCATACCACTATCTGGTAAAGCAAAGACACCATAGCTGTGCTTTCTCTTAATTGAAAATTATTAGAAAATCATTCTTAACATGAGCTTGAAAACAAGATGCTTAATTAAAAATTGAATGCACTGAATCTAGAAAAATATTTGGAGAATTGTCATTTTATGATGTTTCCCTTCCAAAATCATGGCATCTTTTTCCATTGTTTTTAGATTTTTTAAAAAACTTTTCTTTATTTGATACACTGTAATTTTTAATTAAAATCATTCCTATATACTTTATAATTTTTAAAACTGCTATGAGTAAAATTTTCTCCATATACATCTTGAATGTTAATTACTAGAAGAGATATTTATTTTATATACTTACCTTGTATCAAAGTAATTCACCTAATTATTTCATTAATTTTGATAAATTTTCACTAGAACCTCTTGAGTTCTCAGGATTATAACCATATGAGAAAAATAAAGTTATATCTTCATCCCCAATATTTCTCTAATTATTTTCTTTCTGGTTTTTATTGTTTTACCAAAACTAGAAATCAATATCAGGTATCTGATATTTCAGATACCTATGCTGAGACAGTAGCCTTATATTATTCCTGATATTTAATTGCAATATTTTGAAGATTCACTCTTAGGGTAATTTTTGCAGTGTTTTGTTGTCACTACTGTTTTTTGCTTTGATAAAGGGAATTGTATTGCCTTGAAGTATTTATATACATTCACTATCATCCACTCACTCTTGGATTCAATCAAATCAAATTTTTTCCAATAACATCCTACGAAAATTGCTTTTGCCAAAGTGACCAATACTCTTCCAACACTAAATCTAATGATCTGTAGTCATTCTTCCTGTGTACTTATTAACCATATTTAGGTAGATTGACATCTCCCTCCTCTTTGATATATCTTCTTCAAGCAGTCTTCTTTCCCTTCTATTTCTCCTTCTCAGCACTTTTTCCCACATTTCTCTTATTCTCCCCAACTTTTTAGTTACAGTGATCTAGGTTCAGTCCTTAATTCTAAACTTACTCCTCTGGTGATGTGATCCAAGTTCATAATTCTGTCATCGATTTACAAAATACTCACAAATTTGTATCTCAAACCGACTTTTCTCCTATACTCTAGAAGAATGTATCCAACTATTTGAATCATTTTTCAATAATAGTTATTTCACTCATTATTTCAATCATATTTCAATCATTGTTTCAAATAATCATCATTTTAATAACTGAGTTTAACATGTTCTATAGTTAATAAGGTTTTACTTTCTCCAAAGATATGTACCTAACCATTTGGTCACTCTGCTTTTTAGTACTATGTATACACAGTCTTATATGTGAAAGTAATGATACAGCTATAAATTTTGCCAGAGTTTTTAATAATAAATATGCATATTGACAGAATACCGTTGGTGAGAAAACCTTTTCCAAACTTGGTTTACTATTACTCCTTTCAAAATGTAAGTTAAAGTCCCTGGGAGCCAATAAATTCATTTTCTAGTAAGGAATAAAAATAACCAAAAGAATTTTGGCAATGTGTATCACTTGAGTTATCATAACAAAATAATTTTAAAATCAGCATTTTCGTCTGTCATGGAAATCCAGGGAACCAGTGGGAGTGTGTAGGCATGTGTAAGTTTCTCTGTATGTGTGTTCCACAAAAGAATCTCAGAAGTTTTGTATAATTTAAAAATAGAGCTTACAAGAAAAAATGTAATTGTATTAAATATTCTTACTGAAAGTACAGAATAAATGCATTCTGAGTATACAAAGCCAGAAGTCTTCTAAAAGCAGAGCCTCAGTGTCTGGCAGGAATAATAGGGACAGGTCACTTCCTTCTTTCCCAAGCTAGCCTGACCATCCCCAAATTGTATCGAAGTCATGAATTTACTCATTTCAACTGCTCTCCCACAAATCTTATTCATTTTTCCATGGCCTACTTTTTCTTCATTAAAGCAGCCTTTGACTATATTACTTGAAATCCCTACACGCAATTTAGAACATGATTAGATTCATAAGACATAATATATTTCATATTGAATCAATTTTATAACAGGCATATATATTAGTCACATTACCTGAAACAAACTGCAACCTTTGTGACAAGTAGATGTTCTATTGTTCATCATTTCCTATAGCACTTGATGTTTTACACAATTCATAACTGGATAATACATAACACAAAACCGACTAATTTTAAATGCTGTAATAGTTATAAAAACAAGGAAAACAAAGTTCACATATCTTTGAAATCCCATGCATCATTTCAATCCATTTCAAACTTATATTTAATGATCCAAATTTTAATCTCAAGGACCTATAAAATTCCCTCCAGTTAACTCTTTCAAGCAGAACACCAGCATAGGATCTATTTAAGGCATATTTTAGAAGGTTTTTTTGTAATGTTAAAAAAGATCAAGATATTAAATAAATTCTATATTTTCATCTATATCACAAAGGTAGTTCATTTAAAGCTATTTTTAAAAAAAATACTGTTTTCCAAAGAAAAGATGGCATAATTCATTTTAGAGTATGCAAAATTTACATAATTTTTAGATAAATTATAAAATTAAATATTATAAGTTATGTATTTATAATTACAAATATAATTACAAATAAATTACATATATGTACAAATTTGTACAAAGTACAAATGAAATTTTATAATTGTATAAATTTCATAAATAAATCTGCTGTATATGGAAATGGACAGTAAAAGAAAAAATATTGCAATTAAAAACATTGTCAATCTTGCTAAAACTCATAATGCATAATTTACTGTTTACATTGCTATTTATATGCACAAAGGTGAGTCGTTCAAGAATGAAAAGTAGAGAATAAAGAGATTATAATGTTTTGGGAAGGTGAAGTTAAGCAGATTGGAACAAGAAGTGAGGGGCCTTTGCTTTCAAAATCTAGAGCCAATAGAGAAAGGTGAAGGAAGGAGGGGGAAAAAAATCCCTAGAGCTGAAAGAAGGGATTTTTAGCAATAGGATTCTGAGTTATAAATTGTGGAATAACCTGTTGCTGCTCCAAACCCTCACCAAATAAAAAAGTGAATATGCCTTGTATGTACAGTAGGGAAAAGGGAATGTCAGGGGATCAAGGGAATAAACTAAATTCTCTCCGTGGGAAACTCACACACAAAACAGAAGTAAATAGGAAGAGAAATGTGAGAGAGAGGAGGAGGACACTAAGTAGAACCAGAAGGGACTCAGAATATCTAAGTCATTTGAATTCAGAGATATTTTGGCAAGGGCCCTCTATGAATGAAGAGAAAGAAGACTGAAGACAATCTCCTTGAAATCTTTTTTTTAATTAATTAATTTATTTATTTATGATAGTCACAGAGAGAGAGAGAGAGAGAGGCAGAGACACAGGCAGAGGGAGAAGCAGGCTCCATGCACCGGGAGCCCGACGTGGGATTCGATCCCGGGTCTCCAGGATCGCGCCCTGGGCCAAAGGCAGGCGCTAAACCGCTGCGCCACCCAGGGATCCCCAATCTCCTTTAAATCTTGAAGGAATGGCTGACCTCAGCAGAAATCAAGGTGACAGCATTCATAGAACCTATGGAGGGCAATGCATTGGGGAGGAAACTTTTAACAATATGTAAATCAGAGTCCACCCTGAATGTCTGATCTATGAAGAGATGCAACAGGTACCCACAACCCATCATGGTGGTAATAAAAGTAACAGAAATGGAGGGAAGGAAAAAATTTTTTCATACTCTAAAAGCATTTTTTAATAAAGCTATGGTGTTTAACAAGCAAGGTAAAGTAAGAAAAAAGTAAAAATTAGAGTTGGTTGGGGGAAATAAGGACTTATACTTTAAAATACTTATTTTTTCTAATAGATATGCTTTTGATCTTTTCTATTTTATAAACTGAAATTTAAGTAATATCTTAAATTGCATACAAGAAAAAAGAAAAATGATGCTATTATAAGTAAAAAAATATTTTGGTCAAGTATTCGTATATTGTTTACTTATTTTTCGAATGGAATATATGATCACTTATGATGTAATGATAATAACAAAGTATACTAAATGCTCCTTAGGGTGTCTTACATATTCCCCTCCTTTAATCCTCACAACAACCCTTTATGATACATAATGTAATCTCTATTTTAAAAAATGAGAAAAACAAGATGCACAAACATTACAACATAAAACCTAAAACAGGTTTTCACTCTGGTAGACTGATTTAAGACCTATACTCTTAATCATTGTATTACTTTTTGTACAATGTTTAACAAGATAACATATTTAGGCACTAAATTAAATTGTTTTCTTCTTCATCTATTATTACTACTGATTATGATAATGACATTGATGAGTTGGGAAGTATTTGCTAAATAACTTGAAAGGAAATCCAAAGCAAATTATGTTTTGGCCATTTATTCAGCCAATACTGATGGCTATGGTCCAATCGCACTGCTTTATAGCAAACTGTATTAATTGTACAAGTAATGAAAATAATTCAAAGTCTCAGAAAGGGGGACAGAACATGAGAGACTCCTAACTCTGGGAAACGAACTAGGGGTGGTGGAAGGGGAGGAGGGTGGGGGGTGGGGGTGACTGGGTGGCAGGCACTGAGGGGGCACTTGACGGGATGAGCATTTGACTGGGTGTTATTCTGTATGTTGGCAAATTGAACACCAATAAAAGATAAATTTATTATTAAATAAAAAAAACAAAAACAAAAAACAAAGTCTTGATATGAGTCTTAAAGTAGTCCTGTTTTTCTATACCTAGCACAGTAATGTTTATAAGGTATCATTAAGAAATCTGATATGTAAATATATTTTAAATATAATATTCTCTATAAAGTAGCCATATAAAATAATAGTTATTTAAATAATTATGAACAGAGGAAACATTTACTGAGATAATTTATCTATAGCCTCGTATAGTATGGGATCTATATTTTTTATTTTTTTATTTTTTAAGATTGTATTTATTTATTTGAGAGAGATATACATAAGCAGGGGGAGGGGCAGAGAGAGAAAAACCTCAATTAGGTTTTTCTCTCCCTGCTGAGAGTTGAGCCCTACACAGGGTGCGATTTCAGGACACTGAGATCATGATCTGCACCAAAGTCTGAGGCTTAACTGACTAAACCACTGAAGTGTCCCTAGGAACCTGTATTAATGATTCAATGTTGTTTGCTATTATTACATATTATAAAAACAGATTAAATATCTTAGTTTTATGAGTCATAAAATTGATGTTACTATGAACTACATTTACTTCTTTTTTCTTAAATGCAGTATTGGACGAACACTAAATATATGCCAACATTTGGATTAATGTATAGAATATTTTTTTTTAATGTATAGAATTTATGTCCTATTTAGTTTCTGGTGATTCAAGGTAGAGTAAGTAAACAAACCTATGCTCAGTGGAACCACTGATTTGAATAAGTTAACTGTTAATATAGAATTTATCAGGGTCTGTTGTGCAAAGGGCCTGTTTAGTTCTCATAGGGGTCATCTGGAAGGTGCTGTTGCACTTCTGGTCAGATCATCCACTTGTGTTTTCTCATCCTGTTCCTCTGGGACAGGACTCTGCTTTACTACCTCAGGGGGCTAGAAAAGCATGCTAGTAGCTTCTTAGTTTTCTCCCACTTTGATGATATAAAAAGTAACTTACTCAAATATAAAACACATTTTAACTCATTGGAATTCACTTGTGATATTACTGAACTTATACAATTTATATAATTAAATAATAATTTAATGTCATAAATTAAACTTATTTTTTTATTTTTTAAAGATTTTTAATTTATTTATTCATGAGAGACACAGAGAGGAGAGAGAGAGGCAGAGACACAGGCAGAGGGAGAAGCAGGACCCATGCAGGGAGCCTGCAGGGAGCCGGACGTGGGACTCGATCTCAGGTCTCCAGGATCACACCCTGGGCTGCAGGCGGCACTAAACCGCTGAGCCACCTGGGCTGCCCAAATTAAACTTATTTTAAACTGTTTTATATATTCTTCCTCTACATAAAAACTTATTCAAAAATGTGTTCTGCAGACAATCATTAAAGTAAGAGAGAAGCATTTTTCGTGCTTAAGAAATAAAATGTCATCAATTTGAAGAATAAACAATAGTGAAACTTTCTTTAAAAATGAAATGCCTCATAGACATTGTAAAAAATGAAAAAAATAATTATTTCAGGTACTAGAATGTTTACCTTTTCTTCCTAAAACTACGTGATGCTAAGGATCCCCAGGATTTATTACTGAGTTGTAAAATTAGTATCCAAAATGTGATCATGATTCATAGGTCTGAAAATGTATCTTAGCTGTATTATAAAAAAAATACCTCTGTCTTGTTATTGGTTTTAAATTTACATTCCAAGGCACCAAAGTATTTTTATACATCACGGTGATAATTGACATTAAAATTGTGATATTGGGTAGAATCTAATTTGACTAAAAGATGCTTTATTTCCCTTATAAACTATTCATTCATTTTCAAGCACTGAAAACTTGTTTGGCAGCACTTTCCAATGTTATTTTTTTCTAACATTTTTATGGAAAACTATATATTTAGTTTGATAGTCACTTATGATTTTTAATGCATACATTACGATTTTACCTCTGAATGATGATAGTTAATGACTTTGTGACTATCTGAACGTAATACAATTCTGATTAAACACAGGAAATTATCTTTGATCAGATTAAATAACTTGCAACAGACAGGCTTTGTGTTGAACTGGGGGACTCTCCTTGGTTACTTTGTGTTCTCATGCACAGCCAGGGCCTGAATTAATGGGTCGTACACACTTACACCGACTGCTGAAAGACAAATGTTGAGTGTGCCAAAAGGCCCCAACCTCTTCAGGACTAAAAGAACTTTCTGACTGCTACATTTCAAAATCAGATAGCTGAAAAGAGCAATATCATTTAAAGATGCTTCTGAGATCAGTGGAAGTCCATTTCCCCTTTCCCATCTCTTCCTTTCAAGAGCATGAGATGGTCTATTTCTCAGAAGTTTGAAAAAAAAATGCAACTTTGCCTTAGGAAGTCTAAATTACTTACATGTAACCTCAGAGTCATTCAGAGTTTCATAATAAAGCCTAGACAGTGCCCGTGGAACACTGACATGGTGGTGCATGAAGAGAGAGCCTCTTTAGGGTTTATTCACCTCTGCATCTGTTGATATTACATGGCCTTGAAGTCTCTAGAGTCTCCATGTACCTTTATTTCTTTTTGGTGTGTTTGGATCACTGCCTGTTTACTACAGCGCTCATGCCGCATGAAAAGAAGCCGGCTGGGATGTTTTATCTCTTGTCTGAGGTTGCTTCAATTAAATTAATGGACCCATTCAGCTCACTCTTTCCCCTTTCAGATGCACCCCTGATGAATACATTAAAAAGATCTTAAGTCTCAAGATGGTACATCATGGTATTAGCCAGGGCACTCATTTCCCCTGCCTTCATTTTCTGTAAATCAAATAATTAATGAGATCTCCACCTCAATAAAGCACTTCATCAATATTTTGTGGCAAAGGAAAAAAAATGCCCTCTTTGCTTGTAGCAAGAGCTTTTATCTCCATCTGTGTAGGATTTTGTGGGCAAATGTAGTAATATTGAAATGACAAAATATTGACTGATTCTTACAGTTTGTTCTTCAGAGCTGAGAAAGATTAGTTAAAGGCTGTACATATTGTTCAACAGAGAAACAAGTGCCACGCTTGTCAATATGCTGTGGATATTTTGTATTCAATATTTAAGTTGTAAACAGCAAGTGGGACGAATTAGTTTTGCCAGAGTTTGATGTCACTTGAAGAGGGTGGAGGGTAGATTTCATATAGAAGCACACATTTTTAAAGTAATTATATATACGAGCTATATTTTATTTTAATTTACTTATTTTTCTTACATTTTAGGATATTTTGTCTCTTAACAGAATCAACTGTTTTCAAATTAAGAGTTTCAATTCAGAAAATACACTAACCATGTGACTGTAGTATAGGCCTATATTAACTTGTTGCATGAGAAAACCCCTTTTTATAGGCTGCAGAAACTACATATTAAACTAGAGAAGAAAAAAATCTGCTTGCTTTGTGCAACACTCTCTGGTAGCCATTTCTCCTTTCTGTGAAGAGGTAACACCATAAAAGTTACGAATAGTTCTCCTTCTCATTCATTTATACAGATAGAACCTCAATCAAAGATACGGGTTTGCTTTCCTGAAATGTTTAGATTTGCATTTGGATGGATATCAATAAACCATGTTTGATGTTCCCTGAACATCTAATGTCAATCAATATATGAATCGTAGCTTAAATGGAAATTGAGTGTGGAGAGAGAGAAAGAAGGGATGTGTTGAAAATAGAGACAGAAACATTGAAAGATAGAAAGATAGAGATGGAAGGGGTGCTGGGGAGACAGCACATATGAGAAAGGAGAGGAGAGATAATTCAAATCTAATTCATACTGCAAGGTATTAAGCTCAACTCAGTTTATCCAAATAACTATTACTCAAAATTCAATTTGTACACTACTAAAGGGAGGGGAAGATTGAAGCCCTTATTCTTGTAGATTATGAATTCAAGCAACCAATTTTAAAGCAATAGTAGACCTAAAACATAAATATAAGCACATGGATGGGAGCATGGAAGAATTACAGAATACTCAGAGGTTTTTTGCTTTCATTAAAATAATTAGAGGCAGTTAGAGTAGGACAAATAAGCATACTCATCTGGAAGTCTACAAAGGATGAGGGTCATCTTCAGGAAAATTAAGAAGTTGAGTAATAAATGATTCTAGCTATTTTATCAGGGACAATTTCTTTTCATAGCCAGTAATGGTTGAGCCATAAACCCAGTATTAAAATATATATATTTAAACATTATTTCAAAGTCTTCATAATTGAGTAATATTTATGTATCCACTGCCAGGCAGGTGAGCCAAGATTAATATTTTAATCATTCCGGATTACACAGTGTCTGTCAGATGAGGTAGGCATCCAAATATAAGTCTTTTCAGTCACTGGACTTTCTTCATTAAATTATTACTTGTAGAGACTTACAGAAAATTCCATACTCATCCTCATCACATTCAAACCCCAAACAGTGCAACAAAGAGAGCGGAGGAGAAAAGGGAAAATAGAAAACTCACAATGAATATTAGAGAAAGTTGAAATCCATATGCCAGAAATGTAAGAATATTTTGACAGATATAGTGAATAATGCATAATAGATTGATAAATAGCATAGAATTCATTTAATGATTCACTCTCCAAACAAAACTGTCAATTTGAGGATCAAACTAAAGTGAAATGATTTATAAATGCTAGAGGAAAAACTATGGGCAAGGAGCAATAATTTTTAAAAATCAAAAAGATGTTTAAAACTGACAGTTATTTCAGAATTAAGACCAAGATAGTAAACATAAAACTGGGAAAAACAGAAAAAGCAAGAGGATGATGTAGCAGTCATGAATTTTATGCATAAATGGACAAAATATCTAAATATGTAAAAATGCTAAAAATTAAAATAAACTAAAAAACACCATCGATGTAGAAATCTTAGGACATCTCACTCAGTCTTAATTAAATTTCAAAATTAAATATGAATATAGAATATCTAGAAATATAAATAAAAGTTTGATTTCTCAACTATATAAAATACTTTCTGTACCCCAAAATAACAACCTTATGGAAAAGTATGCGAAAAATTGACCATATATTATCCTAAAAGAAAGATACTGATAGATTTTGAGGAGCAAATATAAGTTTCTATCATTATACCACTACACAATGAACTTAAACACCAAAGTCACTATCAAAACATTAAAAATACTTAGAAATTCATTGAAATTTCTAAAAAATTATTTTCTCCAAAACAAAATGAGCACTAATAATAGCAAGTCTCTTGGATTAAAAAAAAATAGGTATTACTACATTTTATCCCAAACCAACTCATATCTCCAGATCCTGTAGTTTTTATTAGTTAAGGTTTTCATACATTTTTTTTTACTAAATACTGAGTAGATAAAAACTGCTTATAAATGATGTGTGAAAATATAAAGGCTTACAATCCAGTAAAACACATCAATTTAAGGAAGAATATTAACTTTACATGGCAATTTCCTTGTGTAATCTTCCCTGATTCTTGATCCAGTTTCTTCTTCTTCTGTCTCCAGTTAACCACTATATTAAACGTTTTATCATTCCCTGACTTTTCTGAATATTTTCACCAAATACTTTGGTATTACAAATGATATATTTAGCTGTATACGTATTGAGCATTATATAAATGGAATCATATGAAATCCTTAACTTGCATTTTCACTTTTCATCAAATTCTGGTTGTATTTAGCTGAAGTGAATTCATTTTTGCTGCTGCACAATAATCCATACCAGAGTTGATATATTTATCTTTCTGTTGATGGTTATTTGGGTAGGGTCCAGATACTTGCATTTGCAATAGTGTTGTTATGAATATACTTGTATAAGTCTTCTGGTATACATAAAAAAAATGTTTTACTAAGATATTACCTAAGAATTCCAGTCAAAGAGAGGATAATGTGGGACACCTGAGTGGCTCAGCAATTGAGTGTCTGCCTTTGGCTCAGGGCATGATCCTGGAGTAGCAGGATCAAGTCCCACATCGGGCTCCCTGCATTGAGCCTGCTTCTCCCTCTGCCTATGTCTCTGCCTCTCTCTCTCTCTCTGTGTCTGCCATGAATAAACAAGTAAAAAAAAATTTTTGAAGGATGTTTGATTTGCTTTGTTGAGATTCTTTAAAAGTGTTTCCTGACATTAGGATTGTCCCCTCTAAAGAAAGATGATTATATTTAAATATCATTGAGTAAGATTCTTTACTTTGTTTCCACATTTGATATAACCCCATAAGCCTGAAATGATCTTTCAATTTCATGTGTCAAAATAACACTTATATTCTACTTATAAACATAATTTATGCTCAAAGTAAAAAAAAAGAAAACCATAGAAAAGTAGAAAAAATTAAAGCAAAAATATTAACTCATATGCAAATGTATACAAATTTGTATATGTAAATACACACATAAATAAAATGAATACATATTAATTCCTGGAAATATAACAACTGAGTCAAACCTTTTTTAATGGCAAACTCTCCTGGTCTTAGAGCACTGACTTACTTTCATCCTGCTGCTGTAAAAAATTACCACAAACTTATTGGTTTAAAACAATAAAAATTTACCATCTTACATTTCTGGAAGTTGGAAATCTGAAGTGTGCCAGCAGGGCTCCAATGATTCTGGAAACTGAGAGAATCTGTTTCTTTGCCTTTTCCAGCTTCTAAAGACTACCTACATTACTTAGCTCATGGACTCATATTTCATCTTCAAAACAAGCAGTGTAACCTCTTTCAATCTCTCTTCTCCTCTCTGACCCTCCTGCCTCCCTTTTGTAAGGACTCTTGTGATTGCATTGTTCATACCTGGATAATCTTCCTCATCTCAAGCTCCTTAAATTAATCACATCTGAAAATCCTTTTTGCTTTGTAAAGTAGCATATTCACAGATTCCAAAATTAGGGTATAGACATTACTGGAGGACCATAATTCAGACTACTACAAGTACCTTCTAAGCAATCCTGTTCTGATTAGGCCATAAAGGGGAAGATCAGTAGCAATCAAAAGGCTCAAAATTGAATATTTTCTTTAAAGTATTCTGTTCACTTATGGCTAACAAAGCAGACTTCCTCATAAGGCTATGGACATTGCATGACAGTGGATTTCTGTACAGTGTCTCCATACCTTTGGAAGGGGACTCTGATGATGGTGCTAATGTGCTCTGTATAGCCCACTACCGTATCAGTTTGCTCCATTACCAGCTTTCTGAAAAAGGGGGTTACCTTACTGCCAACCTAAGATGATTAGAATGTAATTCTTCTTGCTTAGATTAATAAAACCTTTGTTACAATGTGCATACTAATTTATCTATGGCAGGTGTGGTTTATCTGTACCTGACACTTGTATCCAAACGCATCTTGTAGTTAGAAAACTCCATTGCTTAAAAGTTGACTTTAAAGCTTTGGCAAAGCTTGAAGGCAAATCTCATTTGCCTCAGTATTAGTGAAGCCATTTGTGCTGTAAGTAAAAGTTGTCCTCATACTTGGTCAAATTTACAAAGCAAATATGTTCACCTTTTGCTACCTAGGTCAGCTCAGAGTCAATGTAATCTTTTATGCTGTAGGAAGCTAAATGATTCATTTTTAAAGCAAAAGAGAAATATTGTCTCTATTAGGATGTCAAAAGGCAGCTTATCTGATGTATTAATAAACAAAGCCAAATGGTCTTCTCCTACATATTTACTCATCCCAGAGTCAATCACTCAGCTGAATTTATTATAACTACTAGGGCTTAGTTAAGAAGACATTTAATTATGAGACACATAATTATCACAATGTTTGCCTAAATGGGATAATGAAATATATCTTGCATAAATATTAGTATAAATATGAACAGCTGTAGCAGAAAAGGATAAAATTATACTAACAAAATATTCTGTAATTAGATAAAAAGGTTTTGAATATTTTAATGAATAAAGATCCAGAAGAACTAACTTTTTAAAAATGAATTACTGTTAAAATATAGGCAATGAGAAATGGCCAGCGTGGAAGACAGAAATCTAAAATTGCTTGACAGTATAATACTGTAAACTGAATCTTATTTTAAAATCTTATTGTTACAAGATGGCATAGAGTCACTTTTTCTGGCTCCTTCCCTCTAAATTCATCAAAGTATCCTGTAAATAATTCAACAGATAAACATAAATGAACTCAGAACTCTGAAAAATGTAAAGCCAAATATAGAATCACAGCTCTGAGCTTCCTGGGTTTTCTTTTTCTCTCTCACACATCCCAAACTGAGCAACGGGGAGCCCTGCAACCTGGAAGCAACAAAGGCTGTAGGCAAAATAAAGGAACAAAAATGTCTGCTCTCTTCAGTGAAAGGACCAGGAAAGAGACAGCCTACTAAAGATCTAGCTGGGAGATCAACCCCATTGACCCCATCCAGGGCACACTGGGCTCAATAAGCTATCCCAGCAGCAGCATAGCTAGGGACAGAGATCTATCCTTTGCCCCAGACATTATTAGCCAGTGATATACTGGATCCACTGCAGCAGCAGAAACAGAATGGGGACCTACCTCCTATCTCATATCCAGGACATTGCTGCCCAATCCACCCCAAGAGCAGAAGCAGCAGATTTGCCCCAAGCCCCCACACCTGCACACCAGCAGGCCTGATCTATAGACACCCTTAGAAGCAGGCTGGGTGCCTCCTGGCCCTCCATATTTGATTTTAATGGAACTAAACTTCTTGAGATTTTTTTAAAATAAAGTTAGGTTTCATTATGTAACATTTAGTTCTGACAATGAGAAAGTTTACAGGCATTTAAGAGATCAAAGGAAGACAAAAATATTAAAATAGAAAAATCATTTAAAGTGTAAAACAATAAAGTTAGATCTAATTAAATGATAGTCTTTATCTCCAATACTACTTAGAATCAAGATATATCATGATAGGTGAGACAAAGTTATCTCATTAAAAGATGATATGTGAACCAATTGAAGGTCTAATTAATCTTCAGAGACAGAGAAAGGGAGAAGCTTGGCTCTCCGTTGCTTGAAGTACAATTATTCTAAATCAGTAAAAGGAAATTAGTAAAGAAAAGTATCCATTTGACACAAGGAAATGAATTTCATTTAGCTCAAAGGAAATAAATTAGCAGAAAGGATATATTTATATTTATATTTATGTATATTTTCAAATTAGCAGCATGGCCATTACTTTGAACATTACTTTAAAGTTAGATTATTTCTCTTATTTGTAACCAAGAACTGAAATGGATGCAAAGAGTGCATAAGTATTAGGGCAGAAGGAAAAACACACTTCACTGAAAAAGCAAAGGTGGAGGTGCTATGAATGTCTGTGCACTGTACAAAGGACCTAGATGAAAGGGCGTGTGGGGTAAGATTTAGCTCATAATCCACATATACCTCGTGCCCTAGTGCAGGTCTACTCCTACCAAAAACAGAGATACTCTTTCACATTGCAATGTCACTGTTTACGAAACCGTACACTTACAGGACTGCATCTTCCAGAGGGTAAGTTTTTTCTCCTTTTCACCAAGGCACAGTAGAAGCTAGTGATAGACCTGGGGGACATTACACAAAATGAACATTAAGGATCAGAACTAAATAATCAAAAAAGAAAATATCAGTCTCCAGGTGTTTCATCCATGGCATTTACACAAATGGAATCACACAGAAAATTAATGGTGGTGCCCACCAACCCTTATCTAAAACCCTTGAAAAAGCTTTGGGTATCAGTTTGGTGTCTTTTGTGTCAACTCTTCCTATGGCTAATCTGAGCCTAATGCCGTTAACCATTAAATTCATTAACCATCTTTTAGTCTGACAAAATGTTTCACAAGCATCATTTTGATCTTGTATCTGTACTAGTACAGAGCATCCAAGCCATTCTTCTGGCCCAATTTTCTGTGGAGAAATATTTTGTTTGAACAAAATTATAGGCATGGACTTTTGTTTGCTAAAGAATAGAGTTTCAAAATGGAAAGATTCAAATAAGACTAAATTAATTATCATGAGAAAAATTATGAAGCTGCTTATAGTGAAAATACATCAGAAAAGTAGAACCAGGGGACAGGAATTTTTAAAAGGGGGAAAAGAATACATGATGGAATCCTGACTTGGAATGATATGAGAAAATTAGAAGATTTAAAAAAAAAAAAACAGGTGTTCTGCAGAGTTTAGGGATATGGTTGGTTTAAAAAAATCCTTAGAGTTATTTTTTGCACCATATAATAGTATTCTTTGGATCCTTTGGAAGACTTGGATATAAAGCTGTAAAACTTTAAAAATATATTTTTCCAATAATCTTTTAATTGAAGTATAATTCACAAAAAAGCAGAGATTTTGAGTGTATATAATGAATTTTGACAAATATATATATATATATATATATATATATATATATATATATATATACCACTACTCAAGTCAGGAGATTGAAAATTTCTGTTTATCCTAGATATTTTCATCCAATTCCTGTCAACTCCTACAGAACTGAACAGAGTTATGATTTCTGTAAGTATAATTTAGTTCTGTCTTTCCTACAACATTATACAAAGGGAATTCTACAGTCATACTGTTTGTCTCTGGATTCTTTTTTCTCATCTAGATTGTTGCATGTAGCAATAGTTCATATCTTCTTATAGACATTGACTTACATGATATTCTTTCAAGTTTGAGCCTAATAAGAATAAAACTGCTATAAATATTTTTATACAAATCTGTTGGTGGACTTGTTTCCCTTTCTTTTGGAGAAAATTCCTACAAGTGGGATAGATGAGTTGTAGGGTATTTGCAAATTTAAAATTATAAAAATATGCCGAGTGATTTACATTACTGCTAAATGTTTCACATCATCAGTGACTATGTATGAGAAATCCAAAGCTCCTGTTCATTCTTGCCAATGCTTGGATTTCCTAAACTTTTAAATTGTAATTCTTTCGTGGGTGTATAATAACACAATGTAATTTTAATTTGTTATTTCCCTGATGATAAATAATGATGAGAACACTCTTTTCTGTGTCTATTGGTCATAATTATATCATATTTTTTGAAGTAACTGTTTAATTTTTGTTCATTTATATATTGAGATTTTAAGTTTTTATTATAGATTTTTAGGGGTTATTTATTTATTTTGGATACAAACCCTTGTTAGGTATATGTATTGAATTCAGTTTCTCTAAATCTTATGGCATTTTAAAAATTTTCTTAATCACCTGGTAATGAGTAGAAACTTTCAATTTTGAGTAAGTCCAATTCATCAATTACTTTCTTTTATGCTTTACTGCTTTTGATAACTTATATTATCTATATTTTCCTACAATATTTGGCAAAGATCTTTATGTATGCAAAAAAACCTTTATATTTTTACTTTTTAGATTTAGAATCATGATCCATCTCAAACTGCTTTTTGTGTATGGGTATGAGGTATGGATATAAGTATTTTTTTCCCAGACATTATGCAGTTGTCCCAGTATATTTTGATGAAAATGTTTCCTTTTCCAAATTGAACTGATTGAAAAGAAATACACATAGACAAATACATATATCGAGGTACAAACTAGACTTCATTTAAGTTAAGAAACAAGTATTCCTCCCCTTTTTTTGCGAGAGAGGAGGGTGGAAGGACATAGGGAGAGGGATAAAGACAATTTTAAACAGGCTCCACTCCCAGCAGGGAGCCAACAAGGTGCTCAATCTCATGACCCTGAGATCATGACCTGAACTAAACACAAGAGTCAAATGCTTACCCGACTGAGCCACCCAGGCTCAGGAATCGGTATTTCCAAATATCTCCACACCTACCACAATAGGTCTTACAGCTTAATCAAGCCTGACTAACACCCTCTTTCCCAGACACAGTGCCCCGACCCTGACCATGAATGAAGGAGCTGCAAATAACCCTAAATCTGCCCAGAGCCAGGATCTGGTCTGGCCTCCTTATTGGCATAGGGCCTGGGGGGCTCTGGTTTTTATTCTCTTGTGAAATAGAAAGTTTTGTGTCATTTGAAACCCATTTATGGATTCTCTATTCTTTTTTTTTTTGGATTCTCTATTCTGTTTCATTGATCAATTTGTATGTCCTACGTCAATACCTTAATCTAAAGCACTGAGCAGTTATTTAAATTTGTGTTTAATCTATCATCTTTCCCACTGTTGCTATCACCGATGAATCTCATACCACATAACTACAAAACAAGAGCAGTGTCTGTTTGCAAGTTTGGCTACTTCCTTTCTCTGTATCTTTCCTCCTTTCCTCCAAAATTAAGAATTTTGACCTTAATTTTTATTGGCCAGGGAAGTCCCAAACTCTGACCTGACTTTTTATCCTAAATAACATCTATTTTCTGTTTAAGATTAATTTTCCAGGTAAGGAAAGAACTCACGAATGCCCTCAGTAAAGAAACTAAATAAATGTGGAATTCATTCAGTATGCTTATCTTTTTTCAAAGGTTTTATCTCTCTCTGCTTCTGTCTTTCACTCGTTGCTCTCCAGTACCTTAAAAGAAAGACTTTCCTGGGGCAGCCTGGGTGGCTCAGTGGTTTAGTGCCGCCTTCAGCCCAGGGAGTGATTTTGGAGACCCGGGACAGAGTTTCACATTGGTCTCCCTGCATGGAGCCTGCTTCTTCCTCTGCCTCTCTCTCTCTCCTCTCTGTGTCTCTCATGAATAAATAAATAAAATCTTTAAAAAAGAAAAAAAGACTTTCCTTATATAAATATTTGTCAAGACTTTATAATTGTTATCCATAGAAGGTTGATCTGACATAAGCTAATTCAATATGCCCAAGAGCAGAAATTTAAAATCATTTAAAATACTTAAATAATAAAAATCGTAATGTAATCTTATAGTTGGGTAGTGTATGAGATGGTCCACTTTTATGTAGGGTACATTTTAGAAGTTACTGTAATGAATTTTCCACTTAATATATAATATTTAACTGATCCATAGATAATTTTCTTATTGCAACAAGCCAAGAGCATACTCTCATCATGCTCAAATGGAGGCTGGACTTATGGTGCAACAGAATTGCAGTTGAAAACACATAAGCATAATGGCTTTTAGAATAGCACTTCAAAGTCAGAGAGAAACTGGAGATTTCTTTGTGTTTAAAATTATAATTTTGGAGAAAATGCTCTGTTCGAAATAGAATATACCATATGAAGTATTCAAGTTATGCAATTATGCAAGTTCACATAATTGGAAATACTCATGAGAATCTCCTATAGAATTTTTGATTAGAAATTAAATTTTAGCCTAGCCTTCACTGACTCCCATTTTACTAAGAGAAGTAAAAGGGGTAGGGCACCTCAGTGGCTCAGTCAGTTAAGCATCTGACTTTGGCTAAGGTCATTAACTCAGGGTCCTGGGATCTAGCCCTGAGTCTGGTTCCATGAGTGTCTGCTTGTCCCTCTGCCTCTCCTCACTCTTCTCTCCCTGCCTCTCTCTCTCTCTCAAATAAATAAATAAAATCTTTTTTAAAAAGGTAATGTAAAGTAAATGGGTAGCTGTCATGCTCAATGTCAAGACATTTTATTCATCTTTCCTGGATTATTCTAGAACTATTGCAAAATAGATTCACTGGGAAACAATAGATTGTGTAGGCCTTACAACTATGGGTAAAATTCATTGTTGTCTTTTATAAGACCTAAAAAATTTTATGAAGAACACTTTCCATGAATGAAAAGAAAAGACTTTGTAACTGGCTAGAAAATGCTATTGAAATGCTTACAGGAGCAGTTCTCAGAGTTTGAAATATGTGGAAGAGTAACTGAGGCTTTTTACTTGTAGAATTAGAATATATATTATTAACTCAAATTTCCAAGGACTTCTGTTTCTTTGATGGGCAGTTTGACCACCTAGAAATAGTGTACTTCATGGTGGAGTGTTTCTAGGATCCTTACAGGATATTTACAACTGCATGTCTGGGTGAATATTATTGTTCCAAGGGTTTTATGCTTTAAGGATTTTGTAGCAGTTTAGCTACCGAGGTGGGGTACTGTTTGAGAAGTAGAACAAAAGCAAAACAACAATAAGAACACAAATCAGGCAAATAAGAGACTAGGATGGCCATAATTTTTTTATGGGCTTAGCAATTACCAGCAGTAGAGGGGGCACCTATATTTCAAATATAATTAAAACCAATTAGGAGGAAAAGAAAGATACCCTCACGGAGACTCTCAGAGTGAGATATCTGAGGGAATCGTGGACTTGAGACATCTGTGTACTCGGGGACACGAAATGAACATAGACATAATTCATTCTTCTTATATCATACATCAACATTCAAGGTTGTAATAGGCAAGAATACTGTTGCTCAAAGTCAGAAGAAAAGATCAGAACATTTTGAGTTAGGAATTGCACTCCCTGATTTGTTTTTTTGTTTGTTTGTTTGTTTGTTTTGTTTTTTAAGAGGCAACACTGATCACAAAGGAATTAATTTATCTAATAAGGAACTAACCTCATAATATTCTAGAGAACCCCTCAACAGTATAAGAATGATCAAATAGCAAGCTCAAACTTCCTAGAAATATTATGGATTGGAATATTGAGGTCTCTGCTTTATTAATTTGCAGGAAGGGGAATAATTAGTAGCCAACTTCATTCACAACAAAAATGATCCTTTTTCACTCTTTTTATTTCTTCTTGTAGAAGAGTTAGCTCTAGTGAGTTTAGGAGGCATTAAACCCAGCTTCAGATATGTTTGCTGCTCTAACAGCTCAAATTCCTAACATCTGCTTTGGCTGAATTCACCATGAGATACACCAGCAAGATGAATTGTACACTTTCTTCATCCACATCAGGGAGGAACTCAGCTTCAACCTGGTCAGTGGTCAATAGGGGAGGAGAGGGAAATGAAGAAGAAGGAAAAGGAGCAGCTTGGCTGTGGAGAACTTTTGGGTGGCAAAAAATACAATGGTCATCTAGCAGGGACAGAAAATAAGCATTCTCAGATTCTTCCCAATTAGAAATATTAAAGAGCCACTGTTCAAAGAAAATGATAGCCTAAAAAGGCAAGAAAAAGGAACAAGAGTTAGAAAGCAGGAAAATAATGGGGAAAACATTAAGGTTAGAAGTTTGGGTAGGAATTTGTAATGAGAAGGCAAGAAAGTGGAAAATATCTTCTAGGAACTGCCAAAAAGAAATGAAGGGGATATTTTGATGTTAAACAAGTGTCATGCAAATTAAATTGTTTCCCTGTGTATTAAACTGGTTTTATTTTGAATGCAATACTGATCTAACACAGAGCACATGACGGCTTATTTTTACCTGAGTTATAATAACACATTCTATTTATTCTTTCAAAAAATATGCATTGACACTAATCACTGCTTGATGAGAATATGATGACAATCAATTCCTGTCCAAATGTGGCTTAACATCTACTGACACATTAACAAATTTGCTTTCAATTATTTGCAGACCATGGCAACATAAATAGTGTAGTTGGCATAACAGTTACTACTTTTATTGTAAATTAATAAATTGCAAACCAATCTCCACCACCATGAGTTTTCATATACTATGATGTTATTAGAACCTTATCATTTCTTGTCAAGATTACTTGCTAAGCTTTCCATGTAAGATATCACATTTATAGAGAACCATACAAACTTATTATAGGACTAGTACTATAATAAGAATATGACGTTTCATATGTTAACTATGAGGCAGTAACTCCCAAGTACTTTAATCAAATTATCTAGTTTAATAAAAATATAAACACAATGAATCTATAAGGTAAATATTGCTATTGTACTCATCTCATACAGGAGTAATTATAGTTATGAATTTTATTTATTTTCCTAATGTTACTCCATAACCCATATACTATTCCTATTACCACTATGGTCTGCCACATTTTCCTCCACAGATCAAGTCATAAATAACATTGTTGATGGACCTTCAAAGTGCGAACTTTAACTGCATTGCTGATGTACCTTCAAAATCCTGTGATATTTGTATTGCCATAAGCAAGAAAAAGCTGCTAGAAAGTTTCACACACATGAACCACCATCAGGCTATTCTAATACCACATTGGCTGATAATCTTTAGAACAGTCTTCTCACTTGTGTTTGATAGAAAGTCTAATTTTTTAATTAAACAATGCAATGTAGCATGTCAAATGCTTGACAATAATTCAAAGTGTTTTGTTATAATGGTGACAATTGGCACAGTTATTTAAGAGAAGGCTTCTGAAAGAAAGGGATATTTAAGCTGAAATGACTTGCCAGATGATGGGGTCAGCGTGCAAGAGAAAGTTTTAGGAGTTATTTTACTGTTTGGAATTATAGACTCCTCTCCATTTTAATAGTCGTGTTCCCAGCAAAACAGGTCCATCATTTTTACTGGATGAATGTAAAGCTGTTGTTTTATGTCTCCATTTTACATTGACATGACAACATCAGCAAAGGGAATTGAAGAGTGGTCATGAAGGAGACCTCTCAACTAGTCCAGCCTGTGTTAAATGTCAGTTCTTCTACTAAAAGCTACACTATTTTGGGTACTAATGGTTTAAATTCTTTCAGACCTAGTTTCCTGGTAAAATGCCTAGATCATAGTATTGTTTTGGATTTAAGGGCATGATACATAGTATGTATAAAATAAATGTTGGCTACTTGCTTTGGTTCATCTATTTAAATAGGCACATGCTTTAAATCAGGAAGAGTCATTCTTAATTTTTGTTGTTAAATAATTGTATCTGTTTTACAAAGTTAAGAATAAGAATACTAAATAGAATAAGGCATATGGGAGGTTTTTAAATGCAAACAGATTAAAAATATATACATAATTTTAAATTATGTGTCATTTTCTTTGGTTCTCTAATTACATGTTATTACGTGTCTTATTTCCTGAACTTCTTTGAGACATCTGTCTTCTTGGAAGTTTCTGATATACCTAGCACAGTGGTAATATGCAGAAGACATCCAAGAAACAACTCTTTATAGCCTCTTGTGATGACAGCAGCTAGGCAGTGGTTCTCCTTCCAAAATCGTTTGACATTTTTGAATGTTTTTTGTATACTTACTGCAAAATTATGTGTGCTTTTATCACATGTCCATTTTTAAATTTTACCCAAAATACTGTACATTTCCTAAATAAATTAATATATTGGGATACCTAGGGCCTAAAGTAAATACTACAGAGAGATTTACTATTATAATAATAAGCACTGTAACTTTGTTATCATTAGTTACCTTTTCCTAGGTGGGGATCACATTTACTACTTAGCATCTCTCCAAGTACCTGACTGTAAATATGATAGTGCTATAATTTCAGCATACTGATCCCAAACATAACAACAAGAAATATATGCTATATTCTTAAATGTGCTCATTAATTATTATTCAATAACTTTATGGAATTTAGCAGATTCCTGTGGGAACTTGAATATAGTGGACTTAAGGAGAGTGAGGCAGAGAAAAGGTTAAGAAATCATCTCAGATGGAAAATCATATAACATTAACTTCATGCATAATCACATGTGAGCAATGAACAGTATTACAACCAATTTCAATTTATGGAATCAAAATCATGACTGGAGGTCATCTGTCTAATCCTTGAGAATAGCAGCTTTAAAACTAGAGATGTCTGGGTAATAAAATGCCCATTATCTGCTTCTACCCACAGGTAACCTGCTTTTACCCTTCGACCCACCAATCTGCCATGCTGAAATATCTGTGAGAGGGAACGCTTCTGAAAATGACAGATTAGTGCCAGTGAATCAGCACACCCAGCAGTGAGATGTCATTTCTGTATGTCCTGCATTCAGAGGCAATGTTCCCAGAAATGGTAATCAGCACAGTGAAAGACAGGAAGTTTTCTCATTCAATAATTTTAGGGTAAGAGATAGAGTAAGAGGGGAGAACGATGTTTTAAATATTTTTAAGTCTCAAATTTTTATGAGCATCCAACTTTTTAAAATGCATACAATTTTTAAAATACTATAACCTCTATCTAGCAGAGTATATAACTTCTGTCACTTTCCTCTGGAACATGAAAATCACATCTTTTATTACCACGGAAGCATCTTAATTCTTTCCCCAAACCATTATATTTAACAGGAAGTTTCTTAAGAGTTACTCTTAGAATTGTATTCATACTTCCATAAATGTTCTAATAGCAAATTTCATTTATAAATATTTAGTCCTGATTTTGTTCTGAGACCTGCACTGATTGCTATGCAGGACATACTGATGAGTAAGTAAGACAAGTTATTTTCTTCCTGAAAGTAGTAAATAAAAAGTTGAATAAAAAGAAAATTCATAGCAGGATAGTATTACTATACTTCAATGCAGTATAGTAATGATTTGTTACTTAACAATCCAAGCATCGTAAGTACTTTAAAAGTTTTTTTTTTTTCCTCAGTCCAGTTAGATTGCATGGTGGATTAAATTCCCAGTTAACTTACAAATCTGAACTTGGCTTTGTGCTATCTGGGCATAGTATCCAATAGAAGTTGAATTTCCCAGAGGGGAAAAAAAAAATCTTATGACAACCTAAGTAATGACACTCTCTAAAACTTTAGAACACTTGAAGATGAGAAAGGGTCTTAATGTTTCCATTTGGTTTGTAGCTGGATACCATATTAAGTTTGAAATAATATCTGAAGTTTATTAGGTACAAAACTAAATAAAGTACAATATTTACAACTCTATTTAATCTTTTTCTATCTAATTTTTCAACTTCTACACTTATTTAACTTAATTGTTTTACCTCCAGAGAAATTGTAACTATAAGATATTTAAGATCTACTCATAAAGAATGGTTTATTCACCAAATAATCATGAAGTACATATTGATTGCTGAACAAGACCTGCCCTCTTACAGGTATAATGGGTATTATAAAAGGTAAATCAATGGCTATCTACCCATGGACAAGAATGTTATAGCTAGAGTGATCACAAATCCTTATTTGCTTCCTAAATTAGTTTATGTCAATAGTTCCGAAGTATTTATTATTATCATTCCAGCTCATTGTCAGAAGGGCCTCCATTTGGAAGGTTAATTATCTGATCATGGTAAAGAGTGGAGAGAAAATGGGAATTGGAGTCAGATTTAAGATTAAATCCTGACTTTGTCTTTTGCCTTTTTATGACATTAGGCCTTATTTTCTTCATCTGGCAAATAGGGATCTTACCACCTAAATTAAAAGAATATTTGTGAGGATTTTTGAAGATATAATGAAATGTCTGTAAAATGCTTTGTCCTCCCATCCCTCACTCCAGGTTCCTGGCACCATGGTATAAAAAGAGTGAAAACTCTCTCTCTCTCTCTCTCTCTCTCTCTCTCTCTCTCTCTATATATATATATATATATATATATAATATAATATATTATTTCTAAATAATTAGAAATAATTAAATAATTATTAATCTATAAATATTATAAATATTTATAATTATATAATTATATAATATTATATATAATTATAAATATATAGATATGTAAATATTATATAATATTTCTAAGTAATTAGAAATAATTATTTTAGCGCCTTTAATAGTAGTTTTTCATGTTTTTTGAACAAGAGACCCTGCATTTTTATTTTTCATTGGTCCCATAAATTATGTAGCTGGCTTCATATTTCTAAATATTAAATATATATATTTTATATATATATATATAAATATAAAGCCTTTTCTTTTTTCCACACACTCTCAACTTGTCATAATGTATTTTGCTACTTTATGCTATTATAAGACAAAATAAAGTTAAAAATATTATCATGGATTTTACCATACATCTTTATACTCTATGATGCAAGTTTTAACCGTAAATATAAGAACATTTAACGCATATGCAGAATCACCAAAATTACACAATCTGTACTCCTTAGCTTGCGCTTGCATATGCATTTCATTCTCACTGAAACAGTGAAAAAGTAGCACAAAACTAACTCAATTGCTTTTACTTCACTTGATACATGCACAATTTATCAATTAGTAAGGAAGAACTGAAAGAAATAGAAACTGTGGATTGCCCTATCTTTTCCTTTACTTCTAAGTTATTATTTTCAACTTTAGTATTGGCTAATATAGGGAAGTAATATAGGTAAAAAGAACGATAGGGTTTCTTGATTACCTGGGTTTTTAAAAAGCCATCATCCAATGCCTTCTTTCCATATTCAATGTAAATTCTGGCTTAAATAGAAGAAAAGGTGTTTTCTTGTCATTACCCCATGAACGCAGTACAAGCATAGCGAACTTAGCTTGTACTCTGAGCCTGGCTGAGCTCCCACACTCATGAGTCCACTGGAATTCTGTACTCCTGAGCATTGCAAATACTCCATGCAAATAACACAGTATGAAATGTAGCAGACTTGTGTAATACATCTCTTCTGTTCATCTGCATATTCCATGTCCCACTGAATTTCATTTACAATTAAACACAAGTTCAACAATTATATTATCAAAAATTTCAACACAGTGACAACATTAAACTAAGCACAAGGTCCTTTTGAATGGTGGACACTGTCTGACATCACAGGTCACAAGCTCGTGAAGCTGGCCCTATGGAAGTATAAGAAAAGCTTTTCTGAGGCTACCATAAAAACCATGGCAATAAACACACAAGGCAGTTAAGGAAAGGGAGTGCCTTTGAAGTAACCAAGATCACAAGAGGAATACACAATGCAGAAAATACTCTATAAAATTGACTCTAGCCAGAAGTTCTCCAATACCTACCCAATTATACCCTTAACCACCACTGTCACTTTGGTAAGGAAAAACTCTTCTACTCCTACATGTACATTACTTTTAGCTTTTTACTTATTGCCAAAAATGAATTTTACTAATTATGTTATACCTTTCCCTAAATTGGCATAGGTAGGACAAGTGCTATTATCATATTTGATACTTTGAATTCTCATACTTTCAAAGGTCAATTAAGAGGCCAAGTTAATTTAGTCTTTTGAACAGGTAAAAAAAAACAAAAAGTGTGTTTTCCAAAGATCAATTTCAGTGTTCTATACAGGGTAAGTTGCCCATTGAAACTGTGCATATTGCAGTTGTGGAATTATCCACCTATTTATATATGACCTTTGCTGAAATAGTGAAGAAAACAGTAATATTTATACTATTAAAACTCTGGTCACAATCTGATGCAGGTGGAAGAAGGAAAGAAAGAAAGAGACAGAAAGACAGAAAGATGGAAAGACGAAAGAAAGAAAGAAAAGAAGGAAGGAAGGAAGGGAGAGGAGGACGGAAGAGGGAAAGGGTACTTCAATAATCTTTTATATTAGCATCTCATAATGGAAAAGTTAAAATGAAATCTAAATATTGCAGTTATAGTTTTACTGCATTTATATATTTTTCCATGCTCTTTCTGACTGAGGTTGTGTATATTTCTTAGGAAAATGAGACCAGGGTTACCATCAGTGAAATAAAGAAAAATATTTATTTTATTAATAAAATAGCATTTTATTTTGAACTGAGTCTACTACAAGGAACAAGATGGTCATAATTTAATGTCATTAACATAATTTTTTCTAAGTAAATATTTCCAAGCACTCCAAAAAATCTGAAAAAGAATCTGGAAATCAAAGTTCTGAAAGCCAAAATATGCTTTAAAATAAAAGTTTTTGACATAAATTAAATATTAGAACCGCCAAGCCATTAAAAACTAAATAATAAAGAACACAATTTGGGGCATATGTTGTTTGCACATATGTGTATATGGGTTTGTATTGTAAATATAAAATAATAAATCTAGGTGTAGCTCTGTCTGCTTCAATGCTTCCAGCTACTTTACCCCATTTGAAATAAATTGCACCTTAAATTTGAAGGCAATTTTCAGTAGTTTGGTGTGCAGTAGAAATTTCATCTTTGATATTTAGTAAGCCCGAGATCTTTCTAACTTGTGAAGTCTGCATGTCTGCAAACTAGGATGTCTGTGTTTGTGTTTATTACCTTTTTCATGCATGCCTTGAAATGACTAAATTACAGGTATTTTACATGTGTTTTGTGGTACAAGACAGATACAGTCCACTGGTATAATTTATCTTGAAACACCCTGTTTTACAAAATTACAGAAAAGCACTGCAATTTGCTCAATTTTTTATTTCTAAGACTATGATAAAATCTTCAAAGCCCAGAAGATGTCTTCAGATAAGACCTTAGCCATGCAATAAACAATTTTCATCAAAGCTCTGGGTTTGGGGAAATAGAGTACAATTGTGGATTTAAAATCTTGATAATGTTTCTTACTTATTATCTATTTTGTCTTTTGTATTTTGACCTAATTCAGCCACCAAAGGCATCAACTCTTATATAAGATTAGATACACACACACACACACACACACACACACACACACACACTCATACAGCAGTCCAAATCAGATTATCTACAATCAGGGTAATTGTGAAGAACAAAATTGTTCATCTGTACTGTGCAGCTGCCTTTTGGATTTAGCGTTTGATCCCAAGTGATTGCTGAAGCTACAACTCTACTAGAGCTCTTCTCTAAATCCAGTGGAACTTTTTTATTTTAAAAATCACTTTTTAAAAATGTGTTTTGACTTCTTCGCTCTTTCTATCAGAATAATATATGAATATCTAAAAACCCAGTGGAAAACGTGTAAACCTTATGATATTTAAATAAAATGCAAGATAATTTGATACTGAAGATAATTCTTACTGATTTTCAATGAATTTTCAAAATATTCTGTGTCTCCAATTCAGTTTTAAATGTTGTCTTTTTAATCACTGTATGTTAGAAAAATATTTATGTTTATGAGTAATTGAATTTTACTGATTTTGAAATTTTGGCATAAATGTTTGACATTTCATTAAAGACAGAAGTATTATAATTAGTTATAAAATGAGTTTTATATTAGTGTGGGTGAATGTGTAAGAATTTATATCCATTTTTTTCTTATGTTAAATCTTTCTATTTAATATTCTGGATAATCTACCAGGATATTTATTATGTACTGGTATAGCTCAATTGGCTGAAGTTAAATTCTGCATCTAAATCTATTATTTCCAACGTTTCTTGATATAAAATGTTACCATTACTAAAGACACTTTCAATCTTTCTTCTTTATAAAAGAACTAGTTAAGAGATTACTTAGTCTGTAGATATTAAAAAGGAAGCAGTTGATAGAGGTTTTCCACCTTACTCAGATTCTTCCCCCAACCTCACGAAGTACACACCCTCATTAGTTGATATGTTTTCCAAATTCAGTTTCTGCCTTGAAACAATTCTTTTATATAATTTATAAATCTTAAAATTAATAAGAAAGGCATTCATTTATTCATAAATTCAGAGTCATTGTTTATTTCATTAGCGTAATATTTTCTGTTTTTCACACTTTAAGACCTGAGTGACCTCCACCATTTGTATTGTCTGTTATACTTGAATTTAGGCCTTCTATTGGCCCACAGCACACATTGGTATGGGTTCTCGGGTCCCATAAACTTTCCGCTCTGCATCAGTGGTTCTCATGCTAGCATTTTACTTGTTTCTCTCCTGAACATTGTCTCTGACTTTCCATAGACAGTTAGTTGCCCTCACCATAGAAAAACCAAGTAGTGTTAGGAGTAATAGCTTAGTAATGGTGGCAGTGTGTTAGCAATACCACAGGCATTGATTTTCTTGGTAAAATTATTGATGCTCACTTAAGGGATCAGAGCCCCCCAAATACTAATACAATCCAATCTATAAGAGGTAGAAGTCTAGATTTAGAGAAACATTATTTCAGTTATTACAGTTGTAATAATTAACATTTATTTTGAGCTTGTTGCATGGTAGGCATGGTCATGAGTATTTTGTATGTGCTATCATTTTGAATCTTTATAATTCTATGGCTAAGATTATTCACATTTTTCATGTAATTAGAATAAAATTAATCAAAGTTTTATGTTTTTCAGATATAATAGAGCTAAGAATTTTTACAGTTCATATTTCATTATTCCAATCCAGGGTCACTCAACTTTAGAGCACATTCAGTGTTATACGCCTGAGCATAATAGAGAGCAAGATATGTATATCTCAATAAACAACAAAGTAAGCCTGAGAAACACCATTTCAGCAATAGATGCATCTAAAAGAGGTAGAAAACTGCAAAATGGGCACAGCTTCAATACAGGGATCAACTTAGTCTGACTAGAACCTTGAACTACACTAAGGAGGGCACTTGGTGGGATGAGCACTGGGTGTTATACTAAGTTAGCAAATTGAATTTAAATTTTTTAAAAACGGAAAAATAAAAAGAGCCTTGAACTAGATCTCAGGGAAGCAAACTTTTTTGTTCTCTTACCTATGCAAATGATTAAGCTCACTTGGCTTCTGTAGGTACGAGGATTTTAAGTATCAGTAAATTAATAACACTTGTGTTTCTTAATTTCAATATGGAAAATGACATAGGATAATTAGTAAAATTCCTTTCTGAATAAAAACATTCAGTCTATTGATTAGCCTTTTTAAAACTACATGCAAATGTTCTAAGAACAGCAGGTTTTCAGTAGGACTAGTCAAGTATTACTAGTGACCTGAGAAATACACATTGATCAATAACAATATTATATACCAAGGTAAAGAATCAGGGAAGAGAGGAGCCTGGGTGGTGCAGTTTGTTAAGTGTCTGACTCTTGGTTTTGGCTCAGGATGAGATCTCAAGGTCATGATCTGAGGGTTGTGAGATCAAGCCCTGCATTGGGCTCCTCACTCAGTGTATGGTCTACTTAAGACTCTTTCTGCCTCCGCCCCTCCTCCTACCGCCCCCCCTCTCTTTCTCTCTCTCTCTCTAATGAATAAATAAATCTTTAAAAAAAACAATCAGGGAAGAAAAAAATATATGGAATGATTTCTTCCCTTAATACTCTAATAATGTAGTAAAAAGATGATAAATACATAAAATGTAATTTTTAATTTTTTTTTTATTTATGATAGTCACACAGAGAGAGAGAGAGACAGAGACAGAGACAGAGACACAGGCAGAGGGAGAAGCAGGCTCCATGCACCGGGAGCCCAACGTGGGATTCGATCCTGGGTCTCCAGGATCGCGCCCTGGGCCAAAGGCAGGCGTTAAACCGCTGCGCCACCCAGGGATCCCACATAAAATGTAATTAATAAAAATATCTGATGAACTGATTTGCATACAAGGGATAAAATGGAAAATGGGAAAGAAATCAATAAGTAAAAGGCAGATGACTATTGAATCCTCATGGTAGGGAAGCCAAAGTGGGGGCTTTGAAAAAGAAAAAGATTTGAATAAATATAATGAAGTGTAATTATTCTCTCTGGTTTTCTGTTTCATGGGCCTGAGATCTTCGTAACATTAGTTTGCTTGTGTTATTAACTGAATGTTTATGCCCTCCCCAAATTCATTTAATTAAGCCCTTATGTGATAGCATTTAGAGGTAGAAGCTTTGGGAAGTAATTAGCTCATGAGAGTGGAGCCCCCAAGTTGGAGAAGAGGAAAAGAACTAGTCTTCCTCCCTTTCTCCCTCTGCACCCCTCCCCCCTTTTCTCCCTCTGCCATGTGAGGATGAAATGAGAAGATGGCCCCATCTGTAAACCAGAAAGAAAGCCTTTACCAAGAACTCAATCATGCTAGCCTCTTGATCTTGGGCTTCCAGACCCCAGAATTTTGAAAACATGTCTGTTGTTTAAACTACCCAGTCTATGGTCTGTTATAGCAGTCTGAACTAAGATCCTTAATCTGCCTTCACTTACGGAATTGAAGCTTAGTAAAGACTAAATAAGTGAGTCTTGAAATATTTTACATGCAATATCCCACTTGTGTTATAAAAACATATCCAATAGTATGTACTATTATCCTTATTTACAGATCACAAAACTAATGTTCAAGGGAGTTAAACGCTGCCTATTGTCATATAGTAAACTCAAGATCTAGAATTTGAACCTAGTACATTGATACCAGAAGTCACATTTTATTACATTATCTTCAAATACTAAGATACTGTTTAAAGTGTGGTATGTACAGTTAATAACAAGTGTTAATTAAGTATGTTGAGAAACTAGAACACTTGTAAACTGTCACTGGGAATGCAAAATGGTACGGTCACTATGGAAAACTGTATGGTACCTCATGAAAAAATCAAAAATAGAATTATTATATAATGTAGCCATTTCATTTCTGGCTATATGCCTCAAATAATTGAAACTAGGAACCTGAGGAGATATTTATACAACCATGTTCATACCAGCATTTCTTATAATTTCTTATAATAGCCAAAAGGTGAAAGAAATCCAAGTGTCCATCAATGGAAGAATGAATAAACAAAACGTGGTATATACATACAATGGGGTATTATTCAGCCTTAAAAAGGAAGGTAATTTTGACATATGCTACAACATAGGTGACTTGAGGATATTATGCTAAATGAAATGACACAAAAACATAAGTACTGTATGATTCCACTTACATGCACATACCTATAATCAAAATTATAGACACAGAGAGTAGAATGTGGTTTCCTGGGGCTGGGGAGAGAGAGTAAGGGGAATTATTGTTTAAAAGGTACAGAGTTTCAGTTTTGCAAGGTGAAAGGTGTTCTATGAATGGATAGTGGTGATGGCAGTACAACAGTATGAATGTACTTAGTGCCACCAAACAGAACACTTAAAAATAGTACATGTTATATTACCATGATTAAAAAAACTCAATCTAAACTTTAAAAAAAGTGTGGGGTGTGTATCCATCTATCTGTGTATGTTTCTGTGTTTTATGTTGGGGAGTTGAGGAAGATAGTGGACGTTCTTTTTTAAAAAATTAAAGGAGAAGAAAAAAAGAAGGCACCAAAATAATAGTAATTAAATTTTGCCAACCACAACTTCTGAATAACTTGACCTTTCATTTTTATAATACATTGGATAAGAAAGAAGTCAAAATTACCCACACATGCAATTTTAGTCACTTTTCTAAGAAACATGTTTGGTACAGGTTCCACGCTGACATCTCTTAATTAACTAATCATGATTTTGGAACACTAGTCCATGCTGGTTTATAAATCAAACACTGAACCAAAAGGTAGGTCACAAGAACTCCAACTAAAGACACTATAATACACTCTTTAATTGCTGCGCTGTCTTTTTCTTTAAAGTTGTAATTCCCCAATTTTGGATATCACAGTAAAGTTGACACAGAAGATAGCATCTTAACATAGTATTACTTAACAAAGATGGCTGTCATTTCTGTCACATGAAAACCCTGTCAGGAACCACACTTCAACTTTCTGTTGCCATAGATACCACTTTTCCTCTGTGATCAAAAGTGAAAAACATAGCTCAGTGTCATGATTCAAAATATAAAGAATTGAAACCACTTCAGAAATATATACAAAGATTCAAGAGCAAGTCTCTTATCACTGGGATTTCAGTCACACAAAGTAAAATTCTAGAGCATCAATTGTTGCTTGGCCAGTGGAGAAGTTGAAGAATAGAATACTAATGATGCAAAATGACTCCATATAACAGCAAAACAAGTTTGAATCAATGCATTGCTTCTAGGTGTATTTTTTTCTTTTTTCTTTTTTTTAGTTATTTTTTTCATTTATTAATAAAAGAATGTACCTGGGACCTCATATCCAAGTTGTAAAACTTAACCTGGACAAAGTTAATTTCCTGGTATATTGATTAAAGAGCAAACTTGACATTAAATATTGTCATTGTTTTATCCTGAACTGCATTTAATTTTATCCTGAAGAATGGTAGTCAGATATTATCTATGAATTTAAGGGCATATTGGCAAATGGTGCATATTTGTACACCAGAGAAGTCTGAAGGGCAAAATTATTCAAATTAAAATTAAAGCCCTGATGGAAATAATTATAAGGCTGGAAAACACCTGTACAGCAGTAAACAACATGTTCAGGAAAAGAGTCACTTTCAGAGATTACCGTGGTCATCTAGCTATTGTGGAGTTTTGCCAAGACTATTGTGGGAAATGTTAACCTTCTGTGGTCTCTTGTGTCTTCTGGGTATGGAGAGTGACAGGAGAAATGAGTCTATGCTCGAATGCCTTTGAAACTTATAGGGATTAAAAATGCACATTTATTCCCCCCTTTTTTTCCTTGTGGGTCTTATTTATGGAATATTGCAGTAAGTGCAAGTTGAATAGTCCTGGTCTAAGTAAAAATAGCTAATTAAAATGAGGAGCCAGCAAAATAATTATTCATATGATAACTTTTTTTCTGAAAACTAGTTTTTATACAAAAAGGCAAATGGGAAGAGACTGTTAAATTGTTACATTTACTAATACAAACAGCATTATACTATATTGAATAATATTTTGGGGATCAAAATTCCTTCATGAGTTATTACCTACAATAATTGGGAGGCAACAGGCATGATAGGTGAGCCTAAGTGCTTGGGGTTAGATAGAACTGGTCTCTACCACTGATTAGTATGGATGTTGAGTAAGTTACTTAAATTCTTTAAATCTCAATTTTCTTACCACATAATGCTAGTAATAATAATATTTACCTGGTAAGATTATCACAAAGTTTAAGTAAATAATATTATCAAATTTCTAACCACACAAAAAAATCCTCTGAGTAATATTTTAAGATTTTATTTATTCATGAGAGAGGCAGAGACATAGGCAGAGGGAGAAGCAGGTTCTCTGAAGGGACCCTGATATGGGACTTGATCTGGAACTCCAGGATCATGTCCTGAGCCGAAGGCAGACACTTAACCGCTGAGCCACCCAGGTGTCCCTGAACAATATGTTTTAAAGCCCAATATTGAGTGACGTAGAAAAAAAAAAAAACGGCTATTTACAAAGATGAAACACGTCATGTTGTTTGATGGAAAGTCTCAATTTTGGTTTTCTTCTCTCTCTCTCTCTCTTTTTTAAGGATTTGTTCATTTCTTCTAGAAAGAGAGAACAGAGGAAGAAGAGGAGGGAGAGGAGAGAATATCCTCAAGCAGACTCCCCACTGAGCTCTGAGCCCACCACCAGGCTCCTTCTGACAACTCTAAGATCATGACATGAACCAAAATCCAGAGTCAGACCCTTAACCAACTGAGCCATGCAGACACCTCAGAGACACTGGATTTTGTAAGAAAGAATATTTGTTTCCAAAGTATATTTTTCTTTTAGCACAATTCCAAACAAAACACTAGTGGGATTTATTTGGGAATGGGCGAAGATCATGTAGAAGAATAAATGGGATGCAATAAATACAAATAATTTTAGAAAGAATATTAATATATTAATGATTCTAAAGTTTTAAAGATTTACTAACAAAATTCTGAGTAGTGTGTTCATGTTTGAAGAATTGTGAAGAGGATTAATAGAGCATCCATAAATCAGAAATAGAGTCCAGCATATATAATACTTTGCTGCCATAAAAAATGTTATATAATAAAGTCAGTAGAGAAATAAATAGCTACCCTCTAGAAGTGGGTATTAGAAGTATTAGGCTAATTTGTTAGGAAAGAAAAGCTAGATTATATATTTTAGATAGAAATAATGAACAAATATGCTAAAACATTAGATGTAAAACTTAGAGTCATTTAAAGATTTAGTAGAAATAACAGACTAGGAATGCAAGTTGAATATCTAGGTGCACAGAATCACTGTAAAATTCTTGAAGGAAAAGTGTATATATGTAAATCAATATGTTGAATGTTACATGTCAGTAATTTCATAACCAAATATATGAGGCAAATGGCCAAGTGAGATACAATGTTTGCAACAATAGTATTACAAAAAGATGGCTTTCAAGTCAAATAAGTAAGTGACTAACTCTGCAACAGAAAAAAATGGCTCAAATCATTTAGGCATTTTAGAAAGGAAGAAATACAAATGGACAGTAAACACATAAAGGTTTACATTACCAATAATTAAGTAATGCAAAATTTTAAAAGATCTCATTATCCTTCATAAAATTGGCAAATACAAAAAAAAAAATCCAAAAATAGAGATTGTTTGGTGGGACAAGCATCCTCATAAAGTAAAGGATTCTCACAAGTAAAAATTGGCATAAGCTTTTGGCAAAGCAACTTGGAAAAACAGAGCTTTCACTCTTTTCATTTTCTTTTTCCAATAATAGTTGTTGCCAGAACTCACCCTTAGGAGATGGGAAACCAATATACATAGAAGAGTTTTCATTTTAGTGTTTCTGTGATAATAGTAGGCATCCTAGTTATCATTAATGATGAATAGTTAAATAAATGATGCCACATCCATTAATTGAATTACATATCCATTAAAACTATTTTTAAAAATTCTTTAATGACATTAAAAATGTTCAAGGTATATTAAATGGGACAAAAAGACAAATCAGAATAAGAAATAATTGCATAATTGAATTTTGTGTAAATAAATACATGCATTCCACATTTGTAAGTGTATTCTCACAATAAATCCAATTAGAATACTAACAGCGATGTAGTTGTAGAGTGGTAGTGAAAATACATCTCAACCTCTTCTCTATACATTTTGTATTTGCTTTATTTTATTTTTTTCCATGTTAGAAATACTTTATTACATCAAGACTCATTCCAACACTATTAACATTTTAAATGAATGAATATTGAAAATTAAATACATTTTTGCAGTTATAGAAATAATAAAGTTTTCTGCTTAACATCTTGGGATATTTTTTAATATCTTGGGATATTCTTCAATTAAGTTACTCTTTTATTATTAAGGACATATCAGATATTAAACTGAGAAGAAGAGATACTACACTTGATTTTAGCCAAATGGCTGAGAAGCTAACTAGTTATTCTTTTTATTATTGTGATTATCTCCTCTTTCTACCAATGAATCATTTTGAATAGCTAATATAGGTGCATGGCACAAAATTCAGAAGATACAAAGAAATATATAGTGGAAATCCATCCTTCTTCCTCCTCTGCCTGGTATCCACCTAACTCACCCACTAAGGGTTATTGATGTTATCAGTTTCTTTTTTATCATTCCAGATATGATTTATATATTTTAGAATAACCCTTCAATACACACACACACACACACACACACACACACACACACAAATAGTAGTATACCCTTCTGTACTATTCTGCATATTGTTTTTCTCACTTAATATTTAATGATGTATTTTCGTATCAGTACATATACAAGTGTTCCATTCTTTTTAGTGATTTCATAGAATTCAGTATCAACACAATGTAATTTATTAACTGTTCCCATTATGATGGGCAATTAGGTAGTTTTTAGCCAATTTGCATTTACAAACAATGTAACTAGTAAACTAAAACTAGTTCAGCTTTTTAGTTTTGAAATTTACTGTGAGAGACACCTGGGTGGCGCAGCAATTGAGCGTCTGCCCTCAGCTCAGGGCGAGATCCCAGGACTGGGGATCAAGTCCTGCAGCTGGCTTCCTGTAGGGAGCCTGCTTCTCCCTCTGCCTGGGTCTCGGCCTCTCTCTCTCTCTCTCTGTCTCTCATGAATAAATAAATAAAATATTTAAAAAAAAAGAAAGAAAGTTACTGTGAAATTGCCTTCCATGGCTTTATACCATTTGTAATCTCATCAGTAACAAATGGACATGTTTATTTCCCCTAGACAATATGGGTTTGATCAAGCTTTTTGATTGCCAATATGGAGATGAAAAATGGCATCTCATTGTAGTTTTAAAGTGCACTTCTCTTCAAGAGTGAGGTTGTTTTTCATATGTTTAACAGTCATTTATATCTCGTTTTGAAGCTAAAGTTTGTAGCACAGTTTGATCTGATCATTGCATTCCACTTCATGCCCTGTAGAACCCGAAGATGCCTTTATATCTCCACTGCTTTCATATCAGTTTAGGTCACTTTGACTGCACATAACATAAAATCCTGGCTCAACTGACTTTAATAGTGAGGGAAATCTTTTATCCTACATTATATTATGTCCTAAAATAGAGTAACACTAGGGTTGGTTAATTAAGCTACCTCAGCAAGGAAACTGAGGTCCCTGCTCTTTCTATCTTTCTGATTGCCACACTCCAACTCGATTACCTCATGGAAGGAAAAAGGCAGCATCACAGCCTACTGACAATAAAAATGATAATAAAGCTAGTTTAAATTTTGCAAATTTGAATTACAGAAAGGTATAAAATAAGAAGTAAATTTTCCTTCTCTTCTACTTTGAGTCTCTCTCCAAAAGAAACCACTTAAGTTCTTATAATTATTTGAAAAATAAAGAAAACTAAGACTATGTGCATACCTGAGTATCTCTATTTATATTTCATGCATTCATTTGTTTATTTTAAGCCCCAAAGAGACCCATATTTTATATATCATTCAAAGCTTCACTTTTTTTCACTCATTATTCCTTAAAGATTTTTCTAGTTAGGCTATATAGTCCTCTGTTTGTCATAATTTTTAATCGGTCTCCTTGCTGATAAAGACATTGGTTAGTCCTATTTGGAGGCTACTATAAATAAAGCTGCAGTGGACATCTTTGCATATTTATACTGGCATACTTCTACAAGTCCAAGTTCCTAACAGTGGATCAAGGTGAAAGAAAGTACATTTTACTTTTTAATTTTTTTTTATATTTTTACTATTTTATTTATTTACTTGAGAGAGAAAAAGTGGTGGGGAGGGTCAGAGAGAGAGACAGAAGCAGAATCCCCACTGAGCAGGAAGCCCGATATGGGGCTTGATCCCAAGACCTGGAGATCGTGAGCTGAGCCTAAGGCAGATACTTAACAGACTGAGCGGCCCGGGTGCCCTGGGAAAGTACATTTTAAACTTGATGGTGAAATTTACCTCCAGAAAGGTAGTCCCAGTGTACCTGACCACCAAGAGTGTATGAGAGTATCTGTTTTCTGTTGATAGAGAATCTTGCCTCTTCCAGGAGCCCCTTGACATCTGGGTGTCACCAGATGGGTAATGAGGATGGGTGCTCACCAGGAAGCAAGTCTAGCCCCCGTGCTGGGGGCATCAGCTGTCTCCCTCCATAGTCTTTGATTTCTTATTGATTGTGAAGTGGCAGTCACAGTGTGGGAGCCAGTAGTCTCTTTTCTTGGGTGTAGCGACCACACCCTGGATTTCCCTTATCATTTTAGCATGGTTGTCCTATTTGTCCCAAGGTGAGAGAGTGAAGAACCACTTCCTCTTACTCTTTCAGGTGAAGAAGGCATGTAGACAGAGGCCCTCTCCTGTTGCCCAGACAAAAATTCAGATAATCCCAGAGCAGGTGAGACTCTCCTAGGCATCCTAGGCACGTGGGCCTTCTCCCCTGGGTATGGGTCTTCCCCATCTTCAGTCCTGTCTGAGTGCTATGAATACCTGACTTTGGGCGCTGGACCTCAAGGCTGCACTTGACATGTGAGAGGCATCTGGTCAGTTGTTGATGTGCTCAACCTTCCTTGCTGGTCTGTCATTTGCTGACATTGGCTTTTCTACAGCCTGGTGTATTCTTCAAGGCATTTTCCCTTGGGAAAATGTCTTGTCTATTTTTATTTTTCTCTCTTCTGATCCTCATGTTTAGCTGATTGAGTCTACTAGCTTTCTCAGGCACTGGAGATATTGACCCATGGCAGCCAGGGTAAGTGCATCCTCCTCTTTCTGAATTAGCCACTATGGCAAGATACCACTGTGGCTCTTCGACTTTGGTTCACTAAACTCTGTCATATGGCACAGTCCTTGGTGTCTCAGCCTTCAGACCTGGTCAGCAAGCTGCCAATCCACAGCTCTGGAGCTAGGAAGATAGCTGAGCTCTGTGCTTGTTCTCTGGCTGACTGCTCATTGGTGTTCCTTTCTCCTGCCAGCTGCATATAACAAAATCAATAAAGCCAAGAAGCAGACAGCAGAAACTTTTGATGAGAGAAGATAAAAATGAATGTGATATGGCTATGCTTGGTGGCCTACAGTTTCTCTGGGCCCTGTTCATGCAGCTATCTTAACTTTTCTTCCTGGAGCTTTATTTAGTTTCAGCAACTCAAAGACTCTTAAACCCTGACTCCCAAAAGAACCCTGGTCTCAGGGGTGGGTTTTAAGGACATTCTTAGGTATAAAAGCAATGACTATATCTAATTCAACATTTGAAACAGTAATATGTGCCAAGAATCTTAAGCATTTTACATGTTTCAAATAATATAAAACTCAAACCACCCTGTGTGCTAAATTTTATTGTCTACATTTTTTTTCAGATGGGGAAATTAGGGCACAAAATTAATTTTCCTGAGACTATAAAACAAAAACACAGCAAAATAGCATTCAACCCAAGGCATGTTTGACTCTCATGAATTTAGGTTAATACTCTAAATTATGGCAGTCATTGTTTCTATATAGTTCTTATAACACTAATGAATTAATTAACTAATAAATTATTTAACACATTACACTAATAAATGAATTAATATATGAAGTATTAGTATATCAAAGTTGAAAGGATATTCAGCCTCAGTCTACTCTAAATCATTGGAATTTGATTATCCAAGGCTCACAGACATTTCCTAGGTTTTAATATTCATGTTGGAATTCTTCCTAAGAGAAAAAGAATACCTTTTATTACTATTATTGTTGGTGTTTCTTAAATAACCTGTAGAACAAATAACAATAAGGAAACCACGGGGCAGCCCGCGTGGCTAAGGGGTTTAGCGCCACCATCAGCCCAGGGTGTGATCCTGGAGACCAGGGATCAAGTCCCACGTCAGGCTCCCTGTATGGAGGTTTCTCCCTCTGCCTGTGTCTCTGCCTCTCTCTCTCTCTCTCTCTCTCTCTGTGTCTCTCATGAATAAATAAATAAAATCTTTTAAAAAAATAAGGAAACCATGTCTAGTAATTAGCTGCTAAAGTACGCCTTCCCTCATTGCACAAAAATGCTTTTCTGCATTGATAATAACATGTTATGAAAAATAATTTGTGACCTCAGCTTATAACTAGTCTGCCTATAATTAACATTATTGAAAAACTCCAAGTCCTAACCATATTTTCAATGGAAGGGAACATATTGAGGAAGGAGAAGAATTCATATAAATTATTTTTAACAGCTTTGTTATATTTTTTACATAAGATTCTATTTAATAGTGTTTTCCTTTTGCAATGTTCTACATTTTAAAATATATATTTACTAACAGACTCCAGCAGTGTGATTAAAAATTTAAGAAGTTATTTGAAGCAAATCTTATTAGTATTTAAAATATCTGTAAGTACACACATAAGAAGGATGCTATCTTTTTATTCAAAATCAATGTTTTTTATGCTAACTAAATGAATTATAAAATTGTCAATGAAGTTTCTGGTATTTCCAAAAATGAACTTATCTAATTTCAACCATATTCTGAATAAATCCATATTCATTGAAAATTATATCATATGATAACTCAATACATATAAATTATAAGAAGTCTGATTTCATATTTTTAATGGCCAACTTCTTATGTACTACCAGTGTTAGTGTCAGCCATCTCTAGTGCATCAAGACTTCCCTCGACTGCAACAAAAGTGTAGTGAGCAGGTGGGGATCTATTTCAAACTCTCAATTCAGCCCCTGTGGGGCTCTTTCAGTAACAGATGAAAATTTCTGCATTTCATTTCTTCTATTTCATATTTTTTCTAAATTAACATTTCTCGAATACACAGAAGTTTGTCACATTAGACTGAAAACAAAAATGCAAATGCCAAAATAAATTTGACAGCACAAATTGTTCTGTAACTGGTCTTATAGTTCTTTTTTATTATAATTCTGAAGACTTCTGACAAATTTTTTATCTGAATATGTGTATGTATATATACATACAACTTGTATATTATGCATTTTTTAGGAACAGTGACAATAACAGCAATAACGATCAATTTTTTCTTCTTTGCTTTTAGAGAGGAAGAGTAAATAAAGAATCAAGCACCCTGGGAAATTATATTTTTCCTATGGATCCCAAAATTAGTGAAATGGATGTATAAGAGAATTTTGTACATAAAATACAGCACTGTAACTAAAAATCTGAGCATAAAACCTCAACTTATTTTGAAGTAACTTTTACTTTTTAATATGATCAAAGACTTATAAGTTCTAATGGCACTAGTTTTGTATTAACAGATTGAATATTAGAATGAATTACACCTGCTCCAAAATTCTGATGTAAGCTAGAAGAATCAAAATGGAATCAAAGTGTATTTTCTTTAAATCCAAAATAACACACTTACTATGAATAAGCTTAAGCATGTGCCTTGTGTCTGTGTGTGATACGTATATAATTTTACAAAGCGTACTTATATATTTTTTCAGTTATTTCATTTAAAACTATTTATTTACTGAAGCAACTAAAACAATAAAAAATACATATTATATTTAATTTTACCTCAAGTTTTAAGATAATTGAATATAAATAAAAAGAAATACTAAGACATTCGTTACTTACTGTTGTTCATAACTTTATATTTAAGATTAAAATTATTTCAACAGATTTAATTTTGACTCTGGATTTGCCATAGTAATCAACTAGGCCAAGAATCCATCTGGGAGTACCAGACTTTCAACAAAGAAAAATGCTTGTGATTAACATGCCCAAATATTATAGCATTTGAAAAAAGAAAAATGCAACATATGTAAACAGAAATGACAGAATAATTTGCCCCAAAGCACACAGAGCAAACAAACCTAAAGGAATAGCAAATGAAACTTAAATAAAGATCAATTCCATAATAGCTCAGTATTATTTTTCTTAAAAAACCAGAGCAGTATAGATCTAAAATGATGTTAATATATATGACCAACCCAGCTCCCAGAAAAATCACAAGATTCAAGTCTCCTTTGCTACCAGCATGTATTTGTCTCCCTTCCAATATTTGAATTGATCTTTATTTATTCAGTATAAATTACTGTGGAAATGTTTTAATGAAAAATAACAAAATCTAAGAACAAAAAAAATAGCTGGTTATGTAATATGTTATTTAATCTTTTTAAATGAAGCCTCATTTTAAAAATAAATAGACTAAAGACAGAGTAGTTAATTATATGCATTCTCTTGAGTTAGTTCTTTATGATTTGACAACTTGCACGGCAGCTGTTCCCGTAAATATGACAATAAATTTCTAAATCTCCAGAGAACTGGTAAATACAGGCAGATGCACTTAACTGCTGGTAGGCAACAAAAGTCAGACTGCAGGAAACGGTGGCACTAATGTAGCTCTTGATTAATCTCTAATTACAGTTTTGTCATCTTAGCAGGGAGACAAAACTATATCACTTCCTAAATAGGCAAGCAGCATTTTGGCACCTAGCAACCGACAGTTCGTTCCTATTAGCTGCAGTGGACTCGATGCTGTTACAAGGGAGGTGGTTATGGATCACTGCTCTATTATTTATGGAGCAGCATTTCCAGAGGCCTTCACAACAGTAGATAAATTAGCAGCTTAATAGGCCAGCACTAACTAAAAACATAGCATAAGCTGAAACATCAAGTATGAAATTAAAATGTGACTTGCCCATAATGTTTGCATCATACATAGGAAGAAATGCTCATTCATTTCTGTTAATTATTCAACAAACAGAGCATGAATGTGACCATATTAATGAAAACCATATAGACACCTTTTCAATCATTTCACATTGTTTCATAAAGTACTTATATTAAATCTTTCAAAGAGACATTTTTAAAAATTCATTTTCCTCCCCCTTAGGGGATTCTCTTGGTTTCATTCTTAAGCCCAGGGATAGGTGGCAAGCATTAATTAGAACTAGTGCATCCACAAGAGAGCCCTGAGTATCAGTGTAAAAGTGCCTTATTAAGCTCAAAATGGGCAAATGAGGCTGATTCTCATCATGCTTCCACTTCTCTTTCACTTTGGGTGTGATGAAAAAGTCTAAGAAATGACCTCACACCTCTGTCTGTGTCAGTAATTTGAAGGGAGATATAAAATTCTTAAGTATTTTTTTTCAAAAGGCAATCCATAGGCAGGTTTACTTAATTAAAATTAATGGAACATCTTCCTTAATCTTAATAGTAGAGACTCTATTATTAATAAGATCCTGACCAGGAGAACCCAAAATGTAATACCCAAAATGATGTTTTTTCATTTCCTCCAATTTTAATAAAATTTATTATTATTATTATTAAGATTTTATTTATTTATTCATGAGAGACACACAGAGAGAGGCAGAGACACAAGCAGAGGGAGAAGAAGCAGGCTCCATGCAGGGAGCCTGACATGGGACTTGATCCCGGGACTCAAGGATCATCCCATGGGCCGAAGACAGACACCAAACTGCTGAGCCGCCCAGACATCCCTAAAAATTATTTTTAAACAAAATGGCATGACATGTATTTTTAAAGCATCCTGTTATATTTTTAATTATAATAATTCTTTATTATAAGAATTTCCTCCAAAATGAAAATGTCCTATATTTCCATCATTGCATAACTTCAGAAAAATATTTTTTTCTGATAACACAAGTTGTAGAGTTATTTTTAAAAAAAACTATTATGAACAAAATTAAATTTCTTTAATTCAACTGCCCAGAATATCCTGTAATAGTTGAGAAGCCATTGTACTGAAATAAGACCACTTTTCAAACTGTTTTCATTTATACATTTATCTTTTGAATAATTCTTTCTTAACAATAACTCAAATCTCTATTATCATAAATTCTGAATATAAATTTTCAGTATCATTATGTCACATTATCCTACAAGGAATAATGGAAGAAGGCAAAGTTTGGAAAGAGAGCCACGGTTCAATATTAGTATGTAGAGCCAATGTCTTTGAGATATTCAAGGGAAGATGTAGTTAGCCAGTTCGATGGGTCTGGAATTCAGTGAACTCAGAGCTAGAAATAGAAATTTTAGAATCATTATCCCAAAGACAGTAATTGAAGTCATAGGCATGGATGGGATAGTATAAAGAGAATGGAGCATGAGAGAAGAGTGAAATCAGGAACAACCCTTCAGGAACTTCAACATTTAAAAACCAGCCAGAAAAGGTTGAAGTGGAAAGACTGAGAAGAAATGACCAAAGCGCATGAGAAAATGTGGTAAATGTGCCCCTGCCAATGCCAAAGAAAGGGAGTTTAAAAAAAAAAAAAATGGAAAGGCCATTTGAATACAATCAGAAGATCAAGTATTGAGAGAACTAGGGGGAAAAACTTGATTACTAATAAGAAGGTGAGCAGAATGATTTCAAGGGAATGATTTCAAGGGAATGATGGAAGCCAAATTTGAGATGTAAATAAATGAGAAATATGAAAAGTGAGTGGAACAACCACTTTGTTCTATTAAATGTTGGCATTAAAGGGGAGAAATTCAATGACAGCTGGAAGGCTTGATTGTGTTAGTGCCCCTATTGTCTTAGAAAGTAAGAGAGTTAAAACGATGCCAATACACAGAGAGATAAGATTGAAATAAATATTTTAAGAGTTCCCAGGTATGGCAGGGTCTTCTTTTTTGTCCTAAGGAGCTTCATACTGATCTTTGATAGTGGTGTTTGGGTGTGGTAAGAATATGAAGAGACAGGAAATTTATTCTCACTATTTTCAATCTCTGAGTGATTCTTTTCTGATGCTCATGGCATTTGGGCCAACCTATAACTGTGATATAAGTAGAAATTTTGTAGCAATTCTCAGGTGAGCCAAGTAAGTTTGTCTCTGTGTCTATCAGAGCTCCCTCAGGATGGTTATGATGAAATTACAGGTCCATCCCTAAATTCTGCTTGTTAGGCTAATCTGCTGGAGACCTAACACAACACAGGTTATAAGATGCCAAACCATGTTCTCCAATGAAAAAGCAAGTGTTCTCAACAGAATAATACAGCATAGAGAAAGTGGAAAAGGTACCTTTGACTTTTTCTATTTCCTCTTAATTCACAGCTTTGGACCTTTGCTGTGGGTTTCATCTTTCTTCCCCCCACCCCCCACTTTTCATTTCCAAGCTTCTAAATTTGCTCTTCTCACCTGCTCTCAGGAAATTCATTCTTGCTCCCCCAATTTTGTGTTTCTCCCTTCCCCACCATTTTTACTTTCAACCTTGGTCTCTTTTTTGTGCCTTACAGAGTAAAGTATTTCAACTTAGTCTAGATGATCACAAAGGCTTCTTTTACTTACTTCTTTGGATTCTAAACAGGAAGTGCTAGGGCCTGTAAGCAAGAAGCATGGGTAAAAGCAGATCCTCCCATTATGACTTACTTCCCTATCAGAAGCGCTATGACTAAGTTTTTCACTTGTTTACCTAAAAATCAAGCTCACCTTAATAAAGAATTATGTTACTTCAGTGGTAACGCAGCTTAATCTCATTTGGGTAGAATATATTCCTTCTTTGAGCATGATTTTGATTTGACTTTTGTGGAACAATTACATGACTATTATTTGCAAATAAATGTTTTGTTTTTTTCCCCCTTGAGTAAGGTATTTTAGGCTCCTCCATTCTAGTGTAAACAACTCTTTCTTTCTTGGCCTTCTAAATCTCTCCTTACACAAAATGAGGGCAGGATGGTTTCTAGACCACTATCCTTCTTAATCTTTCAGAAATTTAAGATGTGTGAGATCCAGAGCAATGGTGAAAAGACTGGCTCTAGAGGGAAGGCAACTTCTCTTGGGAACAAGGAGAAAATACATACAAATGTCCAAAAATTAAAGAACATTTGAGTGATTTTTTTTTCTCATGCTTTCTATTTTCTTTGTGATGGGGAAAATACACCCACATTGTTGAGAATAATAAGAGTGGAATGGCAAATTCAGTGTTTTGAAGAGAGTGAAGAATATTTAAAACAGTTCTTGTTGTAAGTACCAGGAGAGTGAGTTAAGTGGAAAAAAAAAAAAAACAACAGAAGAATTTCTGGACTGATTAAGGAGCATTTGGTAATCATAAATTGATGGTGGTATCAATTTATTCTACTGCATACTTTCTTGAACAATAATCAGCAAAATATTAGTAAGTAAATATTTTCGTTCACTCAGGGTTGAGGTTTTGCCAAATTGATAATATAAGAAATAAGCAAGATTGTTACTGAAACAATAGACCATGGAACCCAAACTGAATGTAAACAAAAATAAAAGGAGATGGGGACCAGATTGATAAAAAGAAGAAAGTCTTTTAGAACTCAGGAAAATATCCCAGTAGTGATATTTGAGCTCTCAAGCTAGAATAATAAAAAAGTTTTATCAGGGAATCTCAAGCTCTATTTCAATGATTTTGGGTAGAAGAGTTATTTCTGGTGATAACAGTGTTCAACATGTGATTTTGGTAGTATAGATGAAGTAACATTAAACAAATCAAGAAACATATAGATGTCAGGAAATTAGGTGAGTCAGTCCTGTAGATATTGACATGTCCACAAATGAGAGAGAAAACCATGAGTCATGTACCAAAGTTTGCACTTTATGAAGAAGGAACCAATAATTCAGCTATAGAGAACTAGCCTGAATAACTAGGTTATTTTTATTTTATTTCATTTCTTTTCATTTCAGTAGCCTCCATGTCCAACATGGGGCTTGAACTCATGACCCTGAGATCAAGAGTTTGATGTTCTACTGACCAAGACAGCCAAGCCGTCTTTTATTTTAAATAGGTGAATTAGGGAATAATTAAAGAAGCAATCAAGAACAAGGAAGACAGCAACCTCTCTTGTAAGCCATTAGTCAAATCAAAGAATTAATACAAGATAATGGAAAGCAACACTGAAAATTCTGAAACACTCCATAGAAAACACTATAAATAAAATGATGAATTTTTTCTTAGAAATCAGATTTCTTATAGTTAGATAAGTTTTTAAATTAAATAGAATTGAGTATATTACAGTGAAAATAATTTTAAAGTCCTAGTTGTTTTCAGCATTCCTAGGTTATTTTTCTTATATCAAAAGATGGGGAAAATCTTCATAAGACTTGAGTAAGAGGGGTCATCTGAGATACTGTGCAGATGAGGTAGAAATGCCAGACAAAACCATCCTTAGCACACGAAACGCATAGCTAACCTTAAAGAAGAGACACAGTCAATTAGTTTTAGTAGTATGGGTATTCGGGAAGATTTGTTTAATGATGACACCCTCATTTTACTGAATCAATACCAGCAGGTGTTTTACAATGAAATGTCTCTCTCCTGTGAGTAATTTACAATAAATAAATCCATAAATCTATCAAAAGAGAAAATAAAGCCCTTTTACTAGTCTGGGAATCTATAAGATATGCATGGTTAAAGATCAGCAGGAGCTTTTGACAGTAAAGCTCCAGGTCAGCAGATAGGTCACTGGAACTTGAGCAGTAAATTTGGGAAAAGCTGTTCCAAATGCCTGACTCATTAAGGAGTTGTTTACTGATCACGGGTTTTTAATACATAAATATCTAAAGTATATACACCAAAAAATGGATTATATCTTTGCAGAAAACAATATCCTTGTTTATGTGCTGTCAGGTTCTATTCTTCCTAGAGGTTGTGTGTTTATATTCTTCATGTCAGTCTCTGTGTCAGAATCCACACACTTCCTAGTTCTGCAACCTTAAATAATTTGGTTAATCTCTTATTGCCTCAGTTTCCTCATCTATAAAATGAAGTAATAATAGTACTTGCTCATATAGCAGTTTTGAGAATTAAATGAATTAATCTCTTCATAGAACTTAAAGTTGAAACAAAAAAATGCCATGCATGGAATAAGCACTTGATAAGTATGACCTAGTACTATTACTTATTGTCATTATTATTTAAAAAAAAAGATGACCAGAGGTACACTAAAGTATATATATGGATGAGCATAGGCATTTATTCTCTACTGAAAACAAAACAAAACAAAACAAACAAGTGTGTTGAAGCTACAAATGACCTATCTACTCAGATTTTTGGGGGCTTTGTAGCCATTTGGAGACATTCATCATTTTCCTTTTCCTCATTCAACATTAGGCCCTTGATTTCATTTGTTCAAACCATATATGTTTCTTTCTTTCTTTCTTTCTTTCTTTCTTTCTTTCTTTCTTTCTTTCTTTCTTTCTTTCAAGTAGGCTCCATGCCCAGTATAGAATCCAACACAGGGCTTGAACTCACAACCCTGAGACCAAGACCTGAGCTGAGATCAAGAGCTGGATGCTTAGCTGACTGAGCCACCCACGTATCCCCAAACCATATATGTGCTTTAGTGTGCCTCTAGCAAAAGCACACTGCCATTTTTATTTTAATCATGTTCATTCTTTCTTTCAGCAATCTGAAAATATCACTGTACTGAATGATAGTAAAAATGAACATTTACTTAGTATTTACTATATGTAAGGCCCTATTTTAAACAATCTCATGGACAAGACACCATTAAAATCTCACATTACAAATGAAGAGACAAAGAGGTGGAATAAGTTGCCTGAGTATGTAGAGCCAGTAAGTGGTAAAGATAAATGTCAGACTTCCTTCAGGAAATCTGATTCTAAGCAAACTTTTAGGAGATACAATTAACATCTCAATACAACTTTGCTGAGTATGCCATACTGCAAGCTTCACCACCCTCTGATCCTGAGCCATCATCTGGGAGCTAGTCACAGAGGCAATTAAAATAGTCAAGGCAACCACAGTGTAAGAGGTTGCCATATGGGTCCTTGCTTCTCCAGGGAGGTTGGTTGGCTTCGTTATTGCGTGCCACAAAAGGTGCTAAGCCTTATTCCTGGGTTCTTTAACTACTGAGCAACCTACTGAGTGTGAAGCCATTATGTGGCCCATCACATCACTCATGTGGAACCATGTCATGATGGAAACCAATGTCATAATGCTGATACTTTTGTGTCTGCTGTGATGTGAGCAGTGAATAGATCAGTACTTTGATCTACTGAGACTTGTTATCCACTTTCATCATCTTTGAAATTGTGGCAAGCCAAACTGCTTGTTTGCTTACCTATCTTCTTTGGAATCTTGATGTCCCTTGCTATCTTCTACAAAGTTAACATTCTTCCCTGACAAACATATATTAATCACTCAAGGTACAGCCTCTCAAATTTATCCACTGGGCCCTTAGCAATTCTTCCCATTGCTAATTTCCCTGGGTCAGGGAGAAATTCCATCCAGGATCAGATCCATTAGCTTGTGAAATATTTCATTCCACAGTTTTAAGATTTACATACTTTATAGTATATTTCAGTATATTACAGTATATTCTTTCATGCAAGGCTATCTATACTTTATAACACCAGATGCTAGAATATTTCATGACACATAAAAGGTACTCAATACATGTACGTTGAAAGAAAGAATGAATGAATGAATGAATGAAAAAGAATGAATGAGCAATTGAAAGAATGAATATACAATAATTGGTTTTTCCAACTTGGGCAATTGTTTCATTATCACTTTTTATTTCCAGCTACCTACTTAGAGCAGAATAGGTCTCCCCCATTGAAATGTCTTTCTTTAGAGAGGCACTGTATACAGTAAAAGTGTACTCATTAGCATCCAGTCATTCTGCATGTGTTCCTTTTGAAAGGCAATGTGACACTGTCTAATAATAGCCCTTAAGCTCCAGGATTAATTAGTAGAATTCTAATCATAGATTTGCTTCTAATTAAACAGCTCATTTAATTTTTCTGAACTGCAAGAGACTCATCTTTTAAAATGAAGCTATTAATATTTGCTTTATGTCACAGACTTCTTGAAAAGAACAAATGTATTAATCTATGCAAATAAGTTGCAAAGCATTTGGCTGCAAGTAAGAGAATGGCCAGTTTAAAATAGTTTGAACAATGAGATATATTGTCTCAAATAAAAAGGAATTAGGAGAAAGGGAGGCTCCATGTTTCACTAATTCAGTGGCTTGACAATATAATTGAGTCATTGAGAGAGTGGTCCTTCCCTTTTCCTCTCTTACCCAGAGCATGGCTCTTTAATCTAACTCAATGGTACCAAGGGGTTTCCGGATTCTATGTCCCACATGCAGACAGGACAGCATCTGGAAGCCAAAAATGAGGCTATTTCCTTTATAATGTATTTTTGAGATTGAAGAAAATAAATCCCTACTGATTGCCCCCATGTTTGATTGACAAAGAAATAGGACCACCATGGTTTTTCCTGATAGAAATGGTTCTCAATCTTATGCATAATGATTCAGTCTTTCTATCTCCACTTCTTCTTTGCAAGTTCAGTATTTACATTACACTATACAATGTACACAGATGAGCAAAAGTTGTAAGTAAATGCCTGTTAATTTATTTTTAAAGATCTAATCTGAGTTGAGTAGGAAAAAGACAAAGCAGTACAGGCTCTTTATAATACTGTTGAAGAATTACCCACCATCTGTGACACAATGTCAAGTTAAAATTATCTTCATATGTCAAGGTATAAAGCTTCTAATCAGGATCAAAGTCTACCATGCTGAGAACAATGAACTCAATGCTGAGACTATCTTCTGATTTCTACCAGTGAACTCCATTAAACTTTCAATCTCAATAATGTTTTTGCTTCTAATGGGTAGCTAGTCTTGCTACTCTAAAAACTGCAACAGCATCCATCAGATCTATTACTTCTACATTTGTGATCCCACTGGGCAGGCTCAATATGTTTTTTTGATAAAGACCTATTCTTCTACCTGCTGACACATCTTACAGGAAAATTCAGCTCCTAAAAAAATAAAGCAGTAGAAAATGAATTCACAAATGTAGACCAAACTATTTTGCCAGGGAACCACCAACTCTGCAGAATTCACACTAAAACTGTGAAGTAAACGGCCTGTATCTTCAAGACATGTACCACATGTGCCTGTGTAACAACTTCCAAGTAAACAAGCACACATGTAAAGAGATCATCATTGTTCCCAGCTAGAATGTCCAAAAGAAGATTAACAGGCTGTGTCACACCTAAGAAGGAGGTTCAAAGTGGCCTCATGAGAATTATCCCCATCCTGTTGCAGAAGAAGGAAGGAGAAAAAGAGAATTATGTTCCTGAGTCTCAGCTCTGGTTTAGGAGATCATTTAAGCAGATTCTGACACTAAGGAAATGCCAAAGCACTTGAACTTTAGTGGTCTGTCCAACCTCCAGCTTACTCAGCCCATAGCAGGAATGATTTCAGAACACCATATGGAGCCATTTGAATCTTTCTTTTATTTTCCAATATTGTCAATAAGCCTGGGACAACAACAACATAAAAGTGGACTGAGAAGTAAATCTAGCTCTCTCCAAAATACTGACCCAGTGTAAACCTTCTTTTGGCAAAGATGCAACACAGAACCATTGTGTTTAATGATAGCAAATGTCGATTGGGGCATTCAAGTTTAAAAAAGACAGAAAAAGAAGAGCAGAAGTAGTGAAAAAGGAAGTTCAAGATCTGGGCCCAAAAAGATAGTTGAAAAAATATATTTGCTCTTCTACAATTGCACGTGTATGTGTTTGTGTATATATATGCAATTGTACATATACAAATGTACCTGTAGATACGTGTGTATATTCATATTCACATACATATATAAATATAAATTTATGAACAGACATTAATTAAAGATTATGTTTGAAAGACATGATCTGATCTCCCTTTGAGAGGCTAAATGAGAGACATATGTAAGGTAAGATCAATTGGTTGCTAGTGGCAGAAACAAAGAAAAGCTATGCAACAAACTCCTGATGAATCACTAGAGAAGAGAAATGTTTGGCAAGGCTGGGTCATGGGGAAGTGCTCATTTGGTTATATGAATCGAACTAGGGGAAGTTTTTAAATATTGATATCTAGGCTCTATTCATGAAGACTCTGATTCAAGAAGAAACTAAATAAATACATATACATGACTAACCCCAATGGCCATGCTCAGGATATGAAACAAGTACAAAGGACTAAATAATCCATGCAATCTCCATTTACACTGTTCTCCAAAATACCTTTCAGTTCCATAATTCTGGTAAGCCTGGAAATGTGGCTGCTCTTCTTCCCCTTAATTCTCTATCATCCTTTAAATACATTGCTTCACTTGAGGAAGCATAAGTCTGTTTATTACAACAGAATAAAATCCAACTAACTATAAGCCATGACACCTTTCATTTACTTTATACTTTTGAAAAAAATTGCTTCTATTACTACTTATATTGAAGATGGTAATTATTCATAGAATCACAAAAGTAGACATTGAACTCTAAATGTATATGCTCCAGTTCAATTTTCAAGAAAGAAATAACCCATTCTCCTGATGTGATAGAATCTATACTTTAAGATCACTTATCTTACAAGGGTACATGTTATTGTTCATAACTCCAATGTTTAAGAAGTTCTAAGATATGCCTTATTAAGATTCTGTCTCAAAATTTTCACTAAACTACATGAAAAATTCTGTATGACTTAAAATTTAAATAATACTGGTCTCACATAAAAATTATATTATATAAAATATTAAGAAATATATGAAAGTAAGAAATCAATTAATGCATGTTTTAGGGTTCTCCAGAGGAATGGAACCAATAGGATGGTCATGTGTGTGTGTGTGTGTGTGTGTGTGTGTGTGTATCTCAAGGAAGAGAACAGAAAAGTAAACAAGCTAGAATAAGTAGAATAGGTTTATGATATAAATTAGAAAACTCACAAACTGACCATGTTGTTTTGGAGGAAGCTTACGACATTTTGCTTACTAAGGCAATGAGGAATACACTAATGAGGGTGGCATGAGCATAGTTTAAAATCTCATTAATGTCTGTGAGATTTCAGTTAAGAGATCCTATTACAGCACCAGCCTTTCTGGTTATAATGGAGATGATGCAGTCCTGGAATAGCAGAGGCCAAGTGACAGCATTTAACTATCTGAACCAAGGTGCAATGAGCAGCAAAGTTGGAAGGGCAGTCAGGAGTGCATGACAGTCAGAATTCTATGAAGGTGGCTCATAAAACATAGACAGCTAAGAAATATATATAATCGATTAATAAAAATAATCAACAGATATTAAGAATGAGGTTAGCAATGCTAGATGCCTTTTCAGTTACCAGACTAAACCAGTTCTTAGATCCACAATCTATGGACTTGAAGATGGGTCTCTGGGAAGAAGGGTCCTGCAATATCAGAGTAAGTACATACCATAGTGATTTCTCAAGTCCTTCTGAAAGGGTAATGCACACTGAGAGGGGGGTGGGTGTTCAGGCCCTTTAAGGATTGTAGGATAAAAAATTCAAGTTCATTGTAATATTTAAGGAAGCAATGCCATCATGCCTCATTCTAGTAAGGGCAAACATGAGTCAGGAAATAAAGAAAGTCCTTGTACAGGTCCATTTCACAGTGGTTCTATTGGTTCCATATAGACCTTTCTTTAGTCAGTAGTATGCTGGCTAATATCTAATATTGGCTAATATTAATTAATTAATATCTAATATCTAATATTGGCTCTCTGGGGAGAGAAAAAGCTCTATTTTTGTTATAGCGGTTGTTTGTTTCCATGGTGTAAATCCCCCCACCATGACTGATTTCAAGGTCTTAACATGAGAAGATAGATTTCGGAAGAGATGTGTGCGTTTCGTTTTTGTGAGCCAGCATGAGGCAGCTCCAATACACCACTGCATATGGTGCTCCTTTCCTCAGATCACAAATATATAATTGGAATGGACATATTTAACAGTTGGCAGAAAAACTAATATATGAGTTCTTTCACTGTATAGTAAGAGTTATTTTGGTAGGGAAGATTTCCTACCTCCCCCAGCCAATATAGTAAAATAAAAAACAAAACAAAACATTTATCCTGGGGTAGGGGATAACAGTGATAGTTAGCACTGATAACACTACCTTCAAATACCCAAAGAATGAAGGGGTGATGGCTCCTGAATAACATAGGTTAGGTTCTCTGGAACTAGGTTGAAATGAAATTTCATGTAATATGTTTATTAGATATCAGCACCTATGAAAGGAGGTAGATGATATACATCTGAGCAGAAGTCCAAATTCAATGCAGAACTGAGAAAATTTTGGCCAATCCTGCTGGGAGTTCTGGAGTTAGTATGTTTATCAGAGTGTCTCATATTGGATTCAGTTTTTGGCCTTTTGCACCTCACCTTGATCATGTATTGGATGGGTATGACTTAAGCAAAGCAATTCTCTGAAGCTAAGGAAGACTGAAAGTTCTCAAAGCTGGATGCTTTCCACCACACTCCATACATCCAGGTAGGCAGCAAGTTCTTCCTCAAAAGTGATCTGGATGGCACATCCTTATGTTAATCTCCATCTTAATTCCCATTTAATAATGATCAGTCAGAAATACACAAGATCTTTATGAATCATGCTGGATAACTGATAGGCAATTGGAAACTAAACCAATAAATAGTAAAATAGGATTGCAATACTTGATAGGCCTTCATGGTAGCCATAAAAAGGCACCTCTCAGATCTTCCGCTTCAGGGACCAAAATTGATTTATAGTATTGGCCATTCCCCGTTGAATCCACTACTATGTTTATACTGAGTCCATCTCCTTCCAAAATGCTCCCAGCCAATGACTGAAAACAGTGACAGTAGTAATGCAGTTTCATTCCTGCAAGATGCAACATCCTTTAATTAGCAACTGCAGCTGGAGGACTTCACATTAGCCTAGCCGAAATCTTCCTGAGAGAGTGCTGTGGCCTGAAATTGTTCCTACCTGTGGAAGGAAAAATAATGTTCCCCCAAAGATTTCTATGTCCTAATCCCCATAACCTATGAATATGTTGCCAAATGTGGGTTATCAATTTACCTAGTGTCCAGAATTATCCATCATGAGCTGAACACTGTCAGACTTACCAAGATGATATTGGTAGGTCTAACATGAATTCTAAAGTGGAGGCAGGACATTTGGAATCAAGTTCAAAAAGGTTTTCATGGTACACATAAGCTTACATGAAAAGTAGCCCAGAACCCCTATCATCTGCTACAACTGAAATGATGCTTCCCCCTTGGTACATATATAAATATGAAAGAGTGCTAAAACTAGATAACAGAGAGGAAACACTTTGAGCTTTATTCTTGGATGGGTTAACTTGGCATGTGGGAACAAGTCAAATATAAACTACTCACATACCTAGATCCATTCAAAGGTGGCCCTTATCAGTGAGGAGAAATCCTTCCAAAGGACAGGGCTTCAGATATGGCATCTCATCACTTTTCTGTGAAGAGAGGAATAGCCCAGGGTAAGTATATACTTGGAATAATGTACAGGGGCAAAATGGTTTACCATGTTGGGCAGAAATCTGAAAAATAACATTTAAAAATCCAAAACAATAAAGTCAGTAAAGAGTTATATGGATGAGCAAACAGTGGGAAGATCTTTGTAAAATGCTGTATTACTGTAAACCACTCAATTCTTAGTGCTTATGATTATTATTGTTGTGTTAGTGGCTGTTAATTTGTTGTTCTCTATTTCACAATGATAGGTTTAATTAGTTCTTTTCATTAACTTGTTTAGTATATGATAGGCTATTTCAGTTTGTAGGCATTTCTTTTTAGCTTGATAGATTTTCTTGCATTTTATTTCTTTTATTTTTAAAGAGATTTTTATTTATTTATTCATGAGAGACACACACAGAGAAAGAGAGAGAGAGAGAGAGAGAGAGAGAGAGAGAGAGAGAGAGAGAGAGAGAGAGGCAGAGACACAAGTAGAGGGAGAAGCAGGCTCCATGCAGGGAGCCGGATTGGGACTCAATCCTGGGCCTCCAGGGTCACGCCCTGAGCCAAAGGCAGACACTCAACCGCTAAGCCACTCAGGCGTCCCATTCTTGCATTACTTCTTTGAATTGTCTTTCTTCATTTTCTCTATTTAGGCTTTGTCAAATCTGTTGATTAGATTTTGGCCATTCAGAATTGTAATTCTGTATATTTTGTTCTTTCAATTTTAGAATCTCATTAATATTTTGTTTTTCTTTAGAAGTTTTTCTCAATTTTACTTATAACTCTTTTAGTTCTATATTTTGGAAACCAATGTTTAATTTCCAAGAGTCCTTTTAATTAGCTGCTTTTTATTGGGATCTTATTCCAGATTTTCAGTTTTTTCAACTGAATATGAAGATTCTACTTAAAGTTTTGTTTTGTTTACATTTTACAATATACTTCTATATACTGTATTCTATTCCTCCTAGGATTATATATGTATGTATATATGCATATTTATCTCCCAGGGTTGTTGTTTTTTTTTTAAATTTATCTCTTTTATCCTAGGGTTAGTTAAAAAATTACTTATCTTTCTTGTTTATGTTGTAGGTTTTTCTCAAATCTTTAGTGATGCATGGGTATTTGTTCATACTTAATGTTTATAGTTAACCCCCTACCCTCAATATAAGCTTTATAAAGCTCTGTGCACTTCAGTGGCTTATTAATTTAAAGACTTTACTTTAGTGTGAGAATCTATGATGCTTATCTGGAAGCATTATTAAATAGGGGGGGGGCTTTAAAACCAGGCATAGAGGCCTTTACTCTAGGGATCATCACCTATACTAGCTGCCTTGCTCTCTTCCAGATGGTTCATGCATTTTGTTTTAAAATATTTGAATTTTTAGTTTAGGATAGAGTGCTTAGCTGCTACTCTTCTGGGAGGGACAAGCCAGTCTTCCATAAATGGATCTATAAAATGTTCTCTGCTATTTATTTATTTATTTATTTATTTATTTATTTATTTATTTATTATTTTATTTATTTGAGAGGGAACAAGTTGGAGGGAGAGAGAGAGAGGGAGTAGCAACTCCGTGCGGAGTAGGGAGCTTGACACAGGGTTAAATATCAAGACCCTGGGATCATGACCTGAGCTGAAGGCAGATACTACTGAGCCACCCAGAGGCCCCTGTTCTCCGCTTTTCATACCCACATATTTTATGAAATATTTTAGATATTTTAAATATTTAGATATTTTATCTATATTCAGAGATATTTTATCTATGTTTTCACAAACTTGAGATGTCCTAGTGCAAAGCCTCTCTAAAGTTAGACCAAATAGGTTAAATATATCCCTAGCTGGAATATTTGTTCTGCTACATCAGTCAACAGAGTTAAATAAGGATAGTTCTTGCTTTCAAGGAGCTCAGACTCTAGAAGTGTTGATAAACACAGAAATAGATAATTATATTGTAATGTGGAAAACACAGTAATAGGTTCTACAGGCAAGACTGCATGATCACAGAGACAAGGTAACTGAACCTATTTGACAATCAGTGTCAAGCTCTTAATTCAGGTAAGATCTCCTGGGAAAGGGTAATCCATTTCTTAAAACCTCATATCTCACTACTAATGGGTTACAGGAACCCAGGCTTGGTTTCCTGGCTGTTAATTTCAATGTCATCATATGAAAAGGGGTATAGTTATATATTTCTTCTAGGGTATTTTGTGAAGATTAAATGGCATGATACATATAAAGCCCATCCCGAAATGCTTAAAACTAGAAAGATCTTATGTATAGAATGCTCTCAATAAGTGATAGAATTCTGTCGTATATATTTTATCACATTTTATCTCTCTCAGATGGGAATTCTTGTGATTAATACCAAAAAAATATGTCATCCGTCAGGCAATGCATTGGGTTATGATATAACTGTCATTATATGTTCATGTGTGAGTTTAGAAATTCTCAGAAGGATCTATTTATCTGCTTGTCACCTCAACTGCAATATATTTATTAGTCATGCTATAAAAGATTGAAATTAAAGAAGAATCTTTCATTGTTACTGCAAACGTCTTTAGAAAAACAATTCTCTGATGCAGAACTGAACCAAAAGGCTTATTGCATATGCAGAAGATGTCTGCAATTAAATATAGTAGAGATAGCAAGCACTAGCATTTCCAAACTGTGACAGGTCAGCATGACAGATGTAGTATTATAGCCCTATAAATCAAAGGGCTATGATTTAGGAGATAACATTTTTGTGCCAAAAACTTCTAGTTAGTGGACTTTTAAAAAAAGTAGAGTCATTCCTGGAGATACATATCTCAATTAAAGGGGAGATATAAGTTTAATCTTGTTTCTTCAATCTGCTTTAAAAGTATATTGTTAATGTTAGAGGTGCAAAATAATGAATGTGGGTAAAGACATGCAAGATATCCATGATAGCATGTAAAACTGCCAATCTGCATGATTAAATCAGAAAAATCTTTAGTCTTCAACTAAAGAGTTCAACAATGAACTCAACGTTTTTTTTTAATGCTGAAGAGGAAAACAACATGAAAGTCTTTGTTAGTCAAAATAAATAAAGCTATAATAAAATATGTAGGTTTAAATCTAGCAAAATGTTTAGTAAGTTTTCATTGAAAACTACAAAATATTGATGAAAGAAATCAAACAAGGCTTAAGTGGAGAGATATACTGTGTTCATGAATTAGAATACTTAATACTCTTAAGATGACAATTATCCCTTAATTGATCTATATATCTGAAGTAATCTCAATCAAAATACAATAGGACAGCACTTCTTGTAGACATGGATAAGCTGATTCAAAAATTTATAAGGGAAGAGGGAACTAGAATTTTTTTTTAAGTGGAAAAGAATAAAATTAGAGGACTCATACTAATTGATCTTCTGACCACAGTGAGGTATTAGTGGCAAACTTGACCCATAGATCAATTAAGCAGAATAGAGCATCCAAAAATACACCCTCATAAATATTGCCGACTGATTTTTGACAAAATACAAATGTAATTAATGGAAAAAGAAGAGATTTTTCAGCTATTGTTGCCAGCTGGTCATTTATTTATAAACGAACAACAAATAAAATTGATCTAAATATCGCACCTTGACAAAAAATAGCTCAATGATAATTCAAAGATCCAACAAAAGACAAAAGTCTATAAAATTTCTATAAGAAAACATAAGAGAATTTTTTCTGACTTTAGGTTAAAGATATGTACATCTTCAAAAACATTATACTCAAGAGAAAAAAATAACAAATTGGGGTTTATCAAAATTAAAATAATTTGCTCTGTAAAAGACATTGTTAAGAGGAGAAGAGAACTCCCTGGTTCTGTATTTAAGGAACTTGGAAGTCACCACACTGTCTTAACAAGTAAACAGCTGAACACACCGAACAATCATTAACTCATTTTGAATCCATAAGCTAGAGGAGGTCAGTGGGCAAATTGCTGCCCCCCAAATTGCAGACAGACAAGTGGATGCCAGGAGTCCAGAGTCCACAGCTTACCAGAGCAGAGACTCACAAGTAGGAATTTCCGCAGGAACTTGTGCCAGGGTGGGAAAACCTGAACTTTAACTGACAAATTGATGGAGATTCGGTGCAGACAACTGAGAGTTAAAAACCCTAGGGAAACCTAGTTATCAGTACTGTGATTTGCCTCCAGGAACTTGACCAGATTCCCTCAGTAAACACTGAAAAACTAAACAAAACAAAACAAAAAACACCTCCCTTAGGAATATTTCCTACAGGGGAAGAGTGAAAGGAACTATTTTGAAATAGGTGAGAGCATTCTATTCTTTTTAGTAAGGCCTGCCTTCAGGGGAAACTAGTTAACTAGAGCCTAATCAACTGGAGTATTAATTAGAGCCAAACTAATTTGGGGAAGGGAACTCCCCAACTCCAGCCAGCTTTAGTCATCCTGTCCCATTTAAGGGGAAAGAGAAAAACAGAAACACTTGTGAAGTTCAGAGTCTAAAGGCATAGGCTTACTAAAAAACTGAGACCCAATTATAAGACTATAAAATATTTTCTTTCCCTCCTCATCTTATCACATTACTAAAAGCCTTTTATAACAGTGTTTTTTACCAGTTACATCATATCAGGCTATCAAGAAAAAATATATAAGGCATACAAAAAGTTACAAATACAATTTGAACAGACATGGCAGGGAGATTGGAGTTATCAGTTATAAAACAATTATGATTGCTGTGGTAAGGGCTCTAATGGATAAAGTTGACAGTATACAAGAACAGAGAGATGTAAACCTAAGAAAAAACAAACAAAATGCCACAGAATAAAAACCACAGCAGTAGAAATGAGGAAAGGCTTTGAGGGACTTACAAGTAGATTGTAGGCAGCTGAGGAAAGAATCTCTGAGCTAAGTATATATCACTAGAGCCCTCGAAACCAAATAAATAAGTAAATAAATAGGTAAGAACAAAGATTGAAAAAAAAAAGATAACAGAATAGACTAAGAGCTGTGGGACAACTACAACCCCCAACCCCAAAAGGTATAATGTAAGTATACTGGGAATATAAAAAGAAGAAAAACATAAATGAAGAGAACAAATATTTAAAACAATGATTGAAAATCCCTACAAATTAATGTCTGACACCAAATCACAGATCCTAGAAGCTCAGAGAAAACCAAGAGTGAACCATAAGGTCAACTATGGACTCTGGATAATTATATATATGCCAATGTGGAATTAACCTTGATAAAAAATGTACCATTCTGGCAAGTGAGAATGGAAGGAGGCTATGCAGGTGTGAGAGCAGAGGGTACATGGGAAATTTCTGTACATTTCTCTCAATTTTGCTTTAAACTAAAATAGTTAATTTTAAAAAAAGGAAATTCTTAATACAAATCAGTGCCAGAGATACTTGATTTGCCCTTAGAGCAGTGCAAAAAACATTTTTTTTCCATAAGCTAGGAGAAAATATTTGAAAAATCCATATAAGATAAAGCACATGGATCCAGAAAAACAAGATGTATGTCTGTCTGCCTATCTTTCTACATACAAACATCCAACAAGAAGAAAATTACCCAATAAAAATTTGATAAAATTCTTCTTAGAAGGAATTTTTGTTTGAGAGAGAGATAGAGAGACAGTGCACAAGCAGTGGGGAGGGGCAGAGAGAAAGAGAAGAGCAGACTTCCTGCTAAGCAGGGAGTGCAATGCAGGACTCAATGCCAGGACCCAGATGTTTAACCAACTGAGCTATCTAGGTCCCCATAACTTGACAAAATCCTTGAGTAGACAATGCACCAAAGAAGATATATGGATGGCAAATAAGCATATGAGAAGATCCTTATAATTATGTCTTTAGGGAAATGAAAATTAAGTAAATTCTATACCACTATTGTAGATACCTACATCTAATAGAATGATTTTACATATATTTTTAAAGAAAACAATGAAATACCATGTAGCTGATAAGAATTTAAGACAACTGGGAATCTCATACATTGCTTGTGTCAACTTGTAACGTATAGCCAACTTTGGAAAGGTTTATGGTTTTCTTTGAAAATTAAATACACATTAAAAAATAATAAAATTAAACACACATTTATCTTACAACTTAGCAAATCTATTCCTAGTTATTTACCTAAGAGTAAATAAAAACTTGTGTTCACACAAAAACCTATATGCAAATGCTGTTACTCATGATTGCCAACAACCGGAAACAACTCAAATGCCCTTTAACTAGTAATGGCTAAACAAACTGGTATATCCATAATGAATTACTAATTAGCAATAAAATTGACAAGGTATTGATACACACAACAGCATGGGTGAATTGCAAATGCATTGTCCTAAGTGAAGGAAGCCAGGCTTAAAAGAGTACATATGGTATGATTTCATTTATATGACATTTGGGAAAATGGACAAAAGATAGATCAGTAGTTGCCAGGGCTAGAGTTGACATGAGTTGACTACAAATGTACAATAGGAAATTTGGAGGGATTATGGAGGCCTTCTGAATCTTGGCTGTGGTAGGGAAGTCACAAAATTGTATACATTTGCCAAAACTCACTGAAAGGTACACTTTTCAGAACCAAGGATTATACTGCTCCTTTGAAATAAGATGTTATAAAATGTCTAGGTTGAAATTTATGGTCCCAACCTATTTCTTCTAAATTAGTTTTTAATGTGATTAATGAAATTTATTTTCATCTTTATTTAACATTATTTTTTAACATTATTTTTATCTTTAAAGTCAGAAAGTTTGATGTATAATTATTTATGCCTGAATAAGGAAATGAGAGTTCCAAAATGCAATATGGATTAGTTATAATGACTTTTGAATATTATGGTTTGTAATAGCAATCCAAATTAAACTGTATTATAGGCTCACTGTATTCTAAAAAAAAATCAAAAATCAGATACTTAACTATTTAATTAAAAAGATAAAATAAATTCTAAGCAGTAGGTATTGGGAAATAAAACTAGAGCAGCTTTGCATAGTAAAAGATAAAAAGACAGGGAAACTGTTCAAAGTGTGGATAAAAATAAAGATTGTACCTCAAGAAGGTTACAGAAAATAGGATACCTCAAGGAACATTAGTCATGAAGGAAAATGAAAAATAAGAAAATAAGAAAATGAAAAATAAAAAATAAAAAAACATAAGATCTGGAACAGTTTTAGTGTAATAGATGGAGATAGGGAATCATTTGCACATTTGACAGTTAAAGACATTTGAATTGACAATAGTTCTGAATGGAATAATGTATAAAGATGAAAGAAAAGAAGTAAAAGGAAAGGCTTTGGAGGAAAAATCTATATATATGTGGAAACAGGTAAAGGAGAAAGGGGAAAAAATGTCCAAAGAAGGAAAATGACAGTAGGGGTAATTAAAATATATTTATATATTTTAAATTAATAAATTTAATTTCTATTAAATACTGAAAGCAATTCATGTATATGTCATTTCTAATTTAACCTTTCTAAAAACATAAAGGAAGATCAAGTGAAAGTATTAATGACTTGTACATGTCACAAGTAAGAATGGAAGTTCAGTCTGTTTTACTAATCTTACTCTCCCATTTTTTAAAGATTTTATTTATTTATTCATGAGAGACATAGAGAGAGAGAGAGAGGCAGAGACACAGGCAGAAGGAGAAGCAGGCTCCATGCAGGGAGCCAGATGTGGGACTCGATCTCACGACCTGAGCCAAAGGCAGACTTTCAACTACTGAGCCACCCAGGCGTCCCTTATTCTATTTTTATCACCATTTCCCCAAGCTCATTGATTCATTATTGGTATTTTGTAATAAGTATTTATCAACTGATTATGTATGAACAGTTGGAAAAATGTGTGCATCCCATAATGTGTATAATAGGAGAAATTTTACTTTTTATTAATTGTAGGAAATTAAATACATGTAATATTTTCAGTTCTTAACCACTATTACTTCTTTTTTCATCATGGAATCAAATATTTGCCTGCCTCTTTACTTCAATTTGCTCAAAAACAAATAACCCATTCATCTTGTGTCATATGATTAATTAGTAAGATACAAATGCTTCTTTTTTTTGATACAAATGCTTCTTAAAAATCTGTTCTATTTCAAGAACATCTTCTTCCAAACCTTCCACTTCTTTCTCTCCTATGAGCCAATGAATTAAGATGAATGATAATTTTGTTGGGGTATAACTTTTCAAGGGCAGGGATTAATGGGTATTTGTATTTTTAACCTTTTAAACGAGTAAAAAAATGAATAACACATACAAAATACAGTTTGGTGAGCTTGACTACACTTCCAGGTACAGAGCGAGAGAGAAAGTATTTGTTTTAGGTTAAAAAAAAAGTTACAAAGTACCATGTCAAGTCTATTAGGCTATTAAACTCAAGAAACCCCAGACTACTAATCCCACTGCTCACCTTTATGGGAAACTGTACAGAAAGAAAGATATTTTCTTTTAATGATCTTTCTCTTTAACAAATATTTACTGAATATTTCAATATGGAAGGCAAGCACACTTTTTGGTCTTTGACTCCCCTGTTTATTATAATTTGTTATTATTAAGTTTCATAAGAAAATAATCCCAACTTTAGTCAGATTTAAATTTAGAATAATTTATTCAGTGGCAAAGAAAAAACACAACACCCAAAAGTTTAGAAAATAATTTCATACATTATACAATTGGCATGCAACACATAGAACACATTTATGAAGAAACTGGAACATAAAATGGAATAAGGAGGAATATATTTAAGTTCTCAGATGCAGAGCTGAAAAATATATAATGATTTTCTAAATTTTTTCTATTCCTTTATCTAAAATTATAGAAGCAATTACATGAAAGCCGTAAGTAGAGAATCAGATGATTGATTTAGGAAACACTAGGAGCACTTAAAAAAATAAAACTGACCAATTATTTGAAAGCCAAAGTGTAGCAAAAACAAGAGTGAGAATGTACTCTAGAATGTTGGAAAATCAAAGTACTTTGTTGTAATTTCTTCACAACTCTGTATTAAATTGCTTGCAAAAATAAGAACCTTGTAAAATTCCTGTTGATAAAAAGCAGATAAGCAAGCACTGGGAAAATAGGAGCATATTATATGGGTCTTAAGACCATGCCTTTTCAGAGGGTCTTAGGGACATATATTTAACTATGCAATTAACTGTATGGTTTTAAATCACTAAGTACAATTTCTGAAACTCACAAACCTTTCTTGAAGTACCTTAGTTCACTCTAATAAAAAGAAAACATTAAATACGTGGATGATTTTTTTAAAGAGGAAATATTTGGTTAATAATCTTTCACTTGAACAACTTTTATTGAATGTTTAAATATGGAAAGTACCCTTGATTCCCCTCCTATTTATGGGATTCTCTTTTAAATAAATAATTCAAGCTAGTCTTAATCAAAGTTAAAGTAACATTTTATCTCTCTAGTGCAAAAAACATACTAAATTTCATATTTTTATAAATAAGACAATTATAATATATACATATAAATGAAGAAACATAAATGCAAAACTGAATTAGTAGGCACTGCACCTAGATTTACTACTAAAATAAAACTGTGATGTTTTCTCTAAAATCTAAATACTAGTATTTGCAAAAAATGTCCAAGATAAACACATATCCTCGACAAAGGGCAGCATTTGATAGGTGGTTTAACAGAAAACAAATTCAACAATAACTCAAACTGTCTGGAAATATATTACAGGTATACAAATACACCTAATATATAAGGGAATTTTCTACCTGAAAAACATTTTCTATTAAATATCATAGAAAAAAATGCATCTGCTACAATAGCAATTAGAATTACAAGAGCATAGACCAAGAAGCTTTCTTAGAAAGCATTTTTACCAGGAATTTAAAATGTAGTGAGGATTTCCCAGACAAAGGTGGATGGACAGACCTTCCAGGTGGAAGCAGCTTAAGGAGTGGTGGCACAGAAGTGGGATTTGTACTGAGGGAGCCTTGCATTCCCCTAATAGAGCAAAAGTAGTTCCAAAAATGTTTCATCTACTGACCTCCTTTGCATGCCGTCAACTCTGGTCGTAACATCCACACTGTCAGGGGAGATTGATGAATATAGGAACACTTAGCATTTACTTGGTCTTCTATCATTTCCTCCTGTGGTTGGCTCACATATACTTTACTTGTTTTTAGCTACTTGCTTCTAACCTTAGTTTCACCTATTTGCCTAAGAACACTGAAAACCACAGGATTAGGTAGTATCATCATTCCATTTTCCATACCCTCTTTTAAGTGTGTAAACTGCTCCCATCTCTTTCCTCTTGCTTCTTGTTATGTATCAAATTGATTCAATCAATAATCAGTGCAATTAGAGTAGCTTAATTTGGTCCTTCAACATAGCATGCTTGGCCACAAAGAATATTCGTAATATTAGGATTATTGGTGGGGTTTATATTATATTTATATCATATACAAATATATATTTATATTATAATATGGGATGATTAGGTTTGTTTTGTTTTGATTTTCTTTTTGACAATTTGGTATATCTATTTCATGTTTAAGTAATAAGTATACTTATTTCTTACATTAATATTTAAGATGCTAAAAGATCCAATGGAGATAGGGAGAATTTGAAGATACCCTAGTAGGAAGGAGTTATTGATGAAAGATCGTTTTGTGTAAAGGGTTTGGGGAAATGGGCAGCCTGGGTGGCTCAGCGGTTTAGGGCCGCCTTCAGCCCAGGGCGTGATCCTGGGGACCTGGGATCGAGTCCCACGTCGGGTTCCCTGCATGGAGGCTGCTTCTCCCTCTGCCTGTGTCTCTGCCTCTCTCTGTCTCTGTCTCTGTCTCTCTCATGAATAAATAAATAAATAATTTTTTTTAAGAAAAGGTTTTGGGGAAATGGCGACCAGAGGTCCTATGAAGGAAGTAGTCTTGAACAGGATAAAGGACATATCTTCTGACAGAGGAGAAAAATATTTAGGTAAAGTCATGGTGTAAACTGATTTGAAAGAGTACAGGATGTCAAGGGGGCATTCTTCATGTATTTATTTAACTAATATTTATCAAGCAAGTATGTACAAGACATGATAGTAAGTGTTTGGTCTTCATTAAGGCAATCTATACACTCACAGAAAAGACAAGGAATTCAAGACGAAATAGCTGAGTTCTTCAGAATCAGTCAGAATTAGTCAAGAGTGGAAAAGTAGGAGGGCTAAAAGTATTTGGGGCAGAAGGGATATCTGGCATAAAATCCTAACATTTAAGGATCATGGAACATATTCAAAAAATAAAATAAGTTGTCCTAAACAAAGAGTAGGTATGTGTGTGGAGGGGTGAAAGGCTGGGGTCACAGGGCAGTAAGATGGACAAGGAAAAACTGGAAAGTAAGTGGCATGGATAGATTTTGAAAATTTTCTGGTTTTATCCTAAAGACAATGAAAACTATAGCGGGCTTTTAGTTGGAATCTGACATAAATAATAATAAAAGTTGTTATTATTACAACAAAACAATAATAATAAGCCCAACTGTTGGCTATGTAAAAAAAAAACGTATTGAAATAACTGAGAAAAGGAGGATTGGAAAGCACAAAATTAAATGGATAAATATTTCTCAAAAGAAGCTTGAAAAAACAAAAATGAAAGTAAAATACGTTAAGATCTTAGGGGAAAAATGATAGAAGTATGGCCTGATGTTTTGGTAGCTATGGCATGTATAAGAAATGGAATACAATCTTCAGGATTTAGAAAGGGCCAAATTCTATCACAATCAAAGATATACACATTGTCACCCATACTAAAATGTCTGCTTGAAAACACTAGAAACCTAATCATTTCCTTGTTAATATCTGTTGCATGGTTATACTCCACCATTATGAGAATGAGAAAAATGCAGTTGTAAGATTTCTAAATTTGCTACAGATATTTTATACCCATTCCCATCACTCCCCAAACTTACGTTAGCGGTAGACATAGAGTACCTGTAGATACTGATGGAAATTTCCCATTTTCAGTGTATGCTTGTGGTGCCTCTGCAATTGAGTTCTATTTCAAATTAATTTCTGTTAACAATACATAACACCACTATAATTGCTCAAGTCTAGAAATTTCTGTGCTATTCCTAAGTCTTCTTAGACCATTTTTTTTTCATTTTGGTATAGATTTTTTTATCTTAAAAAGCATATGTCAATGTCCTAATATTGGAAAAATAATAACTAAGCCACTAGCATTAGCACTATAATCAGACTGGAAGATGACTTGAGATCTAGACAGGGCCCTAAAGACCCTGCTGCTCCAGGTTTAACCACTTACTTGATGGATTTTGGAAAACTCTTGGGAGTTTCATGGAAGAGACTGGAATAGCACCTACAAATATAGCTACCAAAACATCAGGCCATACTTCTATCATTTTCCCCCTAAGATCTTAACTCTTCCAGAGTCCAGGGAACTCACAGTTTACCATATGCATGATATGCTCATTCTATTGTGTAAACATTGACCCTGCCATAATGTTTAATTTACTAACAATATCATTAATTTTCTGTCTTCTGTTTGTGATATTCTTCCTATCTCTGGTTTCCAAGTCATACATAAAATGTACTCCTCTTCCCTGTCTGTAACAGTTAGGGATACTATGGCTTGTCCATGTCCTCTTTACCTGCTTCTTGATCTGCAGTTAATTTAGTTGTCCCTATGGGGATGGTTACACCTTAGCTCTGCCTTTAAACCTGAACAGCCATATTTCTCAAAAGCTTGCTTTGTTCAGATTACATTTTTGGAGTGCTTTTCCCCCAGAGCGTTCCTCTTCCCTTCAAGTGGTCTTTAATAAGCATGGCATTTATTTATTTGAGAGAGAGAATGTGTCAGCAGGTGGGGCAAACCAGAGGGAGAGGGAGAGAATTCCAAGGAGACTGCCTGCTGAGCACAGAGCCCACTGCCTTGGGCCTCGATCTCATGATCCTGAGATCATGACGTGAGCTGAAATTAGGAGTCAGTCACTTAACCCCCTCAGCCACCTGGGTGCCCCAGAAGTCTTCTCTTATTGAAATGCATTTGATTGTCATTGCTTTCTGACTTTAGAGGTATTTCAGTGTCCAAATAATACTTGTAAACACACATTTATAAATACAGTTAAGTAATGGGAATGATTATTTAATCAATATATCTACTGATATTCAGAGACTGATAAAAATGTGAAACTGTAAATGCTGGGGTTTTTTTTTTGTTTTGTTTTGTTGTTTTTTTAGAAAGCCTAAAAACATGATTGAGTTAGGATGGTTGTCCAAAATCAAAACTTAAAATTAAAATTAAAAGGAGTCTCTAATTGTGACCAGAGAATCAATTTCCTCAGTGAAAGAATATCCATGGCCTAGGATTTAGTCTCTGAAAATCTAAAGATTACATGCTGTTGGAAAAATGTATTTTAATAAACCCCTTCTTGAAAACCAAAGCTGGAGGCATCACATTTTTTTTTTTTTATTTACAATCATATCACAGGACATCTGGGTGGCTCAGTGGTTGGGCGCCTGCCTTCAGCTCAGGTCATGATCCTGGGATCTGGGATCGAGTCCCACATCAGTCTCCCTGTGAGAAGCCTGCTTCTCCCTCTGCCTATGTCTCTGCCTCTCTCTCTTAATCTGTATCTCTCATGATTAAATAAATAAGTATTTAAAAAATAAATGAAATTATATCACAAAGGTAATCAAAGCAGTATGGTAATCAAAGCAGCATAAAAATAGACATATAGACCAATGGAACAGAAATCCAGGACCCAGAAATAAACCTTCACATATATGGTCAACTAATATTTGACAACAGAGCCAAGGATATTCATAGATATTCTTTTTTTTAAATTTTTATTTATTTATGATAGTCACAGAGAGAGAGAGAGAGAGAGAGAGGCAGAGACACAGGCAGAGGGAGAGAAGCAGGCTCCATGCACCGGGAACCCAATGTGGGATTTGATCCCGGGTCTCCAGGATCGCACCCTGGGCCAAAGGCAGGCGCCAAACCGCTGCGCCACCCAGGGATCCCTATACAGGAGGATTTTAGATTGTAGAACCGGAAAAACATGTATTGTTACCACTTTAATTCTTATTAAACAAGATCATATATAATTTTACAGTATTGACATCAATATATTCCTGATTATAGAAAATATGGTAAATAAATGACACTATGAAAAATCACTTAAGAACAGAAGGCAGAGCACTGACAATTTTCTTGGTCGGGTGAGGATAGGAAAGAATATTATCAGAGTCAGCAAATGCACAATGTCATGATGACTAATAAGGCATTTTTTTTTTGCCTTGCACACTTTTAACCCATGGTTATCTGATAATGGTAATCTCAAATTATAGCTTTATTTCTTCAGCCTCTGGCTCCGATATTTAAAATGGAAATTACATTTAAAATTAACCTAGGAAGTTTAATACTAAGTTTTCATCGATCCTTTTTTCCTTTGAATAGCTCATCAGATTCTCTTTAGCCAACTGGGATTGTGTGTGTGGTGTATATGTATAGGGATGACTGACTCTGTGTGGAGTTTTTGGTACACACAAGAGTGAAGAAAATGAGCAAAAGGACTTACACTCCCAACTTGTTTGTATGTGTTATTTTTGTTCCTAATTAAAAACATCAAATTAAAAAGCTTACATTTTATTATTACTTGAAACAAATAATATGAGCCCACTCTCCCTAGAAAGATAGGGCAGAGCAATTCTTCCTGAGAGGCCCTAGGAGCTGTCTCCAGACCGAGTGTGGATACCCTGCCCTGCAGTCTCCAACAGGGTGTTAAGTATCAGCCACCTCAAAGGTTGGCGCCAACATTCTTCTTCAGTGCACCACAAACCAGAATTAATTGCAAATCAATCGAACAAAGTACAACTGATCAGTAAACCAATTAGTAATTTTAGCTATTCATCCTGTCTTCATTTACTAGGGGGAAAAGTGGAAAATGGAAGTGCTTTTTAGATCACATATAAGATTCCAGTCTTTCCATCACTGCCCTCTGCTTCCCCACTCATTTACATTAAAAGAACACTCTTATGTAAACCCTGTGAAAAGCATGTTGCCTAAATATTATACAAGTAGTCTTGGAATTTGTCCACTTTATTTTGGAAGTATAAATTAGCTTTGGCAAATAACTGCTGGAGAAAATAAAACTAAATAAGCTTTCCTATGCAAATATTGTATGTTCTATTTTAAAATTAGCTTTGAAAAAAATTAAGATAACATTTTTTCTACAGTTTTTATTATGTTCATTCTTAAATTATAAATTTGAAGGTCTATGATTTAAGGGTAAGTAACTCTTAAAGGTGTATGTCGGTAGCTGTCCTAAATGTCATTATGTGGGTGATATTTTTTTCTCTATCCTTTGGTATATGTGCGTATATATGTGTGTGAACATAGTATTTATATGTGTGTATATATATAGAGAATATATATATTCTTAATATTATAAACATAGATACAAAATTAATCTATATTTAGAGCTTTCTCAGTTTCCTGTCGGTGCCAAATACATTCACTTTTGATAGTACCTCATGTGTTACCTGTTAGTGATTGGAGGCTCATATACTTTGTATATGTTTATGCTCTAATACTAATTAGGATTTTTTGTTGTTGCTATTACTTAATCGCAGGACGGAACATCAATTTCCAGTGAACCACTAGGTTAAGTTTATATAAAATTATTCTGCTGGAGAAATAAATTAAATTCAAGTTGGTCCTGTCAGTCATAGAAGATAATAGTTTTTGAGTCTAGCTCAGGACAAGATAGTTTAAAAAACTGTGTTGTCTCACTATGGATTCAGGCCATTGCTAGTATCACCCTGGGAGGACAAATGGTGGTATTCCAGAAAAGTAAGTTTTTACATACACTAGTTAAAATAGATTTAGTTCATTTGAGACCTCTTGAAATTCCCTTGGAAATTCACTGAGTTTGCATAGTTACAATCTTCTTCTATAAGGTTTTGCTGGACAAAAATCAATGATAGAGATAATCTAAATGGTCATCATGTTGCTTTTATCACTGGAGAGTAATTTATCTACTTCAAAAATCTTTTCTTTCACAGCAGGTCTCCAAAGATAAATATATTTCAATAGGAAATTTTTAGATAAAGGAGTAGGTTGTCTAATGAAATCACTTCAAGCACAGTATGGGTAATTTATAACAGAGTATTCTCAATCCCTTTTCCCCACCCTTTGTGACATTATTGTCATTCACTTCACTTATCCACACTATAACTCCCCAAAACATTGTTGTTATTATTACCTTGAAGTTATCTTTTAGATTACTTAATAAGAAGAAAAATAAAAGATTGTATTTTGTTTTAATGAATTCATTCTCCAATACTCTTCTTTCCCTTGTAGAGATCCAAGTTTCTGACCTCTATCATTTTTCTTCTGCATGAAAAATGGAACATTTCTTCCAGGGCAGGAATGATGGCAATGTGTATTACACTTTTAAAAACCGTTGTTCAGTCAGTTTTCTTTTCTTTCTTTCTTTTTCTCCCCCAGCCTTTTTTTCCCTCTTTGTTTTTTAGCTTGGGAAGTTTCTACTGACCTATTTTCAGGCCTAGAAAAGCTTATTTTCTGAGCCATGTTGAGTACACTGTTGAGTCCATCAAAGGCATTCATCATTCCTGTTAGTGTTTTTATTTCTGGCATTTCTTTTTGATAAACCTTTCTTAAATTTTTCATGTATCTGCTTATATTAACTATTCTTTCTTGCTTATTGTCTAATTTTTTTTCATTAGCTCCTTTAGCACATTAGTCATAGCTACTTTAAATTCCCTGTCTGACAGTTACAACATTTATGTCTGAGTCTGTTTCTGATTATTGCTTTATCTCTTCATACTGTTTTTACTTGCCTTTTGCATATCTTGTAATTTTTTATTAAAAAGCTGGACATGTGTAATATATAATAAAAAGTGAGGTATTCTAGTATTTAGTGTGAGAATGTATGGTAATCTGGCTAGGAGTCAGGCTATGTTTAATGTTTGTTCCAGTTATAGGTTACCAGAGTCCTCTAATGTCCTTATTTTTGTCTCCCCTCTTGACTTTTGGCTTCCCTATTTATTTTTCAACTGAAAATATCAATGTATTTCACCTGTAATCCACTGTTAAACTCAAGGACTACTGGTGTTGTAAGAATGTGTAGAAGATAGAGAGTGTTCTATATTCCTCTAGTTGAGTCTCACCACCTTTAGTAGGCCTGTGTCTTGGGGTTGTGACTGACATTCACAAGTGTTTCTTCCAGGGCATAACTTTTTTTTCCCTCTGCCCTCTACTTCTTTCCTTGCCTACATGACCCCTAATTTATTTCTCTGAATCTCTGATCCATTTAAGTATTTTTTTCATAATTGCTTCTTTGAATTTTGTTTCTCCTTCCTCAGATGAGACAGCAAGGCTACAAGTTTTAATGGGAGGAGGAATGTCCCTCTTCCAACTAGTATAAAATACTGGCAAAGCCATTTCTCCTGGACTTTTTATAGACTTTTTATATGGAAAAGGTTCTGGACATATTTCATAATAGATTTTTAATATGGAAAAGGTTCTGGACATATTTCATAATAATTACTTCTTTCCCTGCCAGCATTATGAGGGTATCTTTCTCATGTCTCCATTATGAGAACTTAGGTATGGGAGGGTAGTTACTAGATGTAAAGCTTATAAAAGGGGGTGGTTCCCACAAGATTGTAACTCTAGGAGTTTTTTAAAGTTATGCCAGTTGACAGACTCCAACAACTTGTCAAAGTTAACCCTTAAGGGGTGTCCAGGTCATGATCTCGGGATCCTGGGATCTAGCCCCATGTCAGCCGCCCTGCTCAGCAAGAAGACTGCTTCTCCCTCTCCCCACTGTTTTGCTCGTTCACTCTCTCTCTCAAATAAATAAATACTTTTTTAAAAATTAAGATTTAAATATTCCTACCAGTATAAGGCTCCAGCAACTTATGCTCCCAAATAGGCTGATCTCAACCATGTCTCTTGGTATGAGTCTGTCTCTCCAAATTTGGCGGGGGGTAGAAATTTGCTCTGCATCCTCAATTCTTTGACAGATCAAAGAAAAGTCATTGATTTTCAGGTTGTCCATTTTTTCTCTTTTGTAAGGATATGAGTGATAAATTCCAATCTCTTTGCAAGTTAAAGCGGAAACCAAAAGTCAATGCTACAACATAAGGAAACAGGTTATTATAATACAACGTAAGGAGGGTAAAACTAAAGTGTGAGAGATAAGAAAAACTTTTGGATTGAAATCATAACAAATAAATTAACTATATGAACATTCATAGAAAGAACCTTCTAGACAGAGAATCTCATAAATAAAGGTATGTAGGTGCAAGGAAGCAGTAGAAGAACATCATGTGGTACAATCTAGCAGTAGTATAAGTTCAAGAGGGTAATTATTAAGAAATAAATTTACCTGGAGCACCTGAGTGGCTCAATTGGTTAAGTATAAGATTATTGGTTTGGCTCAGGTGGTGGTCTCATGGGTCATGAGACCGAGTCCCGCATCAAGTTCCTTGTTCAATGAGAAGTCTGCTTAAAGATTCTCTCCCTCTGCCCCTCCCCACACTGGCAAGCATGCTTTCTCTCTAGCAAATAAATAAATTATATATATATATATATATATATATATATATATATATATATATATATATACCTATATACATACCTAGTCTTTGCACATTTTTCTAGTATTTTCTATAATTTTTCCTGGTATCCTGTTACCTAAAATCAAAGTTATATCATTAAAAGATTGATTTTAGTACATAGAATCAGCTCGCAGCTTAGAGAGATGCTATATAATCTATCAAAGAAAAAAAAACAAACTCCTGTTATATAAGTATATCATCTCCATTTTTGCCTATTTAAAATGAAACAAATATGTACTTATTAAACTTTAGCAGGAAATTATGTCAATAAACAGAACAAATGGTTTTGTGTTGCTTTTTAAAAAGATTCAAATATTTATTTTAGGGGGAGGAAGGGCCAGAGGGAAAGGGAGAAAGAATCCCAAGCAGACTCAGCATAGCACATGGTGACTCTAAGCAGTGTAAAGAAATTAAAGCAGGTCTCTGGAAGCTGTAAAATTTTCTTTCATGTAATTTATATTTTTATACGATTTTTTCAATTGTAAAAGTGGTAGTGTAAATCCCATGTGTTCTATTTAGATTAAAGTGATAGTATTTTGCCATATTTGCTTGCATACTGAAGTAGTTTAAAGCAAACTTCAGACATCATGGCATTTCACATATATTATACTTTTTTAAAGATTTTATTTATTTATTCATGAGAGACACAGAGAGAGAGGTAGAGGCACAGGCAGAGGGAGAAGCAGACTCCATGCAGGGAGCCCAATGTGGGACTCTATCCCGGATCCCAGGATCATGCCCTGAGCCAAAGGCAGATGCTCAATCGCTGAGCCACCCAGGCTTCCCCCTATATTATACTTTTAATACCTAGTTCATATCCAAATTTCCCCAATTACATCAAACATCATTCTATAGCAAATTTGTTTGAATTTTAATCCAAAAAAATGTCTGCAGATTGACTTGGCTATTATGAATAATTAAAGAGACCGAGTCAGTTTTCAAATAAACTGTTCACATTCTGTATTTGTCCACTTGCTTCCAAATGGTGATGTATATTTTTATTACTATTATTATTATTATTATTACTATTGAGAGAGAGCGAGCACATGCACATATGCCCAGGGGAGAGGGGAGGGGCAGAGGGAGAGGCAGAGAGAATCTTAAATACCCTCCATAGACAGAGCAAGCCCCAAGTGGGGCTCAATCTCACAACCCTGAGATCACCACCTGAACTCGGGGGTTAACCAACTGTGCCACCCAGGTGCCCCACAACTGGTTTTGTTTTATTTTATTTTTATTCTGTTTTGCTTTGTTTGCCTATAGCGAGGGGAAACAAAAGAGAGGGTATATAAAGGGACCTTGAGGGAGAGAGGCTAACAAGAACACAGTTCTTCTTTGTATTGCTGTAGCCACTACTCAAGAGTGAAGACATTCACAATCACTGAAAATGGAAGGTTATTGATCATCTTCTCCCCTCATAGGTGAGCAACCACCCTAACCTCTGCACAGGTAGCCAAAGCAGGCAGGCAATGATGTCATCTACAAATATAAAGGATTTTAATTTGTGTGATATTATTTCCATCCTTACAACTCAAATGTGACCCTGCAATTTATACAATGACCAAAGAAAAATGTCATCCCAAGAATCTAAAATTGAGTAAATGGTAACACCCCTGCTTTAGCTTTGGTCTACAGTTTATATTTTAATTTGCTAGAGCAAAAGTACATTTCCTCTTTCTTTCTCTCTTTTTTTTTTCTTTCTGAATAACCAAGGACACTGATAATGCTACTTATCTATAAAAATGGGAGTACGTATAAGTTTATATTAATATGCGAAATTCTTATTTGTTTCATTAACATCATAAATGTTTTGACTTCTAAGTGGCTTAAGGAGCTTTTGAAGAACCTAAAAAGACTGAATTAAATCTAAAAAATATGTATATTTGATGGCTTTTATTTCAAACATGAAAATAATCATTGTCCTTGATACTCTTTAATTATGAGTAGTAGATTTCTCCCTCCCTTTAGCTGGTCCCAGGGATCAGTTTCCTATTGGAGATTATAATAAGATGATATAAAAGAAACATAATAGAGTGATTACTTCATAATAAACTTGAAGATCACTAAACTCCTAGAAGAGTCGAGATACGTTCAGAAAACCTTAGCTCACCTTGGATATGGCCTGTATGGAAACCTTCTCCATCTTCCCTACTCTGCGCACCTGGTCTCTTTCTGTTCCCCATCTCTGCACTCCTCTACCAATATCTTTGTCTCAATGTGTATGGCCTCATTTGGGTCTATATGAATTGGGAAGAAAAAAAAAGGTTTTCTAGCAAGTAGACAATAGTTTCAGGCTCCTTAAATTCTCTATGGCCTGGGAAAAATCCTCTCCATGCCCAGTATCTGTATTCCTTAACAGTATTTGTGCAGAGCCAGAGCTATGAGGGATCCCAGAAAGTATGTCTATATTTAGCAGCTTTGGTTTCAGATTACCATTTCATTGCATTAATTGGGTAACCTGGGCATTAACTCACCTGGTTTTTATGTCAGCATCTTCTAGCATAGAAGAATTTGACTTTCCACCTCTATTCTCTTATTTGTCCATGTTTTTATCCTACCAATTACTCTCAGTTTTATTACATATTAATACTCATTGTACTACTGGTCATCACCCAAAATTCCCAAGGGAATCAAAATTCCCTTAAAAAGATGCCATTTCCTCTCCATGGGCATTTATTTGCAAAGAAATGTACATAAGAAAAGCCACATTTCACTATCAGTCATCCCCACAGTTAATCCCAAAATGACTATCTTGGCTGGACAAATAAACATAGTACACAGTTTTAAATTCAGGGATCAGGGCTATTTATTTATTTATTCATGATAGTCATAGAGAGAGAGAGGGGCAGAGACACAGGCAGAGGGAGAAGCAGGCTCCATGCACCGGGAGCCCGACGTGGGATTCGATCCCGGGTCTCCAGGATCGCGCCCTGGGCCAAAGGCAGGCGCCAAACCGCTGTGCCACCCAGGGATCCCGATCAGGGCTATTTATAAGTGGAGTTTTACCAAAGGTGGTGAATGGTTAAAGTTGATGAAAGATTCAAGGTTGCTATAGATTTTCCTTCACAGTCCAAAGGACTACCAACTAAGAAGAGATTAAGCTCCTCTTCGCAAAGGTTTTACTTCCACCACAGACCTCCAGTTCCCAAACATCTTCCTTTGCTTTCAAATTTGGTACGACCGCCACTCCTTCAGTATTTTCCTGCATGAAACTTCACTCTATGCACAGGTGAGGACTTCAACCTGGATCCATCTCTCTCACTTCATTTGTACATTTCCCAAGTGTGAGTCATGGATTCCGGAAATTATCTCAAAATATCAGCAACACTAGAAGTGCTGGTCACAACACCACAAGCTGAATATAAGAAACATTGGGAAGAAGCTTCCAGGCTCCAAATTCAGAAAACAAATCCAGAGTGAGTAAAGGCCAATCAGATTAGATCTCAGCACACCTGATGCTTTAACTATTTGACTAGTGAGCTGGAGCATCACTGCACACATCTCCCAAGGACCAACAATTTTAAAGGAGAATATCAGATAATAGCATTAAGAGGCAGAAAATATTTGCAGAGTGCCCTCTCCATCAATGAACTTTGTAATTTACATTATTACGTTGAACAATTGTTATTTTAGAGAGCCCCAAATATTCATATCATTGTTACCTATCTTCCCTTCTAGTCATAGACAAAGCTGAACTAGGAAATCCTTTCTACACAGAAGGGGCCTGTGTGGGTTTGATTTATGACATACAGGAGCAGAAGGAAACACATTCTTTCTAGAGTCAAGTTTGTACTCAAGAGGAGGAAAAGGACAGATATGATCTGAGTGTGCTAGCTCTTCTTCTCAAAGAATCCACTTTACCTCTCTAAATTCAGTCAGTAAAGGAGCAAAATGTGTGCTTAGGGAAAATCTTTCCAGAACACTGAGAAAGCAGAGAATGTACTTTCCTCTAACACAGAGCAGTACAAGTACATACTGCCTTATCCATAACTTTGGAATCCAAAAGGCTCAATTTTTTTTTTCTTCAAATTTGGAGCATACTTATTTAGCTGCAAAACCTCAACTAAGGAGATGTTATGCCATTTATTCATTATTCCTATTTGGGTAACTACTTATTTTGTTATAGACAGAATAACCTATTATTAAACTACTGTCTCTTACTCCAATACAGCTTCCATATTTGGCTTTGCAAAGTTGGGGCTGAGACCCTCCAAACACATCTCTCCTTCGCCAATTGGTTTCCTATTCTGTTTTATCAGCAAGTGGTACTAAAGAAAGGGGGGAATGGGAGAGGAGACTTGCTTCTTTCTGTTGGTTTACTGTTCCTAACAGAATCCTTTCCATAGTTGGTTCCAGCTTCCAGCTTCTTTCGGCACCTCCAGAATCAGCCCCCCTAGCTAGAGTTGGGATATATTTTTTTTCCCTAACCTTCTAAATTTACATAAATTGGGGTGTCTGGGTGGCTCCACTGGCTAAGCCTTTGGCTCCAGTCATGATTCCAGGGTCCTGAGATAAAGTTCCACATCGGGCTCCCTGCTTAGTGGGGAACCTGCTTCTCCTACTCCCTCTGCTGCTTCTCCTGCTTGTGCACTCTCTCTCCCAGATAAAGAAATTCTGAATGAATGAATGAATGAATGAATGAATGAATGAATAAATAAATAAATAAATAAATTCCCATAAACTCTTCTTGCTATTACCTTCTTTGGATCCCTCAGTGTTTTCTTCTCTGTTCTTTTATTTCCCCAACACCTGTGTAGGCAATCTCTTATATTAAATTTCCTCTACTGAAATATCTAGTGAGATTTCTCTTTTCTTGACTGGAACACGACTGATACTGGTGTGTTACCCTGGGACCTGCTGGGTATACTATACTATGCCATACATAGCATATCAACAATATTACCTTTCTAAAACTTAAAAAGTTCAGAATTCTGAAATCCTTCTCATACTTAAACTTTAAGCAAGGGATTAGAGAAAAGTATTTTTCTAGTGCTTTTAAATAACTGCATCAGAATCTTCTTGGTTGCTTTTCTAAAGGGCAGGCTTCTGGGCTACACCAGATTCAGAATCTGGGGATACGGTCTAGGCTCCACACTTAAAGTATTTCCCCAGGTGATCTCTTTGCTTGGTTCAAGAACTACCCTCTTCCATCCACTAAAAAGCAAAAATGGCCACATATACCTTAGTATACCTTAGTTCCTCTTCTAAGAGCAAAACAGAGAAACTATGAACTGAGCACATATACCTGGCCACATATACCTTAGTATACCTTAGTTCCTCTTCTAAGAGCAAAACAGAGAAACTATGAACTGAGCATTCCAGGAAGTTCTTGCTAATTTACTATACACAAGTGTATGTTCTCATAATACTTCATCTGAGGAAAAAGGAGGAGATAGTCTCTTGTTACCTGTATTACACTGACCGAAAAACTGAAGTGTGTATAATGATTGAGGTAATGTTTGTGCTTTCACCAGCATGGTCCTTGAGACCACCCTGTGCTGAGCACCCTTCCAGTTAGGGATGAGTAGCATTGCATACTTTTTTCTGGTATCTAGCCTCTTGGCTCCTCTCAGCCTCTATACCTGAATTCATCCAGCTGCTGCTGCTTTTTATGTTAGCTCTTCTTTCCTTACTACCACTTATAGATGCTTATGGAAATACAAATGGGTGTTTAACAACTCTCCCAACATCCTACAGTTTCTGAACTATATATGCAGATTATGCTATGTCTACATCCCCTTAGGGAATATTTCATTTTAATAAAGATTAAATAATAATCATAATGTTCAAACGTGAGATGTAATATGCACCCAAATTGCCAGCAAGACAATAAAGGTGTGTGGGTAGATACTTGCATTTAATTGATGCTGAGTAGGTAATAGAAAACTTTCCTTCCATGTAATGCAAATATAAAATTACTTATATATTTAATCTGAATACAAACATAAACAGTCATACAATCACATACTTAGAATGATATAAAGTTAGGCTTGAAGGGACCTTGATCACAATTGAAATATAATTATTATATAGCTCAGTAGCCTCTGAATCATTTTAATTGTGGACCATAATATTCATCTATTTAATGTGTGTAGATATACATGGACTACTGTACAATACACATATTATAAGTCATCGAGGAAAAAATATGAAAGAAAGAAAACAAATATATGCAGAGGATCCAATGTTGTCTTCTTCCATCCCAATAGAACACCTGGCATGTACTATCATCAGGTGCACATAGCTGGAGATCAATGCAGCAACAATAATAATCAACATCCATATAGGAAAAGCAAATCAACAATACTAGCAACTGAATACATCTATCATCAATGACAAATTTCTCAGGTAAACATATCCACACCCTCTCTGCTTGCTATAACAGTTGATGACAAATCTTGCGTTTCCATTTTTTGCTGTGGGTAACTATATGTGATGTCTTTCTTTCTTTCTCTTTTCATGGTACCATGTTTTTTGGGGGTATTTTTTATTACAAACAAAAGTTGCTGAAGGCACCCCCACTTACCACATTCCTACCTTATTTTTCCCCTTCACTGTAGCCCCTTCTAACATATTGTGTGGCCTCCTTACGTTACTTTTTTCCTCAAAACTTTTTGATTATCATGCAGATACATAGTATGAATATCAGCATATGCTCCCAAAAGATGAATTTTCCACAAATTAAAATATTCTATTTAGCTCTAAATATGGAAACTAAAAATATACAACCTACTGTGAAATGAATTACTTATACATTGTGTGTCGCATTTTAAACTAGCAACTCTATAACCTTAAAATACAGCTCAATCTTAAAGTATTAATTTTGAAATGATGCATTTGTGCTAATGATTTACTGGGAGGAAAAATCCTTTAATCTAACCCTTTTGCTTATGAACTTGAAAGTTGAACTCCATAGAAATGACTGACTGCAACAGCAGGGCTTTTCACCAGCTGATCAAAATTAACAGTTTCTTTCAATTGTTCTAATTAAGACCAAGGGGAGTTCTGGAATGTACCAAAAGTATCTCAAATTGCTCTCTTGCTTAAAACTAGCTTTTGGAAAGGAGTATCAGCTTTTACCTTTCTGTACAAATAGTTTAGTCTAAGTTGCTATTATTACTATTTACGAAAAGACCTTTTATGAATATATCCCATGAGAATTTTTTTCAGTTTTATTTTATTAGATCAGAAAGGATAATAATTAAAGATGAGAAACATAATCATCTTGAGTAGAAATTTGTTAGAAACCAGAAGCTCTATCAATGATCTGTAAAATTGATGAAAGCTTTATAAATATGGGATTTTGGGGTTTTGCATAGTAATAATTTTATCACATTCATACTGGAAGTACAACTAGGTAAATCAGATAACTGAATCATTATCATGGTAATATAAAAATTAAACTTATTTAAACATTAAGTAATATAAAAGTATTGTTTTAAAATGTATATTTTTTCTGCTAACTGAATATTTCTCGAGACATTTTCTACCCTTCATAAGAAATGCTTTCCGACTACATTGTAGTCTATTGCCATTCGTCATCTAAAATTCTGATCCGGGTTCTTTTTTTTTTTTTTTTTTTTTTTTGATCCGGGTTCTTAATAAAACATGTTTTCTTCTTTAAAAATTATTGACTTAAAAATGTTCATTTTCTTCAAGATTCTTGCTTTGGAGGATTTAAACAGCTTTTATGGCTAAATAAAATATTTACCTTAAAAGTTATAAATGGGAAAGAATGCATAAAACAAATGCCAGTATTTTCATCATTGAAGCAAAAGTAGGGTACAGTTTAAAATCTCGACCGTTATGTAATTCAATAGCAGGTTATTTAAATGTTGCTTATAAAGTGATAAAAATAATAAAAAATTGTTTTCAAGGTCAACCTATTAAATTCCATGTGCCCAATGTATTATGATAAAGATTCCAGATCCCTATAAGTCCCTATAACCCTATAACCCTATAACCAACACCGCTTACTTATAAACCATGATTGTGTTACGAGTGATGAAAATATTTTGCCTTGCTTCATCACCATTTTAAGACAATTCTTCTTTGAATGTGGCAATTCTCAGTTTAAAGACCTTTGAGAGGGCATACTCTTTAACCTCATACACAATCCCTAAATAAGTAATTGACTCTTTCAACTCTCACCGCTGTGTTAAGATACAAGCAATCTCTTGTTGTAATTAGCATTCTTTCCTAGGAGAAGGATGATGGCTGGGTGGCTAAGTGGGCCAGCAGTCTTCAGAGAAGCATTCTCTTCCCTAGGGTTGGTCACAGACTATTTAAAACCCTTGTGAAAGAGTCAACAGGATTAACATAGAGTCAACTTCCTTGGGAAATGGAGCCAAAGAGATTCTAAGGAGACAAAATACTTCAAGGCAATCACCCTAGTGGTGAAAATCTCCAGACTTACTGGTCCTGTCACATCTCATTTAACTGATGACATGAACATTAAACAGGACCACAAAGTCTTTTTCTTTTCTTTTTTTTTATGAGCTTAAACTCTTTTTTTTTTTTACTTCGTAAAAGCTCAGAATATTTCCATTTTTTTTCCAAACAGAAACTGAAGTGAAATCCATCATAAAAACTCAGAAAATATCCGCTATTGAGACATGCATGCAAGATGATTAGGACATTTAAATAGAAATAATTTTACCACAAATATTAAAATGTATTCAGTTTTATTTTACTTCTAATTCTTATCATTTAGCTCTTAAAGTTTTAATTATACATAAAGTTTTACATAAATTACATGTAAAAGTTTTACTTTATAGACAAAGATTTTTAGAATTAATATATATTTTTGTGGAACTTGCTTGTTTAAATTTCTACAAGGATTTGAGTATATTCTCATTATCAAGTCTCATAATTGAGGATTTAAATATACAAGTATAAAACTTCAGGAGACACTTTTATTATTTCATTGTCAGTAGGTTAAGTCCACAACTATTTTACTAATATTAGTTTTTTTCATAGAAGACAAAAATTTAATATATAAAGAGCTACCATTCTTTGTTTTATTTGTATAATTAGCAAGGCTTTTTATTAATTATTAATAGAATTGTATATAAATCATTATGGTGCATATTTGTAATGAAGATATAGGTAACAGTTCTCTCATCCAAAGCATTTATAGTGTATTTGGTTAATTATATTGATGAATAATAATAGGACCAATTAACTATGGACAGTGGGCTATGTCTGGAAATAACCAGCTTCTAGGTTGAAACTGCAACACTGGTATAACCATGTGGGCCAGCATTAAATTCCATCCCAGGAGAGCTGCCTATGTCAAAAACCTTATCTGAGTCTCTGGGTGGGAAAAAGCCTGGGACTTTAATTATTTATCAAATTTAAACTAGGTTAGTTTTCTATAGAAAATAATTTTATTTTAATAGAAAATATACACATAATATTTTGTATTATCATGGTTACTTTCTGGTTCAAAAGTGAGGATTCTTAGAAGGAGTTCAATCCATTTGCTCACTATAAATCCATTTATATATGCAAACATTTTAATAACAAGCACTTATGTAGTACAAACAATGTACTTGGTACTGATTTACTCACTTTACAAATACTAATTTTTCCCTTACCTAAGATTTTGAATTTCCCACTGTATCTAACTGTATGGAATTTCATAAAGTAAGCAAACTCTGTTTATGATTATGACACTGGCCTAGAGTTAATTGGAAAGAAGGATGCAGAAAAAATAATAATAGAATCTACTACAAGGGAATCTGTGCCTCTGTGGAAAAGAAATTGATATTAAAATAAGATCAAAGCAAAAAAATAAAATAAGACCAAAGCAGACATAATAAGAGCAATTTATTGATAAAGGATAAGAGTAAAAGGGTGCTTATTATTAAAGCCGTCTTGACTCAGGCACTTTGGATGTTACGCCTCCTGAGAAAGAAAAAGTTACTGCGTGATACTGTGTGACATATTGTGTATAAACCATTTCATCAAATATCCATTCTTGGTGCCCAGCAACCCCGGTATGGGACACCCGTAAGTGTGTAACAATAAATAAAAGGAACCGTTTCTTTCTCTACTTTGAAACAAAGATAGAATTGGTATAAATCTGTGATAATGGAAAGATTAGTTAAGATAATGTTCAAAGAATCTGAAACTTGAGGTATGTATTAAATGTGTTAAGCTGATTTATATAAGAAAGCAATAGTGGAATGGATACTGAAAGTCATGCATTCTCACAGGTGGAGGCTGATTAGGTAAAAAAAATTGTTTTCTAAATGGGTGAAGCCTTCGAACTTGTAGAGGTCATTATCTACTTTTTAAAAAGACCAAAATGCCATAAAAAGTTAAATCCTAACCTTCTGCTGTTTCTAAAAATGATATCATGGCTTGGGACCTTAGTAATCAACCCTTATGACTGAAATGCTAATAGAAAAAATTGAAGGTAGTTAAACTGGTGTCCTAGTCTATTATTGTATACCGTTAGAATACTACATTAGATTGTAAAAATGACTTACCAAATCTTCTATTCTATGTAAATGTTTCCAGCATTTTTTTTAATGTTTCCAGCATATTGAGTAGCATTTGAGAGGTTAGAAATTTGGCTATTTGAAAATAAAATATTTGAATTTGAAAAACAAAAGTACAAAAATTATGCAGCCCAATTCTTAAGGAATCTATCGTTAACTTATATGTTAATTTGAAGGTAAAAACAAAACAAAACAAAAACATTATGTTGCAAAATCATACTACTAGAATTCTTAGGAAAAACTACAGTTGCATAGACAATATAAATAGGTAGGTAGGTGGGTGGGTAGATAGATAGACTGGTAGATGATAGATAGATAGATAGATAGATAGATAGATAGATAGATAGATAGATGATAGATCTTATTAGGACAAATGGACTCAAGTTTATAGAAACAAGAAAAATCTAATTGGTTTTTCCCTAGTGATTTTTAAATAATAGGTTTTATTATAAACTTGGACATTCAATCCTTCAGTTGCAAAATGAATATTATAGTTGCCTTTTATGTTACCTAATGTTGTAATTAGAAATAATACATAAGAATGTATTTTGGAAAAGAATAACTTAAAAACAATATAAAGGAAAAATGAATTTACATGTAAAGTTTTTTAAATTAATAAACATGAATACTTTATCTTTTTAATCACACAAAAATAGACCGTGGGTAGGCTTATAATTTCCCTAAGTCACCTATCACCCTAAAAGGTGATAATAGTATCTATGTCAGCAATGGCTCAGTTTGCTCACAGATCTGTTCTTTATTCTTTAGCTGTTCTCTGTATGGTGGGAGGAGGGTTAACCTCTGCAGGCTCCCAAGGACCCTACATATTTAACTTCTCGCTAGCTGTAACTCAGGAGTTCCATAGGTTGAAAACTGCAGATTAAGAGAAAAGGAGAAACTAGAATAGTTCACCTCCTACTTTGGACAGCTACTCCAGCTGCAATCACATCCCTTCCCAAACTTCAGCTTCCACCAGTTTCCTGTGTAGCTACAATTTCTCCTGAATGACATATCTCTGAATTCCCTTAGCCTTTCATCCTATCCACATCCCTTCAAATAGCCTTGATCTGACAGTAGCTTCCTGCTCTTCTTAATCTCTGTTGCCACTATTCCATGGGTGGCATCTTGGCTCTGTCATGACGAGCGTAATCAATTCTTCTATTAAATTCTCTCTGTTTGAAACATGCATAGTGGTGTGTCTCTCTGTTTGAACACTGACTATACATAGTTAATATATTTATAATGTTTTCAATATGATTTGCCAGACTTCTTTTTAAGTGCTTTATATTTACTAAGCTAATCTTCACAATAACTATATTAGGAGGGTGATTAGTTTTATGAAAAACTAAAACTGATAATATTTAATAATTGCAAGTCTTCACATGGCAAATAAGTGGTGGTGGCAAGATTTCAATCCAGACAGTTTACATTCTCTAATTCATTTTCATTGAAGTAGAGTTGAAATAGTGTCACATGAATTTCAGTTGTACAACACAGTGATTTCACAAGTCCATACATTATATTATACTCACCGCAAGTGTAGCTACAGAAAGTTTACAATCTTAACCATGCATTTACTGCCTCTTTGCTAAGCTTGACCTCACTACCTCTAAATGGATTATCACCCACTCAAGCACTTGATCAAAAATGTACTGCTAAGTGTCCAGAGTTCCATGCCATATGTAAGACTTAGTATGGTGCCAGGCAAAGAGGAAGCATTTAATAATTCAAAAAGTTTTAGCTATTATTATTATTATCATCTACTTAATTATAACATTTGAGACCCCAATTTTTCCCAATGGAACATAAAAGCATTTATCGCTTTAATTTTTTGTGATTAAACTTTAATATTTTGATACATAATAAAAAAATTTAATTCCAGTTATAATGAATATAACAAGAGAATGCCTATATATTATTACCAAATGTACTTTTGCCAACTAAAATTTTTATCTGCTAAGTATTATTATTTCTATAAAGGAAAAATGTCGTGATACTAAAACTTAGATATTGAGAAAAGTATATATCTTGAAATTAAATAAATTTAGTATTATGAAAAATTTATCAAATTACTCAATAAATAATTTCATAGAAGACTTGAAAAATTAATCCACAGACTCTACTCTTGCAAAAGCATTCCTTTATGTATTATACTGCAAAATTACAGTAATTAAAAGTACTAATATATACTGTTAAAAAAAGAGTTGAGGTAAATATTATTTATCAAGACAGAATATCTTCTCTCCCTTCTTCACAAATTTTGATTTTTCTCAAGAATTTAATTTATTCCTACATGTCCACATGCCTTGAAAAAAGCTAGTCCATTAGGAGTTACAAAATTTAAGTTCTGGTTACATCAATGCACTCAGTCTTATGTGACTTGACACAGAGTTTTAATGCTTAAGAAATGAGCATTTGGCCTGATTCTGGTCAATGAAACTGGGAGCTTCTGGGAAGGGAGATCCCTCTTTTCTTGGGAAGACATTTAAGAAATCAACTCTCTCCTCTCATGAACAAGAAAGTCTAACATCCAGGGGATCCCTATGTGGCTCAGTGGTTTAGTGGCCTGCCTTCGGGCCAGGGCGTGATCCTGGAGTCCTGAAATGGAGTCCCAAATCAGAATCCCTGCATGGAGCCTGCTTCTCCCTCTGCCTGTGTCTCTGCTTCTCTCTCTCTGTGTGTCTCTCATGAATAAATAAATAAAAGCTTAAAAAAAAAGAAAGTCTAACATCCAGAAATGTTACTAGCAGTCATTCAGCATGGTAGACTGACATAGATGATAGGGCAGGTGCTGATGAAGTTATTAAGTTATTAGATAAACTTGTCCTGAAACCCACCCTACATGTGGACTTCCTATTACGTGTTCAAATAAATGTCTTAATTGTGTTTCTATCCCATGAAGCCTGTATTAAACACAATGATACAATGATAATAATAAACAATGGATAATAAATTTTTAAGATTCTGAAGCAATTTTCCCTGATAAATTATCTATAGAAATAGATAAATAAAATCTATAGAGAAGGGCAATAATTCTAATTTGTTTTCCTACATCTAGTCCGCTAGTGATCCAGTACAATTAATGATTTCTAAACAATTTTTAGCTATTCTTTTGAGAATATAATTTAAGTTATATTACTTTGAGAAGGTAAAACTAAATTTTCCAAGGAAACTGTGTGTCCTTCTGTGCAAAATTTTCTGAAATAACTTTTAATTTGAAGCCCATCCACAGAATGTTGAGGGGAGCTATGGACTGCAGGTTATGAGTCCTTGCACGTCTGAAAATAACCATTCTTAAACTGAAATTTGATATCAATTTCTGACTTAGAAATCTTTCAGTGGTTGGCACTTACCATATAGGATAAATTTCAAGTCGTTTTGCAGCAAAACCACTTTATCCCCCTTCACTCTACTCTTTTCTAGATTAATAAATCAGCAAATACTGAGCTCTTACAGTTCTTCAATGTGTCTTGGGTGTTTGCACCAACATTCTTCAACTTAGAACCACTTGGGGGAGATTTCTAAAAATACCAAACCATGAGACGTGGTCCCATAGATTCTGATTTAATCAGCTTGGTGTAAGATTTAAATATTATTATTTGAAATTTCACCAGGTAATCTGATGTGGTCTCTGAGTTGAAAAAACTGTGATTTGTCAAATAAACTTTTTTTTTTTTTTTTCAAAAATACTCACTTTAAATGTTGTGGATCACAGGTAGGTGAATAGCCTATGGTCACTGGCAAGAGGGTAAATTAGTAGGGTTGTTTTAAGTAATGGATATAAGAGTAGTAAATTAGGAAGAATCTTTCTTGAGAGGTAAAAATAAGAATGAGATTCCAGTAGGAGAATAATTCAGTCTCGGAACAACAGTCTTAAGTTAAGCATACGCTCTTTTTCCCTTTTTCCTTTTTCCCCTTCACCCAACCCCTGCAACCGTTAAGATATGCATTAACTAAAAAAAAAAAAAAAGATATGCATTAACTCTGAAATAATATGAATTTTCCTATTACATTATAGTGTAGTTCTGTGTGTTTGGATTGTGAAGTAAAAGTTATTTATAAATAGTATTTCCTTTTCTTCCAATTACAAAGGTATCTTATGATTCAAGGTAGCCAGCGAATGAAATTCTAGGTCTATGTTTTGCCAAAAGAATAACCTCCTCCTATATTTTTAATGTTTTTAAAGATATAAATAAATAATTACAGCAGGAAAAATAGAGAAATAAATGATGGCATCCTAGCCGTTTGCAAATATAGCACAAATAATCATTAAAATAAAATTAATTGGATCTGTTCACATATGTCATGGTGCACACCTGATTTTTTATCTATAATATTAAATAAACATTTGCTTTAGGTAGCATTATTCTTTTGGGAATATGTTAAATATATTCTAATTCAAAGTGCTTTGCACGTAATCATGGCAGGTAAACAGTCTTACCTCTTTAATAGTAAACAAAAATTCTTTTAGAACAGGATGAGCAGAAAAAAAGAAAAGTGGAATTATTTGTGCCAAGATGAATAATTAGTAAAGAAATAAACATCATTCTAAAAAAATTAGAAAATTAATGACTTGAAGATATAGGAAAGCAGATTCTCTGAATCAGTACGAACCTGGGCAACATTATTAGGTGTTATTTCCCAGTGAACCTACAGTAAGAAGCCATAAGGCTTGCACCTGTCACCACTATGCTGAGATTAGTTACTCTGCTTGGCATTAGATTTAAGTATGGTGCTGAATGCTGTTTCACACCAGACAATCTGAATATGTCGCCGAGAAAATGAATATAAAGTTTCCATTGTTATTTTTTGTTTTTTAGGATTTTGGACCCTGTATATCCCTACTAGAAAGATTTTTCCTGTGGAACTCTGATATGCTGCCATGTACATAGATGTTTTACACAAATTACATGCCCCTTTGATGCCTTAAGATACAGAAGCATAAGACATTCATTTTCTTGAAGAAATTCTAGGCTTATAAAAGGAATTTAGTAACAAGATCCTACTTTGGACCTCACACCACCAGGGCTGTCAAGCTCTTCCTTCTCTAAGATTGGAACACATGTAATAACAAAATGACTTAATAGCAGAAGAACACATTACTTTATAAAAGACAATTTTAACCATTTCAAACCTGGATAACTCATATTAGCGCTCAATAATTGCTATTGTAATGCTAGCTACTTTAGTTTCTCCAAGAGACATCTTTTACCTGTTCCTTCTCCCTAGTACAGAAGATGAGGTAATAAAAAAAAAAAAAGATGAGGTAATTCCGTGGATTAGTTACTATTGTTAGATAATTATGGCCACACAAACCATAATGGGTATCACTTGCAACATCCAGGTAGATGGAGGATATTACATAAATATTCTTTTTCATAGATGACCTCATGTTTGGGAAATGGATAAATTAAGGGCTAAGTTAGAACCTGAAGTTATCACCACCATTATGACTGTCTTCCTCTCTTATAACTGGCCAGAGTGAAAACAATGACCAGAGGTCATAGGGTTATGCTAAGAACTGGTCCATCTTTGCATTTTTACTCCAGAAGGCAACTTAAAGAATTAACATGAATTAACTTGAAGCAAATTAGTACTTGCTGAGGAACAATATCTATAGCCAGATCTACTCAAGTGCTCATGGTTTTACCTTTTTTTTTGGGGGGGGGGAGATAGTTATTTTTTAAAAAAAGAAAGAAAACCCTCAAGTGAGTATTACCAAGGAAGTCTGAGTGTTTCAGCATTGAGAAAGTTACCACTATGATTTCTTATATTACCCCAATTCCTCTCTCATGATGCATGAAGTATTAAATGATGGGGAATCTAAGACTTATTGTAAAGTGATTCATCAGTGATCAAACACAATAAATCCAGGAATAGTTATGATAAATTTTATATCTCAATACCAAGACAAGCAGAATCACATCTTTAACAATAGCATTTCCAATTAAAAAAAATGAAAAAGTGGAACTGTGCATATCAGAGCCTGGTTATGGTGTTTTTGGATTTGGAAAAACAAAACAAAAACTGTTAACACACATGAATTGATTTAGTCACTCATTTATTCATTCAACATGGTTCACATTATTTCCTTCCATAGCATTCCCACCATAGCATAGCATCACTACCATAACAGCACTGAAAAAAAAAAAAAAAAAGACATCCTAAGAGTTTCTTAAAAGATGCTAACTTTATTTGGTTTCATTCTTGTATTGGTTCCCCAAAGATAACACCCTTTAAAATGATGTCCTAATATATTTCTTGATTTCAGAGCAGGCTGAGCTTCTCTAATGGATTACCTCCCCCTCATCCAGACCCTTTTCTATACTCTTTATAAGGAAATGCCAGCCAGCTGGAACAGCAGGGCAACAAGTACAGCTGGGAATTCCTGGCCCACAGGTGTCCATTCTCACATTTGATAGCTTGCCAATATCAAAGCTAGATTTGTTGAGGGGATCCCCACAGTTGTTTCACAGAAAGAAAATTATCCACTGGCACTAATATTAATAATCCCCTCTTCCATATCTGACTTAGTACTTGAGCTAGAGCCACAGGACCCTTTCCCCACCAAGACTGAACCAGTATCAAGTTCTCCATCCTTTTAACAAGTGGGTGGCAGACTGTCAGGATAGGAATTAGATGGGTGCAGGTGGCACCACCTGCTTGAAATGCTTTTCAGTATTTTGTGTTTCATTATTGCTACACATCATTGCACCATTCTTTCTTTTCTTGCCAATAACCACAGTACCATTTGTTTGAGCTTAAAGTTTGTTTCAAACTCAGATTTTGGATACAAAGAAAATGAAAGACTGTTTTTTTCATGGAGAATATGGAACAAGATGCAGAGGAAAAGTAATTATTTTGTGCAGAATGGAATCCAATCCAATCTAATTAGAAAGTGCATAGATTCATTAGTAAATAGATAAGCTATATTATTGATGATACTCCAGGAACTATTTTTGCTTATTGGTTTAGCTAAAATACAATAATCAGTAAACTTTATATCCTAAATAATATGTACTGATAAAAATTCAAATATAAATCCTATAAGTTAATGATGAATTCCTAACTCATCTATATTTTATTTTGATTAGTGCCTTAGACATTATTTCTTCTAGTTATTAATGGTCTTACTTTGTGTTTCAGTTAACTTTTAAACAGATAAATAGACTGTTATTTGCTGAGCTTGTGAAATGAGGTGCAATTTCACTGCATCATCCTGAGTGAGACAGCAGAGAACAAAGAAATTGTTTATAAACTAGGAGCAAAGGATGAAACACTTTAATCAAACTTTAGTCTGAGTTAGAAGCATCAGAGTAATGACTTCAAAACAATGCTTTCAAACTGCCTGAAGATCACATGCAATGGTTAAGAGGGGCTTTGGAGTAAGATGGCTTAACCACTGTGCTTGAGTGTTCTAAATGAATCCCAATGTATGACACCAATTATTACTTAAGTTTGTTAAATTTGTTTTTGTGTTTTTAAATATTTTATTTATTCATTCATGAGACACACACAGAGAGAGAGGCAGAGACACAGGCAGGGGGAGAAGCAGGCTCCATGAAGGGAGCCTGACATGGGACTCGATCCCAGGTCCCCAGGATCAGGCCCTGGGCTGAAGGTGGCACTAAACCAGTGAGCCACCGGGGCTGCCCAATTTATTTGTTTATATCTGTTTTAACCAGTCAGGGTCATGGTATGAAATATAAAGCACATTTAAACAGCAAAATTTAAATATAATAAAAGAACCATTTATAAATGTGTGAGAGGGATAAGGAAACTAACAAGGAATGGTCCTGTCCTTAGCGCAAGATGTGAACAGACAAGGAGAGGGTATGATTACTGGAACCCAAAAATAGTAATTGTAAAACAGGAAGAACCAACTAGCAGCATATGTGGCCTTAAATAGAGGGATAAAGCTACTGCCAATGCAAAACAAGGCAAGAGACAGGACCTCATTCATCATCTGCCCCCAAACCTCCTGTGGGTGACTCTCATTGACCTAACTCAACCAGAAACTAGAAGCAAGGGAGTCCTGTAATGAAGGCTATAAAGCTTAGTCTTCCAAAGAAATAAGCAAGGGGTCAGAGGGTGGAGATCTGGAAGGGAAAATTGAAAATATCCAGTACCATCCACACATTTCTCTGTCAATCTATTCTTTTTCATATTATGGCAGTCTAATGTCAGCTCACTTACTGTATTCTTCTTATAAAGTCATGAGAGAATGAGGGTAAAATACAAAAAATAGCAAAATAATGAAAGGAAAGATAGCCATCTAAGACATTACCGTTACAGGTCCTGCTTCTATACACAGTCACAAGTTTCATATTGATAATTACAGTTTTTATCTTTCTTTTTTTTTAAAAAATATTTTATTTATTTATTCATGACACACACACACACACAGAGAGAGAGAGAGAAAGAGAGAGAGAGAGAGAGAGAGAGGGAGAGAGGCAGAGACACAGGCAAGGCTCCATGCAGGGAGCCTAATGTGGGACTCGATCCAGGGACTCCAGGATCATGCCCTGAGCTGAAGGCGGGGCTAAACCACTAAGCCACCCAGGGATCCCCTGGTTTTTATCTTTCACCACATATTCCATGCTCTCCTTCGCTGAGCCATCATCTTAAATGGAAGGTGTCCTTTCCCTGCCAGAGTAAAACAAACCTCTACCTTTCCAGAATCTAAGTCTTAGATTGATGGTCTTACTTTTTTTGAGTTATTATAGCTTTTTACTGATCAGAAATATTAGGCAAGAGAGCTCTAAAAGATGCCTTAGTAAATCCTCCTTGCCTCAATTGTAAAGCTAAAAGTCAATATCCCCAATGATAATTAGGATGACCCTCTCTGACTACTATAGTGATCCTCTCAGCCTTTAGGTTAAGAAATATATGCAAAATGGTCAGAGGGAGACCTCCACTTCCAATTTATCTGACCTATGATGGTGTTTTCTGATAGGATGACTCCTCCCTTAAGTAGTAGGATATTCCAACACCAAAAGTCCAACGTGGCAGAGAAGATAAGCAAAATGTTTTCCAGGGAGTAATTTAGTTAAATAATGAGGAAACAATTCTACCTCCTTCAGAACAACAAATTCTGTATATGAGACAATACCATCACATATCTAGTGTTTGTGGCAAATAGCATATCCAGTAGGAAAAGGTTCCACACCTCTCAGGGTGTTTTCTCCTAACTGGAACCACAACCAAATCTTCAACATGCTATTCATTCTATTGAAGCTGCTGCAGCTGAGTAATGAAAGCTAGCTTCTATTGAGCCTCATATGAAAATTCCAGATAATTCTGTGGGAGAGCCCATTGTTGTATTTCCTCTGCATAAAATAAATCATCTGATCAGAAGCAATGTTTTATGGAATATCATGGTGATAGGTAAGGCATTCTTAGTATCCTTAGATGCTTGCTCTGGAGAAACACTACCGAAAAGCAAGAAAACCAATTCCCACAAAATGTGTCAATCACTAATCTCTTTCATGACAGAAGAGGCCAAATGTAATCTGCCTGCCACTAGTGGATGATGCCCTGTTGGGGGCTGAGGACTGCTCTCTGACGTTGGCAGATTGAAAATTCAACTGGTAAAGAAGCCAGAACAATCTTGGTGAAAGGAAGTCCATGTTATTGAGCCAATATATAGCTTCAATCTCTGTCTCCACAGGCTCTTCCTATATAAGCCTTTTGAACAAAGATGTTTAGGGAAGAAGCCTAACTGACATCCCCAAGATAAGTCATCTTGTCTGTCTACTTAATGAGAACATTTTAGTAAATGGCCTCTGATGGGCATTTGCTGAAAAATTTCTATATCCATATCCTTGCCACCTTTGAGAGGCCCAACCACATACTTCTAACCTGATTTCTTAGTTTCTTAGTTCCAATCCTATTTTGTCAGTCATCTAACCTATTAGCCACTAGAAGTCAGTATAAATCTGAACCTGAGGCCATCTCTTCAACATAAAATAGACCACCAAAAATATCTAAAGTTCTCATTGGGAAGATTTCCCTTTACCATTGTCTTTCAAGGCTACTCTTAATAATGCTGTAGTGCTGGTATACATACATTCTCTTTTAGAAATGGGGGAGAGGGGAGCCGAAAGATACTAAGTCCCTGTCTGCATGGACCTAATAATTTAGGGCAAAGTTTCCCAAACCATCTTGGTTCACAGCACACTTAGTTTCTTAGTAATTTTTTGCAGCATCTCCAGTCCAAAAGAAATACCTTACAGTTTCATTTAAGTACTCAGGTCTAAAGAATTTATTTACGTCCTAGCATATTATTTAAAATAATAATACACATATGCTGACAAAATAATTTACTTCATTCTTTAATAACCATAATCAATTACTAATAGGAACTGTGCAGCTGTTGAACACTGTTCAAACTTTGGAATTACACTGAAATATTATTTCAAGGTACTTAGTTTTTTTTTTATTACTGTCATTAGCACCCAAAGCCCAGCTTTGTAAAAATATGATGCCACCAAAAAGAATGTATAAGATCTAACATTAAAAGTAATTTTCCTCAAATGTACAGTTTATGTGGATTGTGAAACATATCAAGTATCATGGTATTCCCCTGAAATATTTACAATATCCCAAAATGTCCCTGAGAGTTACTGTGGTGCACCAGAGAGCACCTTCATACACAGTTTGGGAACTACAGGCCTAGGGATATATAAAAAATAAATACAAAAAATGTTAGGACATTATAAATAATCTAAAGAAAAATAAATCAGAAAGGAGTGTAATTTAAAATAGTTTTCATGTGAGCCTTGAAAGTGGAAAAATTGGATCAGAGACTTGAGTGAGATGAAGGAAGAAAGGGAACAGCACTCCACACAAAACAAAAGGATAAATGTCCTGATTGAGAAGCATGGTTCACATACTTGAGGAACATCAAGAATACCAGTAGCTGAAATCAAATGAGTAAGAGGCAAATAGTGGTAGATGAGATCAGAAATCAAGAGGAGGATTATATTGTATAAGGCTTCATGCTTACAGGAAGATTTTTGTCCTCTGTGAGATAGGATCTATTAGAGTATTTTGAGGAAAAGAATGACATGAGCAAACAATAGAAAAATCATTCCGGACAAATGTACATACCACATATACAGAAAATCTGTTTCGTTCACTAATGTATAGTCAGAACCTAGAAGGGTGCATGGGCCATTGTAGATGTTCAGGAAATACTTGCTGAATGAATTTGGTTTATGTGTCGAAAACACATTGAGAGATAAGAGAAGAAGAAGGAAAACAAGTTAGGAAGTTACTACAGGAGTACAAGGAGATAACAATGGCTTGGCCTAGGGTACACTTGGAAAAAGTGTTAGAAAGTTACCAAATTTTTGATGTATTTTAAAAGTTGACTTACAAGATTTACTAATGGTTTGAATAAAGAAATTGAAAGGAGACAGAAATCATGGACGATAAAGAGAGGGAGAAGAGGGATCCCTGGGTGGCGCAGCGGTTTGGTGCCTGCCTTTGGCCCAGGGCGCGATCCTGGAGACCCGGGATCGAATCCCACATCGGGCTCCCGGTGCATGGAGCCTGCTTCTCCCTCTGCCTGTGTCTCTGCCTCTCTATCTCTCGCTCTCTGTGACTATCATAAGTAAATAAAAATAAAAAAAAAATTAAAAAAAAAAAAAAAAAAAAGAGAAAGAGAGGGAGAAGACCAGTGTGGAATATAAGTCAAGAATTTAATTTTGTGGTGATCCCTGGGTGGCGCAGCGGTTTGGCGCCTGCCTTTGGCCCAGGGCGTGATCTTGGAGACCCTGGATCGAATCCCGTGTTGGGCTCCCAGTGCATGGAGCCTGCTTCTCCCTCTGCCTGTGTCTCTGCCTCTCTCTCTCTTCTGTATGACTATCATAAATAAATAAAAATTAAAAAAAAGAATTTAATATTGTGGGACACCTGAATGACTCAGTGTTTGAGTGTCTGCCTTCAGCTCAGAGCATGATCTCTGCATCCTGAGATTGAGTCCCACATCAGGCTCCCTGCAAGGAGCCTGCTTCTTCCTCTGTCTATGTCTCTGCCTCTCTCTGTGTGTCTCTCATGAATAAATAAATAAAATCCTAAAACAAGAAAAAAATAATTTAATTTTGGAAATAAGTTTGATATGGCCATCAGATATTCAATCAGAGATATTTCCTAGACAGTATATTTATATATTTATAAATATAGTTACATATTATGACTATTTACATATGATTATTCTCATATATATATGAATATTCAGAGTAGAGGTCAAGCTAGAGATATATATCCATGATCTGTCATTATATATATGATAGATATAGAGTCATGGGACATTATGAAATTTCAATTTCTCATAGTTCAGTTATTCTCCTTTAGAAATCTGTTGCTAGCACATTGTTTATATATATTCACACATTGTTCATATATATTCACATATGTATTTATTCATGAACATATTTATGTATGTGAGCTCATGTTTAAGGGAGCTTTTTTAAAAAAAAGAGAATTGTATGTATTTTAAAGAAATATGTATTCTAAAAAAGAAATCTGTATGAACATCTTCCAGAATTATTTTACATTTGTTTCTGCTAAGCTAAAAATCAATGTGTTGTTGGTGCTAATTTTTCATCTGGTGTGTTGGACCAAGTGAAAAGCATAAACTTGAATCCTAAACTTCTGTCAAATTTAGGCCTAGAATTTCGGTTTCTGAAATTTACTATGCTAGACATTAGAGTCTTTATCATGTCTCTTGGGACTACGGTCCTCAGGCCCCAAGTTTAAGCAAAGGGTCTCAATTTAAACTCCTTACTTCACTTGGTGAAGTAAGGCCTTTTTACTTTTTCAGTAAAGCCTAAAGCTATAGATAAATGGGGAATAATAACCTTTCTCAAACTGAGGGCAATCACAGTGTTAGTTTAAGGGCTTCCCATGCATTTTCTCATTTTTCCCCCTTGCCAAAATAGTTTTGCATCAATATTTGTTATATTTTATGATTTACATTTTTATTATATTTATCATATTTTAATACATCTTATTCAACATCAAAGTTCCAACACCTTAAGGGAATATATATTAAGATACATTAGTGGTTTACCTCACTAAAACTGGAAGTATTGCTCCATTTTCTCAGTCTCCTTTATCATGTTAATTCAAAAGATTGTCAGAACACATTTGGTATTTAAGCTTTTATTCTTTTTCTCAAGAACATGTTGAATATGTCATTTTTCTAGTTCTGGATAATTTTTGCAAATGTTTTGGGTTCTGCTTCATTTTTCTTCATTTTCCCCCTAAGTACAGCGCAGATCCTTCCTTTTTTTTTTATTAAAGATTTTATTTATTTATTCATGAGAGACAGAGAGAGAGCCAGAGGAAGAAGCAGGCTCCCTGTGGGTAGCCTGATATGGGACTTGATCCCAGGACCCCGAGATCATGACCTGAGACAAAGGCTGACTCTCAACCACTGAACCACCCAGACACCCCCTTACTCACCTTCAACAAATGTATATTTTGAGCCAAACCACTGTGATACTTCTGTACCACGCTCTGGGAGTACACTAGTGAACAAGATGACAAGAACCCCTGCCCACATGGGCCAGATAGCCCATTCTTTCTCTGTTGTCTGTCTTCTATACCAACGGGTTAATTGTCCCCTCCTCATCTTTTTAAAGACGGTAAAAAACCACAACATGACATCTACCTTCTTAATAATTTTTATGTGTATAGTATAGTATTGTTAACTACAAGCACAGTGTTATACAATAGATCTCCAGAAATTTTTTATCTTTCATGACTGATCTCTAACTGAACATTAGCTTCCCCATTTCTCCCTCACCCCAGCCCTTGGAAATCTCCATTCTACTCTCTTTTGCAGTGGGTTTGACTACTTTAGATCTTATAAGGGTGGAATCATGCAGTATGTGTCCTTTTGTGAGTAGCTTACTTCATTTAGCAAAATATACTCAAGGTTTATTTATATTGTTCCAAATGGCAGGATTTCATTCATTCTTAAAGATGAGTAATACTTCCTTTATTTTTTTCTTTATCCATTCATCCATCCATGGATATTTACATTGTTTCCACCTCTTGGCTATTGTTAGTAATGCTGTAATGAATTGAGGAATACAAATATTTCTTTGAGATCCTGATTTTAATTATTTTGGACAAATATTTGGAAGTAAAATTTCTAGATCATACAGTTCTATTTTTAGTTTCTTGATGAACCTCCATACTGTTTTCTGTAGCAGTTACATCCTTTTGCATACCTATTAACATACATGCACAAGGGTTCCAATTTCTCCACCTTCTTGCCAACACTTGTTATTTTCTTTTTTTAATAATAAGCATTTAACAGGTATGAGGTAATAACTCATTGTGATTTTTATTGCACTTCCTTGATATTGTTAAGTATCTTTTCATATTCCTCTTGGTAATATATGTCTTCTTTGGAAGAGTGCATATTCAAGTCCTTTGATCTTTTTGTAATTAAGTTGTTTATTTTTCATTTTTAATCTCTTATCTGATATATGGTTTACAAATATTATCTCACATTTGGAAGATTGCTTTTTCACTGTGTTGTTTCCTTTCCCATGCAGAAGCCTTTTAGTTTGATGTAGTCTCATTTGTCTGTTTTTGCTTTCTGTCTGTGCTTTTAGTGTTTTATACAAGAAATCACTGCCAAGACCAATGTCATGAAGACTTTCCCCCTATAATTTATTCTAGGAGTTTTAATAGTTTCAGGTCTTATGTTTATGTTTTAATCTATTTTCAGTTGATTTTTGTGAATAGTTTAAGAATCCATTTTCATTCTTTTGCCTTTCTATATCCAGTTTCCCACCACCATTTGTTGAGGAGATTATCCTGTCCTCATTGTGTAATCTGGGAACACTTGTTGAAGACCAAGCATGACCCATATAAATGCGGGTTTATTTTTGGGCTCGGGCAGCCTGGGTGGCTCAGCGGTTTAGCGCTGACTTCCAGCCCAGGGCCTGATCTTGGAGACCTAGGATCAAGTCCCATGTTGGGCTCCCTGCATGGAGCCTGCTTCTCCCTCTGCCTGTGTCTCTGCCTCTCTCTCTCTCTCTCTCTCTCATAAATAAATAAAATCTTATTTTGGGACTCTATTGGTCTGTGTGTCAGTTTTTATGGTAGTACTATACTATTTTAATTACTGTAGCTTTGTAATATGTTATAAAATCAGGAAGTGTGAGGCCTCCAGCTTTGCTGTTCTTTCTCAAGACTGGTTTGGTAATTTGAGATCTTTTGTGGTTCCATATGAGATTCTGGATTAGTATTCCTATTATGCCATTAGGCAAAGTTTTAATAGGGATTGCATTAAATGTGTACATTACTTTGGATACTAAGGATATTTTAACAATATTAAGTTTTCTAACCCATGAACAGGGATGTCTTTCCATTTGTGTCTTTTTAAATTTTTTCATCAATGATTTTTAGTTTTCAGTGTACAAGTCTTTTACCTCCTTGGTTAAAATTATTACTGAACATTTTGTGCTTTTTTAAAGGATTTTATTCTATTTATTCATGAGAGATACAGAGAGAGAGGCAGAGACATAGGTAGAGGGAGAAGGAGGAAGAGGGAGAAGGAGGCAGAGGGAGAAGGAGGCAGAGGGAGAAGGAGGCTCTCCCATGTGGGACTCAATCCCAGGACCCTGGTATCATGACCTGAGCCGAAGGCAGATGCTCATCCACTGAGCCACAGAGGTGTCCCTCTGAATATTTTGTTCTTTTTGATGAGATTATGAATAAGAGTTTGTTTTCTCAATTTCTTTTTCAATTTCTCATTGTTAGTGTATAGAAACACAACTGATTTTTGTACATTGATTTTATATTCTGAATTATGTATTTGTATGAATATTTGTGTAATCTTTAGGACTCGAACATATAAAATTATACCATCTGTAAAAGAGATAATTGTACTTCTTTCTTTTCAATTTGGATGCCTTTAATTTATTTTTCTTACCTAATTGTTATAGCTAGTCCTTCTAGTATTATTTTGATTAGAAGTAGTGAGAGTAGACACACTTGCTTTATTCTTGATCTTAGAGAAAAGGCTTTCAGTTTTCCTATCATGGAGTCTGCTGTTAGCTGTGGATTTTTTCATACATGACTTTTATTATGTTGAGGTAATTTTTTTTTAGTTCTAGGTTGTTGAATATTTTTGATCAAGAAAGATGTTGAATTTTCTTAAATACTTTCTCAGCATCTATTGAAATGTAATTTTTAGCCTTCATTCCACTAATGTTATGTATCATATTGATTGACTTCGATATGTTAGACCATCCTTGCATCCCGGGGATAAGTCTCATTTGGTCATGGGGCATGACTCTTTTAAAGTGCTGTTGGATATGGTTTGATAGTATTTTATTGAGAAGTTTTGCATCTATAATCATCAACGATAGTAGCTTGTTATTATTGAATGTAGTGATTTTTTGTTGTTATTGCTTATGTATCATGGTATTATTGGCCTCATAAAATGAGTTGGAAGTTTTCCCCCTTCAAATGTTTGGAAGAATTTGGGAAGGATTAACATTTATTCATTAAATATTTGATAGATTTCACCAGTGAAAGATCTGGTCCTAGACTTTTCTTTGTTGGCATGTATTTGACTATTAATCCAATCTTCTTATTAATTATAGGTTCATTCAGATATTCTGTATCTTTGAGATTCATTCTTAGCAGATTATATGCTGCTAGTTATTTATCCATTTCTTCTAGGTTGCCCAATTTGTTGTACATAATTGTTAATTGTAGTCTCTTGTATTTTTTTTTTTAAATTTGTGGCATAAAATTTGTGTCTTATTTAGTTGAGAGAGAGAGACAGAGAGACAGAGACAGAGACAGAGAACAGGAGGAGGGGCTAAAAGAGAGGGAGACTGATAATCTCAAGTAAACTCCATGACCAGCATGGAGCCTAACTCAGGGCTCAATCTTATGACCTTGAGCTCATGACCTGAGCCGAAATCAAGAGTCAGATGTTTAACTGATGAGCCACTCAGGCACCCCAGTATCTCCTCTTTTTATTTCTAATTTTATTTGAGTCTTCTTTTTTTTCTTGGTTAATCTAACTAAAGGATTGTTAATTTTGTTGATCTTCTCAAAGAAGCAACTATTAGTTTCTCTTTTTTCTATTATTTTTCTATTCTTTACTTCATTTTTTCCCTGTTCTATTAATAATCATTTCCTTCTTTCTGTTTCTTTGTTTACCTAGGTTCTTTAGGTGTCAAGTTAGATTGTTTATTTGAGGTCTTTCTTCTTTAAAGTAGGTGTGTATCATTACAAAGTCCATTCTTAGTACATTTTTGCTGCATTCCATAAGTTTTGGTATGTTATATTCCCATTTCCATTTGTCTCAAATTATTTTCTACTTTCCCTTTTGACTTCTTAATTGACTCACTGGTTGTTCAAACAAAAAGCTGTTTAATTTCCACATGTTTGTGAATTTTCCAGTTTTCATTTTGTCATTAACTTCTAGTGTCATTCATTGCATCAGAAAATATACTTGGTATGATTTTAGCCCTCTTAAACTTGTTAAAACTTATTCTGTGACCCAACACATGATATATACTAGAGAATGTTCCATGTGCACTTGAGAAGAATGTGTATTCTGCTGCCATTGTATGGAATGTTCTGAATATGTCTGTGAGGTCCATATGATCTATAACATTCAAATACCATTTACTTATTGACCTTTTGTCCAGATGCTCTATCCTTGAAAGTATTGAAATCTACTATTATTGTGTTGCTATTTCTTCCTTCAGTTCTATCAATGTTTTCTTCCTATATGTGAGTGCTATGATGTGCATATGTATTTATAATTGCTATATGGTTGACCTTTTCATGTCATTATATATCCTTCTTTGTCTCTTTTTAGATTTTATGACTTAGAGTCTATTTTGTCTAAGTATGGCCATCCCAATCTCTTTTGGTTACTATTTGCATGGAATATTGGTCCATCCTTTTATTTTCAGCCTATGCATTCTCTAAAACCTAAAGTGAGTTCATTATTAGACAACATATACTTGGATATAGCTATTCTATATCTTTTGATTGGGGAGTCTATTCCATTTACATTAAAGTAATTATTGATAGGGAAGAAGTTACTATTCTTTATCATTTTGTTCATTTTTTTCTGTCTTTTTGCCTCTTTTCCTCCTTCATTCTTCTTTTGTGTTTCATTGGTATTTTTAGTGACATGCTTCTATCCTTTCTCATTTCCTTCATATATCTGTATAGGCATTTTTTTGTGGTGACCATAGGGCTTATATAACATATTGTATATTATAATAATCTCTTTTGAACTGACAACAGCTTAAGTTCAATTACATAGAAATTACACATTTTCATCTCTCCCAACACTTAATGTTACTGATATCACAAATTATATCTTTTTATATTGCATAGCTATGAATATATTTCAGTTATAGTTAATTTTATACTATTGTTTTTTACCTTCTATGTTGATAAAAGTGATTTATGCACTATCACTACAGTTTTACAGTGTTTTGCATTTGTCTATAAATTTACCTTTGTTGGTGAGCTTTATACTTTCATTTGGTTTTGTGTTCCTGTTTAGAATTTGTTCATTTCATTGCAACACTCCCATTAGCATTTCTTGTAAGATAGGTCTAGTGTGAAAATCTCCCTCAGTTTTTGTTTACTGAGAAAAATTTTGTTTCTCTATCATTTTTGAGGTATAGTATTGCCAGATACAGTATTGTTAGTTCGCAGGGTTTTTTTATTTGTTTTATTTTGTTTTTTCTTTTTAGCATTTTGGTTAAATCGTGTCACTGTCTTTTGACCTGCAAGGTTTCTGCTGAGAAATCCACTGATAGAAAAATGGTGGCTCTTCATACTTCATGAGACACCTTTCTCTTGATGTTTATAAAATTCTCTTAGTCTTTGATTTTTGACATGATTATAATGTGTCTTAGTGTATGTAGATCAACACTGGAGTTTTAAGACTCTAAAAACAAACATGGTAGACTATATGTGTTTTTATGAGAGCAAGCTAGATAGGTGAGTTTATTTAGAGATATTATCAGTGTAAGCAATAAAAATTATTTTAATTTGAACATTCATCATCAAAGCCAACAGGTGTCTCCTGTGGTTTTGGAATACTGTCATTTTCTATGCTGTCAAACTCATCACTTAAATATCCATTTCTTTAAGTCAGATATCTTTTTTTTTTTTTTTACTCTCAAACTCTGTAGCAGATTTTGATACTCTTCAAAACCATATGTTATGCAGGTTGGTATTCACTGAAATGACATTTAAATAGTTCTACCATATAATACATCTGGAAGAACATCTCATGGAAGTAATTACAATTAATAATTTCTACTGGCTTAAGAAAAAAAAACTGTTCAAATGCACAGTACAGTAGCTACTACTATACAATTTTCTGGCCCACCCCACATTTTGATTTTACCTTCCTGAACACAATTGCAGACTCCTTTCTGGCCTCTGTCTTACTATGGCTATACTACAACAATTTCAGAGATCTTCCTTTAGAAAAAAAAATGCAAACCAGTCCAAGGTGCTATGCAATGTTTTATGGCAACCATAAAAATTTCTTAAAAATAAATACAGCAAGTAAATTTAGATAATGAAAATGCATTTGAGATAATTGATTTGATAACTTGTACAGCCCAAACCTGACATTTTCATTCCCATCTTCATTTTGCTTTTAAGGAGATTTCCATTCCTTGACATGTTTATTATTTTGACACTTAGCCAGTTTTCTCAAAGCATTTTCACTCCAAGGATCCTAAACTAATCAAATATATATTATGCTATTTAAAACATCTTAGCTTTACTTAGAAAACTAGCATACTGACAACTGATTGTTCACACACTGAATTTCTCATCAGAAACCTGCCATTTTCATTAATAAATTTAAGACTACACTTCCAAACTTGTCAATAGAAAGATCTTAATTTATGAGGTGGTGACTGGATTTTACTGCTCTCCATATGACTTTCTATGTGGGTTGTCCTTTAGGTTCCAAATTTGGAAGACTGAGGTTTGATTTTATTAAGAGTATAACAAAAAGTAACATTCAAAATATTTAACCCCAGTATAGTAGGGACACACAACCACCTGAAAAGACACTGGCCATGGTATCAAAGCCCAGTTCTGGCCCGCAACTGTGTCAGATATTATTCTTTATTTGCTTGATTATAAGAAGTATTGGGAGTTTAGTCAGTTATCAAGATAACTCAGAGGACTCAATATAACAATTATTCATCAACTGACATGGCGATATTACAATAATTGAATTATCATTGACTCGGTATGCACTAATTAGTTATCAACTAAAACAGCATTTGTTCTCTTCCTGGACTCTTCCTGGACTGACTGGCACTTATTGTAAAACTCAGTCCCTTCATATGATTGCAGAGGGAAATTGAGTACAACCAAAACACTGTACTTTTATTGAGGATCTGTAAGTCAGATCTTCAATATGATCTGTAATTCAATTGTGATCTGTAAGTCACAAGAAGGAATCAAATTTTTATACCTATTTTTAAAAATCTCCAACAGGCTCTTGTCAGGACTCTTCAGCCTGCCTCCAGCCAAGCAATCCTCTGTATTTCCCTATTATCTTGTTCCACTTGACCTCAAAGGTAGCAGAGAGGGTTCTGTTTGTTTGTTTTGCTTTGTTTTCTGAACATTCTCCTCTTCCCCATAAATCAGGATTTCTCAACCTTGGCACTATTGGCATGTTGGATCAGATAATATTTTGTTATTTTTTTTAATAAAGTTGTGTATAGGGGTGGTGGGGTGGTGTCTTGGCCTCTATTACCAGTTTCCAGCAGTATCCCACCCAACTTGTGATAATCAAAAATGTCTCTAGATATTGCTAAATGTTCCCCAAGGGATAAAATTTCTCCCATGGAGAAAACTTCTCTAACTCGTACTCATTTCTTATTTAGTGCAATTTAAAAGCTCTATTCTAAGTGCCTTTAAACTTCCACACATATAGCCATGAGTAGCTCATAAAACAAAGAACACATGCTTTTAAAAGGGTAGTGAAGGGAATTCTCTTCTATTGTCTAGAGGGTTTCCTTAGGACTAGACAAACAACTTGAATCTGATGGTGTTCAATAAGACTATGAGCTTCATTATTCCAAGTAGCTTATGTTTTGTGTGTTTGCTTTGTTGAAAAGGCCTTCATGGACAAAAACACAATTTATTACTGCATTACATTATAAAATTTTTGTTCTGAAAAGTATAAATTAAAATAAATCCTGTATGTAATACTAGTAGTCTAGAATTTTTCTTCTTGGTTTGAAAAATTCTTAGGAGGAGAAAAGTTGAAGTTAGCATGCCATTTGAGGGCTGCTTTTGGTCCATCCACTTAGATAGTCTCACTTCCTGTTTAATCATCTTTTGTTCTTGCTGATCTGTTATTTATAGTCCTCTCTTTATCCAAGTCATATGTATATGTCATTAATTGTGAAGCTTAGTAGCAATTCTAAGGTCTTTTACATTTTCCAATAATCTTGGATCAGTATGAGAAATTCTTCTCAAACAATGTCTTACTTTTGTATAGTAATAATCTTTGCATTTTAATATTATATGTTTCAGTAAAATTCTCCTTCAGCCAAATCAGATTTCTTAAGAAAACACTCTCCATAAAAAACAATCCAGTAACTGGCAAACTTATAAAGTGGGTAAAATTTGTATTTTGTTTTCTAGTCCTATAACAATCACAAAAATTAAGATTTATGGAGATTACATGATTTGTTCATTATTTCATAATTAATTAAACTATTAGAAATATTGTTTTAACAATGATCTACAGAATATGCCTTTATTAATAAATTAAATGCATTCATTTTGTAATTTTTAGGAATAGTATTCTAATCCACAAGTAAATTTATGAAACATTGAGATGCATATTAGGTTTTATACTTCAAGGACTTCAAAATCATTTCTTGGGAAAGTAAATAGAAATTCTATTTCTAGAAAAAAATGAATTATGAGTTTTCTAGCTAAAACCTTTTGTTAATTAATATTTAATATTTCATTAATACATAGTTAAAATTCTTGATACTAGAACCACATAATTACCAATAAATACTCCCTACCTAAAAATAACATGTAAATTTCCTACTGCTGGTTTTCATGACATTATTGGCATAGAATATATATAAGAAAAAAAAGAATACATATCAAACTTCAAAAACATACAGAACACTACTTCAGAATATTGTACTATACCACACATTCTTTTTATCTAATTATAAATATGCATTTATGTTTTGCCATTGATTTTCGCAAGAGTCAGCTTTGCCACTAAAAACTCTAGAACCATTCATTGCCAGAATTCTCATTTATTGGAAACTCAATTGCAGAAATATAATTTTCATAAAGTTCTTTTTTCCCCCAGTCTATTACACAGAATAGAATTGAAAGCATAGGTATAAACTCTATGGAAGCATCACCAGTGATATTACCCCCAATGATATGTTTTTAACTCTTGACTTTTTTTTTCCCCTTGGCAAAGCTAGAGGATAAAACTTTTTAATTTAAGTAAATCTCTTTAATGTGAAGTTTACCCCTTTGAAGAATTCTAATCAGGGAGATGTAGTAACAATAGCATTAATGATAAATATGCCTTTCCAATAAAATCTAAGCAAAGAATGCTGATGAGGGTATAGATAAATATTCTACAGGTAACAAAAGCTGATTTTGACAAACAAGTAAAAATAAACATTTTTAAACAAAAGTGAGTTTAAATTAATCATTTTCTATCAGATTTGTCTTTAGTTCTGCTAGCTAGGTTGCTCCATTAAAGGCTGTTTTTCAGCTTTAATGCTGATAGAGTTTACACAAACTAGTGAAATATCGTCCCCTACTGTTCAATTCTGATAGAGTGGTTAAAAGGAAACTGTTTTAGCCTATCAAATAGTGGTTACTCTGAGACCTCTGTGTAGATTCTAGATTGCAAAAAATAAAGTTTCTTCTAGCAGTTCCATTCACATAGCCATTAACTATTTTCAATTAATTCAGTCAAGTCATTCTCTAATTAAGTTGAATGCTGATATTTTGGATAAGTTTAACCATAAAACAAAGAAAGGGTATATGTTATTTTACCTATCCTTCCTAGTGTGAAGGAATACTATTTATTTAGTAAATAAGTGAAACATTCCATTTAATATATTATGTTCCCATTCATGGTTAGTTACTTTATTAGACTGTGTATGTATAAAACTAGACTTTCTCTCAACAAAGTTTATCACTTATATTTTCACACATTAGAGAACAAAAAAAAGGTTTTTTAAAATTTAAAATTCAGAAGACATGACTTAAATATAATATAAACAATCTTTCAGTATAGCTGCCTGTATCTGATACATTTTGTAAAGGTGTTTTTTTTAATACACACTTACATGCTTCAAAGCCATTTATCCTCATTTTTACCTTTATTCGGATATCATTTTTACATGTTTTGGCATGCTGGACTTATAGCTATCCATACTTTTATATAGTATATCTATACTTTTATATAGGTCTTTTATACTTGCAGCCTGAAGAAAACTAACTAAAGCAATTATATCTATTTGGATTTATATTAAATTGTAAAAATTAACAAAAGAAGCCATTTTAAAGTAACACCCGTGGACGGTTAAGGAGTTTGTCTTTTTTGTATTTACTAAATTACTGCACTTCTTTTTCTCCAGTCTTTTAAACACTTAGCTGTAAGAAAAGAAGAGAACTTGCTTTGAACTGATTTATTTTTAAGCAAAACACTTTTAGAATCCAAGATGATTTCTCTTCCATTTCTGCTCTGACCAAGCAGAAGAGCAATAAAGCCCTTTTACCTTATCTAAAAAGTGACATCCCAGTTGTTATTGAAAGAAACTATGAAGGAATATGGCTATAGACAGCAGACAGAAATGCAAAATTCAAAGCCACAAGTGTAAGTTTATAGTCTTTTGTTCACATGAGAAGGAATATTAAGAGTTCTGTTGAGACCATTTAAAAAAATCTAGACTAATAGTGTTGACATATGGAAAAAGGAACAACTAGAAAGCAAGCTCTGTAAGAAGATATATAGCAGTTAAATGGGTAGAAAAATTTATAGATATACCAACCTATCCTCATAGACTAGTTATATATCTCATTTTCAGATTTATAAATTCAAAGAGATCAATGTAGATGTGGCCTGGGGAAACTGTCATCACTGATGTAGGACTGAGATCTTCTGCAGTATTTGATGTTATGCTTAGCTCCTTAAGAAAATCAAACATCCAACCCTACTCCCCAGGTCACCTCTCTCTTTGAGGTTAAGTCATCATTTACTGTCTGTCAAACATAACCTACATACATTGAAAAGATGTTTCCTCCCAGTTTTAGAGCGTATATTACAATGCTTAAGAGCATAGACTTTTACAAAAACATGTATAAGGATGTCCATTGGAGCTTTCTATTTAATAAAGAAATGGAAATAGACTATGGTTCACCCAGAGGAAGAAAGTGGTTACATAAATCCTGGAACACACATGAAATGAAGTAAATAGGTCATTCCTGATGCAAAGTACTGTGATAATTATTTACTCATTATTAGGAAATAACTTTTTTTAAAATTTATTTATTTGTGATAGTCACAGAGAGAGAGAGAGAGAGAGAGAGAGAGAGAGAGGCAGAGACACAGGCAGAGGGAGAAGCAGGCTCCATGCACCGGGAGCCCGATGTGGGATTCGATTCCGGGTCTCCAGGATCGCGCCCTGGGCCAAAGGCAGGCGCCAAACCGCTGCGCCACCCAGGGATCCCAGGAAATAAATTTTTAAAAATATAAGTAGAATACTATGTTGCTTATATTTGTAAATATATTTTCTATCCACACACAATAAAATAGTAAAAATTACTTTTTATGGTATCTTTGCTGTTGTATTGACTTTATAAAACAAAAACAAAACAAAACCTCAACTCAAGAATCAGAAAAAAAATCTAGTAAGAAACCCAAATTGGACAAAGAACTCCATTAGAATTGAAGCACCCCCAAAAGCTAGCACTTTATTTTAAGGTATAATTTATACATCTTATAGAGTTATACTGAGATTTTTCCAAATTCTACATTAAACTTAATTTTAAAATATATTAGACAGATAGACTCTTGAATCAGTGACTGTTGGATATCTTCTTCTGTTTGGATCCCCTAAAGATAAGAAACATTCAGACCAGTGTTCTTGAGAAGCATCTCATGCTAGTACTAACAAAGGGGTTAGCAATACATCTTTCAACACAAACTTCCTTCTCTTTCAGTCAGGACCAGTTTATCTCCATAATGAGTCAAGTCAGTGAAATGAGTGTATACAATGGAGAATTTTGAGGCTTAGACTGCCACTTTGTTATTTAAAGTAAGCTACATTTCAATAAATTATTGTCAAGTTCAAAAAGAACTCTATTTATTCCTTTGTGACCTTTAGTCAAAGTGTGCATTATGCTGTTTCCTGTACAAGAACCACCTGTACAGATAAGTGTTGATATATGTTCATGATCATTTGGTAAAAGAGTATTTGAGTTTATTTTCAAAGGCTTGTGTTATTTTCCTCATCTTATGGATAGGGACTACATTTGTAATACTGCTTAAAGATTCTAACAAAATGTATATTTTTTTCTTTGTAAAAGTCACATTTTTACCAAGTGCACTATATATTTTAACAAATGTGATCATCTTTCTCATAAAAGTATAGAAAACAGATATTGTAACACTAACTGAATAATTATTATCAAATATACTATAAAGTCCCCCATAAATAAATTCATTATAGTCACAAGGACCATGCTTTTTATGGATATCATAATATATTGGGTAGCCCGGTCCATTTGATTCCATTGGAAAGAGTAGGATACCAATAATTAGAGTTGTGAATTAATCATCTTAATAGCCCAGTTTTTACACAAATATATTGTTCGTTGGCCACAAATTCTGGCCCAGGGAAAGCATTTTCCCTATGTAGGCCTTTTAGTAGGCCAGGAAAGAGTGTTGATAATTTATCATGGCTTATCATCACTATTGAAAAGAACAGAAACCCTGTTGTATCACTCACTACACAGTTCTCTGTAATAAGGAGACTTCCAAACCCTTCAATCTCATCTAGTATTTCAATTTCTTTAATATGTCAAGAAATTTTTTGAGGCTTCCTATTGCACCTGCTATTGCTTCTGCCCACAGTGTCATCCCCAAGTTCTTTACTCAGCTGGCTCCTTCTCATCTTTCAGAAAAAGGACATGCCCTTTCTGGTGCTGACTCACACCAAGTAAATTCCTGCCATCCATCAATAGCCCCCACCCTCCAAAACTCTCTACCATAACACTCTGTTTGTTTTGTATCCCTCTCCAAAATCTATAATTTGCCTGCTTATCATGTATTCTCTTATTTATTATCTGTCTCCTCCACTTGAGCAATAACCCTCTATTGTATCTCCATGTTCTTTCATGATGTCTGGCAAACTATAGCTACTCAATAAGTAGAAGAAGCAAAATGCGCATTGTATTTAACACAGAAGGACATGTAAGGCATATAAGATGACTGCGCTGAATTGTTCCACTGAGTACTATTTGTACCTGGGGATTCTAAAAGGGAAATGTAGGGGGAAAAAAAAGAACATTTTCTTCCAGGTGAATGGACATTTGCACTATTGTCATAAACATGCCATCCAAGGTAAGGTGACAGAGACTCAGTTGGATACAGACTTGTTAACAAACAGAACAGGGAGCTAAAGTGATGTGGCATTAACAAAAGGCAGATATTGTGAGGAAGTAAGTTTGAATCCCAAATTTAAATTGGGCTGTGGTCTAAAAACTAGGCAGAGACACATAATATGGCTGAGGTCTTAAAGTGAAAATTAACATTTCAAAGTAAAAAGATATGAGAAAGTCTAAATTTAATGAATATTCAGGTTAGGTGACTAAACTGAAAGAGGTTTATTGGATTCATCTTCAGAAATGGTATGCTGTGAGTTTCATTTTTTTAAAAGATTTTATTTATTGATTCGTGAGACACACACACACACACACAGAGAGAGAGAGAGAGATTGAGAGAGAGAGAGGCAGACATAGGCAGAGAAGCAGGCTTCATGCAGGGGGCCTGATGAGGGATTTGATCCTGGAACTCCAGGATCACGCCCTGAGCTGAAGGCAGGCGCTAAATCGCTGAACCAGCCAGGGATCCCATGCTGTGGGTTTCAAAATGGGTAGAAATTTATTGTTAAATATGCAGTATTAGGCACTGTGAAGTTTCAGTGAAGTCCTAAGTTAATAAATATGTATACTGTTTCCCCAGAGCCCTAAAGAAATGAACATGAACTCATGTAACAGCATTCTCAGTAAAACTAGATAGAAGGACAACAAAGAAGGTAAGAGAAAAGGTGAGGAGGTAAGGCAAAAGACAAACTAAGCAATTAAAATGCTTTCAGCTGTGGCACCCTAAGTAAATTCCACAATTGCAGGCACAGCTCAACCATGTAGTTTGGCAGTTTTTAATATCTCAAACTGATCCTCACAATGCAGAACAACAATAATGATTTCAAACTCAACATCTGGCACTGCTTTTCTTTAAAATGGGGGCTTTTCAGCCACACCTGAGGGAAAGGAGAAAATTTATTTTCTCCTATGAAAGTACCAAAGAAAAGAAGGGAAAAAAAGTACCAAAGAAATAGATATAAACAGATTCAAAATTTCAAAATATGATTTCCTTCATTTTGTAAAGTGACTGACAATAACATAGACTCTTCCTTTTGATTCCTTCTACTTTGAAATGAACATTCAGAATTGTGCCTAATCTGAAGCACATAAATACACATCTGAGTGTAAGCTGTCCTTTTAATGACTGAAATTGTATGTTTCTTATGTTTATTTCCTTACTCACTCGACTCCAATATAAACCCACAGGTAGAAATGTATTTGTTGTAGCCTTTTTATTCATATTTAAGGTTCCTGCTGGTAATTCCTTCTAGTTTCTTTGAGAATGATTGAAAAGTAGTAAATGACAAGCAATATTTTTCAATTAATCAGAAAATGTATTTGTTACTCTTATTATAGTTATTTGTTCTTTTCATATATGGATGATACCAAAACAAGTATATAAAGCACACGGTCCTTTATTTGAATGTTAGTTAAAAAACAGAAGCTTTGGATGCTGACCAAACTCCTATGTGCCTCAGTTTCCTCATCTATAAAGTAGAATAAGAGTGCCAACTTGGCAGGGCTGTGTGGAGAGTAAGAGAATTAAACTGTAAAATATTTAAAATAGTGCCTGTCACACAGTAAGCACTCTATAAATATTATTTATTACATATTTATGAAGGTTAACCTTCAAGAAGATTGGAAGTTAATTTGGTTCTTTACACAATTTCTGAAACATTCGGTGGAAATAAAGTAAGATTCACAGGAACTTACTCAGGTCAGCAATTAGTAGATTTCAATTGTACAGTTAGATCTAAATTGGCACTATTCTGTGTCTTCTAGTTCTCTCTAAATGTGATCAAGGTTTTTCTTTGTCATTCAGCATACTACTGAACATCAAACAGATTAGCTTTTGACCCAATGGCTACACCAAGAATCTTCAACTTTATGAAGGACTTCTAATGCAACCCACTATAGTCTTCTGCAGTCTACTAACTGACAGATGCTATCAAGCAGTCCACTTATATTGATATTTCTTTCCCTCAGTGTGATTCAATGAAAGAGTTTCTCAATAACTCTCTGAGTACTTATGATGCCTTTAACTTGAGGACTAAAAGAACTTTCTGAAGGACTTCTTACATTACATACAAAATAACTTCGTGTTCTTATTTTTTTTCATCGAGATTCTTGTATTTTCCACACTGTGCTTCATTTTCGAAAACCCACAAAAATGTATTGCTCCTTTAGTAAGATCTATCTATCTAATCTATCATCTATCTATCATCTATATCACTATACAAGATATATATACATATCTTACTAAATATATATATACATATATATAAGACATATATATGTCTTATATATACTTTGTCATATATTTATATGTGTGTGTGTGTATATATATATATATATATATATATATACACAAAGACATAAGACACCATTCTTGATCTAGTAGCTTTGACATGTTGCATTTCTCTGAAGGCAAAGACTAGGAAAATTATTAAAAGCTTATAAGAGATTTTGATGCATATATTGAATTTAGAACTCTTAGTTTATATATATATATATGTATATACATATAGTTTATATATATATATATATATATATATATATATATATATAGAGAGAGAGAGAGAGAGAGAGAGAGAGAGAGAGGGAGAGAGAGAGAGAGAGAGATTTTAAATTTTCTCCAAAAATCAGAGAAAGGAAAGATCCAAATAGAATGATGTTCCCATGAAACTTCCAATGGAGTTTCTCTCCATTCTGGTTCTCACTTTTCCTAACAGGTGTCTTCCCTTTATTCTAGTATAAATAGACTCATTTAAATTCAGCATTTTATGATGTCTATGATAGAGCTAAAATAGTGAATTCCTCTCCTTCCAATTAAAACTCTGGCATTAATAGTAGTATTACTACTACAACTACTTATATAAACTAATATTTATTGGTTATTATGCTAAGCACTTTATACATAGAAGCTTTTTTAATCCCCATAACACCCTGTAAGGTATGACTGATGCTTATTTTCCAAATGAGGAACCAAGGCTCAAAACAATTAAATGATTTGTTCATGATCACAGAGCAAGTAAGTACAAAGCCAGAATCTGAATCCAGGAGGTCTGCATCTAGAGTCCAGACTATGATTCACTTCACTGATAGAATATGATAATATATACTATAATCTGTTTAGAAAAAAGGTCACTATTCACTCAACTAAGTGAAGTATATAGCTTACCAGTTTCTCAGCAGTGAAATCTAAGATAGAATTATGATGCCAAAGTCAGAATTACCTTTTCTGAAGGACACTCTACATGTGTTTACTGGTATCATTTCGATATCTGCACTTACTGTATTTGTGAAAAATTCAGCTTTACAAAATAAAAATAAGAAAAAGTAATAATTACATTAAAATATAAAGTTATTAAGAAGCTAAAAGGATTCAAAACATTTTCCTACCTGCTAAACTGATTCATAATATCATGGGTATATGTGGCAAACCATTTATCATTGTGCCTAAATTATTCAATGTGCTAAAGTTTTCCAAATAAAAAATGTACTGTTTTGTTATTGATCAAACTGATATTGAGCATCTCAAACATAGACACCATTTTCATGGTGCTTTGAAAAGGTTCCTCCAGTCTACTGTTGTCTTTATTAATTAGCAGAGAAAACCCCAGTTTATACTTTTCTCCTATACTCTCAACATTGCTGATACACATTTACTTCCCACAGGTGGAATTGAGAGGTTTAAACTGTTGGCTATCCAATTTAAGAGACTGATATAAGGGACATGTTATAATGCAGCCCAATAATTGAAGTTCTAAAGTTGACAATAATGAAAAACGGTAAGAATATGTCTGACTCTGACACACTGAGACAATCTCAGAAATGTGTGGAATAAAGTAATCTGCATTTACCCTTGGGAAATATTCACTCCAACCTCCATAATATTAAGTGCCAGAGAAAATTTCACCGCAATGCAGTAGGCTGCTTGTTTCAGAGCCAAGAATGAAAATTCATAGTGAAATCACCCTGTATACATTTAGAAATTCAGAGCTGCCTGGTTGATAATGCTCTTTCCTGATCCAGTCCTACAAGAGGATCACTTATGGGGCTTATAAATACAAAGACATAAGACACCATTCTCAATCTAGTAGCTTTGACATGTTGCATTTCTCTAAAAGTAAGACCAGGAAAATCATTAAAAGCTCTATAAGAGATTATGATGCATATATTGAATTTAGAACTCTCAGTTCTAGAACATGCACTATAGACAAAATCTGGTGTGCATGAGATTTAGTGGATCTTTATAAGTGTGGGTTCTACTAGTTTATACTCATGAAATTATTTCATTGTAGTTCTACTCCCTTCATTTTGGATTCATAATGCCATATGAGAAGTGGCGACTTAATTATACTCTCATGATCCAGTTAGATTTTTTATTATTATTAAAGTATAGTTGACTACAATGTTATATTAGTTTCAGCACAGCATAGTAATTCAACAACTCTATGTTACTCAATGTTCACCACAATAAGTGTGAGCTATACAATGTTATAGCAATATTACTGACTATATTCTCTATGATATACTTTTCATCCCTGTGACTTATTTATTTTATAACTGAAGTTTGGGCCTCTTCATCTCCTTTACCTATTTCATCCATCCCTCCAACTCTCTTTCTCTCCAGCAACCATCCTTTGTTCTCTATATTTATGAGTCTCTTTTTGTTTTTGTTTGTTTGCCTGCTTGTTTCTTTTGCTTTTTAGATTCCACATATAAGTGAAGTCACATGGTAATTGTCTTTCTCTGTCTGGCTTATTCCACTTAGCATAATACCATCTAGGTCCATCTATGCAAATCCAAATGCAAGATTCCTTTTTATGGCCAAGTAACAGTTGGCCATGTAACACTCCTATGTGTATTGCAGCACTATTTATAATAGACCAGGTATGGAAACCACCTAAGTGTCCACTAACTACTTTTTAAAATTGCTGTGAGAATGAGATAATACACATGACAATACGTGTATATACAGTGTTCTTCTACTTCTTGCAATTCTATACAAACTGAATGCTCATCATGATAAGCATAGTCACCATACGACATTATTACAATATTACTGACTATATCTCCCTCCTGTACTTTTTAATTTTTAAACTTCATGACTTCTTTATTTTAAAATTGGAAATTTGTGACTCTAGACTTTTCACAGGCAAAATCCACCAAACTACCTCCTAATCATTTCTTTTTGAGAAAACTTTGCATCTCTAGGATTTGGATTTGAGAAAAAGCAATTCCTTTAATAAATTTATAAATTCAAATATAAGCAAAAACATTTGCTGTGTGTTTGAAATATTTTTTAAGGTTCTGCTTTAGTGTTTTCTACTTCAGTCCTAAAACTTATACTTTTGGAGATTCTTTTCCCCTCCCTCTCCTACCCGTTCTGCACTTCTCCTCAAATAAATAAATAAATAAATAAATAAATAAATAAATAAATAAATAAGAAAGAAGAAAGAAAGAAAGAAAGAAGAAAGAAAGAAAGAAAGAAAGAAGAAAGAAGAAAGAAAGAAAGAAAGAAAGAAAGAAAGAAAGAAAGAAAGAAAGAAAGAAAGAAAGAGAAAGAAAGAAAGAAAAGCTTGGCTGCCTTGTTTGTTTGACAATAGCAGATAAGAGAAGCAATTTAAGGAGGAACAAAGGTTGATTAGTATCAATGGGACTAGGAGAAGGAGTGGAATTTGACAAATAGAAGAATGATACCTTGGTTTTAAGGGTTGCAGAAGAAAACACAAAGGGAAACACCAACTCTGATAACATACAGTATAATTAAGTATGTTCATATCTACAAGAACAGATGAACTTAATTTTAGTATTTTCCATTAAAGAACGCAGAGACTTAAGCAAATTTTAGAAAGAACCTGTGAAAAATAATATTTTAAAGCCATCATTCTTAAAGAGAAATTTAGTGATATAAGTAGTTCTTATGTATGGGAAGAGTTATGCACTAATGAAGTGAACTTATGAAGTATTTTACTTAAATACTTTATACCTTAACAGCCATTCCCTGATTCATTTAGCTTTTCATTCACAAATATTTATTGAGCACTACTATGTGTCAGACTTTGGTTTAGGTATTAAGGTAGGTCTAGGTGAATGTAATACCCTAAAGGGGGAGTAAAATATTAACCAAATAAACACAAATAGAGTAACAATGAAACTGTGGTAAATGCCACCAAAGAGAGGTATACTGTGCTTTAAAGAGTGTTTGATACGGGGGCTCCTGGGTGGCTCAGTGTTAAGCATCTGCCTTTGGCTCAGGTCATGATCCTGTGACCCAGGGGTCCTGGGATGGAGTCCCACATAGGGCTTCTCCCTCTGTCTGTCTCTGCCTCTCTCTGTGTCTCTCATAAATAAGTAAATAAAATCTTAAAAAAAAAAAAGATTGATAATGAGCATCAGCTCCATCAGGAAAGTAAGAAGGGATTTCTTTGAAAACCTAGAAGTTAACTACAGATGACAACAGGGAGTGAAGGGAAAGATCTAAAGGGATGGAGTCAGGGCAGGTACAGAGAAGAGGATTCCAGACAGTCCAAAGGCCTGTGGTTAGAGAAGAGACATCAGCAAGAGTTGAATTACACCAAAAGAAAAATCAATTGGTTATATACTTTAAAGCATATATAATGAAATTGAATAAAATAAATATCAAAGCACTAAATTCAGTGCTAATGTAATCCTGAAAAGAACAACCTTGATCATTTCACTTTTTTTGTGTTGAAATCACTTTAAATCTATTTAAATGTAAATCTTGAAGAAAACACAATTTTTAATCCTGTGAGTTAGGATCCCACCCTAACATTTTTAGCACTATAAAACCACTAGCTTACACAATGTTTTCTACAGGATGACTCAAGCTCCTCAAGTATAACATTTAAAACTGAATTTGTAAACATATACCATCCAAATATCATGCACTTCTGTTTTTCTATTTCCAGAAATGGTACTATCATTTATCCAGATTTTTCAAGCCAGAAAGCTAGCTATTACTATTTATATATAGTTTCTGAAAGCATGAAATTATCCAATAAACATATTTTACTTGTTGTACCATAGGTACCTCATTTGTGAAAAAAAAAAAAGTGGTGGTACATAATAGTTAAAGAAATAAGTAAATATAATGTATATTTATTTTAAAACATAAACCAGTGATGTATTTCAGGGTCTCAATCTTAACACATATCAAAATTCTAACACCTAAAAAAAATTGTATTTTATATGTACTTTCACCTACACTAGATATGAATAAGGAAGTTGGGAATGAAAACTAAACGTTTAATTCAGATTGAAATTTAGTTTCATCTAAAAATTAAACATTGCCTTTACTTTTGTTCATTTACTCTAAGAAAAAGATATCTGTAACAGTAACATATTTCTAAACCTTCTTCTTTTTCCTTTTTTCCCTAAGTTGGCATGAAGTATAGATAGTAGGGATATAGATTACTCAATATCAAATTAGAGAAAAATATTCAGTCTCTTGATTCCTGAGGTGGATGGACAAAGTTATTTTTCACCTAAGTGTTGTCTTCCTACTTGTTTGTTGCAAGTCTGTTTTTGGTATGTATCATGCAGTGTTTCTCTAGGTTTGGGTTCAGTACAATTGCATGCTCTTGTGGAAACCTCTTACTGTGGCCTTCATTGGTGTTCAAGAGAGTTCTAGGGTCCCTTTCTGTCATCCTGGCCCTGATGCAAAAGGTGCACCATACTCAGCTGACCTCATCCCCTCTGTAGTATCTCCTACAGTAAGCTTCAAGCACAGGTTCCCAGCTACTTCTGGGCCCTGTCTCAATAATCGCTGGAGCTTTAGGAAGAAGAATCCACAGCAGCTCAGTATTGATAAATCAAGGCACCTCATGATCTATTCTGACTCTCAGGTTTCTGGACTTCCTACTAGAGTCCTCAGTAGGAATAGGACATGGATGAGTTAGGTTTTCATTTTAGTGATATTTCCTCTTTGATTTATCCTCATTTCCAACTTCAACATTACAATTAAATAATAACAGACAATAGTAGTAATTTTCTCTACACATTTGGGAGTTTTATGGCTGCATTCTCAAGACTTGGCCCTCAATAAACTAAAGGAAAAAGATAATAGAGCCTGGAAAATCTCTTAATACATTGGCCTTATTTACAAGAGTTCTCTCTTACCATTTTAGTCTATTTTGTAGACTGTATTTTGCAGATGGTAGATTTTCCTAATTTATGATTTCTCAATAATTCTCTGTTAATCTTACATGGATTAAATTTCCTGAAATTGTCTTTGTTCTTGACTGGATCAGATTGATATTAGATCAGATATCTAGAGTCATATAGTAACAATACTATATATCTAGAAAGGCAACAGAGAAAAACCATATATTTTTTTCTTCAAAATATCCACATTCCCATCTATTTTTAATAAATTAATGAAAGATTTTATTACTAACTTTTCCTAAAAAATTTCACATTTGCTTAGGTGTATAGTACTTATTGGTCCCAAAAGACCATATATATTTTATAATAAGCTAAGGTCATATCTTATAATTCACTTAGATTCTTTACAGTTCTCAGAACATTTTAATCTCCAATAATTAGAGATTCCCTGAAAAATAACAAAAGCCATTTTTAATAAAAGAATCACTTCAACTTTTATAGATTTTGGTAAAATGTGGTTTGCTCATAATTCCCAAAATACTGGTACCTATAGTTATATATAATATACTATCTATACTGGTCATTTATGTGCAACTTTCACAAATTTGTTCACATCTCCCTTTTATCCTCACACTTTGGCGGTTGCTTTCCCACAATGACTCTGGCCTTGGCATGACACTTACTTTAGCCAATAGATAGTAGCAAACCTGACACAGTTCAATAAATGCGTTATAAGAAAGTGAACATAAAGAGTGCTTGCCCATTGGGGTATGCCTTCATTCTGCTCTGGAACTCTACCATCATATGAATACCTGCCTACCCTGCTAGAGGATAAGAAACCTTGTAGACAGACACCCCAGTCATCCCAGCTGCCTCAGCCAAGGACATTAAAAACCAGCCAGCTGCTGAGAGAAGTATGAATAAGTCCAGCTGAGATTAACTTTGCCAGACCCAAATCAAAAGAATGGTGCAATGAAGGCAAGCCCAAATCACCATTCTACAGAATTGTAAAATAAATAAATGCCTATGTTTTAAATCATTAGCTTTTGGGTGAGTTAGCAACAAAAGCTAATTGTATCCCACATATGACTTATATTGTTTAAATTTTTCTTTAAATCAACTCTGTGTTTAAAAAATTATTTTTGCCTTGAGCATATTTTGGATATTCTATGTTTAGCCTATACTTGTACTTTTATCTTTCTCCTCATCTCTGTGTGTGGAAAAAACAGTGATGCACAAGTAGAAAAGGAAATGACTACTGAGAGATAAAGTTGTAATGTGCATTAAACATTATTTTGTGATAGTATACACACACAGACACATGTACACATTATTTTGAGTGAAATTCAAAAAGATATTATGAAAAAGAAGGTAATAATCCTTCTCTTATACAACTAAAGATGCTGTTTCTGGGAAACCGTATAGTTGTTTTTCATTCCTCTCATTACCAGAAAAGACACAAACCAGAGAGAGTTCAAATAATGGTGAAGGCTTTGGAATCACTGACTTATTTACTAAAGAAGCTAAACATTTATTGATTGTCTCAATGATAATAGAGAGAGAAAACAATAACAATTCATAGATGCTTGAAATGGATGAGAGCAGCTATATCTTGCCTGCCATTAAAACTGAACCATAACACCAAAGGTCATTTTGTAGGGAGAATTTGAAAAGAGGGAAAATTTTCTTGTCCATTTCATCTCAAATGCCAGAGGCCTGCGTAAAAATAATTAGTAGTTAGAAGTAGCCTCAGATGTAAAAAGATAGGAATTCTTTCCAGGAAAAAAAAAAAAAAAACATTGTACACAGATATTATGCATTGTATGAAGCAATGCATGGCACATAGTGGGTGCCCTCCAATAGCTACTACAACTATTAAAACTGTTCCTGCTGCCTTGATTCTCTTTCCCCTCCTCTAATACTACAATATTTGCTGGACACCTGAATAACAAACTGCCCCATCTCTATAAGATATGATCTTCTCTCTCTGTTCCCATCACTTTTCTCTGCTATCACAGGTACAATTCCTTCACACTCATTAATAATATAATTTGAACTACATTTGATCTTAAATATCATGTAGCTTAAAGCTTCCATATAAGAACTAGGGCACTGGAATGAAAGGTTCATAGATTTGGAACTCAGGTCTGCCACTCCCTGGATGTGTGACTTTAGGCAAAATATTTAGTTTATCATAACTTTTTTGACCACAAAGTGAGAAAAATAACAATATTTACATCCTGAAGCAGTTTTTTTAAAGATTAAACAATCATTTTTCAGATTGCTGATAAGACAATTGGTTTTCTCTCGAGAGGCAAATTAAGCAATCTCAAATCCAAAACATTCTCAAAAAGACCTCCTCTCACTTTCCTCTTGAATCCAGGCTCCTGAAACATTACTCCCTTAAATTCTATTCTGTGCTGTCCTCTTTGTTTATAAAGTTATATAATGATTTATGTTCATCTCAATTCTTTTGATAAATTTGAGAGCTTCTTATTGAGTACTTGCTCTATACAGAGAATTGTATGAGGGTTCCAAGTAGGTAAATTATATAAATGATCCTTGAAGTGTTTTCAACATTTTCCAGTTAGAGACAGACTACTACTAAGTCATGTGAAGTACAGAATCAAACTACTAGTAGTGACTGAATCATGAAATCTAGCAGGTTTTTTTATGTTAGCTTCTTGCTTAAGCACCATTCTGTCCTGTTTAATTTTTTCCTACCTTTCTGGCATTTTTTTCCCCATCTTTTGCAATCTATAGTCTCTCTGTACTAGTTTCTTCATTCTTAGTATTTTATTTTATTCATAGTTGGATTTTATTCTTTCCTCTTATATTTCCTCTCTTATTGGTATTCATCTCCCGTGTCATGAATACAACACAGAAGTTAAAAAAATTAACATCCTCCTTCCCTAAAACCTATTTTTTTTCCTGTGTGATAGGCAAACTCTTCTATTGATCCTCTATGTGACTAAGAGACATAGCAAAATGTTGTGGTTCAGAGTATGTACTCTCGAGTCACAATACCCGGATTTGAATCTGGCCCTAGTTAAATATGTAACTCTAAACAAGTTTTATAGCCATTAAGTACCTCATTTTCCCAATCTACAAAAGAGTAATAGTACTATATTATATATATAGATAGACAGATAGATAGGCTATTTTATTATATATAGTAAAAAATATATATGTATATATGTGTGTGTGTATATATATATATATATGTAGCAGGGAAATCAGACTATCTTCCTTCCTTAATTTCTTCCTTCTGGTATAGTAAAATAACCTATAGCAGGCCCCAGTGAGTTGAAAAACCAGGCTGGTGGTAGCTGGGACCTACATAAAAATGACACTGGAGCAGAGGGAGAAGGTGGCCAACAGGAACTGAGTGTGGTGGTGGTCCAGTGGATTAGGGGACTGACTACCTACATGCAGAGGAGAAAGAGCAAAAGGATATTGATATATTGATTATATATTGATATAGATTGATATATATTGATATATTGAGGTATTGAGGTATTGATATCAATATATTGATATATTGAGGATAAGAAGAGCCAGAATTTTTCACACTTTGAAAAGAAAAGCACAAACAGTAACTTTGCAAGCAAATCAAAATCAATACTAGTAATGGAACAAACTAATAGCATTTGATCCACAAAAGAATGCAATGATAAGAATATCACTATGATATTTTGGCCAAAACAGAATTATGGTCCAACTAACCATAAGGAATCATCAGAAAAACCCAAGTGAAGGGACATCCTACAAAACAGTACCCTTGGGACACCTGGGTGGCTCAAAGTGCCTGCCTTTGGCCCCGGGCATGATCCCACGATCCCGGGATGGAGTCCCACCTCAGACTCCCTGCATGGAGCCTGCTTTTCTCTCTGCTTGGCTTAAAATGGTTTCAAAATAAAAAGGAAAAATAAATTAGTATATTTTAAGTACTTAGAAAAATGATTGATTCATAGTAAGTACTCCATAAAGTCATTATTTTGGATAAGGGACAGGTGTTTATAAAGAGTGTGTGGAAGGAGATAATATAGGGTATGTAAGCAGGGGACAGAGGACAGAGAGCTTTTTATATTGCTCTAAAGAGACTGGACATTATTCTATTGGAATATGGAGGGGAACAAACTCATAAATACAATTTTTAAATATTGCCATCATGACCATGAAGAGTTCATGATTTTATCCACCTCCCTTTACCGCCTCTATTCCAGTCCATGCAGGTTCACCTGCTGGTTCCCTAATACACCATGATCCCATGTTTTGTAATTTTAATATAAGTAATTTCCTTGCCTGGAATATCTTTTTTGCCGTGGCCTACCTGGAAATATTTTCAACTCATCATTTAAGACAGTATATTAATCATCAATCTCTCACTCTATAGTGCAATATCGCCACCGTTACCCTGACAACATTGCCTTTTAAGTGCCGTATGAAACTTTCTCTTTTCCTAGATTTGAACTGCTTGAGGGCAGAAACTTGAATGTCTTAGTTTATTTTCCCATTTCAAGAACATAGCATGATTTACACCACATGGTTTATGTTCAATTAATTGTTTTTACTTAAATGACAAATGCAGCTGGTTGGTGTGTGCCAATCCAATATAATGTGGCATAAACACTTCAAGCTATTGAGTAAGGAGAGCCTGGAATTAGATGCCAGTTCTACCACTTACTAGCTGTGGACCCATTGGGAAGTTATACAATATCAAAGCCTCGGTTTCCTCATTTGTACAATGGGAATAATAATGACTATCAGGTTGTAAAATTTAATATAAATATCCAACTTACCAAATTTCTAACTACCTTCTTTTGTGTTTTGCAGTCTTGCTTTCAGGGAATCTTATCAGTTGTTGGTGCCTTGAGATTTTCCCAACCTGGTTTCATCAACCTTAAACATAAACACGAACAATTTGGGGGTAAAATTACATCAAACCCCATATCATAATAAATAATGCTATTTGGATGTTAATTTGAAACACATTTAGTCTTAATTTTTTAGCTAAGTTTCCTGTCCTCAAATACTTGAACTGAACTTCACTGAAAAGTTAATTTTTTTAAAGATTTATTTATTTATTTATGATAGACATAGAGAGAGAGAGAGAAAGAGAGAGAGAGAGGCAGAGACACAGGAGGAGGGAGAAGCAGGCTCCATGCCGGGAGCCTGACGTAGGACTCGATCCCGGGAGTCCAGGATCGCGCCCTGGGCCAAAGGCAGGCACTAAACCCCTGAGCCACTCAGGGATCCCCTAAAAAGTTAATTTTACTGTAAAAAATGTTAGTTTCGATTACTGTACTTAATTTGATACTTAAATAATTTAAAATTTAAAAATTTAACTAAACACATAAATTTATCATCCAAACCCAGGCTGCTAGATTGTCTACTTGATTTTGATTCTTTTGATAAGCACAGTTTACTTCATTTTATTTCCCTTAGTTCCTTGTAATCTCTCATAAAGATGTTAAACTCTAAACTATATTATTGCTTAACCTAAACTCCAAGAAATTAACATTAAGCAGTCTCCTAAAAATAGTATCTTAATTTAGAGTTCCACATTTGTAATTAAAAAGAGTATTATGTGTCAGCTAAACAGGTGTTGAACAGAGGTGAAGCAGAGAAAGTTTTCTATCAAGTGTGACAGTTAATTTATAGAGAATTTTACGTTATATACTCATCTCATTTAGCCTATGAAAATTTTCTGTCAAAGATCTATTCCCCATTTCCAACTTTAAATCTGCTATTGCTGTGAATGCCATATAGAAATGCCATCATGCTTACCATGTAAATGTTTAGACATTATGATTTAATTTCAGATTAAGTTTAAAAACAACAAATGTAATAAGGTACAAGAAAACTAAACAATGTAACTTCATAGTTATATTCAATCAATCTCTAGATTGCCTTTACAGAGATTTCATACCCAGAATTCATTATGGAATATCTACATATCTATTTAAAGTCCATAACATTTTTAAATAAGATCAAGGTTGAATTTAACCATGTAAGAAAAAAAATAGGGTTTAAAATAAAATAGAAATAGGTCTTAACACTGACCCATGTGTGGAAATCCTTGCAGCATGCGGTTAAGTATGTGGGTTCTGGAGGGGAATTGCCTAGATTTGAATTCTGGCCATGCCATTTATTAAGTGTGTGGCCTGCATTCAATTACTTAGTCTTTCTTACCTTCAGTTTCTCCAACAACAACAGTACCTACCCTATGGTGTTGCAAATGAATATACACATATAAAGGCCTTAGAAGGATGTCTGGTACTTAGTTAGCATTCAATAAATACTAGCAATTAGTGGTAGTTGTGATACCTAAGTGAACTGTGCATCTCAGCAAATTTATTTAACCTTTCTTAGTGTTCACTTTTTTCATCTATGTACAATGGAGATAATAACCTTGCAGGATTTGTATGAGGATTAAATGAGAGTATATATTCATAAAATTAGCATATACTAGTAGATATGCCCAGGTGCTATTAAAATTAGTGTTAGCATTCTGGAGGTCTGCTCATATCTTATATCTTAACCCATGTCCTAGTACAGGTTCTCTAACTTAACTGTGAAATTCAACACAAAAGTTTATAAGCAGGATTCTCAAGTGTTGGGATGCCAAAGTAGAACATTTCATCATTAGGGCAAGCCTGTGAGAACAAAACAGGTGGGACACAGTGATAGAGGCCATGGGGACGAAAATGGCCCTATTTTATAGGAGTATCCTTGGCTGCTCCTAGCCAAAGAGGAAGGAACACAGTGTTTTTCCTTGGCCTCGAGGTCAAGTTCATTAACCCTTCATTTCTTCATGCAATAGACAGGTATTGAGTACACCCTGTGTGTCAGGCACTGTGCTAGGTCATGGAGTCCCTGTGGCACACAAAGCAGGCACTAATTACGTCTCTGTGGAGTTTAAAGGTGGCTACAACACAACAGTTCATTACAGTTGCCAGGTTCTGATGCTATTTTTTTTTTTGAGCTTGAAAGCATATTTAAAGAGAAGTAAGAGAAATAACGTTAAGATCTAATTAACATCTAACAAATATTAACATCAATAATTGCTGAATACATCCTATGTGTCAGAACTTATTCCCAATTCTTTACATGCATTACTTCTAATACTCAAAATAACCCCAGAAAGGGGGCACTATTGTTACCTTTAGTTTATAGTTGAAGCAGTCCGGGGACAGAAAGGCTAAGTCATTTGTCCAAGATAATGGAGCTGGCAGAGGAGAGTGAGGGGCCACAGCTAACACCTAAATGAGGGGTCTAACACCTAAATGTTCTTATCTGCATTTCTTCTGGTTATTTAGAAGTTTTAAAGAGCCTTGTAATTTCAATGTTTATATGGAAAGAGGGAAGAAACAATGAGCTTATCAATTTTGGTCACATAGAAAAACACCAATCCATCTATCAAAAAAAGTAGAAAACTAAAAAATTTTTCCCTTATTTGCTTACATAGGTTGCTAGCCTATACTGGATGTCATATGGAGGTGATAGTGGGAAACATTTCCATTGTAATTACAGTATTTGCATGATTTATCTGCAACCTAAAATGTATTAGATATATTTCTAGAAATTGTGTAGAATTCAAATTTTTACTATTAAAATTTTATTTTTTTAAATATGCTCAGAAGTAAAATTATTTATCAGTTTAAGAATTTTTGCATAAGTTGTATTTTCTTAGGTTTTTTTTTACATACTAATATCAAAATATAATTTCTGGCTTTTAGGTCAGAAACACATTTGCTCTACATGTTTGCTCCTCTGCCGATGCAGCTGAATGAGCTCAAAATGACTAGGACCAGTCATTAAAATTAAAAAGACAAACTCAGAGTTTTAGAATGTTTATCTAATAAAAATATATGGTTTAAATATTACAGGGATGCCTGGGTGGCTCAGTGATTGGGTGCCTGCCTTTGGCTCAAGTCGTGATCCCAGGATCCAGGATCAAGTCCCACATTGGCTCCCTGTGAGGAGCCTGCTTTTCCTCTGCCTGTGTCTTTGTCTCTCTCTCTGTATGTGTGTTTCTCATGAACAAATACATAAATCTTTAAAAAAATATTACAGTAATATAAAAAACACCTCATATTCATATAGTGTTTACATTTTACATAGCATTTTACACACATTATCATCTGTAGTTTTGAAGCTATCGCTAGAGTAGCATATTAATTTTAAAAGTTTCCTCCTCCCCATCTACATTCCCAATCATAAAGTTGGTTGGAATGAGATCCTTGTTATCTTATAGTATCAGTAGCCAATATTTTAGATTTGGAATACAGCTTCAAAAGGACCTCCTATGTCGCTGATAAAACTAGAGAAGATAAATTCCTATGTTCAATGTTTTATTTGCAGTAATTTTATTTAATAGCTTCTATTCATCATTTTATTCCTTATTTATAACATCCCAGTGCTTCCTTCCAGCATATATTAGTCTATGCCGAGAATGTGAAAGGCGAGATGAGATAAAACACAGGCCAACTGTCACCAGGTTGGACCACCACCAACCAGGCAGTCAAGTTGCACCTGAATGTTTATAGAGATCATCATTAGTCATGAAGTAATCTTGCATGATAAATTATTCCCTGTGGGACCTTTTGAAACACATACCCTTGCTATTGCAGAGCAAGACACCTGCTTTGGCAATATAAGGGAATGCCAAATTGAAAAATGGATGAGAATGAGTAGGGAAGCATTTGACAGAAAACAGACCTAGTGTAATAAGCCTTTTATACTTTGAAATATAGGTCCTCAGCCTTTAATTTTTGCTTTTCCTACACTGTCATATTAGAATCATGTCTTTAGCCACATTTTGATTTAAGGTGATTGTGGGTTCTTTTTTCCTGTTCTAGATTCAGAAAATACATTAAAATTTTTTTTTCATAAAATTTTTGGCAACACCTTTGTCTAAATCAGTAAAAGAAAAGTTACAAGAAAAAGTTTTTATGAAATTACCACTTGTCTGACTGGCTTACTGCTGCAATTATGCAAGCGGGAGTGTACTTATACATAAAGTTATACATAAATACAGAAACACACACACATTTATACTTTCCCATAGGTGTGTTGTAGGTAACTGATGAGTAATATGGTGTGATTGCAAATAGGGAGGGTACAAGTAACCCTGGCCTTCTTTTTTCGGCCTTTGCCTTTCTACTGCATATGGATATTATTCCATTTTCCAGTGTGATGTAGAACTCCCAGTCTTTATAAAGACTGCATCATGTTAATTCTCTACTAAATATTCAGAAAAATGTAGTATGGGAGGTTTCAGTAATCATGATACATATTTAGAATAAAACGTTTTGAGGGGCACCTGATTGGTTCAGTGATTGAGCGTCTGCTCACGTCCTGATCTCAGAGTCCCAGGATAGAGTCCTGCATCAGGCTCCCCATAGAGAGCTGGCTTCTCCCTCTACCTATGTCTCTGCCCCTCTCTCTCTCTGTCTCTCATGAATAAAAAAGTAAAACCTTTTTTAAAAAGGTTCAAACATTTTTTTTACTATTTGAAAATATTTGACTATTTTCTATTCAGTAGGCTTCCTCATTACTCTATCGATAGACAAGATTGGCATTTACAGGACATTTAAGAGGGCAATAAGATGTACAAGAATAAAAAAGGATGCTTTTATTGCCAGGGCTTTATTTTTGGCTTTCAGGTATTAATAAGAATCAATACTAATAAAGAATTAGACTAGGTGTTGGCAAATTATGGCTGGTAGGTGAAATCAAGTCCACTTCCTATTTTTAAATAAAATTCTATTGAAAACAGCCACATTTGTTCATTCACAAATGGTCTATGGTTGCTTTGGAGTTATAATGGCAGGTTTTAGTTGTTACAACATAAATTATATGACTCAAAAAGCTAAAAATATTTACCAATTGGTCCTCCACAGAAAAGAGATCACCAACCACTGATTTAGGTATTTATCTATTAGAATTTAGAGACAATAAAGAAAAATTTCTAAACTTTTTCTGTGTCTTATAAACTTTCAATTAATGTCTGTGTCAAAAAGCTTTCAATTATGCAAAAATTATGATAGCTGGTTAAACTTAAGGCACACCTGCGCAGTTTGTTTCCATCATCATTTCTCAGGTCCTGTTTTGGAGCTCCATCTTTTCTGATTCCCAAGAAAACTCTACCTGCTGATGAAAGTCAGACACTCTCCTTATAGTTACATGAATTTAAAGAATCAATGAGGAGGTGACAGTCATCTGAATGACTCAATCACTTCAGTGTATCCTATTTTTACACTTCTATACCTTTTAATTTTACTCATTCCTTCAATTTAACAAATGTATAAGCTGTATTTTCTTTTTTTAAGCTGCGTTTTCTAATATCTTAAGCACTTTTCATTTCTATTCAAAACAACTGATTTTACAAAGAGGTCCTATGTTTTATTGATTCTCTTTTGAAGTCTTTGCAAAGTATATTCTAAAATATTAATTTCATGCAGTGTTGTGATATAAATACTTCCAGATATCTTTCTGAGGTCTAATAACCATACAGCGAATATCTATAGAAGAGATGTTTACCAGCTGAACCTAAACATGGCAGATAACACCATAGAAGACAATGAAAAGAGCAGTCACAATCAGCACCCATGAATCTATTTAAAGAGAGTAGTGTTCCACAGAGAACATTAGAATAGTTCTGAAGATCCCAGTTCGAGCTCTAGTTCTACCACTGATGAATATGTGAAGTTGGGCAGATAGTGTTTTACCTACATTCCTGTGCTACAGAAATAATCTCCTGGCTTAACTGAAAAATTCCTGCCTTGTCCTGACATACCACCACCACCACCACCATCAACTTCGAGATCTGCAGATTTTCCCTCCTATGATTGGGGACTTTCTGTCATGTAAAATAGACATGCTTTCTTTTTGTACTTCTTACAGGATGCATGTGACACTCGGACAATGTAATATGTTTTTGAAAGATGTTGAAATTGTTCAAAAAAAACCTACAACTCTATATCCTTTTATGCAGATGTTTAGAGATAATCTTGTTTGACCAGGACTTCAGATTCTCTCATTCTCTGTTAGGAAAACCTTTGTGCTGACCAATTCTTCAATTTATTTTGACCTGTTTCTGTAGAATTGAAGCCATGTGGCCCTCCATGTGCCTTGCTTCGAATCCATTACAGCTACCAGCACTGGGATCTATGGTACGTTTGCATCCCAGATTTGAGACTAAAAGATAACCTTGACATTTTATGAAGTCAATTTCATTCATTAGGCAAATTGCCACATTTGAGAACAAGCAAATTAAGCATTTTCATCTGTCTTTTGGCTTCTCTGAGTGCTGTAATCACCATGGATTGTGTCATGGATCAGATTCAAAGCCTTGTAATTGTATGTCAGTGGGCGACATGATGTGGAGCATTCTCCTGGGGCTCCTTCCCAGCCCACCTTCAGCTACACATTCTCCCTGGACATACCGTGACTTCTGATATACAATACGGATCATTTGGGAGCATTGTTCTTTCAAGCCTCTTAGACCATATTCAGTTTGGAGGATCTTGCTGTCCTCATCTTAAGCTGAAGTAATAATAATACATAGTAAAAGTAATGAATAGTTGCCCATTGTTTGTCATAACTGTGTGGCAAAGAAACACTCTGCATGTGGACCCCTTCCAGGAAACTCAAATTTGTATTATTAATCCTTGTTGTAAATTGCTACCATCTATGGAAATTGCTACAGTGCAAAATACAGAAATATATTTCCTTTGTTAAAAACCTAATTGATTCATTTAGAGCTTTCTTTTGTTAATCTACCAAATCACAGCTACCAAATATTGCATGTTATAGCCACAGATACAGTCATTATTAACATGGCAATTATTGTGGAGGTTTATCAGCCCACATTCACATATATTTTCTTTTTAATAACATAGCCCATAGTTCAGGAAATTTTCTTGCAACAGAATTTACAGTTTATCTTTAAAGGAAAAGCATTCCAGGAGAACAATATAACAAATCTTTCTCCACTATATAATAAATGCCTGTGTGCTTGTATATATATATATTATTATATTATACGTTATACAAGATCAATACATAGTATATTGTTTTATATTATTATATATTATTGCATTATAAATTATATATTATAAATTATATATTATAAATTATATTATTGCATTATATATATTATATATTATTGCATTATAAATCATATTCGTGATAAGGTATATTCCTGCTAAATACCACTGATTCTTCTCCCCAAAATGATACATATTTTCAAACCACAGAAAATTATTTCAATAATGTTGATTAAGGGATCCCTGGGTGGCGCAGCGGTTTGGCGCCTGCCTTTGGCCCAGGGCGTGATCCTGGAGACCCGGGATCGAATCCCATGTCAGGCTCCCGGTGCATGGAGCCTGTTTCTCCCTCTGCCTGTGTCTCTCTCTGCCTCTCTCTCTCTGTGTAACTATCATAAATAAATAAAAAAATTAAAAAATAATGTTGATTAAGTATAACAATAAAGCATAGTAAAAATACTCTTTAAATACAGCCTTTCATATTAGTGATTATAAGGAGGCTTCTTGGTGATAAAACAGAACAACTGCCTTAATAACTATGTGCATAATAATGTATGCTGTACTTGACACCTGCCTCTTACTTCCCGTAACAACCTTCCGAGGTAAATACCATTACTTGTCCCATTTAGAAAAGATAAAATAAGAGGAGAGTTTCCGTACTTTCTCCCAAGATATATAACGATGTCTTGTGTCATCTTGGACTTGAATCCTGAAACTCTAGTTCTAGACCTTGAGTCCTAAATCACTACATTATAATGCCTCTCTTACAGTAGAATAAATTAATGTTTGTCAAACTCAAGAAACTGTTAATAAAGAAAATTTCAGCTTTTTAAAGCCTTCTAAGTTTTAATGACAATAGCATTTTTAATTTGAGATTTTTATTTTGGGGTATACAGTGTATAGAAATTATGTATTTATATATGATTTGTATCCTACCTACTTTTAGAAAGGATTAGACTGGTATTAGGAAAATATAATACTTTTCTATGGTTTATGTGTTCATCCCATGGGTGGCTTTTTGGGGGGGTTTGATTCTTCCAAAGAAATTGGGGTTCTCTTCAGGTGGCACAAGACAGATCTGAAGTGTCACTCTGAATAGTTCTAAGCCATGTGCTCTTATATTATTAATTTCACATCTCAGATTTAATTTTGACAACCGAATCATAGTACTAGGCCTGAGAATATATGTTCCCTTCCATTTGTGATATTTATGATTCTTATGAAATTCTCACCATTCACTGAATTATCAGGCATTTGAGATAATTAATCTATTATGGCACTCTGAATTATTGCTTGAGAAGTGTAAACAATTCAATCAAACTAATTCTTAGTCTCATGCTCATTGAAGAGCTGTTAATGTTGAACATAACTATCTTGATGTATAAGTAATCTATTTCTACATGGCAATAAAGACTGAAATCAAAATGGCACCTGTGTATTTTTTTATTCAACTTTGTTATATAAATCTCTGACTCTTATGGAGAGAATCAGTTTTCCCCAAGGTTGAGCACTAATGCCATGTTATTGAGATGACAACATCTCTAGCCATATAGCACCTTCTTGATAACACTAGGATGCTCACTGTCTCAAATGTCACATTTGAATCATCAACATCCCAAGTGTTAGAAATCTGAATTTTTTTTACCCCTCTATTGGGCATCTAACGACATTCACAATTTCCTTTACAAAATTAAGTAAAGTTAGAGCCTAAAACATGCTTGTGTTATATTACATAGGCAAACACCTAGGGATGTCATTTTCTGTTTCTAAAAGGTAACATGTCAAATAAAAGACATTTTTACACCCTCATTCCTTTCTATATATTATTCCTTTTTCTCAGAAATCGGATCCTCATTTTCATGCCCAATTTCTCTTTTGCAAAAATATACCTTAAATTTCTTAGAGTCCTCACAAACTTCTATACCAAGTTCTAAACTTTTTACTTGCAAATTAGAATGCAAAATAGTTGAACTTAGATGGTGGTAAAAGGAAAATTCCTATTACAGCATCTGCAAATTACAAGTGAAAGTCACTTATAACTTATCCTGCAGTGCTTTTGAGAAACTTAGCTTGTTTTCTTCAGAGAAGAAAAATGCTTCATGAAAGGCCTAATAACACATTTAAATTACTGAGGATAATTTGAAAATTTAAGTTTTATGGAATTTAGATGATTACTAGAATCCCAGCAAGTAGCATAATGGACATAATTTTTATAACAGTTGAGAATTACTCTGCACATGATACATTCACATTGATTTGAACCTAGCATTTAAAAACTGTACTTAACCCACGTCACCAATCAGAAAGAATTCTTTTTTTTTTATTGGGCAAAATACAATTAGCTTGATAAGAACTTTAGGTAGCCTATATTGTCCCATATATTCAAATTAAATGAAATGGTACATTTATCTATATCAAGTCATGTCATTTTTGCATATATTTATGTTTTTATGAAAAGTATTTTGAAAACTAATGACATAGAAATACATGGATCTGAGTGTTTATGTTTGTCTGTGTATGTGTGTCTATATTATATACATGCACCCATATAAGATTTATGTTTGTTTGTTTTAGCATCCAAAGGTTAAAATGTCTCCAGAAGTCTCTGGTTCCCTGTTCTGATTGTAGCTGCCTTCACTGAAGAGACAAAGAGGAGGCAGACTTAGTGCCTTTTCATGGTATTCTTCACAGATCACCTGAAAGTGCATGAATACCAAGGGTGCACTCCTGACTTGCCTCCAAAAAGATTACATAATTGGAGGGGAGAAACAAGAGGCCAAAAAGAACAGGAGGGAGGGAAAGGAGAAAAAGAAGGGAAAAGGAAGAAAATCTAGAAAGAAGGGTGAGTAGAAGGGGGAAGAGTGTGGAGAGAATTCCCTTGTTTCCTGTGCTTCAATCAGTTTGACTCTGCCTCCACCCTTCTTAATCCCACAGCCACGCTGAAGTTACAATACCATCCACAGACCTGGAGAGAAGATCGTCAGGAAGAATATCACACACACCTAAATGTGGCGAAAGAGACTACAAAATTCTAGCTTCTAGATCATTGTTAAAGCCCTTCCAATAATCTACCCTAAACAAAATTAAGATATTGAAGGCTGACTAACTTGAATCCTTAAACTGGATTTTCCAAACCTTAGAATTGTTAGGGAAAAAAGGAAGTTACTTTAGTCTTTAAGAACAAATTGAATAAAAATAATTATGTGCAATATATCTATGTTATATGCATTATATAGATTTAAGAAAGGAATTTATAAACATATCAAAATTGAGATGATCCAAATATGTGTTAAATATCTAATGCTAGATACAAATTACTCCAGAACTTTATCGTTTAAGACAACAAATATTTGTCATTTTACATAATTTCTGAAGTTCAAGGATTTGGAAGCAGCTCTGTTGAGTGGTTCTATGTCAGAGTCTCCATGATGTAGTAATAAAGCTATCTGCCCTGACTGAAACCATACAAAAGCTCAACTAGGGGAGGGGGAGACCCACTACTAAACAGTGGTTGTTGGTAATCCTTAGTTCCTCATCTCAGAGCTGCTCATGACATGGTAGGCAGTGTCTCTCAGAAGGAATAATCCAAGAAAGAAAAAAACACCAAAATGGAAGGCACAATCTTTAAAAATCTAATACCAAAAATGACATTCCATAATTCTAACACATCCTATTGGTCATACAGATCACTCCAGTACAACCTTGGAAGAGACTGCATAAGGATGTGAGTATCAGGAAGTGGGTTCATTGAAGGCCATCTTGAACGCTGGCTATCACACCATTCTTATATACTTGTTTGTTTCCTAAGTCACATAAATGTATAAATAACTGGAATAAAATAGATTTGTGAATATATAAGTATGTATAATTATACAAATAAATATGTATAAATTCACAAATTTATACAAATATATTTGAAGATATATATATAATTTCAAATATCCCCAAATTATTTTATGATTTTATTGCTGCTTTTCCAAAATGAAGGCCATTTTCTATCATTTAGCTGTTACTGAAATACATAAAGACAAAACCAAAGAGAAAGTTCTAATAAAAGCACACTACTCTTGCTTTAGTATGTAATGCTTTAACGGACATTGCTAATGCAAAGGAATGAAGAAATATAGTCTTTAGGATACAGGTTAATCTGAACACTCACACTTAAAAACAAAATAAAAAAGAGGGGGATCCCTGGGTGGCTCAGCAGTTTAGCGCCTGCCTTTGGCCCAGGGCGTGATCCTGGAGTCCCGGGATCGAGTCCCACATCAGGCTCCCGGCATGGAGCCTGCTTCTCCCTCCTCCTGTGTCTCTGCCTCTCTCTCTCTCTCTCTCTCTCTGTCTATCATAAATAAATAAATCTTAAAAAAATAAATAAAAATTAAAAAATAAATAAAAAAGGTAAACCCACCTACTGTTTTTATCATCACACTAAATTTTTGTTTGTTTTTTGGCCTAGGCAGGTCACAATTACTTCTTAGACGGCAACCCTTTTGACCTGGAACTCCTTTAACCCCAGATTATGGTACTTACTGCTTCATTTTTAGTTTTGATTATTTCAATCATCATAATCTCTAAATACCCATTTCCTCCACTTCCAACTACATTGTCATCCCAAAGACAATCCTAAAGAGAAAACTTGGAACCATGTAACCCAAGTAATTATCTGCCATTTATAAATTCACAGTTTCAAGTCAATTTCCTAAATAGCAAACCCAGATTTTAACTGGAAATCTAGAGACCTTCATTTACATGTCCTCAGAAACACCAAATTCAGGAAGTTTAAGGCAAACATCATTCTTCTCCCAACATTTGCTCTAGCAGGTGACTTTCTTCCTTCAGTGAATTGTATCCTAGTGATGAAGCTATTCAAGTCAGAAATCTGAGAATAATCCCACTAAAACAGCTATGTAAGACTGGACAGTTTGTGTACTACACAAAGGTGTCCAACTGAGATGACAAATACAGGTTGAAACCTAGTCTACCCTCTGCTCTTGAAGTCGTTCCCCGGGCATATGTGCTCTATCAAGCAGAGGGAAAGGACATCCTATCTTTTTCACAAGGTCATCTCTTGCTTGCTAGCACAGAGAGCTACAACTATCAAGAATAAGAATGCATATGTATCAAAATGTCACTGAACCCTGAACTCTCCAATGTGATCTGTCTTCGTACCCTATTCATTCTAACCTTATATACAGTTTAAAGTTGTTTTTCTTTTAAATTTATTTATGATAGTCACAGAGAGAGAGAGAGAGAGGGAGAGACACAGGCAGAGGGAGAAGCAGGCTCCATGCACCGGGAGCCCGACGTGGGATTCGATCCCAGGTCTCCAGGATCGTGCCCTGGGCCAAAGGCAGGCACTAAACAGCTGCGCCACCCAGGGATCCCCTTATATATAGTTTAAATCAGTGACTACACTTTGACCTCCTGGCCTTCTGTTTGGTTCAAGTCCTCATCATTCCTTGCCAAATCATGCAACAGACTCCTAACTGGTCCTGTTGCCTTAGGATGTCCGCTCTCTAATCCAATCTTCACACTGCGAACAGACTGGTCTTTTTAAAATGCATATCTGACCAAATGTCACCAAGATCCTTTCAGATATTCATGTAATGAATATTTTAAAGTGTGTACTGTATGTTTGCCACTACAGGATACCTAGTCTTTAAACAAAAGTTTACATTCCATAGCACATAAACACAACTCCAAATCTGATCCCTACTTATGTATTACCCAGACTTATTGTTTCTAAGGTTCCTCCTCACTCCCTGGGAGCCAATCACCCTGAGCTACTAGAGGAGTCATGAAAGCTCAGGCATCCACGTTTCACACATGCTACTCTCTCTAAAATGCCTCCCCACTTCTTTGCTCCAGTAATTTTCCTTCTTTTTTTTTTTTTTAATTTGTGATAGTCACAGAGAGAGAGAGTGAGAGAGAGAGAGAGGCAGAGACACAGGCGGAGGGAGAAGCAGGCTCCATGCACCGGGAGCCCGATGTGGGATTCGATCCCGGGTCTCCAGGATCGCGCCCTGGGCCAAAGGCAGGCGCCAAACCGCTGCGCCACCCAGGGATCCCGTAATTTTCCTTCATATGCAAACACTATCATCAAACATCATCTCTTGCTTTCTTGTCTTCTCCTCCCCAATTAGTTATTTTGCTCCTCCTATGTCCTCCCACAGTATACTATATGTTCTCAGCTCTGGAGCACTTTTCACATTGTGTCATTATTACATATGTACTTGTGTTTCTTTCTTACCTGGATGTAAAGTTCCCAAACATGGGAAAAATGACTGATCAATCCTCATGTCCCCCTCACAGTAAATCATCTCTTTATCTGAGTAAAGTATCTGTAATTCTCAACATTTATCATTTTCCATCATATGTGTTTGTTCTTGGTGTTAGAAATTCTAACTTCTATATTTCCTTCAATATTGAATGACCAGAAAAGATTACAAATTAGCCCAGAATAAAAATAAAATATCTTTTAAATATCCCTTTACCAAAATGCATGTAATCATTTCAACTGATTTTAATAATAATGCCATTTTATTCTTATGATATTTTCTTGCTGCAAGTTTAATTTTTTTTTAAACATAATATCTTTCATATGTATCTGGTATGTAGAATTAAAAGGTACAAGTGACTTCCTATATTTTGGAAGTAGCATTTAAATGAATTTTCCTATCTGATTCCTATCTGAAGAATTTGTGTACAGAGCATTGTGTACTTAGATCTGTGGATAGATATGTGTGAATCACAAGCCCAATATCTGATTTATTTCATGATTCCTTCTAATGTATAACTTGTATCCTATGAGTAACTATAATAAGAGTTTTACTCTATAAAGATAACTTTCTCTGGAATGTGGTTTCATTCATGCACTATTCTGTCAATTTACAACCACCATTTGTGTGGGACTCCTTTGAATTATAAAAAAAAAAGCACTTTCAAAATATCTAATTTAATATCCAAAACAACTCTACGATTAAGTAGCACAGATGTTATCATGCCAAATTCACATATCCTAAACTTAATATGATAAGCACTTGGGAATTGATGTCTTATGTTATTAGAATAAGCTCCTTTTTCTGTTTTTCTCTCCTTTGTATTTTCTTGACACACAGGCGGGTGTCTCTCACAGTGTTCTCCAGCCCAGTTGCTAAAGTTCACATTTACATTTGTAATGGGAACATTTCTGAACCTCTGCTGGCTCTTCACAGGTTGTTTATTGCATGCTGGTGACATAACCATTATCTTTTCATTCTAATCTTCCTAGTCAATGTAACATCTGAAGTGGAGGATAGAGGATTAGCAGTGCCCTGACTTAATCAGTTTATAAAAATCTCCAGAGAAAGCCACCCTCCCTTTCATACATCACAGATGTTTTGTTTTCACTTGATTAGGCAATTGATTTGGCCCCCAGTGCCTCAAAAAATGAAAGATGCTCTTACCATTTATTTTTATACTAAAGGATGGCAAGGGAATGGGACAGGTCATAACTAGTACAGCTGGATACAGAATAAAGCATTCCAGGAAGCTGCCATGCGTTGACTTTACCAGCTGGAAAAGGGGAAAGAACAAGGCATTCGCAGACATTTTATTCTTTTCATCCCACAACCTGCTAAAGTGTGGTCGAGTGCACTGTGATTCACAACACAGCAGGACCTTCTCTACTATAATTCATGTTTTATATATAGCAGCTGTACATTGGGAAGATTACTAGGAAACCATTTGCAGAGAAGTCGAGTTCAAGTTGTTTGCACAGGTGAATGAGCAGTGCAGCTGGGGTTCAGGACTTTTCTCCCCTTTCAGCCCATTACCAAATGAACCTATTAAAGGTTCATTTAAAGGAGTAGAGGTGGGACAATGTGTCTAAGCAATGTCTGGAGTGTTACCAACTGCTCTCTTGTCTGAATTCTGTATTTCATCCAATGGAATCTCTGATGTAACTGTTCTGTTTGCAGCTGTCCAGCTATTAACATAATATTTGAAAGTTTACTTGTTGCACAAACTGATTTATTAACATGTATTTTCTTCCAGCATACTTCTTAGCTCAAATAGTTGAAGATTTAATTTTAATATAACATTTTCTAAAAGTGCTATTCCCTTATAGGTTATTACATGCAAATAATAATAATACTGCTTATTAAATTCAGTGCGAAAGCTACTGGAGGCAGTTAGCTTATTAGAACTATTGGCTATTTGACATTTCACCTGGTTAAACATTTTACCTGATTTTATTTTGGGTATATGTTTTGACTTAAATTATCACTTCAGTCCAAAATATAATCACAAGAATGAGAACCTACTTTGTGGTCAAAATTTATTAAAAATAGTATACTGTTTTAGAGTAAGAGATTGTTGTAAGTTTAACTATGTATAATATTTTCACAAACAAATTAAGCATTTCATGAATAAGACATTTTTATTTTTTGTCTGTTTACTATTTGAATATTTGCAAGTTAAGGAGTAGGGTCACTTGCCATTGTGTTGTTGCATAGAATATGACTATCCATGATGAAGTGGAACATACCCTTCTCAAAAAAGGAACTTGGTTTATGTTAACTCAGTCCCTCTTCATTAACATAACATAGTTTATGATAGCTAAATCGTAATCACAACATCAGCTATGAATATTATAAAGGTACAATCACCTCAGAATCTATGTTTATTATAAAACAAAAACAAAAACCCAAGGCATTCAGAGCAGAGTTGTGAAGAGATTAAAATATAATCAATAACACATCTCCCATTTACATATTTCTGAAATAAAATATGAGAGCAAATTATTTTTATAAAATTCTAAAAGCACTTGTTTTATGTTAATGTCTATTAGGAATTCAGCATTACTACATGGCTTCTTCTTTATCTAGGTGAAACATGAACATTTAACAAGTATGTGAAAGCTGAGGTATTCTGAGAATATGAATGAGTCAGATAAGTTGGTGTTTATTATCAACAATTGGGCACACAGATCACCATGGAAATGAATAATCCTTTCAATCCTTCTCAGAATACACTTTCAAAGCCAAAATGTAATCACCGTGTAATGAGAGTTATATATGCCCTCTGATAATAGAAAAAAAAAAGTACATGGGCAAGTAGGAATAATTCTAAGGAGCACCCCTTAAACTGTTCTTTACAGATAATTAGGTTCATGAGATTAAGAATGTACTCTGAAGATTAGCCAAGAGACCCGACTGGAGAATATTCTAACACATGAAAAGCCCTTTCAGGCCATATGGTGACCAAGTACTACAGCCTCCAGGGAGCCATGTCAGACTTTGGCGCAATCTGTCACCAGGCCCCACAGGTGAAAGCTGATTCCAGAGGAGTTTAACACCAGAAGCCTCCCGGAAGACAGTATCAAGATTACAAGGACACAACTGCTCTGTTGCATGGCTGACTGTCATGTTTCTCTTCCCATTTGTGCTTATCATACCATAAATCTAGTGCTCTCTTAACCTAAAATTATCAGTGACATCAATGCTAAGAACACCCACTCCAAACTCAATGAATTTCAAATTAGCCTTGCGATGCCATGGAGAATACTGCAAGTCTATAAAATATTACATTTGCATCAATTTGTACATCTTTCCCTTTATATACACTACATATTTTAAAGATTTTATTTATTTATTCATGAGAGACACACAGAGAGAGGGAGTAACAGGCTCCATGCAAGGACTCGATCTAGGATCCCAGGATCACGCCCTGAGGCACCCAGGCGTACCTATACCCTAAATATTTTAAAAGCTAAGTTGTATAGCTATAAATGAAGAATCACTCAATTATTATTATTATTATTGATCACTCTTATTATTATTACACTCTTTGATGTTGGCTTTGTATCTGAAAAGGAAGCAACATCTTGTCACTCCAAATGCCTAAACTTCTGAGATTTCAACAATAGTAAATATCAGCAACGACAACAATAGTCCGGACACATCCCAGGCAACTTTCTATTTTGCCAATTATTCATGTTTAAAGTGTCTTGTAATGTTCATTTTAATAAAGGATCATTCTCTAATTTTAATTTTAAAATTGAAATTGGAAAAACATGCTCTTAAAGGACAGCCCTCTAAATTGAGTAAATTAGTAATCTTAATAGCAACGAATTTTAAAAGTTGCTTCATATATTTTAAGGGAGTTGAAGCCCTCAGCTATTTACTCTTCTGTTAGTTTCTTTATATAATGGCTCTTAATATATATGCATTTGGAAAATCAAGAAATAACTGCTATATAATATTGACCATATTTATATTTGTGAAGACTGAAAATTTGCTATTATTTAAAAATTGCCATTACTAAGTATGTCATGGGTTATTTTTGTGGCACCTTTAATATACTCTCCCATAGATAATCAACAAACAGAATGCTTAGTTATTTCAATTGATAAGATCTTTCTTTTTTTAATCAAAAGCACAATAATTATGGTTGTATGCATATCTATCTATCTACTATCTATCCATTTATCTATTCATCCATATATTTTATTCATACATCTACTGACTCAGTAAAAACTACTTTATTTCAACAGCAGTCTTTATGAAATATTTTTTCTTCTAACTCTGCAAATTGAAGAAAATGGGTTACATTGTCATTTATACATAATCATTGATGGGTGTGGCAATGGAAAGGCCACCCTCTAAATATTATGTTACAAAGAATTAAGAATTTGAAAGTCAAAACTTAAACATTCAAATCTTGGTTTGCTACTGTGCATATTTTACAACTTTGGACTCCCTCAGAGTTTCAGAACCTCTAGTGCATAATGGAGGGTGGGTATTCTGGAGGAAGACTTGGCATGACTAAGGCAGGACTGGAGAGCCCTCGGGGCAATAGAATGAACCAGAAAATATGGCAGTCATCTATATTTCAATATTTTAGCAAATCATAGCATTATACCTTATGTAGGGTTCCTTGGCAAACAGAATCTGAGACAGAAATTAGTGTGCAAGATATGCATTGGGAGTGCCCATAGGAGGAATACCTATAAGAAAGTGAGTAGAACAGGATTGGACAAAGCAGCTCCAAAAAAGGAGTTGGCAAATCCCAAAGGAAACTTTGAAGCTGGGATGGCTGTTTGAAATTGTCCACAACTGAGGCAAGGGGCCAAACTCTTATATCCCACATTGGTCATTTATTGGGTGCCAACTGCTCTGGGAAAAGAAACGTAAACATGGAAGGTGGCACTCTTCAACCAAGGGTAATTCTCAGAAACAGATTTAGGTGAAATGCAACAATTTCCAGCACTTCCAACACTCAGCTGGGAGAATGAGTCCTCACTCCAAAATGAAGGATATGGACAGCAAACTATGACATTTATTGCACTGCATCTGATGCCTGTCAGATATCAGCTCTAATCTATCCCGTTTTCTCCCCATTGCTCTTATATCATCTAATGTAGATATATTTTATTTATATATGATGCTTCTCAGATCAGCCCCATGCAGGAAAAGGAGAGAGAAGATTTTCTCTGATGGATTTCTTCTCCCATTAATCAAAGATGTATCTCACAGAACTGACTTCTCTGTACCACTGAGTTACAATGCATAGTTACATATGAGTCTGTGCTTGGAATGCCACTTTTAGCATTTTATTAAAAAGTATTCTCAAATGCAAGCAAAAACTAAAAGTAGACAGAAAATTATTTACTTGAGCTTAGCTTATAATTGCAAAGATTAGAAATGACCTATTGTCCATTGGCAGAGTAGATTAAATAAAAACATTAAGGCCATAGTATGGACTACTGTGTATCCATTAAAAAGAGTGATACTATCTTTATATACTATATAAAATAAGCTTCCTAATCTATCATATGTGGAAATGGAAAAAAAATAACAAGAAACAAAATGTATAAATCTAAGAAAAATGTGTTTTCTTAACACCTACAAGTTAGGGTTCCAAATACAATCTGGGTCCTATCAATGAGATGTATTTATCTAGACCTCTGCTAAGAACCAGTCCACATAGAGACAGAAACAATCTTGTGGAACATGAATGTGGCCTGAAATTTCCTAGGGAAAGTGAGAAGTAGAATGGAAGGTATTCATGCTGTAATTTGAATCCAGGCAGAGGCACTGTGGTTCTTGTATCAACCACAGATAGTGCTTAATAACTGGCTGCTAGACGCTTGACGGGATGAGCACTGGATGATATGCCATATATTGGCAAATTGAACTCCAACAAAAAAAATAATTAAAAAAGTAAAAAACTGGCTGCTAGAACTTTCTCTTGTATTTCTGGTTCTAGATATGAAATGGCTTTCAGAGTACTCTTGGAATTTCAACCTTGAGTGTTTTCTTCAGATATCCCAATATTTCTGTGACTTATTTATACCTTTTAGTAAGGATCTTTCTCTTTAAACTACCTAGCTAGATTCTATTGCCTGTAACTAGTCATACTGACATATAGAATATGCCACCAGGTTTGTATGAAAAAATATTTTCTCGGGATCCCTGGGTGGCGCAGCGGTTTGGCGCCTGCCTTTGGCCCAGGGCGCGATCCTGGAGACCCGGAATCGAGTCCCACGTCGGGCTCCCGGTGTATGGAGCCTGCTTCTCCCTCTGCCTGTGTCTCTGCCTCTCTCTCTCTCTCACTGTGTGCCTATCATAAATAAATAAAACAAAAAAAAATCTTTAAAAAAAAAGAAAGAAAAAATATTTTCTCAAGTATATATAATATGTTTTCTTATACATACATAAAATATCTCTTGAAGATACACAAGAACTAATAACATCGATTGAGTTTAGGGAGGGGAAATTGGAAGTTTTAGAGATAGGGATAAGAGAGAAATACTTTATAATATTTATTCTCTTTTAAATTTTGAACCACATTAAAATTATTATTTTTCAAATATTAAGAATCAGTGCAAATTCTACAAATATGGATGAACATCAATATGTACATCTTATAAACCTTTGGTTGTAAAACTAATACATTCAATCAGTAGTGTTTATTGAATTCTTACTATATGAAAAAGGTTTAGCAAGAAATAGAATGGAGAAAAAACAGGTCAGTTTCCTGATTGTATGTGGACAGATGAAATTGAAGACAAGAAAATCATAATAGTTACATGAACATTCTTAGTATCATTTGCACAGAACAAGATTATCATCATTATATTGATTAAGCTAAACATTCCTATTCATTACCAAAATCTTATATATTATATATAATAATTTTATTTATATAATAGTAAGTTAATATGTATATTTTATACCTATCTAATAAGCAATATCTTAATTAATTGAAGGGACCAGTAAAGCTTCCAAATATGTTTGATTTATAAGGTTTTTTATAATCTTGGTCAATTAAACATCTGAAAAAATATTTTTGTGGATTTTTTTCTCCTATTAAATAATGTCCAAGTAGATGATTTCATGGTCACTATGAGTCAGATGACAGTCATAATTTTAAGTCTTTCAAATTTTCTCATCATCTAGGAAAAACAGTATTCTAGCCCTTTCAAAAATTATAAATGTCTTTGTTAATTATTCAGAGTGTCAAAGATAATCATGGAAAACACATTAAATCATTTGAAGATGGTACATTAAAAAATGCCCCCTGAGTAGATGTTCTCTTTAAGCTGACTCTAGTTGAGTAATCAAAACTGAAAGGCTTTTTTTTTTTTTGTTCTGCTTAGAGCCAAGAATTGGAGTAAACATCAGGTTTCTCACATATTATGTAAGTTTAGAAAATAATGACATGTTAACCTGTATCTGAAAATGAATATGTTCAAATATATGAATAATTCTCATCATTATTTTGTAGACCTTGGAATGTTTACATTCAGTAAAAGGAGATAAGATCATGTGGGTATTGAGACTGGGCTCCAAACCCTTTGGAATAAGTGGCAATTGGTCCATTTGTTAGCTTTGTTGCTTTCAGCAAGTTAATCTCTCTACATATTTTTATTTTTTTCACCTCTAACCTGAGGATGATAATAGTACTATCATAAAAAGTTGTGTTAGGATTATAAAAAAAGTTGTGTTAGGATTATAAAAAATAAAAAAAAGATTATAAAAAATAATCTATATAAAGTACTTCTCCTAGTGCCTACTCATAGGCATTGATAGATTAGCTATTTCAAAAATAGGCAGAGGGAGAAGCAGGCTCCATGCACTGGGAGCCCGACGTGGGATTCGATCCTGGGTCTCCAGGATCGCGCCCTGAGCCAAAGGCAGGTGCTAAACCGCTGTGCCACCCAGGGATCCCTTTGGTTTGTTTTTTGGTTTGTTTTGTTTTGGCTTTTTTTTTTTTTTTGCCTGTCTTTTTTTTTTTTAAATGAAGCAAAGAAAGTAGGAGAAGTCCTACTCAATGAGGTAGCAAAGTAGAAAAGAGTTGTCCTTTAACTATCCTAGATCTGTTTTGGAAGTCGATCTAAATATATTCAGTCACTCCAAAACAAATTAATGCCAAGGTAGAGTACAGGGGAAGGGGAAAAAAAATGTACCATCAGTGTCCTACTCAATATGGGGAGATATTGGTCAAATAACTCAAAGTAGTATTAATTTTTTTTAATTTTATAAATTAATTTTTATTGGTGTTCAATTTACCAACATACAGAATAACACCCAGTGCTCATTCCGTCAAGTGTCCCCCTCAGTGCCCGTCACCCATTCACCCCCACCCCCGGCCCTCCTCCCCCTCCACCACCCCTAGTTCATTTCCCAGAGTTAGAAGTCTTTATGTTCTGTCTCCCTTTCTGATATTTCTCACACATTTCTTCTCCCTTCCCGTATATCCCCTTTCACTATTATTCATATTCCCCAAATGAATGAGAACATACACTGTTTGTCCTTCTCCGGTTACTGTGGCCAAGTTCAAAAAGGGTGTTGCCTGAGTTCTCCTCTGGATTTTGATGGAATCTTGTCTCACATTTAGATCTTTCATCTATTTTGAGTTTATCTTTGTGTATGGTGCAAGAGAGTGGTCCAGTTTCATTCTTCTGCATGTGGATGTCCAATTTTCCCAAAACCATTTATTGAAGAGACTGTCTTTCTTCCAGTGGATCGTCTTTCCTCCTTTATCGTATATTAGTTGAGCATAAAGTTCAGGGTCCACTTCTGGGTTCTCTGTTCTGTTCCATTGATCTATATGTCTGTTTTTGTGCCAGTACCACACTGTCTTGATGAACACAGCTTTGTAGTACAACCTGAAATCTGGCATTGTGATGCCCCCAGATATGGTTTTCTTTTTTAAAATTCCCCTGGCTGTTTGGGGTCTTTTCTGATTCCACACAAATCTTAAAATAATTTGTTCTAAGTCTCTGAAGAAAGTCCATGGTATTTTGATAGGGATTGCATTGAACGTGTAAATTGCCCTGGGTAACATTGACATTTTCACAATATTAATTCTGCCAATCCATGAGCATGGAATATTTTTCCATCTCTTTGTGTCTTCCTCAATTTCTTTCAGAAGTGTTCTATAGTTTTTAGGGTATATTTTGAGAACCATTTGAATGGTAAATGGTTCTCCAACTTTTTATTTTCAGGTTGTAGGTGTCCTTCTGTCTAAAATGAGTCTCTTGTAGACAGCAAATAGATGGGTCCTGCTTTTTTATCCAGTCTGAAACTCTGCGCCTTTTGATGGGGTCATTAAGCCCATTCACGTTCAGAGTTACTATTGACAGATATGAGTTTAGTGTCATCATGATATCTATTTAGTCCTTGTTTTTGTGGATTGTTCCACTGAACTTCTTCTTAAAGGGGAGTTTTAAGAGTCCCCCTTAAAATTTCTTGCAGAGCTGGTTTGGAGGTCACATATTCTTTCAGTTCCTGCCTGTCTTGGAAGCTCTTTATCTCTCCTTCCATTTTGAATGAGAGCCTTGCTGGATAGAGTATTCTTGGTTGCATGTTCTTCTCATTTAGGACCCTGAATATATCCTGCCAGCCCTTTCTGGCCTGCCACGTCTCTGTGGAGAGGTCTGCTGTTACCCTAATATTCCTCCCCATGAAAGTCAGGGACTTCTTGTCTCTTGCTGCTTTAAGGATCTTCTCTTTATCTTTGGAATTTGCAAGCTTCACTATTAGATGTCGAGGTGTTGAACGGTTTTTATTGATTTTAGGGGGGGATCTCTCTATTTCCTGGATCTGAATGCCTGTTTCCCTTCCCAGGTTGGGAAAGTTTTCAGCTAGGATTTGTTCAAATACATATTCTGGCCCTCTGTCCCTTTCGGCGCCCTCGGGAACCCCAATTAAACGTAGGTTTTTCTTCCTCAGACTGTCATTTATTTGCCTTAATCTGTCTTCATGGTCCCTTAATTGATTGTCTCTTTTTTCCTCAGTTTCCCTCTTTGCCATTAACTTGTCTTCTATGTCACTCACTCGTTCTTCCACCTCGTTAACCCTCGTCGTTAGGACTTCTAGTTTGGATTGCATCTCATTCAATTGATTTTTAATTTCTGCCTGATTGGATCTAAATTCTGCAGTCATGAAGTCTCGTGAGTCCTTAATGCTTTTTTCTAGAGCCACCAGTAGCTGTAGAATAGTGCTTCTGAATTGGCTTTCTGACATTGAAGTGTAATCCAGATTTTGTAACTCTGTGGGAGAGAGGGCTGTTTCTGATTCTTTCTTTTGAGGTGAGGTTTTCCTTCTAGTCATTTTGCTCAGTGCAGAGTGGCCAAAAACAAGTTGTATTGGAACACGGGGGAGTATCACTGGTCCGTCCAGCTGGTCTTCTGGGGGAGGGGCCTGCTGTGCTGATTTTCAGGTGTTAGCACTTGGGGGAGCTGCTCTGCCCCTGCCTGCTGCCGGGCTCAGCGGGGGTTGTTTACCCCGTGGGGCCCCAGGAGGAACAGCCGCAGTTGCTATGGCAACTCTGGAAGCCTGGATTCAGCCTCCGCAGGAACTACGGGGCTCGGGGCTCTCGGTTCTCCGTCTGCAGGGCCTGGAGGCTCCGGGGCGGGGCCGCTGATCTGCTCAGCTCGGGGCAGGAGCGTCCTCGCTGTCCTGGGCCCTCCCGGCCTCTGCCTGTCCCGGGGGAGGCCGGATCCTGGGCTGTGTCCCGGCGCCCTGTGCTCCGGGGCCTGCGCTGTTGGATTCGCGCTCCCGCCCTGCAGCTCCCTCCCTGGATCCGCTCCCGAGCCCCTCCGAGCTGCTCCGGTCGGCCCCGCCGTGCGCGCTGCAGCCCTTAGGGAGCTCGGAGCACTCTCCTGCGCTCGCAGGTGTCTGTTAGTGTCCCCGGGAGCCCGAGAGCATCCCCGCCCTCCTGGGTCCTGCTCTAACTCCCTGTGAGCCCCTTTCCGCCCGCCCGGGAAGGTTGGTGCAGCTCCTGCTCCTCCGGGACGGGGCTCTCCTGTCCTGGGGACACTCGCCCCGTCCTCAGCCCGGCTCCTCGCGGGGCCCCTCCCCCTCGGAGGCCTTTTGTTCCTTTATCTCTTTTTCCCCGTCTTCCTACCTTGATAGAAGCGCGGACTCTTCTCACTGTAGCATTCCAGCTGGTCTCTCTTTACATCTCAGGCCGAATTCGTAGATTTTCAGGATGATTTGAAGGTGATCTAGGTAATTTGGTGGGGACAGGTGACGTGGGGACCCTGCTCTTCCGCCATCTTGCCCCTCCCCCCCAAAGTAGTATTAATTAAGATTTAGGAAAATCCCTTGTGGAAATACTAACCAAGGATTGCAGATATATATATATATATATAGTATGGGTCAATTTAACAAATGTTACATAAATAATAAAAATGGGGCGTGGATTTAGAAGACATTAAAGATGGGTTCTCAGAATGTTAAGAGTTGGGCTAACAGGGAGCCCTTTACTCTTTCTCTTGGAAAACATTCATTCTCATTTGAATAATATGACAGAGAAAACTGTTACTTCAAAAACCATTTTTCCTTTACTTCTTCTCCAGTAATTAGAACTCATATTTATCTAGACAATGAATAAAGAGTGTATTTGCCTGCCCTCCATGCAGCAAGGTATGAATAAGTTTGGGTCAATAATACATACACCAAAGTATTATTTGGCCACTTCATTGAGTATTTCTCATGAAATTATTGGTGTATGGGGGCACCTGGCTGGCTCAGTGGGTAGAGCATGCTATATCAGGGTTGTGAATCAAGCCCCATATTGATTGTAGAGATTACTTAAAAAAAAAAACTTAAAAATAAATAAAAATAATAAAATTACTGGTGTATGCCTTGTCCACATTTTTAAAATTCTTTATCCCTTTCTCTGTCCTACTAACTAAAACTGAAAGTGGTAGTAACTGGAGTAGTAACCACTATCTTGTAGCAGAAGTGATGAACAAGAAGAAACAAGTGTCTCCTGGAAGAGAACTATTGTGCCATGCCTAGACCACTCACTCCAGACCTTAACAGGAGAGTAAAATATTATCTTATTTAGGATAATAAGACAATATCATTTTGCAACTCTGTTGTTCCCAGTCAAGATAATCTTAATTTGGAAAAGTTTTAAGTGGAACTTAAAAGAAATGGATAAATATTCTGAAAACTTAAAAAATATTCTACTACCAAAAAAAACAAAACAAAACAACAACAAATATAAAACAAAACACACACACACACACACACAAAAAAACCAAAAAGAATTATAAGAATACAAAATAGCATGTAAAAGGTTGTCAATCAATAAATCTAAACTAAAAACAGGACCTGAGCGGCCTGGGTGGCTCATCGGTTTAGTGCCGCCTTTAGTCAGGGTGTGATCTTGGAGACCCCGGATTGAGTCCTGTGTCGGGCTTCCTGCATGGGAGCCTGTTTCTCCCTCTGCCTGTGTCTCTGCCTCTGTCTCTGTGTGTCTCTCATGAATAAATAAAATCTTTTAAAAAATAAAATGGAAAAACAGGACCTGAAAATCTAGTGGGAAAATAAGGTTGAGATGAAAATGGAATGGGAGATTTCATTTCTATCAATATGGCAGGATCATACAGGCTTATTAAAATTCTTTTTAAAAGTATGAAATTATCAAGGGTAGGAAATCAAAATAGAGCATGGCAAAATGGCAACCTGAAGCTATTGTAAATTGGGGGAACCTAGGACTCTGAGTTTAAATTCCACATAGAGGAATGAGATAATAAGACCTATAGCCCTGATGAGGTGGAAAAGAGACAAGTTCAAAATCACAAAAACTTGGGCAGCCCCGGTGGTGCAGTGGTTTAGCGCCACCTGCAGCTCGGGGTGTGATCCTGGAGACCTGGGATCGAGTCCCATGTTGGGCTCCCTGCATGGAGCCTGCTTCTCCCTCTGCCTGTGTCTCTGCCTCTCTCTCTCTCTGTCTCTCATGAATAAATAAATAAAATCTTAAAAAAAATCACAGAAACCTCAAAGAGCTGAAAGCTCAGTGGAAAAATATGCTAGAAAAACTCTACTGGTGGTCCGCTAGGATATAAAGTTTTTTTTTTTAAATTACTCCATATTTTTAATAGTATTGCATAGTAATATTAGAACTTTTTTAGAAATAATATATCTTTGAGACACCTGGGTGGCTTAGTGGTTGGGCATTTGTCTTCGCCTCACGGTCTGATCACCAGTCCTGGGATCAAGTCCTACATCAGGCTCCCCGAGGGTAGCCTGCTTCTCCCTATGCCAGTGTCTCTGCCTCTCTCAGTGATTCTCATGGATAAATAAATAAAATCTTTAAAAAAAATAATATATCTTTGGTACAAAACATACTAAATAAAGAAGTTATGAGGTACAGAACTTCCTTCAGTTTTTCTTTGGTTTTCTTTTTATATTTGAGTAAAATTTTATTATGCTTTATTTTAAAAGCATTTGCAATATGATTGAATTTTTATAAAATTATTTTTGCTGCCTATATATCACATTTTATTATCCCATTGATCTTAATTTCTGTATATATGCATACATGTGAGAATTAATATTTATTCACTATTACTGTTATTATTATTATATCACTATATACATATATGTGAGGAGACCTAATGTTAAAATTGGTTATTTCTGTATGACTAATGTGAATTATGTTGATTGTTATATTGTTTTTTGTGTATTATTAGATTTTTATATGTCCTTCAATAAAACAAAACAAAACAAAAAGACACAAAAGTTCATCCTGAAAATAATTGCCAAATTCAGAAAGAAAACTAAAACAAAAAGAAGAAAGTTTAGATATATAAGTAGTTTAATTCAACAAAGAAAGAAAACAAACTTTAATTCTATCCAGCAATAACATGCATAGTACTGGGCAAAGAAATTAAGTGGAGTGTGTGTAAGCTCAGGAAACAAAAGCTGCCATAGCAACAGTCACAGGAGCAAGAGGTACAGGGATCTGTTTGTATTAAGACACTGAAGCCTGTACAATATAATAAGAGATGGAGTAAACACAGAAGGCATCTACAAGGCCTTGCAACATACTAGGAAAATGGAGTGGAGCAGAAAACTAGTTTAGCAAGAGAATTATTGCACCTCTCCAGTATGGTTGGATTAGGAATGCTGGTGAAGAAATAGGTATGTGTATGCACAGTCTTTAATTTTTAGTCACCCTGATAAGCTGATTAGGGCACTAGTATTTGGTTATAGAAAGCTTCAACATTCATACTTCAAAAAGGCTCTGGCCAATAATGAATTAAAATTTGACAATGAAATTATAAATCCAATCCTCATACAGATCCTATATTAGGTTATGTTTTCATTGACTCCAATGTATACATAGATAGGGAATATTACAGTACTACATTGAATGCTTTTGTACTTGTTTTAATATTAATATTATAAGAGGGGATATGAAAAAGCAAACATTGGCAAAATGCAACACTTGGCCAAACTCTCCAGCCCCATTTTTAACTTATAACTGACTGATTAGAATGGCTATCACTTCTAAAGTTAGTAGTATATTAGATTGATAACTCAAGTAATCAAGCAGAAACAATCTCATTTATTTATTCATAAATTTTTGTCAAACTACAAATATTTACTGGGTTTTTTTCTCAAATCATCACTATAATACTGTGTTAAGACTCCATTTTGGATTTAGTTATTGAAGTATTTTACCATATAGCAATCACACATCACAAAAATAATTAACTAATAAATAACAAGTTCTCAGCATATTTAGATGAAGAAAGTATATAATTTTTCTTTTTTTTTCTTTTTACAATTTGTCTGGTTTTAACAGCTCATCTTTGGAATACAGCAAATTTGAAGCGGGAAGAAACAGACTTGTTATCTTGTCCTGGTGCCTCCATAGGCTTAGGACCATAGTGTCTGGCACTTAGTGCACTCCGCAAGTTTTAATTTATGAAGATGTTTGAACACATGCAAAAGGAATTATGGAAACAGGAGACATAAATACATAAGTAAACAAACAAGCAAACACATACATACACACATAACATACATACATATATACATATAAGAGCCAGTCACCCAAGCCAGCCAGATAAGCATTCTTCCCCACTCTGACTACCATCTCTTTCACAGAAGAGCACATGGCCAAAATCACCAGGTATAAGATGAAACTTTTTGTTCATTGAATATGATGGGGACAAAACTGATGGAATCTCTCTGGGGAAATTTATTGCTATCACGAATGACAAGCCACTGATGCGTGATTGAGGATCTCATAAGTAGAAAGCAACTTATTCAGTTTGGGGATTTGTCTGTTTGGAAGGTGCTTTAGAGTAGAAAAGAAACATAAAACATTTTATTCATGTGTTTTAACTTTTTAAATTTATTTTTAAATTTTTAAAATTTTAGTGAGAAAGAGAGAGTGCATGCTATAAAGGGGGGGTGGACTGGAGAAGGGGAAGAGAGAGTAGAAGAGAGAATCCCAATCAGGCTCCATTCCCAGAGCTGAGCCCGACACAGGGCTTGATCTCAGGATTCTGATATGATAACCTTAGCTGAAATCAAGAGTTGGATGTATAACTGACTAAGCCACCCAGATGCCCCTACTTAAGTGTTTTTAAATCCAAGAACAGGGATCCCTGGGTGGCGCAGCGGTTTAGCGCCTGCCTTTGGCCCAGGGCGCAATCCTGGAGACCCGGGATCGAATCCCATGTTGGGCTCCCGGTGCATGGAGCCTGCTTCTCCGTCTGCCTGTGTCTCTGCCTCTCTCTCTCTCTCTGTGTGTGACTATCATAAATAAATAAATAAAAATTAAAAAAAATCCAAGAACATAGGATATAATAATCACACATAATAAAAATGAAAAATTACAAACTACAGCTTTATTTGGGGCCATTTTCAAATGAAGCTGAAAGGAAAGAGCAAGGAATTTTTCATTCATACTGCTTTAAAAAAATCCTATAAAGTTTAAAAACACAATTTCTAGGACTGAAAATCTATCAGCTTGAGATGTTCTTCCCTGACATAAAGAACACAGAAAGAGCAGATACTGCAAGGGAAAAGTATGACTGCTCTTTAACATATTTAGCATGAATTCACTATGGTCATTTAAGTGGACTAATCCAGAGGGCTTTAGAAGGAAATCTAGTCTGGAAATAAGGGAGTATAATCAGCATAGAGAAGGCACTTTGGGCCTAGATAATTTAATTGGGTATCCTTTATACATAGTCCAGAGCTGTGTCCACTCCAAGCGAGATGCCCAAATATTTGAGGCTTTTCATTTTGCTCCCTACTGTTGCTCTCGTTTCATTCTTACCACCAAATTAATTTGACCTTTAAAAATGAATCCAAAGGGTCACTTCAAACATGAAGAAGTAAACATTATTAATTTGCTTGAGGGAATCTGAGTATTTGGCTCAGTCGAGCATACAAAAATGACCTGCTGATTCTTCCACATGAATTTCTTTTTACCACTTCAGACCCAACATGCCCGAATCTAAGCATTCAATTTTTTCTGAACATGGGCTCTTCTTCCAGACACTCTATCTTGTTTGTGGGTTTTTGTTTTTTGTTTTTGTTTTTTTTATATCGTATCATCCTCCATTTCACCCATACTTATATAAAATTAGTTTTATCAATAATAGATATTGAAAAATGTCAAAGAGAGAAAACAAATTCTTTTATCTAACCCTCCAAAAATGTTTTATAAAAAGTGAATGAGTGGGGCTCCTGGGTGGCTCAGTCTGTTAATTGTCTGCCTTTGGCTCAGGTCATGATCCCAGGGTCCTATGATTGAGCCTTGCATCTGGCTCCCACTCTTCGGGGAGTCTGCTTCTTCCTCTGTTTCCCTCTATCCCTCCCTCTGCTCATGCTTTCTCTCTTTCTCACTCTCAAATAAATAAAATCTTTTTAAAAAATGAAATAGCATTCCTAATAAAAATAATCATTGTACTCTGAAGTTAAAACTAAATTCTCACTAATGGCAAAAGTCCAGTGTCTCTATGCCACGCTAAACTGCATGGAGTAAAATGGCAGCTAATTGTTTAAGAATAATCAAAGGATAGACAAGGAGGGCTGGACCTTCATAAAAATCTGATTCTTATGGATCAGTTTACTTCACGCATCCACTCCCATGTAAAGAAGCATTAATTATTAAGCTACAAAAAGCATATCATTGTCATTTTCAATTAAAAGTATATCCATTATTTTGGACTCTGCAGTGTGTCTGTAGGACATGACTTTTTTCTTCTCTGTATATGCACAACCCAAATACATTTTGTCTGATTGAGCCTTCTTAAGTGAGATAATATTTCTTACTTACCTACTTGAAGACCATCTGAGTCTGAGACCTCATTATGATAAATTAACATAAGTGGCTCATGGCTTAGGTAAGGCAAACATAAAAGTCTATGTGTATATACATATATGTATAAATTCATACACACACACAGAAACACACACACACACACTGAGTGATAAGAGGCTAAAGAAAATATTCCACTTCAAACTACATCTCCTAGAAACTCTCCTGGCACCTTGCATTTCAGTCTTCGTAATGGCATCATGGTTTAGAAACTGATTATAAGGATATGATAATGCAGGAAATTAAGGAACACATGCAGACTACTCTCCCAGCAGGTATTCCTTCCAACAGAACAACTAGCACAGCTGGTCTGCTCAGCCCAAGTGCAGGCACAGCACCAGGTCCCACTTCAAAATCACTCCCCGGCATATCAGAGATTCCACATTTCAATCTTAGCAAAATAATCTTTTTTAAAAAAAAATGTTCATTTTGAAGATATTGTTTCACCTCTATGCTGGAATATGGAAATGTCTTAAAAGGAATATGTTGCATTGTATCATTTTATGATATTAAATGCCAAGCTGAAATATTCAAGTAATTGTTTTTAATTCAAAATGATTAGTCAGTAAATCGAGGTCTGTCACATAGTCTTTTTATTTCATCAATTTTCTTTTTTGAAAAATAGACATAATAAAAATTATTTTCATACTAATATCTGCCAAAAGATTATTAGATATTATTGACTTTCCTGGTTTTTAGTAGTTTCAAAAATAATTTTATCATTTATTTTATGATTAAATTCTTGAATATTTTGACAAAAAACAACTTTACCCATGGAGAAATTAAATTAGATGACTTTTAGGGCAACATTTAACTTTGATGTTTTTTTTAATTTTTGAAATTTTAAAGTATATAAAGCTGCAGCCATTCCCATAAGTACTTCAAGACCTTAAACTCTGGGGATACATTTGTTCTCTTTTACCACTGTTCATATTTATCCCTACTGAGGTAAAGACAGTCATGGTGAAAAACAACTTAACTGTAGAACATGTCTACCCCTTTCTTGATTAAAGCTCTTCACAGTGTAGGGAACATACCTCAATATCATAAAAGCCATATATGAAAAGCCCACAGTGAGTATCATTCTCAATGGGGAAAAACTGAGAGCTCTTCCCCTAAGGTCAGGAACACGGCAGGGATATCCACTATCACTGCGTACTAGAAGTCCTAGCCTCAGCAATCAGACAACAAAAAGAAATAAAAGGCATCTAAATCGGCAAAGAAGTCAAACTCTCACTCTTTGTAGATGACATGATACTCTATTTAGAAAATCAAAAAGACACCACCCCCAAATTGCTAGAATTCCTACAGGAATTCATCAGTGTGGCAGGATATAAGATCAACACACAGAAATCAATTATATTTCTATACACTAACAATGAGATAGAAGTAAGAGAAATTAAGGCATCAATCCCAATTATAATTTTACCCAAAACCTTAAGAAACCTAGGAATAAAACTAACCAAAGAGGCAAAGGATCTATACTCAGAAAACTATAGAACTCTCATGAAAAAAACTGAGGAAGACAAAAAGAAATAGAAAAAACGTTCCATGCTCATGTACTGGAAGAACAAATATTGTTAAAATATTTATGCTACCTAGAGCAATTTATACATTCAATTCAATCTGTATCAAATACCATCAACTATTTCCATAGAATTAGAACAAATAATCCTAAAATTTGTATGGAATCAGAAAAGACCCCAAATAGCCAAAGGAATGCTGAAAAATAAAATCGAAATTGATGGCATCACAATTTCAAACTTCAAGCTCGATTACAGAGCTGTAATCATCAAGACAGTATGGTACTGCCACAAAAACAGACACATATGTTGGCAAATTGAACACCAATAAAAAATAAATGTATATGGGATCCCTGGGTGGCACAGCGGTTTGGCGCCTGCCTTTGGCCTAGGGCGCGATCCTGGAGATCCAGGATCGAATCCCACGTCGGGCTCCCGGTCCAGGGAGCCTGCTTCTCCCTCTGCCTGTGTCTCTGCCTCTCTCTCTCTCTCTCTCTCTCTCTCTCTCTGTAAATAAATAAAAATTAAAAAAAATGTATAAAAAAAACAGACACATAGATCAATGGAACATAATAGAGAACTCAGAAATGGACCCTCAACTCTATGATCAACTTAATCCTCAACAAAGCAAGAAAGACTATCCAATGGAAAAAAAGACAGTTTCTTCAATAAATGGTATTAGGAAAATTGGACAACCACATGCGGAAGAATGAAACCAGACTCACACTATACACAAAAATAGACTCAAAATGGATGAAAGATCTAAATGTGAAACAGGAATCTATCAAAATCCTAAAGCAGAACACAGGCAACAAGCAAACTTTGTGACCTGAGCCATACCAACTTCTTCCTAGAAACACCCCCAAGTGAAACAAAGGCAAAAATGAACTATTGGGACTTCATCAAGATAAAAAGCAAGGAAACCGTTGACAAAACCGAAAGAAAATTGACAGAATGGGAGAAGATATTTGCAAATGACATATCAGATAAAGGGCTAGTATCCAAAATCTATGAAGAACTTATCAAACTCAATACCCAAAGAACAAATAATACAATCAAGAAATGGGCAGAAGACATGAACAGATATTTCTCCAAAGAAAACATACAAATGGCCAATAGACACATGAAGAAAGCACAACATCATTCGGCATCAGCGAAATACATATCAAAACCACAATGAGATACAACCTCACACCAGGCAGAATGGCTAAAATTAACGAGTCAGAATATAACATGTTGGTGAGGATGCAGAGAAAGGGGAACCCTCTTATGCTGCTGGTGGGAATGCAGGCTGGTGTAGCCACTCTGGAAATCAGTATAGGGCAGCCCCGGTGGTTTAGTAGTTTAGCGCCCCCTACAGCCCAGGGCGTGATCCTGGAGACCCGGGATCGAGTCCCAGTCAGGCTCCCTGCATGGAGCCTGCTTCTCCGTCTGCCTGTGTGTTTGTGTGTATGTGTGTGTCTCATGAATAAATAAATAAAATTTAAAAAAAAACCTCCCATCCAGCAACTCTCATTAAAAAAAAAAAACAGTGAAGGTTTCTTAAGAAGCTGAAAATAGAGCTACCCTATGACCCAGCAATTGCACTACTGAGTATTTACTCCAAAGATTCAAATGTAGTGATCCAAAGGGGCATTTACACCCCAATGTTTATAGTAGTAATGTCCACAATAGCTGAATTACTGAAAGACCCCAGATGTCCACTGAAAGATGAATGGATAAAGAAGATGTGGTTTATATATACAATGAAATACTACTCAGCCATCAAAAATGAAATTCTGCCATTTTCAATGACATGGATAGAACTAGATGATATTATGCTAAGAGAAATATGTCACTCAGAGAAAGATAATCATCATATTATCTCACTCATATATGATATTTAAGAAACAAATGAGATAATCATAGGGAAGAGAGGAAAAAATAAAAGAAGATGAAATCAGAGACGGAGAAAACCATAAGAGACTCTTAACCACAGGAAACAAACTGAGGGTTGCTGGAGGGAAGGGGGGTTGGAGGGAAGGGTAATTGGCTGATGGGCATTATGAGCACACCATATATTTACTGTAGGGATAAGTGATGACACACAAGCATATTTTACATCCTCCAAGAGGGCACATGATGTAATGAGCACTGAGTGTTATGTAATACTGATGAATCACTGACCTCTACCTCTGAAACTAATAATACATTATATGTTAATTGAATTTAAATTAAAAAAATAAGTCTACCACTTCTTAAGTGTGACAATGTGCATTTTCATTTTAGGTTATCTTTCAAGTTATCAGTTTCTGTGAAATGAACATAGTAACAGGTCAAAGGGTTTTAATGAGTGTAAATGAAAGAAGCATGTAAGGAACTTTAGCACAACGTCTAAAATCTGAAAATAATGACTAACATTTATGGAGCGGATAACACGTCATTTAAAATTAACAATTGCAGCAGATGCCTATGATGCCTCCTGTCATATACCTTGGCCCCCTAATTTCAGTTTAGCTCTGGTTGACAGTTTCGTGCATAATGCCAGGGCCCTCATCAAATTGCTAGTGGTGTTTTTGCTTTGAGCCTCAAGGCTTTCTCTGAAACTAGGGAAGACAGATGATCATCCATGAACTGGTACAGACCAGAAGCGAAAAAAAAACTACCTCCTCCAGGCAGTTTTCAACGAGCTGGGGACAGGAGTTGGAGTTGATTACTGAGCCTCCCCCTTATCTGGTGGGACAGTGCTCAGGTGCTCCTCAGAAGGTTCCCTATTGTCTTGAACTCTAGTTTCCCTGAGTGGTAACCAGCCCATTATGTCAACTTCCACTGGCTTTTCCCCTCCTCATTCTCTCTCTTTCATCCCTCATTTGTTTCCTGAAATCACAACTGCCCAAATCCTTGTTTTCGGCTCTGCTTTCCAAGGAACTTGACCTAAGATGAGCGCTCAGTATGTGCCAGGTACTGTGCTAAATACTTTTATGATTGACTCACTTAATCCTCACAATAAACCTGTAATGTAGCTACTGTTACAAGCTTCATTTTCTATATAAGGAAACTTAAGCTTAAGTAAATTGCCTAAGGTCTCACAGCTAGTAAATCATAGAGCTGGGACTCAAATCCAGTATATTGAGTTAGCCCAAAATTTTAAACCACTACACTTCCTGCACAGAGTGCTTGATATTTATCAGAATTATGTTAGTGGCCTTTTAATAATTAAGATTTCTGAGTGCCAAACAAAATCTACTGAATCAGAAACTCTGGTAGCAAAGGCTGAGATTTAGAGTTTTTATTATTTATTTATTTGTTTTATTTTTTTGAGATTTAGAGTTTTTAACAAGTTTCCTGGATGATTCTTAAGTACAATAAAAGTCCCCCATGAGCTCCATGTGGCACTTACCTCAGATTTACGTATCTTACCCAAGGTTAGGAAAGCTGGAACATTTATCCATGGATATCCTTGACCCACTGTGGTCTTTACTCCTCGCTTCCAGGTTGACCCTACTTGTGACTGAGTAAGCTCCTTTGATGACAGAGAAAACTCTCACCAAGAGAAGAGACATGAAGATGTCTAAAGTGGAAACTGCCTACTTTAGTTGGGAAGGAACAAGATAACACATGTATTGCAGAATAAGTGGGGCTGGCCCCCACATTAAATGCCAGAGGTATCACCAATTCATTGTTACCTTAAGAAAGGTGCCACAATTTTTCAAAAAAAAAAAAAAAAAAAAAAAAAACACCTTCGGGTAAGTTAGCACCCTTTGGATAACAAGTATTTAACAAATATTACACAAGTATTTATTAAATATTTGTTAATTCATATAAACAAGGAATTATTTTTTCTCTCCAAAATATTCTTTTAAAACTATAGTATAAATGTATAAGTTTTGTGACTAAAATTAACTTATATTTTAGATAAAGTACAGTTTGGAAGAGATATTTTTAAAGCAGGTAACTGCTTCAATCTAATGTCCACAATCTTCCACAATTTTAACTTATTAAAAAATAGATCAGAAATATTCCTTGGCAATACCCATTCTTGAAAAATAAAACTATAACTTTACTTGGGTTATTAAATGAATTATTACATTATACTATCATCACTTCATATTAAACTAATCTGTTATGAAACAAAACAAAACTTTTTACTTTGTGCCAACAAGCTAATTTTAGAGGCAAAGTATAAGTAATACAGTGGATCTTTTTAAATAAATTAAACCCCTCTAATCTACAGCGTACATATAACCATGCACAGCTATTCATGGTGTTGGTGCATTTGAAAAGTTAGCGTACCCCCAGGCACTACTTGATGTGTTGCTCATCGATTCAACTGTCAATACATTATAATTAATGTGACTTTCCAGCCTGTTTTATTACTAGACTTTCACAGAGGGAGAAATATTTTTTTTTTACTTTCCGATAAAACATAAGATCCAAAGTTTCTCAGTTTCTGCTGTGTGGTAAGAAAAATAAAACTGGTTGAAGTCAATGAGTTTATTATTTTTTTTTTTCAAACCTTAGCATGAGTCAATAGGTTCTGGTAGCACATGAGGCAACAGAGCCCTTGAGTTTAGGGCTGTGCTTTTAGATGGGTGTTGCCCCTAATACCTGAACTCGGCAGTGTCTTTAGGCCACGGTGGCTGTGGCAGATTTCCAGTTGTGACTAATCTTTACTTGCTGGAACCTTAAACAGTTACAAATGTGCCATATGTGTATATTTTAATTATGGTAATCACTGTGCCCTGACATTCACTCAAAGAAGGCATTCTATATTCACAGGCAGCACTCGACATGTCAGAACAGCATGCCCTTACTTGGCTACTTCCTTAATAGCACATTTGCTTCTGTCACAGACTCGGTGTCCTGTGCCCATGTGGTCTCACTAATATTACTGGTCCTGTAATTATTTTGTCACTGTGATGGTTGAAGTGTGATCTATGAAAGGCAGTGTTTTTGTTTTGGGGGTTGTTTTTTTTTTTTTTTCCTTTTTCATATTGATGGTTCTGTCTGGCAGAATCTAAATACCAATGGCAGATATTCTAATTTTTATGTATATTGTGCCAAATTTCAAGAGGAAAATTGCATACGAAGCACAAGGGAGAATAGAACTCGCTATAGGGAACATTGTGGATAGCAGCTACACACTTTTTTGTTATACCTACTTGCCTAAAAAAGGCCGGGGGGGGGGGGGGAGGGAGAAAGAAAGAAAGAAAGAGAGGTAATTAGTAAATATTTTAAATGTGGTATCTAAGTAAATTAGCAACAATGCTAATATTCATCAACTGTATCCAGAAGATACCATTTGTACAAAAATATTGACAACTAGTCACATTAAAATGATGCAAAAAGAAATCCTTCCCCTTTTAACTTTTCCGAAAGCTACCAAGTTGGTTATACCTAAAATACATAAAATTTTCCATGTCTTTAGAATAAAATCATTCATCCATGGAGTAACTTCAGAAGTATTTTTTTTTTCAATACAAGAAATCAACCATCAAGGTACATAATAAAATGAATCTGGAAATATGTTAATCCCCTACTTATTCAACTGTACTAGAGATTTAATATTGATATTGCGGGGAGCTGAACAAGAGCCAAACTAATTCCACAAAAGTGCTCTATCTGCATATTAACTACTAAAAATGCACAGAGATACAATCCTATTTATGCTACTCTGCAGCATCTGATGTGATTTAGTTTTGCAATCTATTCAGCTTTTTAAAAGTGTTGCTATGCCCCCTCCCACTTACCTGAAGACAAATGCTCCATTCAGTCAAATTTTAGGACATCCTACATTATACATTCGGCAAATGTAAATATTTATAGACTTGAGAATTCATTTTATTTCACTGGCTTCTACATTTCTTTTATTCCAATGTTTAATATGGTATGCACTCAATTATGAATTTTCTTGAAAAAACAACTTGCCTCCTTTATCCAGCCAAGTATGGCTAGACCATCTTTATGACATAGAGACTCAGCAGTAGTCTTCTTGAGAATAAAAATACAAATTTGATATTACAGTTTTAATTAAGGCTTCCATGAAATTAAATTTCAATCAGTGGAATATAAAAGATAAACCATTTTTCTATTTACATAACTTCAGAGTTTCATTATAATGTTCTATAGGAGGTAACTGATTTTTTTGTAATTTCCAGAAATGACCTTAAAAATCCCAACTTCGTTTGGAAAATATTAAAACCATTTATTTTGTAAATTAAATAGCAAAATTTTAATTTTAAAAAATGCCTTCACATAAAGATCCATAAGAAGATTAATTCAGTGATTTCAATTGAGGTTTTAGAGAAAACATGAAGGAATATACCCAGAATGTCAAATAATATACTCCAGAAGAAGGAGGTCATGCTAGGGTATACCTAGCATTATGAAATAGTAAATATAAAGAGCTATCTAGCTAGAGAGCTAGTTGCTAGATATACATAGAAGAGAGAGAGAGAGAGAGAGAGAGAGAGAGAGAGAGAGTTTCCATAATACCAACTACATAAAGAAAAATTTGGATCAGGGGATGCCATGTAAAACTTTTAGGGGACACAGCCTAAAGACACATGGTCAAAAAACTTTAAAATGGGAAAATTCATGTGATTCATACATATTGAAAAGAGGGATCCATTTTAAAAAATATTGAAACTTTGTCTTCAATCATACATTCTACCTGCGTCTATAAAAAAAATAAGTTGTTTTACGAGAATTACCTATGCATACTTTAAGTATTGCACTTAGTTATTCACTAAATAAAGTCAACAATGTACTAGAATCTCCTGGAATTAGGAAGTAAAAAGAAAAAAAAGACAACCCATCCATCTGGCTCCTCTATTTCCATTTTCTCAGGTTCCGGAAATGTGTTACAATCGCCCTTAGCCAAAGCTTTGCTCCTTAAAATTTTCTGTTGTTGTTGTTTTTTTTCTTTTCCCCAAAGAATAACTAAGGAAAGGAACTGCTACTAGAAACAAGGAAAAGACTAAGCAATCCCCTATTGCTATGCTTTTTTAATCAATACATTCTTGACTAACCTCCTTCATACGTCAGGGAAAGTGACAATCAGCACTTTCCTTTTCATCCAAGAAAGTACTGCAAACAAGAAGTTGCATCCTCAACACACGTAACTCTAATTTGTGCTTCTATTTGTACATTTATACTATCACTCCTTGACAAGGGGGCTAAAAACTGACTTAGTAGTACTGAGTCTAAATCTGAGACAAATGGGAGGAAACTTATGGAAATCTGAGTGTTTCTCTCCTTCCAAATTTCTCAAAGACACTGCAGCACAAGAAATGTTGACATACACTTTGATTTGGTGTTTCTTCAAGATATAGCAATGGATGTTTAGATTTTCTTCACTATTATACTCAGAAAGCGCTTCAGTTTTGAAATAATGCTCATTTCTAATATCAGGTAAAATAATAGGACTATGTTTTAAACGCAAATAATAATAGTAAAGAGTGAACACAAGCAGCATTATAGTAAATCAAGACAACCTGAACATCACTGAATAATGGGTATCTGGAAACTAATCTTTAAGGTAACTATGCAGTACTTAGAACCTCCTTATAATAAAGAATATAAGCAATTTCCTTTGTATATTGTCCTTTTTTCTCTTTTTATTTATTCATCATACAATGCATATGTATCAATGTGACTATGTTACAGCTCTTCCAGGATGGTACATCAGTTTGCTATAATTACATTGTAATATAAATGGCTGAAAGACTTTGCATGAGTCAATCAGTGACCTTGATTTATTTTTCCAGGTCATGAAGATCCATCTTTGAACCTCATCAAAAATTCCAACTTAATAGCAGGTGTCAGCATTTAATTTTCCTCTGGTTGTCACAATCAGATCTGTCAGAAAACAATCCTACAAATAATAAAGTAAATTGGGTAAAATTTTTACTTTGCATCTTTAAAATATTTTACAACTATAAAAAAAGAAAAGGAAGCTTATGTAACACAAGATAAAAAAGAAAGAGAAAATATTTAATACAACTTTATACTCTCTACGTTCATTTGGAAGCAGCAGACTGAGAGAGAGAGAGAGAGATCTTTTGTGGATTTGGAAGAGAGTAAGCAAAGCCTCCATATTCCTGGTTACCTTTGTGAGACTGGCATAGCACTTAAAATTGCATCTGTTCAAGAATACTACAACCCCTCTTAGTGTTAGAGCAAGCCTTTCAAATGTTGTTACATTAAAAGCTGGATAGTACATTCAAGTACTGTTACATTAGAGAAATACTAGCCCGCTGGCCACCCTTTTGGTAAAAGCATGTGATCAAATTTGAGCCCAGGTTGGTAGTGTCAACATTCCATGTCAAAGCAAATTTGGACCTGATGAAAACAAGCCTAGGCTTGCTTATCAATCTGAGATAAATAAATGTTCCAGCTAGGCACACGTTTTAAATAAGAATTTGATAGAGACCCCACTTTCCAGAACAAATTCACCCAAGCATTTTTAACTTGTAGTTATCTGGGGCAGCTCTCTGTGATGGGCTGCAGTGAGACAAAGACATGGTGTGGGGGCTGTGAGTTTGAGGGGAAGAGGAATCAGTGAACCTAAAATGGCAGCTACATCCATTGAAGCTGGGTAATTGTATTTGCCCATTCAGAAGGGACCTCCTCAGCTCCAGGCACACACCCCTCTGAGACCCCAAAGAGCCAAGCTCATAGGATTGGAATGACCTCTTTTTAACAGATGACTATAGGGTTATGATGCCTCTTTTACATGTTTGAGAGGGATAACCAATGGGGGCATTTACTCTCAGCTACTGTTTATCTCCTATTCATCATGTCCTCCTGCTTCTTTGGACTCTGTTCTAAGGCAGGAGACCAGTGTGTGACATTAAGCATTTCAAGGAAAGCTACACCAACTTCTCAAGATGCTTAGCCAGAGGAGGAAAGTAATAGCAAATTTGAGATTGGAAATAGCTAGGAGTGTGCTAGTAAAATGTTTAACAACAATTTCTTCAGTTGTGGAGGGGTGGGGTGAGGGAAAGGAGAAGAATGAAAATTTTCATGGTATGGCTAATTTCAAGCTACCAACATGATGATGTTTTGGGGAACTGGGAAGAAATGCAAGCAATCTGCTCTCTCGAGCCAGCTGCAGCACATCATGACTACCATGACTATAGCTCCTGCAGTTCAGGAAACCATTCATTCCATTCCAGAGTTCTTTATCTTTGAACATCAAAATCTTTTTGACTTAATTTTTTTGTATGAGAAGAATAAAAAAATTGTATGGAATATCATCAATAGAACATGCAAAAAAAAAAAAACACACAGCTTTAAGAGAGCCCATTGGCCAGATATAAGACCACTTTCTAATTTTAAAAAATGTTGGTATGAGTTATAAACCATTTAATAAAACAAAAAATCCATGATTCTATATTAAAGTGAATAAATAAATGAGGAAGAAGGAAAATATTCTCCTTGTAGTAGAATGCCAACTAGTGAGAGCAAAAGGCATGATGGAATTAGAAACCCACCATACAATAACCATGGTAATTGATTTAGGCAGGGATAAAAAATTTATAGGAGAAAAGAAATATTTATATATTGTCACATATAACATATTAATTACCCACTTCTTTAGAGTGAACAGATACACCTTAAAGGAATGATCAAAACTTAACATCATCATTAATGTAGATTAAAACAAAAGAAATAAAAAAACGACTACAAAAAAACCCTAGCTGTGCCTTCAGATGCAAGGCCCTGTGAAGGATACAATATGACTTCTGTGAAATTCTTGACAAAAAAGCATAAATTGAATCAAATCGTGAGGAAAAATCAGACAAAACATCAGACTAAGCCATCAGTTATTCTACAATATAACTGGCATGTACTCTAAAGTATGTCAAAGTAATAGAAGTCAGAGAAAAAAAGAGTAAAGAACTATTTCAGATTAAATGAGTCTACAAGAGAGATGACAACTAAATACAATGAGTGATCTTGCACTGAAAACAAAGAGCTACTAAAAGGACATTATTAGAACAACTAGTAGCATTTGAAAATTGTGAATTGGGTAATAATACCATTATTTTTGTATTATTGTTAAATTTCTTTATTTTGATAATTGAATGTACTTACATAAGAGAATATCCTTGTTCTCAAATAATATTCTCTGAATGTTTAAGAATAAAAGGATATGAGGAGCACCTGGGTAGCACAGTCTGTTAAGTATCTGACTCTTGCTTTCCACTTAGGTCATTTTCTCAGGTCCGGGGTCCCGTGTCAGGCTCTGTGCTCAGTGAGAAGTCTGCTTGAGACTGTCTCTCCCACCCCCTCCATCCCTCATAGCCCCCATCCCCACTCTCTCACTCTCTCTTTCTAAAACAAATAAATATTTAAAAAAAATTTTAAAAAGGATATGACATCTGCAACTTGCCCTCTCATGATACACACACACACACACACACACACACACACATATACATATGTATATTCACATATCTTCACATATGGATGGATCTAGATATCATTCTTGGTTATATGTGTATGAGAGATATATGGAAAAATATATTTCAGAAAGAGAGAAGTAATGTAAATATATTGAATAATTGATGAATTTGAGTGGAGTAAACTTGAATTTTTGGCCTATTTTTGCACCTTTTCTGTCAGTGTGAAATTTAAGTAAAAGAAAATAACTTCTTTAAAAAATCAGTTATTGGGGGGGTGCCTGGGGGGTGCAGACAGTTGGGCATCTAACTCTTGGTTTTGGCTCCAGGCTGATCAAAAAGTTCTGAGATCCAGAACTGTATCAGGCTTCCCGCTCAGTGCTTGGGTTTCTCTCTCCATCTCCCTCTGTCCTTCCCCCTCCACCCCTCAAATAAATAAATAAATAAATAAATAAATAAACAAACAAATAAATAAATAAATATTTTTTAAAAATCAGTAATTAACTTCATTTATTTTTTCATTTAGTCTTTCTTATATGGTCCCAGCAAGCCCATCACTTTGTTAGACATTGGTAGTATAAGGGCACACCTTCACAATACGCTATAGGAAAACTAAATATGATTTTATAAATAAAATAATGGGTTGTTGCTAAATAAAAAGGCAATAAGAGTCAGTTGACTCAGTACAAGGGATGGTGAAAGTGTGGTTAGGAAGGTCTTCCAGATCTGGTGATGCCTGGGATGATTTTTGAAGAATGAGCAGAAGGAAGCCAGGTGGATGAGAGGGAAGGCAATCTGCATAGAGGGAGCACCATGGGCAGGGACATGAATGTGTGGAACACTTGGCAAAACAGTGAGAAGGTAGAGTGGTGGTTAATATCATGAGCTTTTAAATCAGATACAATTTTATTTGAGTACTATTTTTTTGCATTTATTAGTTACACGGTAATGATAATTTATCTCTCTAGGCCTCAAGTTGTGCATGCATTTGTGAAGTGGAAATAGTATTAAGTTGTGATTGACAAAGTTGTTTTCAGGATGAAATAAAACAACATATGTATAGTACATGAAGCAAAGTAACCTTGCAGAACATTTTAGCTACTGCTATTACTGTTTTTGGATTTCAGGTAGATAGAAATGACCAGAGACAGGGATGCATGGTGGAGAGTTCAGAAATATAGTCCTGCCTCAGTTATACAGAGCATTTCAGATTATTACAAAGAAAGCTAATCAGCACTCATAAAAAATTACCAACAGTAGCATGTGAGTCAAGTTGCACTTTTGTGATACACAACGCTAAATATTTTTAATTAACTATCATATTGTTTTTCCTATATCACCTAGTGAACTACGATGGTTATGTGGAATTGGAGTTTTTGTTTCATATGTTTTGTTCTGTTTGCCTTTAACAGGTTGATGTATTACTGGCAGAGTAGTGCATTTTCTTCCTGGCTTTCACAATGCAAACGAGAATCACTGTGACTTTGCCTTGACCAGAGATTGAACAGAGATGCAGTCATGCAGAAAAAAAGGAGAAAAGGACACAAAATCTAGGGTTGTGTGAGCAGTGATGGGAAGCAACAAATGTCTCTATAGCTCCTCTTTTTGTGAATAATTTGGTGACCCTGACTCTAAAGCAGCCCAACAAATCTTTACTCCAGACTTCAGTGCAACTATAATAAATGTTGGAGGGAGTATATCTTTGTGGTTAAGACCTATGGGCTCCAAAGTCAGACTAGATTTAGACTCTGGCTCTGCAGCTTACCAACATATTGACCTTGGCTCATTTATTTTACTCTCTACCCACATTTCTCATTTAAAACAATGGGAGACAGATATAAGCAACTATTCTCATTCCTGTGAAAAATAGGAAAAAATGTGGAAGTAAAGCTCTTACGCACAGTGGTCTTAACAATGATGATGATGGTGGTAGTGTTGGTGGTGAGATAAGCAATGTTGGCCATCATTTTTAGGTCACTAATTTACTCATTACAGAAATATGCACATTTTTTTCAGTCAATGTGTTGGACACTAGTAATAGAGAATTTTTGCCTCATGAAGGTAAAATTGAATGGGAAAAGGCAAAGAAATAAACCAACCTCTGCAGTTTAACATAGAAAATATGTATAACTTTGTTCAAGATATGACAGAAACATACAAGAGAATTGTATAAATAAGACAGAGCATTTAGAGAAATCTGGCTGGGAAAGGTTAAGGTGTATACAATTTTTTCTAGACTCAAAAACTAAAAAGCTAACATTTTGAAGAGGAGAAGGGAACTGTAGACAGTGCAAAGATATAAACACAAAAAAACAGTAAAATAAAAACAGTATTACAAAACCAGGACTCAAGAATTAGTGGTTGAAAGGGAATTAATGGTTGAATGACTGATCCATGTTAGATGCAAGCCTTAACATGTAGGAAAACAGAAACCTTTCATATTAGTCTCTGAGGAAAAGATAATGGCAGATGTGTTAATCTATCCCAAGCAAAGTCTGGTTTTACTCAACATAGCAATTCCAGATTGCATTTCAAGCAGAGCAGCCCATAAAAAAAAAAAAAAAAAAAAAGAAAGAAAGAAAGAAAGAAAGAAAAAAAAAGGTCACTCTTAGAATATTAGTCTGCTAGGTTGTGAGAGCTAAAAGAATGGCTAGGTCAGTTTCCTAAATGGCAGTCACTATCATAACTTCATTAAATTCACCTGGGGGCTTTTTAGAAATACACATTTCTGGGTACTACTCTCAGACATTTTGAGAATGTTGGTCTAGGACAAGACCTCTGCTTTGAATCACCACCCTCAATCACCCCTGCCATCATGTTGTTATGATGCATAGTAGGTTTGCAATCCTGTCCACAGTCACCTCTTTGTCTGTAAGCCCAAAGAAAAGAAACTTACCTTAAAAATCTTAAAATCAGTAAGCAACAAAATTAGAACTAGAACTCAAGTCTTCCCTGCACAGAATTTCTCCTGCTGGACTTTAGAAATAGTATAAGGTAGTACCACCTTTTCCACTGGCTTTTTCATGATACCAATCAGAGCAATTATTAGAATCGTCTTCTTGAATCATAGCAGAGCCTCGGATCAGGAATCACAAAATAGCAGACTGATGAGCTGTTTCTGCCCAGAAAGCTGTTTCATTTTTCCTACACATAATTTTTTTAAAGATTTATTTATTTATTAATGAGACAGAATGAGAGAGAGAGGCAGAGACACAGGCAGAGGGAGAAACAGGTTCCATGCAGAGAGCCTGATGCGGGACTCGATCCTGGGTCTCCAGGATCACACCCTGGGCTGAAGGCGGCGCTAAACCGCTGAGCCACCTGGGCTGCCCCCTATACATAATTTTTTAAATGGCTTGTAATGCCTTTATTCTGGACATACCCTCTCCAATTGGCCAAAAGCTCTTCCACAAACCCAGATGTTTTCATTTATATAATTTTCAGTCCAACCCCTTTAGAAGCATTTGAGCTCATGATCTAGGCAATAAGAGCAATTAAAAGGCAAAAAACTTTACAGAGAGTAACTTACTAGCACCTTTTGAGTATATTAATAGATTATTTAATTAATTTATCTAACAATTATTAATTTAAAAAAGACAACAAAGCTACAAAGAAAAATAAAGTCTCAAGTGCCTTTCGTAGACAAGCCATCTTTCTTCACTCTCTACTCTTCAGCATTGTGTGTACCAGATACCTCTTTCTTTAGATAGAGCTAATTAACAGGTGGACACGTAATCCAGGGGCTGTGTTAGGTCCACCAGATTCTGTCTCTGAGAAAATTACAATGGGTACACTTATACATTGGGTCAATCAAATTCAAATACCAGACTTGTAAAGTGAGTAGCTTCAAATATAGAGGCCACTTCTGGGGACGTCACGATGAAGCCTCCTCTGCAAATAAGCAGGTATACTCCCTGAACTTAAAGAAAAGATGCATGGAGAGGAGAGATGCATACACATGCAACCCCAGAGAAAAACATATGGAGAGGGTAATTGCTTTTAAGACCTCCTAGGTCCTCTTTTCAGTTCCACATAAGTCATAGCTACAACTTCTGATCTTGACATTGGACAGATAGTCATTCTCATTTCCTCAGATTAGTTGAGGTAGGTTTCCACTTTTTAAAACCAAACAATCCCTGGCAAAGACAGCCGCCTGGGGATATACTTCAATCTTAGAGTAAGGATATGCAGAACATGAGTTGACTTGGTAGGGTAGCCCAGAGAATGCATATTCACAGATAGCACTCACTCCCCTGAAAAGAAAATTTGAGGAGAAAGGGTACAGGTTAGGAAAGTGAAACCAATGACAAATTTTATCTACTTCATAATTTTTTTTTCTACTTCATAATTTTAACAGATGGCTGGCCCTAAGATTATAAAATACCTTTTTTAAACAATTCAAAAATATTGTATCATTCATTTCTGCTAAAAGAATGAAATATTTTTTTCAAAGCCATCAAAAGATGCAAGACTGTTTGGGGTATTTCTACCCACTAAAGTAATCAGGAAGCACTCTAACTGAATTAGATCATTCCAAAGATCATTGTAGATATTAACTTATTTGGTTACATGTTGCTATTGCAAAAAATATAGTTGTATTTTTGACATTTTAGCTATAATGAACTTTGAAGTATAATCTGGCCTACAAACAAGCTTATTTGGAAACAGTGAAGTTCTATGTGTAATTCTGAACCATTCTGCAACCATTTTAGAACCTACACAGCAATCACTAAGTATGGTAAGATCAGACTATGTTCTTTATGATGCTTTCTAGCCAAACATTCCCTAATTGTAAATTCGTAAGCTGTGATGTAAACTCTTACAGTAATAATGTGAAACCTGTAGCTCTGAGTCTAAGAAAATATCCAGTAATTCACGCTCTTACTACAGATCTCCCACTCTTTGCTCATATAATGATAAAGGTCCTAGTTCTTCTGAATCTTTCAAGTGCAGTACCCTTTCTTAAATGCAAATTGAGGGAACAAAGAAGAAATAATATTCCTTCAAGGTCATGCTTGCTTTCCTTACCTCCACTACATGAAAACAGTTTTTCTGATTCTTATAGTGAAGAATGAAGAATCACCCCACGATCTGCTACTTGAACTATTATTTGGTTATGACCAAATAATAAATTGATCAGTAATATTAACAATCATAGATCAGGAAATATGAAAGTTCACTCATCTGTCTATTATTCTTTTAGTATTAAATTTTGCTATGATTATATCTACAAGATTATTTTTTGATCTGAAACCATAAGTTATTTTGTTGTAGAATGCAAGAAGATGGATGCAGTTCTCACAGTTTTAAAGACCTTTGAAAAACTGAACATAAAATTCAGAGGAACTCACTGTTGCCATTATAATGCTTCCTGAAAAATGAATGTTTAAATATTGTTTCCCTTTATTGAAGGTATATTTTAGTGACATAGAAGTGAAGGCAAGCTCATGTTAGTTTTTATAAACAATAGTGAATTTTATTATATGATGGTATAATTTAAAAATAGCAAAATATCTGCCTTACTTTTGTGACAATGAATGCAACCAGTTGTATGTTGATTTTAATCTAGTGAAGTAAAAATGCAATATAGTATTTGCACACACAAAAATTGCCATCTGAAAATATTTGTGAAAACCTATTTTAATGCCTGAATATCTAAGCTGAATGCATAATTCAGTACTTATTTTCAGAACAAATAGCCTGGAAAAATTTCATGCACAATTGATGATAATTTGAGTGTGCAATCCATGGCTTGAGCTCATTAACATATTCATTCTGTCTAAGCTCTGTGTGCAAATTTAAATTGTAGTTTTCCAAAAATCGCTCACAACTCTAAAACATTAAAACCAGTTGTTCTTAACACCAATGGCTGAGTCTGAAGATATCCCCATGATAAGAGATCTTTTGGAAGATAACTACCAACTCTGAAAAAAAGATTATAATAATACCATATATAATTTGCATCTGGAGTTTAATTAAAAAGTTTAAAAAGTGCAATATATAAACAGAAATTTCATGTGGGAGTAACGAGGAAAAAAATGTCTGTGTCTGTGTGGAAGGGTAAAATTCCTAGTGAAAATACCAAAATATGTGTTTCCAGTTTTGTTTTCTCTTTCAGATAGTGATCTTTTTTTTAATTTCAAAGTGGATTTTTTAAAGTTGGTTTATATATCATCACAGTGAGAAAAACATTTTAAAATAAGGGATATTTAAGGTATTATTTTTTCTAAGAAAAATCTCATGTATGTCTATATTAACTAAAAATCTCAGAAGCTCTTTTTTAAATTTTATTTTAATCAGCTTAAGTGTAAATGCTGTTTTTGGGAAAGCAAAAGAGGCTTAGCTCTGATTTATACACATACTTTGCATGCTATATTTCATATATTATTAATTATTTCAAGTTGATCATGTTTCAAGTTGATCGTGTGTTAGAATCCTTCATTTGTCTTAACTGAGTTGCAGTTTTATAAATTACTATTAAAAAAGGAAAAGATATTACTAGAAAGAAGTAAAATATTTTAAATAAACATGCTTTTGAAAATTTAATCAATATCTAAAGCACTGATTTACTATATATTGTACTATATAATACAATATTCTAAACTAGTCATAATTTTCATAGAAATTCTAGACATCTCCTTCATGAAAATACATAACACCAGGTATTTTTCATAATTTCAATATTCTCGATAATTCAAAAAAGATTATTATGTTATGTTAAACATAAAAGTAAACAAATCTTAATGAATCTCCATAAACAAATAACTGATAAATCAATGAAACCTCTAGAGGAAAACACTGTCTAAAAACCAGGGTTATATATTTAATAGTATAGTTTTGCAAGACTATGCCTTTCAGAGCTGATGCATTACATAAGAGAAATTGACAAGGTTACAATTTGTGTTGCTAATGGAAATTATTTTTTCAAAAATTAACCTTTAGGCTATAAAGAATGACAGATATTCAAATATTCTCAAAGGAGTATTTAAATCGAAAATGTCTATTCATTCCTGCCCCCCAACAGAACTTCCATTCTGGATTCCTGCGTGTCATACACACAATTGAATTCTTAACAGCTGCCATTCAAAAGAACTGCAGAGGACCATTTGAAAGTAATATTTTGCTCTGTGTGACATCTAATTTTTTTCCCCTCAGAAATCATAATTTTTTTACACACCTCATAGTCTTCCTAACAGGAAACCAGCTCTGCCTGTCATTTTGATTGGGGAGGAACCTTGTTTTCCAGGTCACTGGCTTAAATCCTGGAGACAAGATATTCATGAGGGACCTGGATGGGGAATTTACATCTCCGTGCAGAGTTTTCCTCTCCATTTGCCAGCATGCCAGGTCAGTGAGCTGCTCTGTCAGAGGGAAGATAATGGCTGCTGTAGTGCCCCCCGCTTATTACACACTCAGTGCTTCTGACCTTCTTGGGAAACCTCCTAAAGCATTCTGATTTGAGGCATCCTCCTATTCTTTAAGACCCTCTTACATTCATAGCCTCCTGTCTAAAACATTATTCATGACTTTGGACTTTGGATGAGGCTACTTCCAAACACCAGACTTCAAATATTTTCCCTCCACTGAAAACTTACTGAATGTGCAGAGAAGAAAAATAAAATTGTTATACAGTTTTTAAATTTAAATTTTATAAACACCCAAAACTAATGCATCCAATTCAGCCAAAATAAAATAAAATAAAATCATCAGTACAGTTGGAAAAAAAAAGCTCATAGTTTGTCAACCTTTATTTACCACTTGAGCTAGTCATCCTTAAAACAAATAAATACCCTATATTTTAGATGCCAAAATAACAAAATTTTATTTTTGAAGAAATTAAATTAAATATATTTTTAATAGATTGTAATGCTGTCTTTGAGTCTGGTAAAATTAGAAGTAACTCCTCTTCCCATGCTCATAATGTCTTAATATTACTCTTTTCATCTTTTCATTGCAATATAATGGATCTTTGGGACACTGAGAAACAGACACTAAGCATAGGCTTAACTGTGCCTTCATTTCCTATCCCAGACATTCAAATATTATCTGAAATAATTCCTCTCTCTACCTGATTAAAAAAAGAATTGAATAATCAAGCACTCTAGCACTCCTCCATTAATTTAGATGAGGAATCAGTTAAGAGGAATTTATGGGCAAATGACACCAATGTTTCAATAATAGAGAAGAGGAACACTTCCTTTGGATCAGAGAGGAGGCCCCACAGGTAGTTTCTTATCACAACTTTCTCACCTCTTTTTAGTTACTCTCAATGGTGACAACAATATACAAGCACAGTCTAGTCAAGAGGAGCTCTCACGAGAATTTTTCAAACATTCCATATTCCCTCTCCTTATTTCAGTAAATAGCATCTCTGTTAGTAAAAGGAGCACAAACATTCCAATACAACTTTTAAAAACTTAAGACTATTTTTGTTCTACAAAAGGGAAAAAAAACATAATTATCTACTGATGCTAGAGAAGCTCCTATAATATTTTCCCTAATTAGTGTCTTTTGTAGATTTTTTAATTTTAAAATTTTAAAACTGAACTTTCATGATGTACTAGAAACATGCACTATACAACACATGTACTACTATATAGGATAACAGCCAAAAGGACAGTCATTAGATTACATGAATTTGCATTTTGTTAAATGTGAAGGGGTATTATTAATATTAAGAACTGATGTGATGGATATAGAGATTAAAAAGAATATATTTACTTTTTTAGAAACAGAAAGTTCTGAAAGTCCAGTTATATGCCAGTTGTATTGGGACATTTTCCATTTACATCTGGCATATGCTGGCATGCAGTGAATAACAAAACACAGCAGAACAAAGGTGCTCCTACCAATATCCAACATCCACCTCACAGAGCCAGTTTCTGGGATAAATTCAGATTTTATCAAAGGTTTACCAACATTTTGGTCTCAGTATCTCTCATTCTTAAAATTCTCTTTCTCTCATTCCTAAAAAATCCTAAAGCACTTTTGTTTATGTGGATTATACTTATTGACATTTAACTCACTGGAAATTAGAAGAAAACATTTTTAATGTTTATTGATTTATTAATTTTTAAGTAACAGTAATAAACCTTTTAGATGTTAATATAAATACTACTTATGAAAATAACTATATTTTCCCAAACAAAATAGTGAGAAAAATGGCATGTTCACACTTTTTGAAAATCATTTTAATGTCTGTATTAATAGAAGATAGCTAGATTCTCTTACCTGCTTTAGCATTTAACTTGATTCAACATGTTGGCTTCATTGAACTATATGAAGGAAATCTGCCTTCACACAGATATACAGTTGGAAAAGCCAGGCATATTCTAATAGACTTTTCAGATAATTGTGCATACTATTCACTGATACAGTACCAAAACTCAACCTGGTGGTAATTTCTTAATGGTTATTTTCAATGTGGTCTCTAAACCTATACAAACTTTTTGCACCACTTACATTAAAGTTATTAGTCTACTTTTCACTTTTTTTAAAGATGTTATTTATTTGACAAAGAGAGAAAGAGAGCCAGAGAGCACAATTAGGCAGAGGGTGGAGGGTTAGGGAGAAGCAGACTCCCCAATGAGCAAGGAGCTTGATGAGGAGCTTGATCCCACCCTAAAATCATGACCTGGTCTGAAGGCAGATGCTTAACCGACTGAGCCACCTAGGTGCCCCTAGTTTTCAGTATGAATGAATCTTTTACTCATGCATGATTCTGTAGCATCATGAATTAGTCTCTGGAAAATTTGGGCCACTGAGTTATGCAGTTGTTCCAAATATTGACACATTTACCTATATAATGTGTAAATACAGATAGATCAATTGATCACTATAGATCACATTAGAAAAGACTTTAAGTGTTGGGTAGGTGTCAGATTCAAAATGGGGATGCAAGTTTCAAATTCTAATTTTTGTTTGAAAGCTCAAAGGTTATCATTGCCACCAAAGGCTGTCAGTTGTTTTCCTTGAAGTGACAGGCTCACATCATTCACTTTTGAGAAAATATATTCCAAATACCTATGTCTGTGGGGCACCTCTCATGAATAAATAAAATCTTAAAAACACCCTAAAACTGAATAACCATAGTTGTATTATTATTTTTAAGATTTTACTTGAGAGAGAGAGAGAGAGAGAGCAGGAACAGGAGGAGGAGCAGAGGGAGTGGATGAAGCAGACTCCGGCTGAATAGGGAGCCAGTTGTGGGGCTTATCAGGACCCTGAGACATGACCTGAGCCTAAGGCAGATGCTTAACCTACTGAGCCACACAGGCATTTAATTAATTTTAATTCTCTAAGTCCAAGGAACTAAGCATTGTTTACACCCAGAATACTGACAACCTTTTTCATGCTTTTAAAAGTATCCCTGCTTTTTAAAGAAACATATTATGATAGTTAGATTAGACATATCTAATTAGAAATACGTTTGGGTAGCTCAGAAAAGTATGCATACTTTAGTAGATGATCTTATTTTTATTAAAAGTGATCTACCACCAATTGTTTGAAAGCTAACAATAGGAACTAACATTTATTGAACCAGATACTATTCTTAGCACTTAACAGATATCATCTCATTGACTTTTTTGCTACAACCCAGAGATAGGCATTTTCATTATCCTTACTTTACAGATGAAAACATGTAAACACAAAACTGTTAAGTTGATTTTCCAAAGTCACATAGCTAATAAGTGGTGAAACCAGGTTTTGACCTTGATGTTAATGTCTATATGCCATGTTCTCAATTACCACAGTGCACTGCCACTAAAGAAATTGCTGTTTTGAAATTCAAATTCATCTATATGAAGTATTTCAACTATATTTCAAATACTAAGACATTAGAGCATTGTTAAATATGCGTGAAGTTACACACATTTTTTTTAAAGATTTTATTTGAGAGAGAGAGATAAAGAGAGAAAGAACAGGCAGGGGTAAGGGCAAAGGGAGAGTGAGAAGCAGGCTCACCACTGAGCAGAGATCCCAGGGTCCTGGAATCATGACCTGAGCCTGAGCCTAATACAGATGCTTAACCAACTGAGCCACCCAGGCACCTCACCTCGATTTATATACTTTCTTTTAATTTGTGAAATGTATTCATGGCATTCCAATGTCAAAGCACTTACAAGTAGAAATTTTAGCCTTATGATCAGAAAAATCATAGTGACCACTGAGTCACCCAGATGTTCCATTCTCAGAAGTTTTATTTTTTATTATTTTTTATTTATTTATGATAGTCACACACGAGAGAGAGAGAGAGAGAGAGAGAGAGAGAGAGAGAGAGAGGCAGAGACATAGGCAGAGGGTGAAGCAGGCTCCATGCACCGGGAGCCTGACGTGGGACTCGATCCTGGGTCCCCAGGATCGCGCCCTGGGCCAAAGGCAGGCACTAAACCGCTGCACCACCCAGGGATCCCCCATTCTCAGAAGTTTTAAAATGTAGTTTTGTTTATGCCATTAAACTCTGTCCAAGTTTATCTTGTTACATATCATTGGTGAAGTACTACAACTGTGTTTGAATCTCAGGAACTATTTCAAATTATTTCCATTTTTATGTATTAAAATCCACTTAGACTTCTCAAGCATCAGACATAAATTTCTATATAGACAAAAATATATGTGCACATACATACACACACCAAAATTAGCATTCTTTCATCATCTTGCAGACTTTTGAGAGTACACAACTGTTATGGACTGAATTGTGACCCACCAAAACTCATATGTTAAAGCTCTAAACTCCACTATGACTATCTGGAGATAGGACTTTAAGAAGGCAATAATGGTTAAATGAAGGTATAAGGCTAATCCAATAGCACAGCACTAGTATTCTTATTAGAAGACCAAGAGACACCAGTGCTTCCTCCTTCTCTGCACACACACAGAAAGGAAAGGCCATGTGAGGACTTACTGAAAAGGTGGCCATCTGTAAACCAGGAAGAGAAACTTCATCAGAAAGCAATCCTGATGACACCCTAGTCTTGGGCTTCCAGCCTCCAGAACTGTGAAAAAAATAAATTTCTGTTAAACTACCTAGTCTGTGATATTTTCTTTTCTCACCTAACACAACACATAACAGATATTTAAAATGACATATATTAATTTTTAGATTGAATCAGTGCTAATATTATTTTAATATATGATGAAAAATATTTTTTAAAAGCTATTTCTCTAATCATCAGGGAAATGTAAATCAAAATCACAATAAGGGGAGCTTGGGTAGCTTAGCTGGTTAGGCATCTGCCTTCAGCTCAAGTCATGATACCTGGGTTCTGGGATCGAACCCCATATGGGGCTCTCTGCCTAGTGGGGAACCTGTTTCTCCCTCTCCATCTCCCTCTGCCTGACATTCTGCTGCTTGTATTCTCTCTCTGTGTCAAATAAATAAATTTTTTAAAAGATTTTATTTATTTATTCATGAGAGATACTGAGAGAGAGAGAGGCAGAGACACAGGCAGAGGGAGAAGCAGGCTCCAAGCAGGGAGCCCAACGTGGGACTTGATCCCGGGGCTCCAGGATCAGGCCCTGGGCTGAAGGCGGCACTAAACCTCTGAGCCACCCAGGCTGCCCTAAATAAATAAAATTTTTCAAAAGAATTAAATTGTTAAAAAAACACACAATAAGATATCACCTCACACCTGTCGGAATGGAAAAAAAAACCCCACAAACACAAAACAAAGAAAAACAAGTGTTGAGGAAGATGTGGAGAAAAAGGAATCCTCATGCACTGTGGGTAGGAATGCAAACTGGTACAGCCACTTTGGAAAACAGTATGGAGGTTCCTCAAAAATTTAAAAATAGAATTACCATAGGATCCAGTATTTCCACTACTGGGTATTTACTCAAAGAACACAAAACAGTAATTCAGAAAGATATATTCACTCCTATGTTTATTGCAACAGCATTATTTACAATAGGCAAATTATGGAAGAAGCCCAAGTATCCATCAACAGATGAATGGATAAAGAATATGTGGCATATATGCATACAATGGCATATTATTCATCCATAAAAAGAATGAAATCGTATCATTTGCAACAACATGAATGGATCTAGAGGGTATAATGCTAAGTGAAGTAAGTCAGAGAAAGACAAATACCATATGATTTAACTCATATATGAAATTTAAGAAACAAAACAAATGAATAAAAAAAGAGGCAAACAAAAAAAACAGATTATTAAAAATATAAAATAAACTGGTGGTTACCAGAGGGGAGATGACTGAGGAGTGGGTGAAATAAGTGATGGAGATTAAGAGCACATTTACCATGATAACCACTGAGTAATGAATAGAATTGTTCAATCACTATATTATACATTTGAAACTAATATAATACTATATATTATTATACTGGAATCAAAATTTTAAAATTTATTTTTTAATTCTAAAATTTAAAAAGCTAATTCTATCTCTCGCAAACACATATAAATACACAGACGCATGCATGCACACACATGTATACACATTCACTCACGCTATGGCACCTCACTTAAAAATAGGTCTTGGTCATTCAGAGTCAAGATTTTATGTTAAGCATAATTTTTTGAAAAAGTGTGGTCCAAATTTTCTGATCTATAAAGAGTTCAATTCAAGAGCAATTTAAGTGAAATGAATAGAGAATTTTTAGTTGAGGACCGTATATGGATTCAAATCTCAGACCTTGAGCAAGCACACACCTTTTTCACCCTGGGGTTTCAATATATTCAAAGGTAAGAATAATGCCTTATTCACTGAGGTATTGTGATAATTAAATGAGAAAAAGAAATATGAAAGCATACCTAGCTCTTTTGACAACCCAGAAAAGCTGTTTGAGGAAAAATTTGAAATCTAGAATGATCTCCAATGCTCCCTTTCAGCACATTCCTATCCTCCTTGGTGTCACTGAGCTGAGGTGTTCTGGTGCTCTAGATTGTTGCTCTAAATTCTTGAGTCTAGGGATCCCTGGGTGGCGCAGCGGTTTAGCGCCTGCCTTTGGCCCAGGGCGCGATCCTGGAGACCCGGGATCGAATCCCACGTCGGGCTCCCGGTGCATGGAGCCTGCTTCTCCCTCTGCCTGTGTCTCTGCCTCTCTCTCTCTCTCTCTCTCTCTGTGACTATCATAAAGAAATAAAAAAATAAAAAAATAAAAAAAAATAAATTCTTGAGTCTAGTCACCGTAAAGTTCCTAGCATTTTATTTGCATTTAATAGATAACTGCTTTGTTACCTAATTATCCCCTCAAGCTTACATCTGGCTTTCTCTGACTTCTGAGGGGTAGAAAAACTAATCTGGTAAACACCAAAAGATGAGAAATTTTCATACTGAACCCAAACAGTTTTGATTGGGAGACATACACATGCACACATATGTGCACACATGCACATACACACACACGCACACACACACACACATAGGCACATACAGTCAACTATTCTTTGTTACCTCTTACTCTTAAAAAGTAAATTCCTCTGTGTTTTCTAATTAAAGTGTTTTCTACTTTATTTTAATTTGGAATTAGGTAATTGAATACAGTAACATAGATCTTTTTTTAATTTCAGTACTTCAGTCTTTTACTATTAAATATCTGCATATTTTATTTCTGTAGATAAACCTATATGATTAATAATATTAAAGGTTGAGGGATCCCAAAACTATTTGCACATATTTCACAAGAGTTTCATGAGTCATAATGCTTAGTAAAAATCATGGTACTACTTCAAAAATCTCCTGGAAAGCTCCTGTCATCTATTCAAAGTCCCTAAACCTTTATGTTAGAACTGCAGGATGGCTATTCTAACAACCTTTTTCCTAGTCCCCTAAGTGAAGTCTGAATAGAAATCCTAGTGAGTTCTTCTGTACTTTCCATCATTGGATCTTTTGAGCATAAAGAGTTATTTCTTCAGTAGGTTTTCTATTAAGAAAGGAGATTATATCTTTGAGCCTCTTCAAGTAAAATCCCCATGAGTTCAACCAAGTTTTCAACATGCTGCTATACAAATGTGTTTCTGACCCTGACTAGAGGAGCATTTTTTGTTCCTGTGTATAATTTAGTTTCCACTTCCACTGTGCTTCTGAGGAAAGGATACCACAAAATGGTGGAAAGACAACTAGACTAGAAGTAAGAAGACAAGATCTAGGACTCTAATTAGTTCTGTGGACTTGGACAGAGAGCCCACTTAACACTCTGCTTTCTTCCTCATCCCGCAGGTCAAGATAAATGCCTGCCCCGACTATCTCCCAGGTTGTGAGGTTCTAATACTGTGAACACAAGTAATGAATTCTGTGCAATATAGTTTTTTTAAAAAAGTCAATTTCATAAATTCTGACTAATTTAAAACATATTTATGAATCAGGAACCAATATGGACTCTAATTTTAAAAGATCAAAGGATACCTGGGTGGCTCAGTGGTTAAGTGTCTGCCTTCAGCTCAGGGTGTGATCCCGGGGTCCTAGGATGGAGTCCCACATTGGGCTCTTTGTGTGGAGCCTGTTTCTCCCTCTGCCTGTGTCTCTGCCTCTCTCTCGCTCTCTGTCTGTCATGAATAAATAAATAAAATCTTTAAAAAATAAATAAAAGATCAAATACCACCTTGATGATAGCTAAAACCCTATAGTTAAAAAAAATCAATAAAGCTACCTCTCTCTCCTGTTATGAAATAAAATGATGGGAATGAGATAAAATTGATGAAAAGAATACTTGATATTTTATATCATATAGATGTCTCTCAAAATTTGTTTGATGTCAGCTACGAAATAAAATATATTCTTTTTAATTTGAATTTACTTATTATGTCTTTCTAAAGTGACATCACTGACTAGGAAGAAAATCTTAAGAAATAACTGAACAAAAAAAAGCATACTTTTATTTCTTAACATTTGAAATTTACTGTCTACTTTTTCATAAAATTTGGACTTTTCTGAAAATTATATTGGTTCTTTCAGAATGATAGTATCATAACTGTTGGGAGACAATCTCTCTGGGTTTTCCTCGTTGATGCGTGTCTTGGAAGTAAAGACATTAACTCCCTTTGCTCTGAACAATCTTCCAAGAATGTTAAAAATAGAGATAGTTCTTCTCTTTGGGGAAAAAGCAGATTTGTTTCAGCCTAGCATAATAAAGATAATATTACCTTCTGGGGCAAGTGTCAGTTGAACTTACTGTCCATTATAAAAGAGCTGGGTTCTCTAAGCTCAGAATTCCTCCCCTATAGAATAGTATACTGAATGTGCAGATGTTGCTTCTCCATATTATCTCATGGCAACCAAGGCTCAGAAAGCCAGTGCAAAAGCTGACATTCGGGCTACCACTATTGTTGCTGAGCAGTAAGTTCTCTGTCTGACCCGGGAGTCTTATGTCTTCTACTACCATGTATGAAACTGTGGCAGACTAATATATTAGTGTTCAAGTGAGGTAGAATTTTAGATTTTTCACAATTGTTAACAATAAAAATATCTGATGAAAAGATAATATAAATTATCTTTCTTACTACTTTCTATTATTGAATTCCACTGGTGAGTTTCAGAAAAAACTTACTATATCTTGAAACATCCCCATACTCAGTGAAGGTAATGCCACAGTAAACTTTCACTAGAATCTATTTACTAAAGCCTGGAATAATTTGCTTTGCAACTAAAACTGCCCAAATTGAAATCAAGGGCTCATTTAGGCCAGAGAAACACCTGGTTCCTTCTTCTTTCTCACATTATAGTAAAAGAGCTGTTAATCATATTATTTCTGCCCACACTTCTTTTTAGTAAAACATGTTCACACATCCCAGAAGGAGCAGATATGTAGCAAAAGACTCTGACCTCCAAGCCACCACCATTTAGTCTGAGGATAAACAACTAAAACATGCTCAGGCAATCCTATCCTAGTCTTGTGCCACGGAATTTGGAATAATTACACAAGAAGAGAGATTTTTTATTGTGATGAGGTTGTGCTGAAAGGTCATGTTGACCAAGAGAGTGAGAATAGTATTTGAAGGTTGCAATGGTGAGATATGCACATATAAAATAGCAAGAAGTCAATCTTCGGACAGATAAAATGAAGGAAACACATAGAGTAGTGACAAGAGTTGTATAGGACCCAAAAGAGAAAGACAGACCCAGAGAGATAAATGCTTGCTCTCATTCCATCTCTCATGGACACTGACTCTGCTTCCTGCACTGAAGCTCACAAGATCTTTAAGTATGCTAACAAGAAATTTTCTTTATTCAAGGAAGAAAAGAGCTCCTGATTCAGTAATGTGTGTGAATTAATTAATTATTTTTATATTAATTTTATTTTGGCATAAATATTTTACTTAGTGATTTTCCTATAATTTAAATAAAGTGAGTCCAATTCTGAGAATCATCCAGAGCATGTCATTATATAACGGAATAGTATATAAGTTGATAGATAGAATTAATATAATTGCTTACATAATAATTCTTGTAACATCATCTAATACCAAATATAACAAACATAGTTCACAATGATGAGGAAAAGCAAAGGCAAAAGTTAGACAGACTTGACTTAGAAAAATATTAGTTGTTTGCTTGGATAATAATAAAAATTTTCTAAGCCAGTTTTTTCACCTATAAAATAGAATATTAATGCTTACCTTGTAGACATCAATTTCTGTAATAAGGACTAAAAACTATTGACATGGCAATAGTATCACAACTCCTGGGTCATCTCCACTTCTCTCCCCATCCCTACAAACTTCTCTCCTAGGCTAGACTAGTACTGAGGTTAATAGCCTGGTCATTCCTACATGTATGTGCCCTACCCTTGTGATCTAACAGTGAATCTGAATTTGTTGGACCAGATACTAACCTTGGATGATGAACACTTAGAGAATGGATAGAAATGGGCAAAATCCAGGAGGTAGACGATAGGAAAATCATGCAAAAATCCGTCATGACAGTACATGTAAGGAGTGGGAGAGAAAAGAAGAGGAAGGAAAGAAAGTCAAAGCATTAAATTCTTGGGGAATTGACTTCTGGAGGTTGTGGAAGAGGTAGAAAAAATTAGAAAGGGGAGAACTGAAAGTGGGAAAGTATTGCTAGAAGATACCAAGTGGATCTTCCACGTGTGTGAGGAAATTGCTTTTTTAATTTGGAGAAAGTGGCAGGAGGAGGTGGCTGTTGAAATGTAGTTCTTTAAATGAAATATTACCTTAAATTTAAATCATATCAATCCATGGCATCAATATCTATATGTAAAGTGTACAAAAACTATCATATCAAGTTCTCAATAAAGAGAGTCATCTTTATTTTTCATGGTATTCCAAATTCAGTATGAATAAAAGGAATAGAAAAATATAAAAGACTTAGATCCCACTGTCAAAGGCAATGAAAATATTTGTATTTGGTTTACACCCTGTAAGAGTGATGGGGCAGGGACACTTAGGTGGCTCAACGGTTGAGAGTCTGCCTTTGGCTCGGGGCATGATCCCGGAGTTCCGGGATCAGTCCCACATCAGGCTTCCTGCATGGAGCCTGCTTCTCCCTCTGCCTATGTCTCTGCCTCTCTCTGTGTTTCTCATGAATAAATAAATTAATTAAATCTTTAAAAAAAAAGAATGATGGGGCAACACCACTGAAAACTTCTGTTATCAGACTGAAATAATTCCACTGCTTTTGTATAATGCAGACCTCATATCTAGCCAACAGTTCCTTACTTTGAGTGTTGCGATGACAAAGCTGCATTAAGGCCTCACTCAGAATCATATCTGGTCATTACAGATAGAGAATAATTGTCATTATTCATTAAACAACTGCTGTATGGCATGCACTACATTGTGAAAATTACATATTATCCCATCTGTTTCGCACCACACACGAGGTAGGAAGTATTCATAGTATGATCATCTCTACTTAAGATAAAGGGGCTGAAACAAGGAAGTTAAATAATATACTATATTAGACTAATATATTAGTATTACAGACTAATATACTACATTAGTATTATAGACTAAATACTATATTAATATTATGGACTAATATATTAGTATAATTATAACTAGTATATATTATATAATTAGTATGTTAGTTGTATATAATTTGTAATTACTATAGTAATCACTATACTATATTAGTATAATAGAGGCTACTTACATATTGGGATTCAGAATAAAACTCAAAGTCATAGCAAAGACCTCTAGAATGAACAAATACCTAGGTTAGAAGCTTAAAACATCTTCAAATAGCTTGAATCCAATAGAAGTGGAGGATGAGATGGTGAGCAGAAGGTAGACTGAAGAAGCTCTGAAGTCTCCCAGGCTTACCAGATCTAATTACTCCAAATGCCTACTCGCTAGTGTAAATGGGGATCCCAAGATTTGTCTAGGTAACTTCAGTTTAGTCAAGAACTAGGTTGGGATGAATCTGAAGCTTGGCAGTCAGTATCAGTAGCTTGTTAGGTCCTAAACAAGCAGAGATGGGCACTAAAACTTTACTTTTCTCTGAGTGACATGTCTTTTTAAGATGTTTTAATAACAGAGTTTCTCTCCCATGACTAAACATTTTAAATATTTATATCATTATCCTTATCATTTAGGTTCTTAATTTTTTTTGATCTCCCAAGCATTTTTGAAGATTGTATTCTTCATTCTTATGATGAAAAAGTTAAGACTAAGTACATTGTTTCAGTGTGGTTTTGTGTTTCCTGTTTTCCTGTCATAAATAAACTTGCATTGCCTGGCAGCAATGTCAGTGTCATCTCACAGACAGGCATTAAACATAGGGAAGGGACAGGACACCTGGGTGGCTCAGCAGTTAAGGGTCTAACCTTTGGCTCAGGGTATGATCCTGGAGTCTCGGAATCGAGTCCCGCATTGTGTTCCCTGCATGGAACCTGCTTCTCTCTCTGCCTATGTCTCTGCCTCTCTCTCTCTCTCTCTCTCTCTCTGTGTGTGTGTGTGTGTGTGTGTGTGTCTCATGAATAAAATAAATAGTCTTTTAAAAATTTTTAAAAAAACATAGAGAAGATCATGAGTCATCACTTAGATTTAATTCCAGAGGCTTTTCCCCCCATTATAAATCTAAGCTATATGACCTTTACAGCAGGTGCATACTACTTCAAGAGATATAAGATTTGGTGAATGGACTTGCCCTGCGTGATATGCACCATCTCTGTTTTATGACATCCCTTTATATAGTAAGAGCTGACTACAAATTACTTGGTATGGCCAAAAGTAGGAGAAAACTCTCATCAAGCAGAAAGGAAAGTTTACTTGTCTAAATTAAGCGACCCCCTTGAATAAATAAGCAGTAATTGCTATAGTAACTTCTCAAATCACAGAAACAATAGGACTACATTTTTTTAATATTTGAGAATGTCAGTTCATTACTTCCTGTTTACTTGCAATTATTTGAAAATAACCTGGATAACTTTATAATCAAGGTATTTCCTCTTGGCTCCCTGGTATACATCAGACTGCCTGAGGAGAGGATTGACATCCTAAGGTGTCCAAAGCATAATCAGTCTTAAGAGCTGCTAATGTTAAAATCCTGACTAATGTTAATCAAAAATTTAAAAAAATCTTAGCTTGTTAAACACACACATTCACACACCAACACACACACACACACACACACACGCACACAGATCACATTAGTTTTAAAACACAGTTGGTAAATAGTGCTGCCTAATTTTTAAATTATTTTGGCCCATGTCCACTTTGCAAAACTACATTTGTGTGTATGTGTGCCTGTATCTTTGGGTATGTGTTTGTTATACCTAGTAATCACTACAGGTTGCTTGAAATTTTGCAAGAAATGTCCAGTTTCTATAGTGTATAGACAGCAAAATTCAAAATATTAGAGGAACATGGATACCCTTCAGGTAAAGATATTTTAATTAATGAAAAAAATTTTCTAAGCTTTTATTATGTCAGCATTGATTGGGCTGATTTATTTCATGACTGCAATCTCAGAAAATATATATAGCTCTTATATTAGTTATAGAATATACTTTATGTATCAAGCACATATTCAGTTACTACAGAGATATTAAACTGGATCAAAGTAGACAGACCTAACTTACCTAAATGATACCAGGAACTGACTGAACCCGTGTCCTGTTACTATGATCCTTTTGTTTGCTGCACACACATTCCACTTCTGCTCTCCTCTGGCACAACCACCTTAGGTATCCTGGCTCTCCATCAATAACTATACACTTTTCCTAGGATTTTTATCTAGCCCCATGATGCAAACATTTGTTTTTATACCAGTGATTCCTAAATGTATTTTTCTAGGCTAGCCCTCTCACTAAATGCCTGTCTAAAATATTCAGTGGCCTACTAGTATATTAATTGACATAATGATATCTAATTGATATATTCCAATGTTTGAAATGGAGCTTTTATTTTTTTTCATGAGGATTGAGGGACTTCTATTGGTAAGAGCAGAAATTTTCATACATTACTTTCCCTCAGGGGATGAACTTCCACTGTTAACTTGGTTTTACTCCTGTGGTGGATCACAATGCTATGCTTCTTCATTGCCTCCATGGCCTCAGATACACTATCCCTTATTCTAGGACTGCCTTCCAGCTAATGTAAGATTTCCTCCAGGCCAGAATACCATGGGAAAATCCCATCATATGAAGAACTTTAAGACAAAAAAAAAAAAAATGCAGAGTCTACTTTCTGATTATTCATTTCGTTGTCCCTAGTTCTCTAACCATTCTTGACCTGAAAACCAAGAAAACATGAATATGTTATAGTGAATATGGAACGAGACAAAATTAATCTGTGTATCAAAAGGCAAATGAAATAGCATACCTGAGCATTATTTACTTGTCTCTGAAGTGGAGATGATTATACAACCATGAGGCTGCTGAAGAATTAAATTAGATGAAAAATGACAGGGCTTTGCACATATTGGTTTCCTTCTTTCCCTTATCAATACTGAGAAATTATTTTGTAAATATATCATTTGGAGAACTCTTTGGCATATCAAATTATTATTAACATAACTACTAACATAGCTTCTCACTTTTATAAAGATTCAAAGGTTTGCCAATTGTACCTTCTTCTTAAATACAGGAATATTAGAGTGGATGGAAGGAAAGCCAATTTCAAATGTTCTCTAAAGAACCAAACTTACGCTGTGAAATAACATAAAGTAAACCACTGTCTAGGGATCCCTGGGTGGCGCAGCGGTTTAGTGCCTGCCTTTGGCCCAGGGCGCGATCCTGGAGACCCGGGATCAAATCCCACGTCGGGCTCCCGGTGCATGGAGCCTGCTTCTCCCTCTGCCTGTGTCTCTGCCTCTCTCTCTCTCTCTCTCTCTCTCTCTCTCTCTGTGTGACTATCATAAATAAATAAAAATAAAAAAATCATAATAAAAAAAATAAACCACTGTCTGGATTAAATAGGGAAACTAACAAAATATTATTTGAAACTCTAGATGTCTATGAATTACAACAACAAATCAACAAACAAAAGTTGTCACTGACTAAAGGATGATGTGGCTTGGTTTTATTATCAGCTCCATTATTTTCTTTCTAAGTCACTTGTATAGTACTTAAGGATGCAGCTGAAACCTGAAGCAGTAGGTTTGTTTAGTTCATAAAACTCTTTTATGCGTGTTTGGTAGAGGTCTAGAAAATAATGGCCTTGCAGCATCATCTCTAAGAGGTACCAGAAGAAGAGACAAATGTATTTATAGGCCTTAACCAGTCAGTGATCTGTGCCATAGTTTTCTGACTTGGAAATGGCTATTTGTTATTAATGTAATCCTGCTTGCCTAACTCTTAGTCTAGTGCTGTTTATCTAAAACCTCTCAGTTCAAAAGCTCTAATTGATTCAAGGTTCTGGGACTTTAAACTATACTGATCTCCAACACCATCCAGTACCTTGCAAGAGCTTAAAATTTGTACAATCCTCCAACAGCTTCCAATTGTCCTTATCTCCAAATGACAAAGATGATTTAGTCTAGGGCATCTAGAGGAATTAGAGAAGGGACTTCCCTCCCTAGTTCTTCCTGCCACTTTAAGATGCAGCCCTATTCTTATGTCCTTGGTCTGAGATATTCACACACATTTCTGCTCTTCTGCTCCATTTTCTACTGCTCCATTGGGGCAGATGCTCTAAGACCACTATCCTTCCAGTTTTTCTCCTCCAGGGCAATTGTTCAGCTTTAGATATTCATCCATTTATCCCAAAAGACCAAGGTAATCTCCGAAAACACTAACACTCAAAGATTCCCTTTGTGGTCTTTTCTTAAGCAAATTTTCTTATCTTGGCCTCTGAAGAATTCAGTGTCATTCCTTTGGTATTAATGCCAGGAGACAGCTCTTGGCACAATATCTGCTGATCTCTTCACCTAGCTGCCATAGTGCTTCCCAGAAATCTCAGAATAAGTTTTGTGGTACAACTTATTCTAACATTACACCAAAATATAACTCTGATCAACTACTTTCTTCTGAGAGATGGATTCTGTAGTTCAGACACCCATTTATATATTCATATTCACTCATCCATTCAAACAAATATTTATTCAGTTCCTACCATTGTACACAACATAGTATGCTGGATGCAAGGAAGAAAATGGAGTGCAGGTGTGGTTTCTTCTCCATGAAACTTATGTTCTAGCATTCCATTTGGATAGGTGGACCTGAATCAGTTGCACAACTGAATGAATAATAATGACATACTCAGATATATGTTTTGAAGAACTAGAGCACTTAATGAAAGATGTTAGGTAAGATATGCCAGAGGAAGTAGTTTGAGCTAAAAGATGAATGATGAGAAGACGTTAACTAGACAAAGTGTTCCAGGAAGAGTATGGAAGTACCAATTCCCCTAAGAAGAACTAAAAGAAGCCCAATGAGACTGGAACACAGACATAGGCGGAGGAATTGTGTGTGTGATATACACAGGACTGAATACCAGAGCCAGATCAGGTATTAGGCTATGTATGACTTGTAAGGTTTTGATTTTTCATCTCAAGAGCAAGAAAAAGTCATTGAAGGACTTTAGTCAGGGGGTGAAAGATGCAGGAAAGAAAGACAGTACTATTTGAATTCCATGAGCCCCCTCTGGCACATACTAGAGAATGGATAAAATGGAGTAGGAGTAGGTATGGGAAGTCCAGTTAGATGAAACATTGGTAAATCACACTGAAGTATAGGAAACAATACAAGAAAAAAAATAAGAGGTAAAATTAACAAAATGAGTATACTGAGCTCAGAGGTGTTATATATTTCATGAGTTTCCTTCCATTTCAAAATCAGATAGCCAGGAAACTTAGAAATTTCTCTGGTACCACATAGATCAAGAATGATACTATATAACTTATTTGAGTCCACAAGAAGCCACAATTATTCCCTAGAGAGAGAGTCAAAGTAGCCGCTAATAGCGTCCCCAGATTACACCTATAATTTTCACTACAGAAAAGAACAGCATCTTCCTCATAATTAACAGTCACAGTTTGATCATCTAGCATTGGACTAAAAATATAATTGATTTTTTTCCCAGTAGAATATATACCTGAACTTACTACTACAATACTAGGAATGTGAGAGCACTTGTAAACTGTATTTCATTGTTATTTATGTCACTTTACCTCAAAGCATTAAAGTTTGTGAAAAACATTCAAGGATTGCTGGTTAGAAACTAGAGAATTGTGTTTCATTGTGTGACCTGGGAACTACAGTTTTCACTCCTCTTTGAAATGGAACAACCCGTCCATTCAAAGAGCACATAAAAAGTGCATGATGCCTCTTGCAACATGCCAGTGACTAATATTTTCCCCTCATTTCTTTGTCACAGCAAGAAAACAAGAACAACCTCTTTATACCATTCTCAAGTGGTTTTAAAAGCTCTTTAAACTACTCAGCATATTAATGATTTGCTATTTATAAATTACACCCATTGAAAGGCCAAAATGACAAATAAATAGAACATTGAAACTTGTCTCTGTCAGAAACTTGCCTCTCCCACATCCAAAAAGAACAAAGGCAAGTCACTCTCCAGTTGACATTAGTGTTGTCAGAAGCAAAGAGCTATGAGACCTCTAAGACCCTGAGTGATGTGAGCTGGCTTTTTTCAATAGAAAATCTTCTCAGAGTTCATAAGTCAAGGAAGAACTTAATTAAAGTGTAACTCTTCTAAAAAAGAATAAAAATGAGAGGGGAATGTCTTGCTTCTTTTATGCCCTTTTCTTTTATTTTAATTACCGAACATTTCAATGTATTAAGATTCAATTCACTTATCAATGCTATAAAACCACATAACCCACCTTTAAAAAAAAAAACAGCAGACAAGTTTCAGTTTATTTTGCCAGAAACTTAGAGAAACTAATAAAATAAAATGCACATTTATAGCACATTACTTACCCATATTTATAAATCTTCACATCAGATGTTAATTTGTATTTCTAAATAGCTTTAGCAAGTATATGAAATAGCTGACAGTTTTTGTTTGGCTGTTTTCCCATTAGAATATAATCACTTAAAGAATGGTCCTGCATACTGCTGTCACAGAAATGGCAGCAGAGGGGAACAAGTGGTATTTGCACAAATGAGTACATACACATCTATTTATCTTAAAAGGCAGAATAAAAGCGCATATTCTGAAGAACTCATTGTTGACTGTTTTTTAAATAATCTGTAAATATAGATTATGACAAGTAGGATAAATTATAAAACTCACAATTGAAAAGGGATCATTTACTACTTAAATAATAAGTACTATGGTTGACTGAAAACACTTCTACTGATAGTTGGAAAATGCCAGAGATATGGAATTAGTCACTGGCATGCTAAAGAGCAGGAATATCTACCCAGCAGCTCTCAGTCAGCTAGGATTTATCATGCTGATATGACTGCTGGAAAAGGGGATTGTAGATAGAGGGTGTGCCTCCCCAACAATTCTGGCGTCCAAGTAATCTCTCTTCTCTGACATTCTCTCTACAGAATATATAAACTACAATACAGTCCAAAAGTTAATAAGATTATATATTACTATTTGACTGTTCTTTAATTCATTTACATTTTTAACAAAACACAGGCATTTGTTAACATTTTAGCATCTATGGGTATTAGCTGTTGGGTGTTGCATAGTTTCACATGGAGTGGGAGATAGGTTCCAAGGGAATATGATCTTTTAGGATTCTAGGAAGATGGTTTAGCAAGGCACAGCGGTACAAGAGCACCTTGCTGCAAGGCCCTCAAAGAAACCAGGTTCGGTCACTTGCTGCTGACAAAATCCAAAGGTAGAGAGATGAGTGGTGTTGAAACAAGAAAGAAATTTATCTCAGTGAGGCCAACATGCGGAAGACTTCAGACTAAAATCTCTAAGATTGTCTCCACAGTGCCAAAAATACTTTTAGGTTTATATAAGGAAAACGTAGGGCAAGGGTGAGTGCGTACTGTGTGATGGCAGTGAAGGCCAAATGGCTCATTTTCTTGGAGTCAGTCACCTGGGGGTGGGGTCTTGTTTGCTCAAAGCATCCTTATTGCTTGAAGGGGTAATTTCAGTTCTCATCAGGGGATGCTTTGCCCTCAGGGTCTTCCTCCTGAGCCAAGAGACAGACTGGAATGAAGACCCCCATAGAAAATTTGAGGTCAAAATGGAGGCAGCTGAAGTTCTCTTTCAATGGGATGGAGCTAGAAGAGTACAAGAGAAATCAATGATCCCAAGCAATACTAGCATGCTGAGTAGAAAGCTGTGCGAGTTGTGAATGGAAATAGACGTCAGCTATGTAAAAGGAGATTTCAAAATAGAACAAGTAAACCTCGCTAAGAAAATTTCTTTTAAAAATAAGGTTAGGTCGGGAGGCCATAAAGGAGAAAGAATTTATGTACATCATCATGGGGGAAATCATGAACATCTTTTAAAAAAATTTTTTTTCACCCAGCTGCAAACCTTAAGCCTGGACTTAACTTCTCTCACCATGAAAACTGAAACATCTGTATTCTTCACTTCAAAAAGAGCCAATTCAATTTAACAGGTTTCAATCTCTCATTTGCATAATAACCCAACCAATTCCAATTAATCTAGTTTTTTTCTTTCTTTTTTTTTTTTGTTGTTCTTACTGCTGTTTGTTTGTTTAAAGATTTTATTTATTTATCCATGAAAGACAGAGAGAGGGGCAGAGACACAGGCAGAGGGAGAATCAGGCTCCACGCAGAAAGCCCGATGTGGGACTCCATCCCGGGACCAGGATCCTGCCCTGAGCCCACGGCAGATACTCAACCACTGAGCCACCCAGGTGCCCCCACCTAGTTTCAATATCTGTTTTGCATAGAGGACTCAAAAGAGAACTACAATGGTAGCCTTTGCCATATAATTCTGACTCCTCTTTGCCTTCCTCAGAATACACTTCCTGAATCTGTGTCTCCCAAATTGCAATTCTAATTGCCTAAATGGTCTGTTTGCTTAAATGGTCAGTAAATTCTTTCTTGGTCTACAGGTTACATATTTTCCAATAACACAGGCAGGGAATCAAAGAAAAGCATTCATTTCTTAAATGTCAGTTCTCAGTTGTATGTTCCAGCAGGTGTTAGAGGGATCTCTGGGTGACAGCCAAGTCCTTCCTGTCCATTGAAGTATGGAGAATTTGACAAAAAAACTGATGTGCCTTAGGCCATATCAGGCAGGCTTAAGGAGTGGCCTATTAATGTCATTCCTTCCTCTGTTAAATGCTAAAAAAGAACTCAAACCTTCAAAGATCTTAGTTGCTCAAAAAACTAAAAGAGAAAACCAGTTATCTTTAAAGCTGGTGAAAAAAGAATGTTCTCATCATCATGGAAGAAGGATCACCACAGGAGAAGGAGGAAGTCCAATGCGGGCCTGTGTTGTGAGTCCAGACTGCAAAAATGACAGTCTCCAGAGTTTGCAATTGGTATTAGATACTACTTATAGTTTATTCTCTCAGTAGCATATATCCATGAAGATGGCTGTGTGGAAAACATAGACAATGAGGGAAGGTAAGAATACTCCATGTAGGAAGGCCCTATTCTACTTTACTTCTCCTCCCCCCCCACCCCCCCCACACACACACCAGTACTATGACAGGAGTTAATTATTTCTGTATTTCTATTCCATTATTCCAATAGGGGTCCACTTTTCTCTGATGCTTCCATATACTTTTAGCTGTCTTATGGTTTGACTCCCATGGTGGCAGCTCTAGGCCAAATGCTTTAAAACCTTCCTAGTGTTCTCCTTGGTAAAATGAGGATGGCAACTGCACCCATCTTAGAGATTGCAGTAAGCATTCAAAGGTATCAGATAAACACTCAGTACCTGCTATGTATTGTTATGCCAACTCTTGCTATGCTTTTTACTCTTCCTTGTGAATTTAAAGTAGTCACTTAAGGATTTAGAAGCCTCATTTCAGGTCATCTAAACTCACATTTCTCTCTGTCTTAATATTTAATAAAAACATATTTAACTTAAATATTTTATAGGCTTCTTACTCTAAATAAATGCAAGCAATATTATAACAATGAAAAAAAGTTCATTATTTACTTCACATTAATCCAGGCCCATAATTATAATAATCAATTGTGACAAAAGAAGAATATCTGTTTCTTTAGTGTTTAATAACTCTACCTAAATACTTAATTTGACTAATCTGAAAAATGATTAAATAATGCTTAGATTTTTCACTAAAATTTATTTTTGTCTATATTAAAGTTTTGTATTGCATTAGCTATAATAGAATTCCACTATCTTTTATTGCAATCTTATGTACACTTTAGACTTATGCTGTTTAACACAGTAGCCTCTGACAACTATCAATCTGTTCTTTGTGTCTATGAGCTTGTTTTGTTTTTGTTATTGTTTTTAGATTCTACATATAAGTGAGATCATACTATACATACCTTTCTCTATAACTTATTTCACTTAGCATAATATCCTCAAGGTCCATCTATACTGTCACAAATGACCAGATTTCATTATTTTTTATGGCTGAATAATATTCCTAAGTTTAAATGGGGAAGGGAAAATTCTATAGATTGAAAATAGTATGAATATGTTTATCAAAGGTTTTTTTTTTTTTACCTTACTTTGCATTTTAACTTACATTCTTTACTTATATTCTCACCACTTTCAGAACTTCTGGTAGATAGAACTAAGAAAACTGCATTTTTAGGAGGTAACATATAATATGTATACTATATATGTTATTATATATTTTAACTATACATATATATATATAGTTTCTTGTTTCTAAATAAATGAAACCATTTGATAAGAATTAGAAGTGTAGGGCACCTGGGTGACTCAGCTGGTTAAGCATTGTACTCTTGATTTGGGCTAGGTCATTATCTCAGGGTTGTGAGACTGAGTCCTGGGTTGGGCTCTGCACTGGGAATGGAGCCTGCTTAAGATTCTCTCTCTCCTCCTCTCTGCCTCTCTATGCCTCACCTCTCTCTCCCTCTTTAAAAAAAAAAGTAAAAAAGAATTAGTTATTAGTTATTTCAACACTAATTCAAAAAGACTAATAAATAATGAATAATCAATTATGACAGAGATAAAAGAGAATAATTCTTTATAGTGCCTGCAGCACATGAAAAATATTGGTTTCTAATTACATTAACAGAATCTATATTGACTTTATCCTACATTTTATCTATGATAGTTTTAAATCAACACACTAACAATAAGACTAGCTAACTAGAGTTTTAGAGAGGGTTGTTTTTGTTGTTGTCTTTGGTTTTATTGGTCCTATATCTTATTAAAGTTTGAAATTAAAAAGCTGAGTATTTAAAATAGTTTGAAGTAATTTTACCATGTGGTTCTGACAACTTGATATACAATCAGACTCACTTGCTTCCAATGGATTCCAAAGACTTTTTAATTTTTGTCTTTAATTATATAAAATAAAAAAAACCCCACACATATCCCTAAAAAATCCAAAGTAGGGAACCCTGGGTGGTGCAGTGGTTTAGCGCCTGCCTTTGGCCCAGGGCACAATCTTGGAGACCCGGGATTGAATCCCACGTCAGGCTCCCGGTGCCTGAAGCCTGCTTCTCCCTCTGCCTGTGTCTCTGCCTCCCTCTCTCTCTCTCTCTGTGACTATCATAAATAAAAATAAAAAAAAAATAAAGTTTAAATTAAAAAAAAAAAATCCAAAGTAAAAGAAAAAAAACCATAATAAAGTGCATACACAAAAGTCTTCATTTTATTCTGTGTCCTCTACCCTGGATTCTTCTTTCCCTCCTTTTTTTCCCCTGAAAAAAACCTATTATTACAATTTAATTTATTCTTTCATTATTTTATTTTGAAAAATTATCAAATACATATGTATATTAACATGCTTCCCCTTCCTTACTCATATATTTTAAACTCTGTCTTTACTTTTACTTTTTCATATAAAGTTCATCCTCAAGATCATCTCATATCAGTATCTGGGGATATTCCTTGGTCCTCTTATAGTTATACATATTTTCGCTGTAGATTTACTTCAGGTGTTCAACCAGTGCCCTCCCTATGAGTATCGGATGTTTTCAGTATTTTGCCATAAGATCACAAGATATAGTCTTAAGTATATTCTTCTGAACCTATGCATCTATAACCACAAAGAGAATCATTTCATATTGCATATCTTTAAGCTCAAGTAAGTATGCAGCTGGTTTAATAAAGTGCTATTGCTTCTTGCTCATAGTTTATAATTGAAAATAAACTCATCTGGAAGAATACTTTTTAGCCATCCATGAACCTAGACACTAAAGAGAAACACAAAAGACACTGGGATCAAATAAAATCAAACTAAGGAAAATTTCCAAATGGAGATTAAACAAGTCCATACTGTATGACTTTTCAATAAAGAATGGTCAACCACAAAGAGTAATATGGCATTTCTATTGTTTGTTTGCTTTGCTTTTTCATTTGAAGGAAATAGGAAAGAATTTGAAAAGAGTTATTTGGAAAATTTGAGGGGGAAGCAATCAAGTGTAATGTCCATCTTTAATAGGGATCCTAGATGAAACCAAAACTATAAACTTATGCTTCAATAAGTCATTCTAATTCCCCCATGTTGTCAGCATTCTGAAGCACCATAAAGTAGATGAGGTGGTCTATCTAGGGCTGTGCTGTAGAACACAAATGTGATATACTGACAAAGACACCAGGGAATCATGGGGGTTTGAAACACATGATTGAGGAGTTGACTGTGGAACAAAATGAGTAGGGAAGAATTTAACGATAAAAGGACCAGCGGGTAACACAAATCAGGAGATAAGTACCTCATGGAAAGAAAGGAGCAAAATAAGAGTTCATGATTAAATAGAAATTTGAAATTAAGAGGATATTTTTCTGATCAAATTAAAACCACTGTAAATGATTGATTTTACTTCTAAAGAAAGTAGTGAAAGGCTGTCCAGATTGGAAGGTGCACAGCTATATACAGAGTCAATCAGTGTACAATATAATATTATACTTCCAATTGACCCATACAGAACACTCCTCAGTTTACAAGTCATACTTGGAAGCAGGCCCACTTCATTTCTCTATATTTAGTATTTAATAAGCATCATGACACATTTTCTTATTTTCCCTTTTCCAGCCACCACAAGAGTCTTTGTTTTTTTTTTAAATTTTTTTATTGGAGTTCAATTTGCCAACATATAGCATAACACCCAGTGCTCATCCCACCAAGTGCCCCCCTCAGTGCCCATCACCCAGTCACCCCAACCCCCCACCCACCTCCCTTCCACTACCCCTTGTTCATTTCCCAGAGTTAGGTGTCTCTCATGTTTTGTCACCCTCACTGATATTTTCACTCATTTTCTCTCCTTTCCCTTTACTTCCTTTCACTAATTTCTATATTCCCCAAATGAATGAGACCATATAATGTTTGTCCTTTTCCAATTGACTTATTTCACTCAGCATAATACCCTCCAGGTCCATCCACGTCGAGGCAAATGGTGGGTATTCGTCGTTTCTAATGGCTGAGTAATATTCCATTGTATACATAGACCACATCTTCTTTATCCATTCATCTTTTGATGGACATCAAGGCTCCTTCCATAGTTTGGCTATTGTGGACATTGCTGCTATAAACATCGGGGTGCAGATGTCTTGGCGTTTCACTGCATCTGTATCTTTGGGGTAAATCCCCAGCAGTGCAATTGCTGGGTCGTAGGGCAGATCTATTTTTAACTCTTTGAGGAACCTCCACACAGTTTTCCAGAGGAGTCTTTGATTATAATACTTCTTTTGACTAGTCAAAGCATCACATTATTACATATCACAAGGATTCAAACTATTATTATTTCTTAAATTATTTTTTAGTATTATTTTTTAATTCATGAGAGACACAGAGAAAGAGGCAGAGACACAGGCAGAGGGAGAAGCAGGCTCCTCACAGGAAGTCTGATGTGGGATTCGATCCTGGGTCTCCAGGATCACGCCCTGGGCTGAAGGGGGGCGCTAAACTGCTGAGCCACCTGGGCTGCCCTCAAACTATTATTTTAATTAAAAATTCATAAGACAAACAAAAAGGTACATTCTTGTTTTTCCATAGATTATCTATCTTTTCCTGCTTGTCAAAATGTAAGAATTTGTGCAGTAATATTAACTCCATAAAGACAGAAACTTTCTTATTTCATACTTCCTAAATTTCTATTCTAACTTGAGGCCCTAATCCAGAGCCAGATCCCTATACGTATGAATTATGTACTAATGCACATGGAAAGAATGAAATAATACACAATATACCTTACAACAAGCAGACTTTATGCATAGATTTTATTTATTTCTTCTACTATCATTTAATACTTGACAAAATTTCTGGTGCTTTGCTTTATTTGGTTGCAAGTAGAAAGGATACTTTATATAACAGATTGTGGTAAAACCTTCCATGTTCCTAAATTATAATCCACAAGAAATGTAAATGTATTTAACGAAACCTGGGTGGCTCAGTTGGTTGAACCTCTGACTCTTGATTTTGGCTCAGGTCGTGATCTCAGGGTAGTAAGACCAAGCCCACTCACCCCACCCCACCCACCTCCACCGTGTCAGGCTCCATGGAGCCTCCTTAAGATTCTCTCTCTCTCAGATCCCCCCCTAAAATCAATAAAAACCGTTCAACACCTCGACATCTAATAGTGAAGCTTGCAAATTCCAAAGATAAAGAGAAGATCCTTAAAGCAGCAAGAGACAAGAAGTCCCTGACTTTCATGGGGAGGAATATTAGGGTAACAGCAGACCTCTCCACAGAGACCTGGCAGGCCAGAAAGGGCTGGCAGGATATATTCAGGGTCCTAAATGAGAAGAACATGCAACCAAGAATACTTTATCCAGCAAGGCTCTCATTCAAAATGGAAGGAGAGATAAAGAGCTTCCAAGACAGGCAGGAACTGAAAGAATATGTGACCTCCAAACCAGCTCTGCAAGAAATTTTAAGGGGGACTCTTAAAATTCCCCTTTAAGAAGAAGTTCAGTGGAACAATCCACAAAAACAAGGACTAAATAGATATCATGATGACACTAAACTCATATCTGTCAATAGTAACTCTGAACGTGAACGGGCTTAATGACCCCATCAAAAGGCGCAGGGTTTCAGACTGGATAAAAAAGCAGGACCCATCTATTTGCTGTCTACAAGAGACTCATTTTAGACAGAAGGACACCTACAACCTGAAAATAAAAGGTTGGAGAACCATTTACCATTCAAATGGTTCTCAAAAGAAAGCAGGGGTAGCCATCCTTATATCAGATAAACTAAAATTCACTCCGAAGACAGTAGTGAGAGACGAAGAGGGACACTATATCATACTTAAAGGATCTATCCAACAAGAGGACTTAACAATCCTCAATATATATGCCCCGAATGTGGGAGCTGCCAAATACTTAAACGAATTATTAACCAAAGTAAAGAAATACTTAGATAATAATACACTTATACTTGGTGACTTCAATCTAGCTCTCTCTACCCTTGATAGGTCTTCTAAACACAACATCTCCAAAGAAACGAGAGCTTTAAATGATACACTGGACCAGATAGATTTCACAGATATCTACAGAACTTTACATCCAAACTCAACTGAATACACATTCTTCTCAAGTGCACATGGAACTTTTTCCAGAATAGACCACATACTGGGTCACAAATCGGGTCTGAACCGATACCAAAAGATTGGGATCGTCCCATGCATATTCTCAGACCATAACGCCTTGAAATTAGAACTCAATCACAAGAAGAAGTTTGGAAGGACCTCAAACACGTGGAGGTTAAGGACCATCCTGCTAAAAGATAAAAGGGTCAACCAGGAAATTAAGGAAGAATTAAAAAGATTCATGGAAACTAATGAGAATGAAGATACAACTGTTCAAAATCTTTGGGATGCAGCAAAAGCAGTCCTGAGGGGGAAATACATCGCAATACAAGCATCCATTCAAAAACTGGAAAGAACTCAAATACAAAAGCTAACCTTACACATAAAGGAGCTAGAGAAGAAGCAGCAAATCGACCCGACGCCCAGCAGAAGAAGAGAGTTAATTAAAATTCGAGCAGAACTCAACGAAATTGAGACCAGAAGAACTGTGGAACAGATCAATAGAACCAGGAGTTGGTTCTTTGAAAGAATTAATAAGATAGATAAACCATTAGCCAACCTTATTAAAAAGAAGAGAGAGAAGACTCAAATTAATAAAATCATGAATGAGAAAGGAGAGATCACTACCAACACCAAGGAAATACAAACGATTTTAAAAACATATTATGAACAGCTCTACGCCAATAAATTAGGCAATCTAGAAGAAATGGACGCATTCCTGGAAAGCCACAAACTACCAAAACTGGAGCAGGAAGAAATAGAAAACCTGAACAGGCCAATAACCAGGGAGGAAATTGAAGCAGTCATCAAAAACCTCCCAAGACACAAGAGTCCAGGGCCAGATGGCTTCCCAGGGGAATTCTATCAAACGTTTAAAGAAGAAATCATACCTATTCTACTAAAGCTGTTTGGAAAGATAGAAAGAGATGGAGTACTTCCAAACTCATTCTATGAGGCCAGCATCACCTTAATTCCAAAACCAGACAAAGACCCCACCAAAAAGGAGAATTACAGACCAATATCCCTGATGAACATGGATGCAAAAATTCTCAACAAGATACTAGCCAATAGGATCCAACAACACATTAAGAAAATTATTCACCATGACCAAGTAGGATTTATCCCCGGGATGCAAGGCTGGTTCAACACTCGTAAAACAATCAATGTGATTCATCATATCAGCAAGAGAAAAACCAAGAACCATATGATCCTCTCATTAGATGCAGAGAAAGCATTTGACAAAATACAGCATCCATTCCTGATTAAAACTCTTCAGAGAGTAGGGATAGAGGGAACTTTCCTCGATATCTTAAAAGCCATCTACGAAAAGCCCACAGCAAATATCATTCTCAATGGGGAAGCACTGGGAGCCTTTCCCCTAAGATCAGGAACCAGACAGGGATGTCCACTCTCACCACTGCTATTCAACATAGTATTGGAAGTCCTAGCCTCAGCAATCAGACAACAAAAAGACATTAAAGGCATTCAAATTGGCAAAGAAGAAGTCAAACTCTCCCTCTTCGCCGATGACATGATACTCTACATAGAAAACCCAAAAGCCTCCACCCCAAGATTGCTAGAACTCATACAGCAATTTGGTAGCGTGGCAGGATACAAAATCAATGCCCAGAAATCAATGGCATTCCTATACACTAACAATGAGACTGAAGAAAGAGAAATTAAGGAGTCAATCCCATTTACAATTGCACCCAAAAGCATAAGATACCTAGGAATAAACCTAACCAAAGAGGTAAAGGATCTATACCCTAAAAACTATAGAACACTTCTGAAAGAAATTGAGGAAGACACAAAGAGATGGAAAAATATTCCATGCTCATGGATTGGCAGAATTAATATTGTGAAAATGTCAATGCTACCCAGGGCAATTTACACGTTCAATGCAATCCCTATCAAAATACCATGGACTTTTTTCAGAGACTTAGAACAAATTATTTTAAGATTTGTGTGGAATCAGAAAAGACCCCGAATAGCCAGGGGAATTTTAAAAAAGAAAACCATAGCTGGGGGCATCACAATGCCAGATTTCAGGTTGTACTACAAAGCTGTGGTCATCAAGACAGTGTGGTACTGGCACAAAAACAGACACATAGACCAATGGAACAGAATAGAGAATCCAGAAATGGACCCTGAAGTTTATGGTCAACTAATATTCGACAAAGGAGGAAAGACGATCCACTGGAAGAAAGACAGTCTCTTCAATAAATGGTGCTGGGAAAATTGGTCATCCACATGCAGAAGAATGAAACTAGACCACTCTCTTGCACCATACACAAAGATAAACTCAAAATGGATGAAAGATTTAAATGTGAGACAAGACTCCATCAAAATCCTAGAGGAGAACACAGGCAACACCCTTTTTGAACTTGGCCACAGTAACTTCTTGCAAGATACATCCACGAAAACAAAAGAAACAAAAGCAAAAATGAACTATTGGGACTTCATCAAGATAAGAAGCTTTTGCACAGCAAAGGATACAGTCAACAAAACTCAAAGACAACCTACAGAATGGGAGAAGATATTTGCAAATAACATATCAGATAAAGGGCTAGTTTCCAAAATCTATAAAGAACTTATTAAACTCAACACCAAAGAAACAAACAATCCAATCATGAAATGGGCAAAAGACATGAAGAGAAATCTCACAGAGGAAGACATAGACATGGCCAACATGCACATGAGAAAATGCTCTGCATCACTTGCCATCAGGGAAATACAAATCAAAACCACAATGAGATACCATCTCACACCAGTGAGAATGGGGAAAATTAACAAGGCAGGAAACAACAAATGTTGGAGAGGATGCGGAGAAAAGGGAACCCTCTTACACTGTTGGTGGGAATGTGAACTGGTGCAGCCACTCTGGAAAACTGTGTGGAGGTTCCTCAAAGAATTAAAAATAGACCTGCCCTACGACCCAGCAATTGCACTGTTAGGGATTTACCCCGAAGATTCAGATGCAATGAAACGCCGGGGCACCTGCACCCCGATGTTTCTAGCAGCCATGTCCACAATAGCCAAACTGTGGAAGGAGCCTCGGTGCCCATCGAAAGATGAATGGATAAAGAAGATGTGGTTTATGTATACAATGGAATATTACTCAGCCATTAGAAACAACAAATACCCACCATTTGCTTCAACGTGGATGGAACTGGAGGGTATTATGCTGAGTGAAGTAAGTCAATCGGAGAAGGACAAACAGTGTATGTTCTCACTTATTTGGGGAATATGAATAATAGTGAAGGGGAATATAAGGGAAGGGAGAAGAAATGTGTGGGAGATATCAGAAAGGGACACAGAACATAAAGACTTCTAACTCTGGGAAATGAACTAGGGGTGGTGGAAGGGGAGGAGGGCGGGGGGTGGGGGTGAATGGGTGACGGGCACGGAAGGGGACACTTGACGGGATGAGCACTGGGTGTTATTCTGTATGTTGGTAAATTGAACACCAATAAAAATTAATTTATAAAAAAAAAAATAAAAAAAAAAAAAAAAAAAAAAAAAAAAAAAGATTCTCTCTCTCTCTCTGCCCCTCTCACCCACACTCTGGAGCACATGATGGGCTTTCTCTCTTAGAAAAAAAAAGTGCTATTTTATGCTAGAAGGCAATTTGATAAATACTGATCTTTTAAATCAAGGTTTCAAAGCAACCAAACCTTTGAAAGACAAAAATATCCTTTAGCTATTTTATTATCAATGACAATTGCTCATGTTAAATTTAGATGTTAAATATGCAGAACAGAAGAGACATTAGGCAGGTCTTCATAATTTAACTCATCATTTTTTTTCCAAGTATGACTCAGCTGTCTATTCTTGAAACAATCTTAATTGAAATATGTATTTACATTTAGAAAATTACTCATTCAGAATATTTCAACCTCAAATAGAAAGAGCTGCCACATTCAACACATATATGTTGGAAATGTGATTATCTTAAAAAGCAAGTATTTTAAACTTACTTGAAGAGCATGAAGCAATAGATTGAGTTCAACAAGAGAAAATCATATTATTTTTGTTTTTGATAAGATAGAAGCTTATCCTCTAACTGTCCAGAAGTTACCAGTCCAGAATTAGTAAGACAATTCCACAAAAATTAGGGACTCAGACTTCTTTTATATTGTTCTGCTATCTTAAATTTATAGCTTAAATCTCAAGCTCTAAGATGCCTGCTTGAGGGACGCCTGGGTGGCTCATCGGTTTAGAGCCTTGCCTTCTGCCCAGGGTGTGATCCTGGAATCCCGGGATGGAGTCCCACATTGGGCTCCTTGCATGGGGTCTGCTTTTCCCTCTGCCTATGTCTCTGCCTCCCTGCTTCTGGGTCTCTCATGAATTAAAAAAAAAAAAAAAAAATCTTTAAAAAAAAAAAAAGAAAAAAGGTGGCTGCTTGAGATCCAGGTAGCATGTCCACATTTTAGCCAATGGGAAAGAAAAGAAGAAGAAAGAAGGACATGTCCTCCTCTTAAAGGTCATGTACTTTAAATCCCATTGGCCAAAATGTAGCTACACCTAACAGTAAAGAAAGCTTGAAAACAAGTCTTTTTTCCAGCTGACTATGTACCTTATCTAAAATGAAGCTTTATGGCAAATAAAACAGGGGACAATAAATACCAGGGAACAAAAGACCATTTTTGCCACCACTCTTTTGTAGAGACTCAGACAATTACCAGAGAATCCAGACTGTAAACCTTTTCTTTCAGTTCATGGATCAAGATGATTACCAGGAAGAATATAGCTTTGAAAATGAAAAATAGCTGGGTTCAAATCTACCCTTTACCCATTGAGGGAATTTACCAACTACTAATGGACTATTAGGTGATGAACATAACATGGTAAGAATTAAAATGTAAACATTATAAATAATTCCCTGAATATTTACATAGTAGCTAGTGCAGGTAACACATTTCTGACTTTTTTTTTCCTCAGAGGACCCAGAATTTAATCTTTTATCTTTAAACACCAATGAATAAACTTTTCTAAAAATGTTGGCCAGTAGACTACCTTCAGAATTTATTTTTTCAGTTGATCAGAGTCTGTATTTGTTATGACTGATTCAGACATTGATATATTAATAACTGCAATTCCTTATAGGAGAGTTTTGAACCTCTAAGCTTCTCGATTATATGTCATGCCACTAAATACCCAATTCAAAAAAAAAATGACAAGACATTCAAACACTAACCCTATTTTTTTTTTTTTTTAAGTATGAAGTTAGAGCTGGGAGAGGTTTGCTAACTTTCTCAAATTCCCACAATTTGAAATCATAGTTCAATACTTTTTAAACCACACTGAATCCAAATGTTTGGAATACTGCTTATGTAAAATCTAGTGCAAAATTAATGTAAAGAATGCATGAGTCTGTTTACTGATATTTTTCAAATGTCATGGTAATTTAAGGATTTGTCAATTCTAGAAAAATGTACATAAAATTGGGAAAAAGATACCATGTTTTGTTACTTATAATGTATATTCTATGTGATTAAAAAATAAGTGTAGTTAAAAACTGCATTATGTAAGTAGAAAGGAAAATGTAAAAGTGATGAGAAATAAACTTATTGAGAAACAAGAAAAAATAACTCCGCAGATGACTAATAGTTAATGCAGCCTTTTGTTATGGATAATTAGTTCAGTATAGGAATTAAAAATGTTTGACCAATAATTAGTTGCATGTAGATAAGCAACCACAAAAATGTTTAGCAAATGAAACCTCCCTTAAACAGTTTTTCATTTCTCATTACATAAGATCCATATGCAAAAAGATATAAAGTCATAAACAGAATGATCATCCCATTAGCCCAAAGGTTTAAAAAACAAAAGGTTATGAGACCAAGAATAAAGAGAGCAAATAAAGAAATGCAGTATCTGTCCAGATCCTAGGTTTTCTTTCCATTACTTTCAGGTCCATTGCTCAAGTAGCTGTTTTTAAGGAAATCTAGATTTCATCTATATAATAGGCAATATTTATAATCCTAAAGTAGTTTGGTTACCAAACTGTCCTCCACTTCATTCCCCTACACAATTACCAAAAAGATCTTTCTAAAAGGAAACTGGAATAATATGCTTTCATATTTTAATATTCAATATGAATTCATAATTTTCATAATGAAATGCAAACATGTTGCCATTGTGTTTATTACCACTTGTGATCTGGTCCTTGCTTAGGAGTCTAGACTTACCTCTTACTCTCTCTTTCTCCTACTCCATACCCCAGTTATATTTATTTTTTAAGTGTTCGAGATAATAAGGGAACACAGATACTTGGCCTCTTGGAGCTTATATTCTCTTCTCTAACCCTGATTAAGTCACTGAAAGGTTCAGATAATTGCAAATAAGGATACTAATGGCAGTTGCCTCATCTGTGTACCATCTTATTTGCCAAGTGCTTGCTCATACACTATACATTTGATCATCACTTGAACCCTCTGCTATAGCCATACCTTTAATACTTTGGACCTTCGAATGTGCCATTTCCTATGTCTGAAATGGATTTACCTTCCCCACTTCTCACCCCACTAACTCTTCTGGCCCTTTATGACTCAGATAATCATAACCTAACTTAGTAAGGACTGCTTCACTGATTTCAACACCTGTCCTCAAGATTGGCTTGGGTATTTCTCTCCCAGGTACTACTATGACATAAATCAAGTGCTACACATTTAATAAGACCAGTTTATATATTGAGTTTATATTTTATTTGAAGAGATTAGTATGATTTGGTTTTGGTGACCTGAAAACATAATTGTTCAATGCTGTAAAAATACTCAGTAAATATAAATCTTTTCCTGCTTTTCAGATTCAAGAACACAGTTTTTCAAGAAAAGACAACTCCTTTCAATTTGAGCCAAACAAAAAGACAGGCTCTTTTGTTCATGTGCTTGTGTGTTGTTATGAAAATTGTGAAAAGATGTTTTAATTGTTTAAAATTCTTCAAAGGTACATCGGAAGTTATGTACTGTTTGACTAATGACTCAAATAATATTTAAAGGTAGGGAAGGTATATATGGATATGTTTTAAGTATAAGTATGGGCAGTGATTCTTTTGAATAACAAATTCATATGTGAACTAAATCATCATCAGACCTGATTTTATAATGGAAAATAGGAGTTTCATATATGTTTGGCATATGTAGATAAAGAGCATATTTACTAAATAATGAATCATAATCTGAGACATGGAATGAATGAGTCACCACAGCTTTTGAGGGGAAATCTCAGAGTTTAAGCATGACTAAATGAATTTAAATCTCAAAAGTTAACACCATAAACTGATATAAAGTAAAAATCACTCAATGGTGGGGACATTCAAAACAGAAGCAGATTTCCTATAAACTCTAGAGTAATTGTGCTATATTGATGCTATCTGCTATCTACTGAAGGTTTGTGTCCCCCAGAACTCAAATGTTGAAATCTTATCAACAATATGATCATATTTGAAGTTGAGACCTTTGGGGAGTGATTAAATCATATGGGTGGAGTTCTCACAAATGGAATTAGTGCCTTCATAAAAGAGGCATCCAGAGAGCTCCCCCATCCCCTCCTGCCATGTTGAGGACATAGCAAAAATATGGCAGCTTATGAACGGGTTCTCTCCAGAGAGCAATCTGCCTGTTCCTTGACCTTAGACTTTCCAGCCCCCAGAACTGTGAGAAATAAATTTCTCTTGTTTATAAGACCCTGGTCTATGGTATTTTGTTACAGAAGCCCAAACTCGGATAATTGACAATGAGAAAAATAAAGAATGTGGTCCCTGTGATGTTATAATCGACAAAAGTAATTTACAAATTTAAATATTATGGTATGTTAATTGGAATTTACATAAAAACTTGAAGAAAAAACATGTAGAAGCATAAAAAATTAAATAGTATGGGATTATTTAATGTAATTGTATATTCATTAACGTTCCCTATTGACTCCCTTTAATAGAGTTTTGAAACAGGGACACATCATAGTCTTTCAAAAAAGGTGGCTCCTCCTTCTCTTCTCCCCTATCTGTTGCTTACTTCATTATAAGTAAGATTCCAAAAAAGAACAGGTTTAATCAGAAGATCTCAAATGTGAGTGACAACTGCTAGTCAAATACTAGAAATTTCTCATTGCAAGTCAAGACCATCTTTGAAAAATAAAGCTGCATGAACAATATCAACATAAGGAGCAAAATTCTTTCAGGAGGAAATTTCAAGCTTCTATTTCATGATTTGCTTTTATGGGTTTAAGAGCAAGCTTGACATTATGTGAATGCAGTTTGCTGTGTTTAATTACTATCATTATTATTATTATAGATACAGTAGTAATTATCTCTTCCTACTGTCTCATTATGTTTTGATCAATTCACATAATAAAAGTTTACTGTAAATATAAGGTTAGGTAACATTGAAGAAAACATATAATTATGGAATATATAATCATATACAATCTAAACAGTTGAACATTTCCCAACATTTCTAACAATTAAATGTTTAGAAAGTAAAGAATTAGCTGCTTTTAATAACATAGGTGCAATTCTAGAGGCAATGGCTATAGAAGGCTTTATTTGTTGACCTAAAATTACTTTACTTCTGTTATATTAATAACATCTAGGTTTCTCAAAAACCTGCTGGCAAAAAAAAAAAATCTTTCCAGCTTTATTAATGATTCATATGGCAGTTTCTGAAGAGACAAGTCCCACAGAGAAGGAGCACTTGATTAATGACCTGGAAACACTTTTCCTTTTCAGCTGATTAAATAAAATTGACTGGATTTTTACATTTTTATAATAAAATGACCCGCAGGGCTGAGATGACACAGTGAAAGCAGCATGTTCACTCTTCAGCAGATTTTTATTTTGTCACTTGTAAAAATGAAAGGGCTAACCACCCAAGCAGAAAAATGCACTTTATCATTGTCCATGGCTGCCTTGCTGACAAACGCTGCATACAAATATAAAAACATGAAGGAAAATAGATAGTGTTTATATTCAGCATGATTTTGTCTAATGATGACTAAAGTCTTATTATTCCTGGGCCTAGAAACTGTTTTATTAAATTACTATTTAAAAATGAAAAACTTAGAATTAAAAAATAAAAAAAAAAAAAGAATTCCAACCTGTACCTGCACTCTTTAGAGACATTCATTGTGACCATAATTAAGGTTATTGGATGTCATTACTGTAATCTTTCTTGCTTCTGGGACAAGGGGATTCTCTTTGGAGACTAAAGTTCTCCCTACTTTCACACTAATGGGCTCACAGACAGCCCCAGGCAAAACTGTGAAGTAGTTTCTCTTGCATTTCCTGTAGCCCCATCTTTCTCTCTGGATCCTTTCCAGAGCACTCTTCAGCCAGGATCTAACTTCCCTAACTTAATATTCCTTCGTTGTTTCTTTGCTCGCTAAATTCTTGCTTAGTTGCCTATACTTGTCTGCTCTCTGAAAGTGGTAGCTTTGTTATTTCCCACTTTCCTTCTCCAGACTATGGCTACTATATCTGTATTTCTGTATTTATTTTTTAAAGTGTACTAGTTTCAAGTCCATTGCCTCAGGGGATCTCAAAATGAACCACTCTCTAGCTGTTAGCAGGATAAAGGGAAAGGCCAAAGGAAACTATTCAGGGGTAATTATCTTTTATACCAGAAGTTATTAAATGATAGCCCTTTAGTGAAGATTGTGGCTGAATTTAAGTCAAATTCTCAGACTTCCCAATCATGAAGCACTTACATATAGTTACTAGTAAATTTTAAGCAACCTGATTATTTTCTCCCTTCTGATTTGGTTTGACTTGGCCAAAATCTTAGTTACATTTAGAAGGATAATTCATTATTCTGTGTCTAGATGAGTGTTCAAGATTATGTACAATTCAAAAAATCCATTAAAATCATTGTATTAGGAACTCCCATAAGTACTACAGGAGTACAAAGAGGTATATTAACATGTGTTCATGAGTTTAGCATCTCATCATATTGGTAGACTTCTTTTACTTAGAACACCACTTAAAAATTACTAAGTTCCAATACAGAAAGCAATTTATGTAATTATTCTTCATGCTATACTCTTGCTTCTCTACAATATTTTCTCTGTTTAGTCACTAATATATATGTAACTCATTTAATATTTATTAAATATATGTACATAAACACACTACAAACATATAGGTGCATGTGTGTGCACATCTGTGTATGTGTTTGTGTGTTTGTGTAGTCTTCAAGTAAGGTTGTTGCTAAATATTCCCAGGGTAGTAGAAGACTGTTTCAATTCTATTCATTGCAATATCAGTTTGGCTGTTTTGAGTTACATAATAATTTTAGCTTTGAAGTTTAAGGTCAATCTCAGGGCAAGGAGCACTTTACTGTGAAGCTGGAAACATAAAGAAGTGTGAATAAAACTGTTCATGACCCTCTGAGTCTCTATGAGCTGGGACTTAAGCAAGAATTTGAAGGATGTCAAATGCACACTCACTTCAACAAGGCCATTATAAATGCCATACAACTTTCCATAGCATGCAATAAGGCTGGTGACACTGGACACATGGTGGGGTGCCTGTAGCAAACCATGAAATAATTGCATTTACATGGAGATCTCTGAGCAGTGCAAAGCCCTTTATGGATTTCATTCTGAATCGATTTGTACAATTCCCAAATGTGTTCTGCCAAATTAGGAAGGGTAGATTATATCACAGCTTCTATAGATAGAGAAATGAGGCGAAAGAAAAGGTAGGTATCTTGCTGAAATCCCCAAAAAACACTTTTAGAACTGTCCGTTTTACATGACATTTTCATGCCGCTGCACTTTTGCTCTTTAATGGAGAGCACGCCACCACCGGACAGACACTGAGGGAGGCCTCGGAAAACAATTTCATGCAGCTTTCACTCTCAGGTTTATAGACTCTCACAAAAAGTTCAGAAGTTCAATTTGATGATATAATAAGAAGTTCAATGGTTCATAGCTTATCGGTGTAAATAATACCATGAAATTAAAACACGTAAATTATTTTTCCCTTTCACACACTAAGAAATATTTGTTTCTACGTGGACAAAAAATTCAGGAAGAATTCTCCTTAGGAATATTCCCATTTTTATCTTGCATAAAGTTTGAAAGGGGCAATGAAAATGGAGAAATGAAAAAACAAAATGAAGAAAATGAGAAACTCCTGGGCTACAGGGAAATGAAAATGCTAGGATCCACTGTCCTCTGGGTGTGAATCTTAAAGGACAGGACCTACACAGGGACCTTAGGTTCAGCTTTCTGAATTCCTTTTGCTGGAAAAACCCTCTCTTGTGAGAAAGCTGCTCTTTCTCCCAAATAAGTTCAATGCTGTTTCTGTTTTCACAAGTCAAAATTAAGTTTTGAACCTTTCTAGGTATGCCAGTCATGGCTTTTTGAAATCCCTTGTGCTAGCACTAGCAAAACAGCTAAAGTCTAGGGAATGGTATGGAATGGATTTCACTTTCATACTTTCAAAACACTAAAAACATAAATAAAATGTACCTGCTAAAATTTGTAGGCTATTTTTTAAACCAAAATTAAAAGATATAAAAGACTCCTAATAACTTGGAATCTACAAAAAAGATTATGCTGTTAACTTTAAACTAGAAATATAATGTGAATGAGTACTGGAATCAATCTCAGATTTATTTACCACTACAGAATATACGAATTTCAATTTTTAGAACAAAATATTCTTATTATTGGATATTCTTTTTTAATAGAGATTTCTATTCATATAGCATCTAGATTCTTGACTTTTGAAACTCAGAATACAAGATGAAGCACAATGCACAGGTCCCAGATCTTGGCAATGAGCCACCATATGGACAGTGAGATAAAACTAAACTACCTCCCTAGATGTGCACCAGGGTGGGGGCAAAGGTTGATACTTAAATGATTCTACATAGTCATAGAGCCCACTTACGCAACTAGAGAAGTTCTCTCTCCTTAAACCCTCAACTACAATTATACAATGTTTGATTTAGTTATCCAGGATAAGATTTTGTGACATTTGGATACTATTTCTCCCCTGATAATATATACAAAGCTCTGTGTTGTGTGTGTGTGTTTCTTTGTGGAAAGAGAATATATAGCTTTCCTGAAGACTTAAAAAAAAAACAAAAGACTTTCAAGAAGACTTTCAAAAAAAAAAAAAAAAGACTTTCAAGTCTTTCCTCAAGACTTTCCTATTGAAACAAAAGGAAGGCCAAGTATGTATGTTTGCCTGGAGGCAGCAGTGCGGTCCACTGGAGCTGAGCTCCACCAAGGGGTTGAGGGATCATGCCTTAGTCTCAGTCTATCATGAAGCAATTGTTTGACTTTAGGCAAGTTACCTAATCTCTTCATGTTTCAGTGTTCTCAACCATGAAATGGGGGAAATAATACCCTGCACCTGCCTTTCTTAGCTCATAGGGCTATAGTGAGGATCAAATAAGAATCTGTAAGATAACCCTTTGCATTAACGTGTTCTATAGACGTATGGCTTATGGGGGATTAATCCATCCTGCTCTTCCCTATACGCCCTCCCTCTTACCTTTACTCCCCTCATAAATTCACAAGAATCTAGCCTTTGCTTACAGAGAATTCCCCCATCTAATACTAAGTACCATTGCCTTCATGTGTTACATTCAATACTTTATAAAATTTCACATTTTTGAAATATGGAGACTATCATTAGGCTCTGCCCTCACTGGCTATTCCTATCTCTTCTTTATTTGAAGAATAAATCTCTTCTTTCATCCACCACTCAGGACAGCTCCAGTCATTTCCTGGATGCAGTCTTTTCTCCAATGCCACAAGGAACCTCTCTCTTTGTGCTTCCTCAGAATTCTGTTCAAGATCTGTATTACAGATCTTATTAACTTGTAATGTGTTTATTTATCTACAGAGCCATCTGCCTCACTAGACTGTCAGCACCTTCTCTGCATTCCTGTTTAAATAAACCCCCTACCATTGTACACAGCCACATACATAGCACGCACATGGTAAAGCAGTTGTTGAATAAGAAAAATTGATACTAAATGAACTTCTGTAGAAAAAATGCACATAAAATATGCTGTGATTTCCTCAGAAAATTCAAAAATTTCCTGCACTTTTGCTATGTAAGCTACAATGTATATGCTACTAAACAGCATATGATTTTCCAGTAGGGAACATCTTGTGTGCTTATTTTAACTATACTTTAGTATCTTTTGTAGCCAGTTGTGTAAAGTTTTTATTTTCAAGGCAAAAAGAATTCCTTATATTTGTCACATTCATCTTATTTCAGAATGGATCTCTTAAAGATTTTACATGTACTTCCATATATGTATTATTTGTTTGAGAACATTATATGTAGCCCTAGCCAAAGCACTCATTATACCTTATACACATTATATACATTCAAATTTAAGAAATTCAAAATTATATCAAAAAATTTTAAATGAAAACAAAAAGCAGATTGTGTTGATAATTTAACCTGCCCAGAACTGTGATATGGAGCCCAATTCTTATATTCTACTCTCTCAAAAGCCTTAGCACCATCAAGAGAAAGTAAGAATAAAATTTGCTTCAATAGCTTACTAAAATAGACTCATTCTTCATCTCACCCCTAATCATATACTGATTAGAGCCAAATTCAAACTACTCTAGCACTAGACTCCCAAAGACCAGTCAGGAAAATGGGCAGTCCCCTCTATGAGGATAAAGTGGCTAAAATTCTTCAAATGAGATTTTCATTGTCCATGGTTTAGAATTCAGGACCCTAGTAAATAAGTTCAATCATCCTACTCACACCAACTCCACTACTATTTTAGCCCTATCAGCAGGTTGATCCAGATATGCTCTCTTGAGGTCTATTCCTCCAAACCTAAGCTTCTTTTTAACAGTGCCCCACAGTCTTATTGTTAGAATGTAGAGAAGCAGTTGTTTTGAACATCTCAGTTTAAGAGTAAGTGGCAAAAAATCGTATCTATTAGCATATTGCTAAAACATTAGATATAGAGATATAAACTATATTAGTATAAAAGGCTTAGAACTTCCAATCTGTTCCTCATTTTATTAAGCATGCTTGGTTTCTACAAAGAATCTCATTTTATAAAAAATTCATGATGCAAGCCTTTGCTTTGCAGTATGACAATACTCCCAAAGAAATAACTATACAGTTTTGAGGACTGTGACCCCTTTCATTCTTTCTGATTTTGAGGATGTTGCCACCCCAAACAGACTAGAAAATGAAGTGAAGAATTGAAATAAATCCCAAGACTTAAAAATAGTACAAGCAAGGGGAGGTCACTTTAGCAAACCTAACTCAAGAACGTATGACTAATTAATTGGACTATTCTGGAGTTGTGATGATAAAAATACAAATCCATCACTTAATCTCAGAGATGGCTACATTACACTTCTTTCCAATGAAATTGGCAAGAATACTTAATGTTCTAACTCAGTCTAAAGTTTTCTCTTACCCAGCAGGGGAAGACATTTTCCCTCTACTCCAAATTTGTTCTAGCTCTAACTTTCCCAATACCAAATGAGTTAAATACTATGAAGTTTCATGCACACAAGATGCTGCTTTTGTCTCTGCATCTGGTGTCTTTGCTCAGATTGTCTTTTGCATGTTATCTTGTGAAATAAAAATAATTTCCCCACCCCAGGCCCAAGACAATTGCTTAGTATGAAGAAAAATCCCAATATGACAAATCTAAGTATATGTAAGAACTAAAGTTTGTGTGTATTTTAATTTGTTGCAGAAATATTAAGAACTGGTATTACCAATTCAAGAAGTGTACCTTAATACTGAGCATGCTGTAACTTTTAAGAAATTCTATTGAGGTTGATCAGAAAAACACCTTAATTTTAGTATCATTTCAGGCACTACTGTACATATATTACAAGCTCTGTGATGCTGTTCCTGTTTTTTTTGAAATTTGTAAACCTCTCCTCTGAAGATCACAGACAACTTCAGAGCCATATGCTTTCTATCCTTGTCTTTTTACACAGTGTATTCATGCATCTTCTTCAGCTGGAAGAGATATGTTTTCAAATTTCAGTGGTAAGCAAAAGCTCTTCTGGTAATCTCTATCTCAAATGTTATTTTATGTCTAATGAGAAGTAAGATTACAAAGATAAGAGTAGTAAATTGCAGATGATCTTAAAATGTTGGCAAATATGATTAGGATATCCTTCCTAAGACAGAGACCTCACTTCTCTTCATTCATTCAGAAATATGAAGCAGACATAATTCCTTCCTTTATAAATCATATAATCTAGTGAAAATAATCACACAAAAATATAAAACTATATCTATGAAAATGAAGAAGATACATAGTGATAGAAGAGTAAAAAAGAGAAATTTGAATTACATAGGAAGGTTGAGGAAAGCATCCTTAAGTAATTAACATTTGAGATGATATCTGAAGGATGGCTAATACTTAACTAAATAAAGAAGACACTAAGGAAAGTGTATAAGGTCCTAAAAGAAGACCACTATGGCTAGAGAAGATAAACTAAAGAGAGATATCATTCAAGAGGAGCTTGGGAAAAAAGATTTATGCCTTGTAGGTCAAGTTCAGAATTTGGTATTTGTCTCAAGAGCTATGAGAAACCACTGAAGGACTTTAAGAAACAGAGAAAGGGGTGGAGTATGAGGAAGGGAGAAGATAACCAACCATATGATTAGAATTATATTTTTAAAAATATTCTTCTAGTTGTATGTAAAGACAAATTTAGAGATGAAAAGAATAAGTGATGTAGACAAGTTACCTGGTTTTTGCAGTATGTAAAACAGGAATGACTACAGAATGTATTAGCATAGTTGCAATAAAATTGGAGACAAATAAACAGATCCCAGAGAAAACAGAAGCTAAAAAGACTTGAAAATAGATGGCTGGTAGATAAGTTTTAAGGAGATGTTTTAAAAAGACAGGTTTCTGACTTGAGCCATTATATTGAGTTCCATTTCCTGAGATGGAGAACACTGGAACAGGAACCAGTTTTCATGAGAAAGACCATGAGTTAAGAGTTATCAAGTGTGAATTTTAAGAAGTCACTGAGAGTAGCAGCATCAAAGGAATGGTCTTTTATGAAGATTAATTAAGCATAGGTTTGCAGGGTGAATTGAGGATGGTAATAATGGAAACAATAAAAATAGATAGAAGACTACTGTAACAATCTAAGTGCCAGATATCAAACTAGAAAGAGCAGGTTAAATAAGTAAGTAAAACTAATGAAAAAAATTTCATTATAAATTAAAATGTGAATGCATTTAGTAGATGATTTGCAAAGAGGAAGGGAGAATGGACTATTTAGACAAAGATCAATTGGAAATTAATTCTTCCTTTTCCTTTGGAATAGGATTATCTTATGGGAGAAATGGAATTCTAAAGTGCTTTACTGGATAATAGCCAATTTAAATTTTAGCAAATTAAAATGTAAAGCATATTTTAAGCATAGGGTGTGGTTTAAAGGCCAACAGAAAAATTTCGATCCATTCAGTAAAGTCTTTGTCTGCTGCTTCTGCTTTCTAGGTTATCACCTTACTCATCTCTTCTTTTCTCCTTCCCGTCACTAACAAGTCACTTCTGATGACTACACTGCCTTCTAACTACAGATGAACTCAGAAACAGAAGCAAACAAAATGTGTTTACCCAGTGCATCTATGAAAGATCTACTGAATATTTGTTATGGTATGAAATTATTCATATATTTTTAAATTTAAAAAACTCTGACTTCTAGGAAATTTACGGGAAAGGTAATCTCTCTGATTTAAAAAAAAAAGAACAAGATATGACAAACTTCATTTTTCTTACTTTTATGGTTCCATGTGAAACAGTGATGCCTATATCTATGACAGCCACCTTGCAGTCATAGAGGCAGGCCTTGAAGTCAAAGCCAGAATGCTGAAGATGTTGGAGATGAAAGATTGAAAGAACATAGGTGCATAGTCATGGCATTAAATTTTTAAGCCCTAGAATGTTTCATTTCAAATTACTTGTTTTGTAAGATGATAAGTCTCCTTTTTTAAGTAATTTTAGTTGCTGCTTCCGTAAGTACCCTAACAACTTGATTCATCTGAAAAAGTGCTTTCTATTACCTCTCTACAAATCTCAACCTTCTTCTAGTGATATTTTTACCACTAACTATTGAGTAATAACCCAAATTACTTATAGATTATTTAAAAACAACTATCTTTAATTCACATAAAATATTTGGTTCATAAGAGTATGAACATATGCAGAAGGCATATTACAAAACCATAACTTATACAGTTAAAAATAATCCAGTAAATTTATTTAACACTAAAAACTTAGTTTCTAAATCTCTTATGAATTATCATTACAAAAACACATTCTGATGGCATATGTCTATATCTGCTTTAGCAATAAAGGTATGGAAGATTTGTTTGAATTATATTAACATCTTATTTTTTTAATATTTTATTTATTTATTTATGAGAGACAGAGAGAGAGACAGAGAGAGAGAGAGAGAGAGAGAGGCAGAAACAAAGGCAGAGGGAGAAGCAGGCTCCATGCAGGGATCCTGATGTGGGACTCGATTCCGGGACTCCAGGATCATGTCCTCGGCCAAAGGCAGGTGCTAAACCGCTGAGCCACCCAGGGATCTCTAAGTTAATATCTTAAAGTCCAGTTATTGGTAAATATAGACCAATAACACTACCAATGAAACTGATTTACTATATTGTAGGTTTAATAAAACATCCACAAAAGGCTAAATTAAAAAATAATGGTATTTAAATTTTGTTAACTAATAATTTAAAAAATTAAACAAGAAGCTATTGAAGGCAAAGATTAATGCAAAATACATTGAAATCCACGGGGCACCTGGTGGCTCACTTGGTTAAGTATCTACCTTCATCTCAGGTCATGATCCCAGTGGGATTGAGCCCCGCATCCTATTGGGGGAGTGCTCAGCAGGGAGTCTGCTTCTCCCTGTCCCTCTGTTGCTCCTCCTGCCTGTGCTCTCTCTCTCTCAAATAAATAAAATCTTTAAAAAATACAATAAAATCCAGACATCTGAGCAAATAAACAGCAATCACAGATGAAACAATTCAACAAGATGAAATCACAGAAAGCTGAAGCCATACTCAAATTTATAACACACAAGTTAGTTTGCTTATCAACACTGACACATAATTTGCACAATTTGCAACTGATAATGATAATAGAAGACACTAACTTTGAACCTGGATTAAGCAAAATGTTACTACTTCCCCTGCGAATAAAAAGAAAATTATATCTATCTCATTATTATAACTATGTTAAAAATATATACATTAAAGAAGTTTATATTCATTTGCTATTTTTAAAATTTCATCAATAAACTATCTGTGAAAATGTGTTCTCTTGTCATTTAAGAACCTATATGATATTCTCTATTTTGCCTATTGGCCTACAAAACCTAAAATATTACCATGCGGCCCTTTTCACAAAACGTTTGCCACTCCTTCATTTAGTGAAAATGCCTGAAAACCCCATTTGGTAAAACTAAACAAACAAACAGAAAACCAACAGTTTAAACTCCTTAGCATCCTGCACAAAGCCTTTTTGACTTAACTGCTTTCTTTTTTTGTGGCAGGTTCTTCCCAACTTGGACTTGTACTCTAGCATATACATATGCATGAACAAATAATAAGATATGAAAAACCTAATGTTGATAGAGTCACATTATATAAAAATTACATAAAGCAAAATTTTGGATTCAAAGGGTGTAATAGTTTCCCTATTGGTATTGTAAAAAATTACCACAAATAGAGTGTCTTAAAACAATCTAAATTGATTTTCTCACAGCTCTAGAGGTCAGCAGTCTGAGATGACTGTCATGGAGCTAAAATCAAGGTGTCTGCAGCATCAGTTCCTTCTGGAGTCTCCAGGAGGGAACCCTTTTCTTGCCCTTTTCAGCTTTACAGGCTGTCAGCTTCCTTGGCTTGTGGCTGCATCATTCCAATCTCTTCCACTGTCATATTGCCTTCTACTCATTCTTATCCCCATCTCCTTATCTAAAGACCCTTTTGGCCATACTGACCCAATTCAGATATTCCAGGATAATCTCCCCATTTTAAGATTCTTTCCTTAATGACAGCTCCATAGTTTTTTTACTCATATATAGTAACATTCTCAGGGATTAGAACATGGACATCTTGGGAGGGCCTATTATTCAGTCTACCACATAGGACAATTGTTTTGAATAGATAAAACTATTTTCTAGATAACTAATATTTTATCCTCTTACTGACAAAATCTTCTTGTTAGTTAAATTATGTTGAATGGATATGTTTTTGAAAATAATAACAACTTCATGAGTTTTTATGTATTTGTCTTTCTTAATAAATTAGAGTTAACCCTCTATATATTATTTACTGCGTAACATATGATTGTCACCAGAGTCTGCTAGAAAATTTCGCCTAGATTAAATGGTCCCATCCTAGTTTGTTTTTGTTTTTTTTTTTTTTTTTTGTATAGAGCTTTCCTCTATTCACTCATGAATAAATGAAACTTTTCATAGTTTCTGTATTTCTCTTCCTATTGTCTATCCCAATGATGTTCAGTATTGTGTCCCTGGACCAACAGCATCAACTGGAAATTGTTAAAAATATAAATTCTCAGGAACCAATTCAGACCTGCTGAATCCGAAATTCTGGGGTTGGTATCTCAAGTTTCTGATAGTCCTAGAGATACAAAGAACCGCTGGTATATCAAATATATTTCCTGCAACTACATCTGTTTGTAGTAAAACTTCTGCTCTTTGTACTTTGTTGTCTGTAATCGATTGGGGGATTGAGAATTAGATAAATACCCTAGCTTTAACTATCTTCAATATGAGATCACAGAGGCTCTGAGTAAAACCTAGGAGTTTCTTGTGTGAGTAGAATCCATAAACTTTTATAAATAAATCATTAACTGTCAATTTTAGTTACTTTGAATATTTTACTGATTTCTGCCTCCTCCGTTAAGGCATTCATAGACAATATTTTGTATATTTCACTAAATTCCATGAAGAATTACAAAACTGAAGAGATGAAGTTAAAGAAATTCTACAAATTTTCCAAAAAATTTCCAAGTTCATGAAATTATTTTTTTAAATAAAAATGAGTCCTCAAATAGATGTCCAAAGACATACATTCCTGTATTTATTCAAATGTTATTAAATATTTTAAACTCTCAATTATTTTATCCTAAGAGAAAAAGGCCAAACTGAAAGTATCTCATCCTAAAGTGTGTCACATTTTTGGAAAATGACGTATTATAGACAGACAAATAGTTAAATATTTTGTAATTGCATTGTTTCATGACTATAGCAGCAACTACAGAAAAGAAGTTATAAACGCTGAACTCTGGTTCTGGATACTATTAAAGAGAATGAATTATGTTGGTTAGACTAAATATTTTGAGAAGCACATTATTGCATTAATATAATAATTCTGTTTCCTTGCCTCTCAGAGAAAGAACTCTGGAAGCACATATTCCATACAAATCATTAATATCTACAGTAGAAGTAAGACCCAGTTATCCACAATGGAATTGATATGATCATTCACTGGCTTCTGTTTCTTCCTTGTCTCTCTTCTTCTATTGTTTACCAGCATCTTCAAATAAACTATTTGCACTCATATCCTTGTCCTCGTGTCCATTTCTGGGGAAAGCCAATCTAAAGTATCACATAATTTGGGCACAAAATAAATTGCAATTTTGAAGTTTAAAGTATGGCCTTTAAATGAATCAGTCTTTAAAACAGTGCCACTGTAAGAGATAAAATAGAAGTAAGGCTATATAGAATGAGGATTGAGGTATGACAACACTGGAGTGAAACTGAGCAAAAAATAAATTTCAGTTGAATTTAAAAGAAAAAGACTGTTTCAATGAGCAAGTCCTTTAGACAATAAAAGAAAATATTCTTGGCACAGTGGTAGTAGTCCTATTGCTTGAGGCATTTAATTCTAGATACAACAATGTGTTGTAAATAATAATGCCAAATGGCAGTAGATGGACATGATAACCTAATAGGTCTTTTCTGGCTCTAATATCTATGATTGTATGATTCAATTCAAATACAGTAGTTTACTGTATCTCAAGTGTGTAATACACTTCAATTGTGAAGTGCTACAATTTCAATACTAATATGTTTGAAGTGACAGACATGTCACCTAAGTACCTAGTAGAGTTGTTTGACATGCTACAGAAAACAAACCTTCCCCTTGAGGATATGTCTCTATATATCTCCATCAGACAGATTTTATACCCATAAGCAGATATTGTTCATTAACAAGACACATATTAAATCTTTTAAAGCCCATGTGTGTGAAATTATTCCACAAAAAAAAAAATTATCAGGGTCTTCCTACTTTCATGGGAAATAATATTAATCTGAGCCGAGACACTGATCAAAAAGCATGCAGATCATTGCACTTTCAAGGGAAGTCTGTCTCCATCAACATCAAAATCACTGAACTGAGAAATCTACAGTGTCTAAATGACATTGAGAGTTTTGCTGTCATGTCTCTATTTCGTGATACAACACGTGGCTAGCTCTGAAACATGGCAGGTATGCCATTCCTACTTGAAAGAAAGAAAAGAAAGTTCTTTAGTAATATTTTTTATTTAGTCCACATATTATTGCTTTTTTCTTTTTTTTATTATGATATGTAATTCTTGAATTTACAGGTGACCTCCTGACTACAAATGAAGACAAAGAGAAAAGAATAGTGGTTCAATTGCATGAGCTCCATTTTCATATGTGAAACTTCCTTTGAATGAAGTTGGACCTCCCATTTCAGATTATGGGAAATGGGTCCATTGACAAAGCAACTTCAGAGAAGGCAGGATATATATGGCAATGTTTCCCTATTAACACCAACCTGTTTAATGTCAACCTATTTCACTATTAATATTCCAGAGTATTTAGAAAGAATACAATTGAAATGTACTATGCTTGTCAGATGAATAGGTTTACTTGTTAAACTTTCACTTGAACAAGATCTTTCACAGAAATAAATGAGTTAATGAGTCTCCACTGGCTAACACAGGAATGTTACTTCAGGCTACACTGAATATATCCTAATGTCTAGTTACATGTACAGGCAGGAAGAAGAAGTTCCAAATCTCTTCAAAGAAAGGAAGTGCAACAGTTATAAAACATGATTATGATTTTGTTGACCCTTCTCTCCTAAAGAAGTGGGGTCCTTATCTCCTTTCCATGAATCTGAGTGAGCTAATGACCAATCACCTCATCCAGGAGAACTTAGAAGAAATAATGCTATGTGGCTTCTGCAGCAGTCCTAAAACTGCATTCATCTTCAGTGATGTTGCCAGAACACTCACTCTTACGTCCTGAGGCAACCTGTAAGAAGCCTATCTTAAAGTGTCTATGCTGTAAGGAAGCCCAAGCCATATGGCGAGGCCACATTGTAGGTGTTTAGTCCCAGGTGTGGCCAACTTGAACCATACGAATACAGATACAAGACAAGGGAGTTAAGAAATCTCCAGGTTATTCTAGCTTCCAGTCTTTCAACCTTTCTAGCTAAGGCCCCAGAAACTGTGGAAATGAGACAATCCATCTTTATTATGCCTTTCCTGAATTCCTGACCTACACAATAGTGAGCATAATAAAATGGTTGCTGTTCTATATTACTAAGTTGGAGGAAGTTAGCTATGGAGGAAAAAAAAAACAAACTGAAAAACAGATGAGAATCAAAAGGAAGGGAGAAAATTGGAAAGAGTAGAAGAGGAAAGAAAAAAGCAAAAAAAAAAAAAAGAAGGAAGATGAAGGAAGGAAAAGAGTGAAGACAGAAGGGAAGAATGGGGAGGGAGAAAAAGGGAAGGAAGGAGGTGTGGAGGAACAGAAGGAGCAGCCTGTTTTGAAGTATTGTTAAACCAGGACTTCTTTATGTTTAGCACAAATGGTAGTCATGGAGAATTTCTATTATATGATTTAGTCTTGCCTGCCTCAGAGAGACTATTCAACTTAAATACAGATTCACTGATTAATCAAATAGGGATTCTAAAAAATGGGGGGGGGAGGAGAAAGAATTCCCTTTATTGGGGCGACAGCTTTAGATTGAATAACGTACATTAACTATAGAGTGATTTTAAAAAGTAGCAAAACTAAAGATAAAAGAAAAGTGTCAATGCAGGCACAGATTATTTCTTCTACATAAGCAGAGTCATGATTAGAACTTAAATTTTTAAATAGGTTCATATCATCAGAGTCAAGGAAACTCCAAGCAAGACATATTGTAACAGCACTCCAACTGACTTTTTAAAAATATTTTGTTTATTAATTTATGAGGGAAATAGAGAGAAGGCAGAGACACAGCAGCGGGAGAAGCAGGCTCTTCGCAGGGAGCCCGATGTGGGACTTGATGCAGGAGTTCTGGGATCATACCCTGAGCCAAAGGCAGACGCTCAACTGCTGTACCACCCAGGTGTCCCAAACTGATCTTAATGGTTAACCTTTTCAAGCTTATGCACCCCTTGCTTGCTAACTTAAGTCCTTATTTTATAGCAGAACTAACTTAACTTTCCTTGAGATTAGGAGACCACCACCACTTCATTGAGGAATTAAAGACCAAGCTTTCCCAGAACACAAGGCGTGATTACATTATATTACATTCAAAACCCAAGTTGCCACCTTCCTAAATAAAGCAACCTTTCCTTTCACATACCACTTGTCTCTCAAGTATTGATTTTCAGCAGAGAGCAGCTAAATCTGAGTTTGGAACTAGTTCTCTGTCCAATAATAATATGATAGAGGATATTTCTTGTTGACCACAAGTCCGTCAATGTAACATGATAATCAATGTAGTAGATTATCAACTATTGTATAACTCATTACTTTATAGAGATTAATTGGTGGTAATTATTCACAAACTACACTGCTTTACTTATTTCAAGAAATTTGCAATAAGTTTTCTATTATAAAAAAATTCCTTAAAAACTCTGATGAAATAAATATATTTAGTCTTTGTCCCTATTCGTAGGTAAGAGGTCTAAAAATTCTTGGATTTCCTGAGTAATAGCAATGTCTTTTGAAACATTGGTTCCAAACAAATATCTCTGAGTTTATGTTATTGAGTTTACTTAGGTTGACTTAGAGGGGTTCTTAGATCCCTCAGGATAGGGCTGGTGATTAGAGGATTGGAACTTTCGGCCCCACCTCTGGGAAAGTAGGAGTAGGATGAGAAAATATGCTCTGTTGAAAAAACTGTTGAATAATGAGATTAGCTAAGCTTCAGGGTTGGTGAAAACATCAAAGAGCTTTAGAGGATAGTGTGCCCAAAGAGAATTTGGAGGTTTTGTGCCTCTCTCATTCTCCATACCCTGTCCTATGCATCTCTTTCATCTGGCTGTTCCTGAGTTGAATCCTTCATAATAAATCACTAAATGCAAATAAACTGTTTTCCTGAGTTCTGTGAGCCATTCCAACAGAATCTGGAACCTGAGGAGGGGCTCTTGGGAACTCCCAGTTTATAACCAATTGGCCAGAAGTATCAGTGACAACCTGGAACTGGAGATTGGCATCTGGTAGAGGCAGTCTTATGGGACTACACCGTTAATATGTGGGGTCTACACTAACTCTACTAAGGAGTTAGTGTCAAAATTGAATGGACTTTGTGGAACACTAAATTGGTAGCAGAGAATCAGTTGTTGGTGTTGGAGAACACTCCAGAAAAAAAAAACAAGAACAAATCACTGGCCAGCCTTTCAGTTCTATGAAAGTCTATTTTACATCTCATCATTTACGGGAACCGAATTCTCCCAGGGACCTACCAAAAACTTACCTAAAGCATGGGGTTCTATGCTTAATTTCAACCTGAAGAAAAATTTCCCAAATGTTTAAGTTTCTGTAACTTGGCGACTCCCATTAAGGTTTTCTTATCCCTTCCATAAAAATAAATGGATTTGTAATCAGGGCTTCCTCATTTCAATAATTTATTCAGCTTTAGCTCTCTCATACTTTAGAAAAACACCAGATGTTTCAAGAAACTGTACTGAAGGTGAAAGAAGTTAAAGAAAGAGAGATTACCAGTGAACTGGGACACAGATTTAGCAAGAGGCAATTTTGACCACTTGGAGGATAAGTGGTGCCAGGTCTTAAAGTAGTTGATTCTCTGTGTATTAGGTAGTTAAAATCTATTAACCACTTTTGGGGACCTCTTCCTCCCTAAGAGGTTAACTCTCATTCTTCCTTTTCTTTTTGTTCTAGTCTGTGCTTATGTGCTTCCTTCTTGAATGCTTATTTCTCTCCCTGTCTCCTAATCCAGTCTCACTGTTCCAGATCTAGGATGCACTTCCACTCTTTCCTATATCTCTATGTCCCTCCATTAAGTTTTACCCATTCTGTTGTACATATTGATAGCATACATCTCTCATCCTTAATCACAAAATTGGCGACAGGACTTTTTACTATTACTTTTAAATGTTTAAAAAGAAGCATTTATGTGAATTTTCACTCCTCCTTCAAAAATATTTTCATATCTCTGACATACCTTTATTTTTTCATCAAGCTATTCAGCTATTGCAGGCCATAACCATATAACTTTTCTTATGGAAAATTCCAAACATTTCAAAGAAAAGAGAACTGAATGAACTCCCTTATATTCATCACCCAGATCTATTTGGCTAGACATCTTAGGATTTTCGAGCCTAAGAGAACCTTAATTTTAATAAGCCTATTACAGAGATTTTTGATGACTCATCATTTAAAACAAAAAATGGTAATTCTCTAAATTGTGGATTTTCAACTATGTTTAACCCATGTTCTCTTTGGAAAATCAAACAAACACATAAACAACTTATATCTGCCTTAATACCCAACTGGAATGCTATTTGACATTTTAAAATAAATTTAATTTTAATTATAATGAAATTATCAAATATGCTATTCCAAATTATATATAATTTGGAAACTCCCCTTCTCAAATGTCCCTCACTTTATTCTTCTTCTCTGACAGGTAACTCACCTTTAATTTCACTTGAAATTCAAAATTACTATTTTGAACATTTATTTCAAATGGCTTTTTAAAAATAATATTTTAATAAGATAGTAAAAATGCTTAAATTCTGACTTTCTAAGAACTCCCAACAACTTTAAGAGGGAAAAAGGCAGGCACTTTGTAGCTATTTGTAGCTAATACAAGTAGACAAGTATGTTAATGCTACCATTGTCCAATGTCCATTGAGGGTGCTCTGAATAGGTTCCAAAGAGTATAGAGGTCATATGACAAACCAACACTAATAATTCTAGGTTTTTTAACTGTGGATCTATATCTTAAAATTAAGTGCATATTACAGACATAAGTCATTGTTCTCTCCTCAGTAGATCATTTTTCTGCTCTGACTTTATTTTAGCATGAAATAAAAGATTAACTTACAGTAGCAGCCATAGATAAAAATAAAATCCTGTAAGATGTTTCTTGACCAAAATAAATAGGGGTCAAGGGCAATTTATTCCATAAGAGTCTTCTATAATTATTGGCAGCTTAATTACTTCTTTGGTTCTCTTCAAAATTGCTGGTGTTAGAATGACCTTTCTAGTGAAAGTGAAAGGAGCTCTGACCTTCTTTTCGATTAAGCTTGCCTTCTCATTGGAGACTTACCATTAAAAGAGAGTTTGCAAAGTCGGGGCTTACCACATTCCAACAGATATGCCACTCAAAGGATTTGTTGAAAGTTCCTAAACTTTTAAATATGAATAGTGACATATTAGCAAAGAACCTTTTACTTCAGGTTTCTTCTTATCAAATAACATCTATTTTCGAAGTTTTTTGCTACAGAGAACAAAACATTTGACAAATATTTAGGGTAGAAAGTGGTACCTTCCTGTGGAGTATAACGCGGAGGTCAGGGTCACAACAATTGACTTTAAATTTTCCCATAATGGTTTTTAATAATATCTTGAGATTCAGTATAATATCAAGGGCTTTGCAAAGTAGTCCTTTATAAAATGTTATTTGGATAATGTAAAATAATTTGTTCATTGTTTAAGCCTAAATTTTTGTCTTTATTCAGTAAAGTGCCTACTGCCCTGCAGTTTTCAACAACCCTAACACCTGACAATCTCCTAGGTATGATTTAGAATGAAGGTCAACATGCTGGCTACTAATAAGAGCCAGTATTTGGTTACCATTAGTCCAGGAACAATAGAAAATACAAATGGGAAATCCCTGCTATCAATAGAGTGCAGACTTATCTTAATCTTGCTATTCCAGTACCTAAACTCTCTTTTTAGTCATGGAGAACATTATCCCTCTGGTTATGGAAAAAAAAAGGAGGGGGGGTTAGACAAATTATTTTCCCTCAGTCGTAGAAAGCCAGGGCACCACACATGACTTAATTTTGCTAACTGGAATGATCCTTTTCGGAATCTTAAAAATAAACAAAGGTAAAGAAACTGTTAGAATTATTCATAACAATTCATAACATTGATCCTGAAAAGCAGTCTTCAGCAAAGTGAATTATTTCTATCCAGTTCTCTCATACCCGTATGAAAACAGCTCAGTTCAACTCATTTCAAAAGAATCAGTGCATTCTAGTGGGTTAAATTTCATGAATTCTCCATCTAGATTATATAATTTAATCATATACATCCAGTCTATTCTTTTTCCTCAACGTAGTTACACTTGTTACTAAATAGCTACGCCAGCAGTCTCAAAGTGTGGTTTTCTGACCCCTTGAAGATCCTATTTATTAGATCTATAATATCAGAGTTATTTTCATAATGACACTAAAATATTCTTTTCCTTTTTTGCTCTTATTCTCTCACAAATTTACAGTCTTCTTTCCAGTAAAATAAAGAATGTATAAGTATCCAATAGTCTTCTAAATTAGACATAAAAAAGATTTGCAGATAACTTTAAAAAATCAACTTTTTTGAAAATATATCTTCTATAAAAATTAGGTTATTTATGTTACCATGTAATGAGTTTATATTGCCACTTAATGAATCAATAAAAAATAATTCATTTAGTTTTAAGTTCTAATCCTATAAATATTAATCAGTATAACTCAAAGAATCAAAAACTCCTTAAAATCACAGTATTTGCAAACTATAACTATAATCAGTTTGAACTATGAAGAATAATTGATTATTGGTTAAATGGAGAAATTAACCACAGTTAAATTAAAACAAACAAAGCAACAGTAACTAAGTAATATTGGTTTTCTCAGTAAACAAATGTGGACAGATAAATAGATGGCTCCTATGGTCTTTTTTTTTTTTCTAATTTATTACTGAGAGAATAACATAATAGGCTTAAAGGATTTATTTTTCTAAACAGCAATCTATACCATTTGGGAACGTGCCTATTTTATTCACATTTAATTTCAGGTACCTCCCTCATTCTATACCTACTTAAAATATTACTTGATCTTTCCAGAAAATCATTTCACAGAAAATAGGCAAGTATACAATAAAGATGCACAGTGTAAATCATATTTACTTAAAATCTCTTTTATCAAGCACTTCTATTAAATTGTTTAATTGGCTATGTTACTATAGAAATAAGAGAAAAAGGACACCTGTGGACATATTGGAGGAGTCAGAGATACAAAGTAACCTAGTAAAAAAACAATGAATACCAACATATTTTCAAGCCTGAGGTATATTGTAAATCCTTCATGACATATATTGAATAAGCAACAATAACAATATAACAAGACTTTCTATTGTAACAATTATTGAATATGTCTAAAGTATAGTAACACTAAAATTTGGCATTTTTAAAATTTGTTACAGATAATAGGTTTGCCAAGTACTTGTATGCTAGGTAGTTTCAACCTAAAACAAATTAGTATAAGTTGTTTTCTTTCTTAACTATAATAACTTAAATTCTGAACACTATATTTAAAATAAAATTAACTAGCATAAAATCATGGAAATTTATAAAAGTACTTTGAGGATAAAAAAATAAGATAATCTTTCACCCTATTCCTACCCATGTCTAATTCCCTGAGTAATAGTTGGCTGTACATACTTTAAAAACTTTATCTGCATTTATATCATAATCAGATGCACAAATTTAGATAGGTGGTAGTTAAGAATTGAGTTTTTGTTTGTTTGCTTATAAAAAAGTGGATATTTGATAAATTATAATTGAACTTCATCTTTCTTTAAAGGACATCATGAACATCTTTTCAGGTTAACAGGTAAAGCTTTCATTCTTTGGTTTAACAGCACTTAATTTCAGAGCATGGCTGCACCATGCTATACTCTTATTTCCCTATTAATGGATGATCAGATGGTTACAGTTTTTTATCACTACATACGAAGCCACAATGAATCCTATTGATACATTTTTATCAATTGATTTTATTTCCTTACAATAGATTTCCCAAGTTGAATTGGTCAAGTCTTAAAAGTTTTTTTTGTATTTAATGTTGACAGATATTAGTAATTCCATTTCCACTGAGATCACAATCATTTAGATTGTGACCAATGTACAAGAGCACTAGTTTACTTGTATTCTTGCCTGTGAATGGTGTTATCACTATTTTACATTTTTGCCCATCTTTTGGACAAATACCTTTTTTTATTGCTTTAATTTGCATTGGCAGTGAGGTTGAGTATCTTGCTAATTTTTCAACTGACATTTTTGTGTGTGTGAATAATCTTTTCCTTTGGACTATTATTTTCTTATAAAACTATGGGAATACATTTAAATGATAACTTATTAACCTTTATCTGCCATATATCAGAAATATCTTTTATATTCTCTTATTTTCTGTTGATAATTCTCCTTCAATATAATTTATTTATAATTTATAATTCCTGTACTGCTCAAGAATATCTTGTTGCATTAACTAATTTTTCTAATGCCTTCATTATTTTATTTTAGTATTTTAATTTTATTTTACATTTATGGATATACAATGATATAGAAAATGTATATAAATATATAAAATAACAATAATATTAGGACTTAACACTCCACCTGAAGAGATGTGAAGAAATGCCTATTCCTGCACATGAGATGACATTATACAAATATTAATTCTTCTGAAGTTAATAATAAACATAATTCAACTCTAGTCAGAATTCCGGAAGAGTCTGTACTTTTATATTGGGGAAGGGGTTGTTTTGAAAACTGGTTAGAGTGATTTAAAAATTCATATCAAGTTTAAATATTTCAAATAAGCAATTTTCATAAAAATATAAGAGCAAATTGCCATCATATGATTTTGTAAGGATTAACTTCTGAGCTATGTGTAAGGGAGTTTTGCTTAGTTTTTTTCCACCATGATATATTACCAATGATGAGACCTTTGGTAAGTACTAAAAAGTGTTCAATATTTAGAATAATAATGAATTAATGTGCGTGCCTACGTGGTTCAGTCGGTTCAGTGTCTGCCTTCCACTCAGGTTGTGATCTCAAGGTCCTGGGACTGAGCCCCACGTAGGGCTCTCTGCTCAGTGGAGAGTCTGCTTCTCCCTCTCCCTCTGTGCTCTCTCTCAAGTAAATAAATAAAAACTTAAAAAAAAAAAGAATGAATGAAACAACAGAGACGAGTCATCAAATATCCTTCCCCTTTTACTACATGTCCTTCCTTTACTACCATTTGTTCTTTTCTCTTTTCTCAGATTAAGGACTATAATAGTTTATTCTGTAGAAATTTGCAGAGAATGGTATTATACTACAGGGTAAGAAAATAATTTCAAATGGGGGTTTATATATTAAATTTGTTCCTAACTATTTTCTAAATAAGATGTAATTAATGATCAATTCACTAATTTTGTTCCTGTGTCTATTTCTTTGAGAGAAGTTCCTAGAATGAGGAATGAAAATGAATAAGTCAACAATGAAACATACTAAAGCTTGAAAGCCATTTTTTATGGCTATTATCAACTTATATTGTCATCTGCAGTTTTTCCTCCAAAATTTTTCACTGAGGCCTCACCAATATTAGGATTAAAAATTAGTTTAAGAAAACTTTCCATAAGAAATTGCAAACATTCATTATCTCCTAGGATAGAATTAATCAGCTGAGAAGAGATGAGAGGGCTCATTTTTTTCTTTTAGAGAGAGAGAGATTGTGAGATGGTGGAGGGAGGGACAGATGGAAGAGGGAGAGAATCTTAAGCAGGCTCCATGCCCAGCATGGAATCAGACACAGGGCTCAACCTCAAATCCTTAGATCATGAGAGTCAAATGCCTAACCGATTGAGCCACCCAGCACCCTAAGAAAGGTACATTTTTACCTTTGAATTTTATTTTATTTTTTTAAGATTTTTTTTTTAAATTTTTATTTATTTATGATAGTCACACAGAGAGAGAGAGGCAGAGACATAGGCAGAGGGAGAAGCAGGCTCCATGCACCGGGAGCCCGACGTGGGATTCGATCCTGGGTCTCCAGGATCACGCCCTGGGCCAAAGGCAGGCACTAAACCACTGCGCCACCCAGGGATCCCTACCTTTGAATTTTAAATGATATCAATGTATTAACTTTTAAAAATTATATTTAAATTAAATTTTAAATGTTATGGTAACTTAGGAAGAGGAATATGTTATCTGATGGCTCTTTTAAATTAATATTTTAATTATCAGGTGGATTTTTAACATGTGTGTCTCATCTTCTTAGATTGTTTTTCTTCTAGGCTCAGTTTGGAAACTATTGTTTTATTATTCAGTTCTTCATAAACTAAAGCTATTCAATCTTGTCATATTAATTAACGTTTGTTAATGTTTGTTATCTAGCCTCTGGATTTGGTTTAAATTTTTATCATACTAATTTTTTATATATGGTTAAATCATTTTTTCCTTTATTTGTATTAATTTTATATTTAGAATATAGTTTTCTTTACCAACATTAGGTAATAACTTCCATTTTCTTCCCATTTTGTTTGTTTGTATCCACTTTGTATGTACTTGTATAATCCACTCAGAATTCACATGCTATGACACGGGAATCTAAAAGCCTATTGTTGTGATTTTTTTATTCAGCCAGCTATTTCAGCATCATTTATTAAGTAACTATTTCCACTCTGATTAACTACATACTATAAAGTCATGTATGCTAGTTCAAGATTGTTCTGTTCTAATGTATCTGCTAATTCAAATACAAGTTGTTAACTATTTTAAATATGTTGGGTTTCACAGTTTACTTCTATATCATGATAAAATCCCCTTGTTTGTTAGATATACCTAGCATAGTTTTATTATTTTAGCCATTCACATAAATTTACAATTATATTCTTAATCATCACCTTCTCCTCATATAATTCTCCCCTCTTCCAAACTGGTGTTTGTTTGTTTTTTTTTTTAGCAAAACCTCAAAATCTGAAGACAGTCAAGGTTAAAACATTTACCTCCATTTCCTTGATAAATTATTTTAGAAGTAACTGACATTGTAAATATAGTCAGTTTCCAAGTATATATCTAGCATATATTTCTAGTGTATATTACTGAGGTTGAGGACTTAATATACTTTAAAAAAACTAGATATTTAAAACAGTTAAATTGTGATATGAATAATAGTAAAGATAATAGCTTACTATATTTTTGTATATGTTATTTTAAACAATATTTATAAAATCCTCAGAAATTTTTGCCTACTTTAAATGAAGAAATGAGCTCTGAGAAGTGACTTCTGGATAGAATTAATAATTTATAAATTGCAAAACCCAGTAATTCAAACTTTATTTTCCTAGACTATAGTGTGCTAACAAGATACACAGTTACTAAGTCTATCTCCTTACTTCAAACAAGACTCTTCAATAAACATTAACTTTCTGTTTTATCCATAGAGTTTCCATTTAATAGGACAGGAAGGATGTATATACATGAGATCTGGGTGGAACCACATTCAAGTTAATGGAAATAAACATGAAAACTTGAAAATCACATCAGCTTTTGCAGAAATGTTTGGCTTGATGGGTTAGGAATCACAGAAACAATCTTTTTTATTACAAGCTGGTATTATTTTAACATATTGATTTCAGTTGTTCCCAAACAAATAATTTGATAAAATACTCACTTAATTGCTCTTACTATTAATTTACTTTTAAGGTCCTTCTGCCATGTGGCATTGAAAAGCACAACAGATCTCTCCAATTATAAAAAAAAAAAAGTTTATTGGTGCATAGCAAGTGTAAACCACTAGGGTCCCTGGCAACAGTAACATGGCAAATTAAACCAAAACCACATGCAAGTCAAAGTGAATCACTGGTCAATGAGCATTTAGGAAGGGATGCCAAGCAAATAAACAGTCAGCCCATTAGTTAGTTATTGCCAGCACTAAATGAATAAAACTCTTGAGAAAAAATCATGGCAGGGTGGTGACAATCTGTGTTAGGTTTGTTGAGTCCTGTGGAAATGGCTGAAATGTTCACATGGCTGCTGTGAAACAGAGGAATGCAGGTACAGTGGCCAGGCTTAAAGATGCCTCTTATTTGAGACCCGCTGATGAGCTCCAGTCACTTAACGGCATCCTAAAAAACAGCTGGCACCTAACCTTCAAATATTGATTTAGTGTTTACAAATCTGGTTCAGTTTCTAGGCAAACAGCTTATATAAACATAGTGTGCCATCTGGTTTTATAGCTCAAGTGTTTCAACTACACTTTTCCCCAGGCGTAGGGATTATGATTAATTTGAGCAATTTATACTATCCTTCACTTCTTATAAGGTACTTTAGGATTGGCTTATATCAGATGCAAATTTTGGGCTCTGGGAGCATGAGATTTTTCAGTTAATTGTTATTATCAAGAAATCACTGCCACTTATTTATGTGGCTCCAGTAAGAAGGTGCGAAGTCTAAACCCTCTTGAGCATAAATTTACAGGGCAAGAAGGAAGTGGATTTTACAGGCAGTGTGTACTTTTGTTATGCCACATTTACCACACATTAAAGGCAAATATGGGAAAAGGAGAGGTTTTGAGGAGACAAACACGTTTTGGACCTTCTGCAAACAGCCATAGTGGCTCTAAGGATGGTAGCCAAGCACAGTCTAACAGATTTTACGTGGACCACAAAGTGTATGGAATTCAGGCAGTAAAAAGCACTGTCATTAAACCTTGCATTCTTTCCTCACTAATCTGACTTGCCTGTAACACTGTCCTCCCAAGGTGGCTTGGTGATCAAAATTAAACAAGCTGTGCCTTTGCTCTACCGTTAAACTATTAAGAGACATAATGAGTAGGTAAGGTGAAGCAGGTTTTATTCTTTTTTCTCAAAAGACCCTCTACACAAAAATACATTCATACTTGGTATGGGCACAAGAGTACAATTTATTTATGCTATTGAACTTTAGGTGCACTTCCTACATAATCAACATGATTTTTCACTTTTCTCTTTATTTTTCCTACTTTAATTTTTTGTGTTCTGTTGATATTCCACCATAATTTTTTTGGAACAGTGTAAATTATAAATAATTGTATGATAACATTTCAATGGTTCTCACAAAATCACCTCACCTTTCCTCCTGATAATGCTACACTTTTGATATTTGATGGTATGTATCTACTAGTTTGTAGAAAGAGTAAAAAAGTGGAAGGGAAATTCTTCTGAATCAAGTTAATTTGTTTACTGTATTTTTTACTTTATTTATAATGTGAGACCAATTGGTTACTTAGATCAGAAAAAAACTCAAGAAAAATCACAGTTCTCTTTGAAGAGAATAAATACAGATATTTTATCAGATAATTATATATCATCAGAATTACCAAATAAGCAGTAAGAAGCTCATCGTTTTTTGATAAATTTTAATGCCGTTACCTTTAATAATTGTTTATTTAAATTCCCATTAGCTAATGTACATTGTAATATTAATTTCAGGTGTGCCATATAGTGATTCAACAGTTCCATACAACACCTGATGCTCATCACAAGTCCACTCCTTAATCCCCATCACCTACCTAACACATCCCCCCAACCCACCTCCCCACTGGTTTGCTCTCTATAGTTAAGAGTCTGTTTCTTGGTTTGCCTCTTTCTCTCACTGTTTTTCCTTTGTTCATTTGTTTGGTTTCTTTTTTTTTTTAAAGATTTTATTTATTTATGAGAGATACAGAGAGAATGCGGCAGAGACGTAGGCAGAGGTGAGAAGCAGGCTCCATGCAGAAAGCCCAATGTGGGACTCGATCCCTGGACTCCAGGATCATGCCCTGAGCTGAAGGCAGACGCTTAACCGCTAAGCCACCCAGGCATCCCCATTTGTTTGGTTTCTTAAGTTCCACATATAAGTGAAATGGTATTTGTCTTTTTCTGACTGAATTATTTTGCTGCAAATAGAAACAAAAACGAAAATAAATAATTAGGACTTCATCAAAATAAGAAGCTTTTGCACAACAAAGGAAACAACAAAATTAAAAGGCTACCTAGAAATGGCAGAAGCTATTTGCAAATAACATAACTGATAAAGGGTTAGTATCCAAAATATATAAAGAACTTATAAAAACTCAACAACCAAAAAGATGAATAACCCAATCAAAAAATGGGCATAAGATATCAACATTTTTCCAAAGAAGACATCAAAAGGGCCAACAGACGCATGAAAAAATGCTCAATATCACTCATCATCAGGGAAATGCAAATTGAAACTATCACCTCAAAAAAAAAGAAAGAAAAAAAGAAAGAAACTATCACCTCAAACCTGTCAGGATGGCTAAAGTTAACATTACAAAAAATAACAGGTGTTGGTGAGGAGGTGGAGAAAAGGGAACCCTCTTGCACAACTGGTGGGAATGCAAAATGGTGCAGCCACTCTGGAAAACAGTATGGAGGTTCCTCAAAAAAGTTAAAAGCAGAACTACCCTATGATCCAGCAATTACACTACCAAGTATTTATTCAAAGAATACAAAAATACTATTTCAAAACAATACATACACCCTGTTTATAGCAGCATTATCTACAAAAGCCTAATTATGGAAATAGCCCAAGTTAACAGACTAAGGAATGGATAAAGAAGATGTGGCATATATATTATATTATATTATATTATATTATATTATATTATATTATATTATACTATATTATATTATATATTATATTATATTATATGTATTATATGTATTATATGTATTATATGTATTATAATATATATATATATATATATATACACACCACAATGGGATATTACTCAGCTATAAAAAAGAATGAAATCTTGTCATTACCCTTAATAGTTCTAATGAATTACTTTTTCTTTTAAAACTAGAAAAGTTGAGACACAACTAATAGCCATATACTTGTAGGTATTCTCCTCAAACAGTATGCACTTCCCAAAAAGGACTTTTATACAAGGATGCTGTCAGCCAAGATATTTCTCCAACTGCCCATCAACACATAACAGAAATTTAATAAAAATAAAATCATTCCATATAATTTGACTACTGTATGTCTTAAGACATGTTTGATTTATGAAAGTTAATTATATGACTACAAGTGCAATGATGCAGTCATTCAATCGTATGTTCACGATTAATAATGTGTTTGAATTTTGGAATTGAAGTGCTGTTTAGATACCACCTCACACCAGTGAGAATGGGGAACATTAACAAGGCAGGAAACCACAAATGTTGGAGAGGATGTGGAGAAAAGGGAACCCTCTTACACTGTTGGTGGGAATGTGAAATGGTGCAGCCACTCTGGAAAACTGTGTGGAGGGTCCGCAAAGAGTTAAAAATAGATCTGCCCTACGACCCAGCAATTGCACTGTTGGGGATTTACCCCAAAGGTACAGATGCAATGAAACACCGGGACACCTGCACCCTGATGTTTATAGCAGCAATGTCCACAATAGCCAAACTGTGGAAGGAGCCTCGGTGTCCATCGAAAGATGAATGGATAAAGAAGATGTGGTCTATATATACGATGAAATATTACTCAGCCATTAGAAATGACAAATACCCACCATTTGCTTCAACGTGGATGGAACTGGAGGGTATTATGCTGAGTGAAATACGTTGATCGGAGAAGGACAAACATTATATGTTCTCATTCATTTGGGGAATATAAATAATAGTGAAAGGGAATAGAAGAGAAGGGAGAAGAAATGTGTGGGAAATATCAGAAAGGGAGACAGAACATAAAGACTCCTAACTCTGGGAAATGAACTAGGGGTGGTGGAAGGGGAGGAGGGCGGGGGGTAGGGGTGAATGGGTGACGGGTACTGAGAGGGGCACTTGACGGGATGAGCACTGGGTGTTATTCTGTAAGTTAGCAAATTGAACACCAATAAAAAATAAATTTATTATTAAAAATAATAATAAAAAAATAAAGTAGAATTGGGGAGAAGTCCGGGTTAGGAGGTAGTTATAAGACAGTGTGATATGTGAGATGTCAGCGTTAAGCCAGGGGGTGGCTTCCCAACTCAGCCCTGGGGGAAGGTTCAAAAAAAGCTTCCCAGAGGAAGTGATACAGATGCCAACTCACACAGGAAAAGTGAATGTTAGCCAATAAGAAGAAAACAGACATGGGATTTCTAGGCAGAGAAAGTCGCACGTGCAACAGTGCAGAGAACTGGGATATTCAATGAGGCTAAAGGTGAGTAAGGTCCAATACAATGACAGATGAGATTAGAAAGAAACCCAGGGTCTGAAGGGCCACTGAAATGCTTTAAATAGGATATAATAAAATTTGTGCTTCAAAAAGCACATTTTAGAAGAGTAGAGGTAGGAAGCTTGGTAACAGAGACCATTAGGAAAGTGATTACAGTAATCATAGTAATCTATATTGCCTAAAATTATCAGAGTCCAAGAAAATACTACAGGTATTTTCCAATGCCCTCCTAGAACTTTTGAACTGATATCTGAGTTGGGACAAGTGATAAAAATCAGAGAAGGAAAGAGCCAGGCATAAAGAACACTGCACGTTTAAGTGCCAGACTCATTTACTCTCAGGGTCCACATTGTGGCTGATACTCAACCACTGCTTCTTCCAAGTCCTAGGGTTAGTCAATTAACCTCCATCTCTATGTATTCCCCAAAACAGGTGCTATATTCCTATGTATCCTTGGACAGAGCATGGAAAATCCAAGCATGGTGGGATTTAAAAAAAGAAAACCTGAGGAGAATAAAAAATAATAATGATAGTATAAAAGCCACAGCATTTAGACATTAAAGAGCTTGCCAAGTATAAAGTTGGGGCCCTATCTTTGATGTCTCACCAATGATTAGTAGTGTTAGCTAGAACACTTTTACCTTGTCCCTACCTTATAATGGCAAGGCGTGTTAGTTAAAATATTTTGGTTCTGAAAAAGTCATTTCATTTGGTAAAATTTAGTTAATTGGAAATAAATTATCTTAGACTGTGCCTATAGACTATTCTTGTTTTCTTTTTGGCTTCTGCCTCCCATACCAGACTGCCATCCATCACTACACTACCTTGCCTTCGATACACACATACGTAAATGGTGTCCTAAGCTGCCATACGTTCCATCTCTTTTTTAAGCAATCATTAGCCCCTGTGCATCCTCTGGAGTCCTGTATTCTCTGGGTGAGACTACTTTTACATTAGGTTCTGTAATATGATATCCAAAGAGTTCAAGGAATCCTTTTTTGCCATTGTAATCACCTCCATTATCACACTCCTACTACTCTCTATGCCCACAGGGTGCTGATTCATGTTCCTGAATTTCTCTTCTTTTACTATTGCATTTTCTTGAGCAATATTTAGAAGCTTCCTCTGGTAGGGACTGTTTTTGGCCTCACCTATCCCTTTTCCTCACAGGTTCACTCATCCTCCAGCTGTTGGCAGTACTCAATACTTTACCTTCTCCACAGCATTCTCCCAGCTGAGGGAAGGATCCTTGGAAGGTTAAACCTTCCCTTCCCCTCATAGCCAAGGCCTGATGCATATAGGTTGCAAAAGGTCCTAAATCCCAGCCCATTACCTGAAGGCAGGCCAACTTTGCTGTGCAATTTATGCATTAGCAAGAGGCTAGACTTTACCTGAGGCCACATCCTTACTCTATTCTTTCTCGTTTCTTTCCTTGTTTTCTCTAAAAAACTCTCCCACTTAAAATCATGTATCAAAGCCGTCTCACCTCGTGCTTCTACAGAAACTGACCCAAGGCATCTCATATCAGAGCAGACCTTATCATTGTCATTTTCTCCTATTGTTTTAGTTAGGTTCTTCTGCAGGCGCCTCTGCCCATGTAGAGGCAGTGACAAAAATTTTAATGTCTCTAGAAACACCTTCATGAGTAATTTTAGATGTTGAGAATCAGGCTGTCTGCCTCTGTGTTCTAAAAGTATGTCCCAATCTTTATCTGCTTACTAAATTATCAAACTTTCATTGCTGAAAGCATTGCCCTCAGTTAATTTTCCTCTAACTCCTAGGCATTTTATAGAGCTCTGGTGACCAACATAACTGGAGTTCATGTACAACCTTCATTTACTGAGCCCCTATAAGTTACTGCTCATCAATACTAGACTAATTGTTTTACTTACATGGACATGGTTAACCATACAAAGATTCTATGTGATCTAAAGCACCGTAACTGGCACTTAAAGATGAGAAAATAAAGAATCAGAAAAGTGATAATACTCATAAGTAAATGTAGAAGTCAGGATTCTAAAGCCCAGGTTCTTAGCCCATGGGCTGACCTGTCCAAGTCTCTTCTAACCCAACTATCTGCTCCACCCACTAATCCCTAGTAAGAGAATAGTACCATGCTTTAGAGTGGGAGTACAGTGTAGCAGTTAAAGCAGGGGACTCATTGCCCCTGAATTTAACTTCTGGTTCTCCCACAACAAATGCTGTGTGATATTGGTTAACTAGTTATAAAAGCCTCAGTTTCCTCCTCTCTAAAACGGGATAACAGTAATACCTACTTCAGCAGCTATCAGGAAGGTTAAATGAATTGATGTATCTGAAGTTCTTAGTTCAGTGTTTGGCACATAGCAAGTGCTCAACCCCATGTTATCATCATCATTTCTCTTTATAAAGCCCATTTCAGATTTTTTTTGGTTATAATTTTATTTTGTAGATAATTTCTTTCTGTTTCTGTCCTTCATCAACAGTAATGAATTCTACTTTCACATTTGGTTTGCATTTCATTTTTGCTGTTTCTCTGTCCCAGGTATCATGGGTGTAATATTTATTCCACTTGGAATAAGACCTACCCCCTTCAACCTCAATTCTTCAATATTCTTCTTCAGATTGAGCCAGATCCATACATTTTCTTCCCTGAACTTTCCCATCTCCAGAGCAGCCAGCAGAGGCAGTGGGGGTCCCAGGTCTTCCATTATTTTGCCTGCTCAAGTTGCCATTCCAGTCTTATTCTCAACATGGAATTATCTCTATACACATTTTCTGCCCCGTAACACTTATCAAAAATCCATACAGAAATTATTAAGAAGTTTCTCAAGAAAGTTCAAATTTTTTGAGACTACTTTTTTAAGCCACCTTTCCCACTTGACTTCAGAGCCAACTCCTCTCTATTGCCAATGCTTAGCAGGCATTGGTTGGTTGCCTTACTCGTTAGATAGGGGAGAATTAAGCTACTCGACAAGTAATGCCACAGTAATCTCTATTTATTCTTTGATTTCTCAAGCCCTCTCTTCTCAGTCTAAGCCTTTTGGTTTAGCAAAGCAAAAGTAATTTTCCAGGCTTGGCCAAATCTTCTTTCTTTGTGTCTGTGCTGTGAAAAGTAAACATCTTTAACTTACAGCCAAAGAAATAACAAGTTACTTTGAATTTTTTTTTCACCTTGGGACCTGTTTGATGAGGTCTTCTTATGGAGAAAAAATATATAAATTTACCTGGAGAGTTTTTTTTTTTTTTTTAACCTGGAAAGTTCTTAAGGGAAGTTCAGGCATAGTGCAGACTTAGTTTTTCTTTTTGTCATGAATGTTCAATAAGTATTTGTTTCCATCTTGCAACTCCAGGAAAATACCATGCAAGAGTTATGGAGTGCTTCTGTATTTTTTCTTCAGGCTTCACATCTAAACTACACCTAAGGAAATTGCTCTTTTGGCTTTCCATGTTAGATGCTGATTCTTTTCATATAGTAAAAGCAGTAGACAATGGAATAAAGGGAAGCAGCACAATTTCAGCACCTGTGCTTTGGAATTCCCCAAGAAATTTGTGCTTGGAATTCCCTGTGGAAACCTTAGGATACTTCTACCTAGGAGTGTTTTCTAGTTGGACAACACAAGATTGTTTTCCTCTCTTCGGTGACATTTTAAAATCTCCTTTAGGAGTATAAGTTTACATTTTATTGTCATCTGCCTGGCAGCAGGCAGTGCAGGTGGCAAATGGTGTCAAAGGGAAATTTTGACATCTGAGTTAATTAGTAGATGGCAGTTTGGAGTGTTGTCAAGCTGCCAGTAGGACGATAGGTGCTTGGGTAGAAGTATGCAAAGATGTTCTCTAAGGATCAAAATATTTGTATTTCTCACATTACTTTGATTTTCTTTGTAAGAGCATCTATACCTTAGGGAAATGTGTTAAAATTAATTGGTAATGTTACTTCTAATCATAGATGACTGGCATTTTCACAATATCCACACAATTTTTCACTGTCTTATCAACTTTTCATGTGTGAGGATTTGTTAGAACAGAATTTACATACTGCTTCAAAGATTTTCATATTATCCAATAGGTCTTTTAAGAGAGAAAAAGGCCCCTTTTTTTCTTGATTTGCATTGGGTTATAATTTTGAATCAGGAAATACAATTTTCTATCTTGTCTAGAATTTTTTTTTCTCTCTTTGAAGTCTCCTCCACTTACCCCAGGCTTTCAATACAATATTCCCATTAGATACTATTGCTAAAAGAAAAAAAAAATAGTTCTAATGTATCTTCCTTTAAGTTTCCTCAGCTAGTTAAATGGATGGATGGATAGTTAGATCCTTAGGTAGGTAGATAGAATATAGCTAGATATACTTCATAAATAGAATTCAAGTTTCCCAATGTTTCTTGCTTTTTGTGAATAAATGAAAACATTATGAAAGAAATTGGCCATTTTGACAAAAATTTTAAGTGACTTCGTACTATAATTGATCTTGATATTTATCTATACTAGCAATTAAGAGGTTATTTAGAATAAACTAAAAGGCAGACCATGTTATTCATTACTCCTATCAGAGACATAAAATCTGCATTAGAACTGCCATAGAGGGATGCCTGGATTGCTCAGCGGTTAGAGTCTACCTTTGGCTCAGGGAGTGATCCCAGTCCTGGAAGAGAGTCCCGCATTGGGCTCCCTGTGAGGAGCCTGCTTCTCCCTCTGCCTATGTCTCTGCCTCTCTTTGTGTCTCATGAATAAATAAATAAAGTCTTAAAAAAAACTGCCACGGATCCTCAAACTATTTAAATAGTATCTATACTCTTTCAGTAATATTTTCTGTGTAGACCATGGATTTAAACTCTTCAGGCTATTAAACTTGCAACATGATAAGAAATCCATCCTATAATCATTCATTTCAGATATTTCACACAATAGTATATAACACATAATTAACTCTGACCAGTTATTACATATTTTAGATTGCTAAATATTTTTAAATTAATGTTAATTTGTTCAATATAGAGATAATTGAAATTAAAAATTAAAATGAAATAATATTAATACTTTTCATATTTTTATCCCATATACCAAGGTAGTAGCTAACATTATAAAATTTAAATAAAATATATTTTGGGGAAAAAGTTTTTGTATCTTAAAATTAAATTATGTATTTATATCTTAGAACTCAGCTCCCCACTAAATCATTTTATAACATCTTTGAGGCTTTCAGTTATATTGAGACTGAGATATACAGCTTGCACACATAAATGGCAATATAAAATAACCAATATTTATTGAGTTTCTATTCTAGGGTGTTACCATACTGAACCTTGGCCCTAAGAAATAAAAGGCACAGTCATCTCAAGTAGTTCAATTTATTTAAGGGGAATTGGAAAAGAAAACAGACTACTAAAATACACTGCAATAAATATTATGATAAAGATGTGCTCCAGAACCTATGGGAAGTCTAATTTAGTCATCTCAAAAGAGATGATATCAGAACTGTATTTTAGACAGTGGTAAGAACAATGCTACCAAAATATATTAAATGCTTATTAAAGCAATTCATATGTATTTTCTCATGCTATCTTTTCACGCTATCATCACATTAAGAAAAATGTAATGAGATACAGGTGTTATCCTCATTTCATAAATAAAACATAATAAACAGGTCTGAACTAGTCAGCAGCAGTGCTGGAGGAGGATCTCAGGTGTAGCTGATTGTCCTTGCAGGTGCCTCTCTGATAGTAACTCTACAAAGAAATCAATACAACTAAAGCACAGGGTGGAAAACATGGAGTATTTGGAGAAGTTCAGATCACTTAAAATGAATGGACGGACTCTTGGAAAAAAAGAGGGAATAGGGTAGGGGAATGAGGAGAGAGGGCCAGAACAGCACAAAGAAAGTCTAATCAGTCATGGTCAGGAAACTGAATTTTATTCCACAAGCTATGAAGAACGAGGGAAGATGTTAAGCCTTGGAGTATTAAGATCACAGATGTTCTTTTGATCAATAACTGTCAGCAAAAAATAGGGAATCATGGAATAGAGAATTAAGAATCTAAGTTGATCTTCAGATATTTGGATTGGGAGGGTGCTGGGAAGTGGTGATGTCGTTCAAAGACAGGAAACATAGTAATTTGGAGGGGAGGCAAAGAGTCTGATTTGGAAATAGAGTTTGTTACTTATTTAGGTGGAGGCGGATGTAAAGCACATTTGCTTATGTTGATATAATGTGCTGAGAGTGTATTAAGAATAAGTGTTTTAGGTGAAATAGGTGAAAGGGATTAAGAGTACACTTATGGTGAGCAGAGTGATGAACAGAATTGTTGAATCACTATATTATGCACCTGAAACTCATATACACTGTGCATTAATTATACTGGAATTAAGATTTTAAAAATAAGTAACACCAGATAAAACCTTAAAAAGAATAAATGTTTTAAAAATATTGGAACTATTTTAATACAAAAATAGCAAATTTTGGAAACTACATCTTCTCGAATTGAGCAGAAAACATAGTGGATGTCTAAGATTACCTCTGTTTGGGAGAAAATCCCTGTAGGAGAAGAATCAAGGGGGTAGTTTGACAAGTAAACCCTCTACTTGGAGTTCCTTTATGAACCTAATGATTTGTTGCATCAATTACTGTCTTTCTATGCTATTCAAATGTACAGACTCAAGGTATAGATTTGCAGAAATAAGTAAAGCAGGAAATCAGTTGAAACTATAAAACTTTAGTACATTTTATTTACTTTTGTATGTTATATACATATTATTGATATTTATTATATTGTGCATTTTGCTAAATTACTGACTATAAATTATATTTAAAGGATTGATTTTAAACCCAGAAATTGGAACTGGCTATGACCATAACCTATGTGGCTTATGTATTAAGATCCAACTCAACATACGTTCAATGAGGGTATACAGTGGGCTGTTTTTAAGGAGCTGACAGTATTTTAAAACCCTTTTTGTTAAACTTCAATATGCATATAATTTACGTGGAGAGTTGGTTAAAATACAGTTTCCCTATTCAGTAGGTCTGAGTTGAGACTTGAGATTACATTTTACTCTCATAATCCTAGGTGCTGTCACAGTTGTTGATGTTACTTTGTGAAGAGCAAAGTTTTAGAGAAAATCAACAGGTCTCTAACTTAACATAGTACCATTTGTTTTGTTTCTTTTTAAAGATTTTACTTCTTTATTCATGAGAGAGAGAGAGAGAGAGAGAGAGAGAGAGGCAGAGACACAGGCAGAGGGAGAAGAAGGCTTCCTGCAAGGAGCCCGATGTGGGACTCAATCCCAAATCCCAGGATCATGCCCTGAGCCAAGGCAGATGCTCAACAGCTGAGCCACCCAGGTGTCCCAACATAGTACCATTTGAAGGTGGTATTAGCAGAATGAACAAAACACAATGAAAGCACCAAATTACAGATTACATTTCTTAGGTCTAGGCTCATGCTTTGAAATGGGACATTTGCACTTACGTAGAAACCAGCGAATGGCTATTGACAGACTGCTTGGTTATCCTCAGAATGTGTTTCAGATCTTAGCAAGAGAAGCACCCTGTTCTGTTTAAAAATCAGATTTGAAAAAAATACACATCTAAGAAGTAGCAGTTCCATAATCTGTGGCAAGAGGAACTAATAATTATAAAATATAAACTCAAAATTATTTTGGTGCTGAATCTCTAAAATCAATGGAGCTAATTTGAGGAATAAAGGACAGCATAAGAAAGGATGAGACAGATTCCTAGAAGTTTATTTATTGAAGTAAATGTATCTTAATTCCAAATCGAAAATAAAAGGATTTGTGGACAAATCTAAGAATTGCCATGTGGTAAAGGTTTCATTCTTTTCTTCTTCTTCTTTTTTTTTTTTTTTTTTTTGTAGTAATGAAATGGAAAGAAGCAAAAAGAGAGGGTATGCTGTGTTTTAAAGGCCAGGCTGCAAGTAGAAAGAGACATGGTGAGAGAGCCTCTGGGTTCTCTGGCCTCTGTTGGCTTGCGGGGGGCAGTGTTGCAAGAAAATGAATTAAAGGTAATTAACCCAGCAGTAGCTTTCACATAAAGGATAATTCACGTAAACTGGAAATAGCTGGAAGTGGAGCCAGCTTTGATAAACTATGTGTAGGCCTCTAGCGCTCCAGTGGAAAGAAATCATGAGGAGAATTGAATCATGATGGTAAAGCAGAAGCTATTCAATAACCCTCCAAAATACTATCTTTGCAAATTGGCTTCTACTCTAATTCTCAATTTTTGCTCACTTAAAAATATATAGTAATCATTTTCTAATCAATCTTAGCAAAATCATACATATGTCGTATATACACACATGTACACACACACAAACACATGCGAGCACAGGGTTTATTCTATTTTTGTTGCTTCTAAATCACTTTTTTTTTTAACTGTAACATGGAGGGTCAGAAGCACAGATGCTGGGTCTGTTTAAAATGGCCTAGAAAGCAAAGCACATGCTTTAATCTGATGTCTAGGATGCATTTTAAAAAATTGGATTGAAAAGGATTAGATTAGATTAGACCTCCTGGATTTAAAAATGTTAAAGCTCCATTTATGCTTTAACATAATCTCTTTCTACTCTCTGGAGCCATCAAGCAGAATGCAGTCTTGGGTAGCTTTTTTATTATTATTAAATTTTAGACCTTTTTTTAACATCCCACTCTCATATTTGTAATAAAAAGAAATCCTCAGAGGCTGAGCTAAAAGTTCTTTTGACCTGCTGCTAAAGGGAAGGGTGGGTATGTATGTCTTCTGACTTTAACAATGACTTTTAGTGTTTGTGCACACACACAGACACACATATGAATATAAATAACTAATTTTTAATTCCAAACAACAGTGAATGCTTTTAAGTACTGTGCATTTTTATAAATTTATAGTTTCTAGTATTAAAATTCATCATAAAGCTTAAATACAAAACCTTTATAAGATTTTGTATACTGTACCCCGATTTGACAGTCATTAATTCCAATCTCTGTAAATAAAAAAAGACATCTGTACACCATTTTCTTTTTTTTCCAAAGATTTTTAATTTATTTATTCATGAGAGACACACACAGAGAGAGAGAGGCAGAGGGAGAAGCAGGCTCCATGCAGGGAGCCCAACGTGGGACTCGATCCCAGGTCTCCAGGATCAGGCCCTGGGCTGAAGGTGGCGCTAAACCGCTGAGCCACCTGGGGTGCCCTGTAAACCATTTTCAAAGCTACTGATCTTCATGAATCATAAAATAGAAAATACAATTATATCTGAAATTATATAAAATCTTCTGAGGTGGAAAGTTGGAAAATCTTTGTATGAGCAACATAGAATTCCTTTAGAAGGCTTTTTTTAATTTCTTAATATTTAATTTGTGCCTCTCATACATAAAACGGCAGAGAATGACTTGTAAAAACTAAGTTTTGTTGCCACTGCACTTGGGTCACACGTCTCAAAATTACTATGATTACAAATGACCAATTATATTCACTTAGCATCAAAGATGTAAAATTTATAGCTCATCCCACGTTAAAGGTTTTCGTTGTCAGACATAAGCAACACTATATCTAACCAAAAAGTCCTGAGGATATTGACAAACTTTTTTTTAAAGATTTTTATTCATGAGAGACAGAGAGAGGCAGAGATACAAGCAGTGGGAGAAGCAGGCTCCATGCAGGGAGCCCGACATGGGACTTGATCCCAGGTCTCCAGGATCAGGCCCTGGGCTGAAAGGCAGTGCTAAACCACTGAGCCACCCCGGCTGCCCAACAAACTTTGTAAACTAAATGAATTATTGTTTAAGCAAATTATTTTTAACTAAAATTTTAAAGTTTAAAATTTTTAAAGTTGGAATATGAGCAATCTTAGCAAAAGAAATTAGTCTCCTTATTGTCTTCCATGTGAACTTTGATAACCATTTGGTGTAAGGTACCATAGCACTGCCTTAAATCCATACAAAAAGCAATCATGTTCATAGAGAAGAATCATCAAGAACAGTAAAATTGAGAATGAAATGAGATTTTTTTTTCTTTTAGGAAATTCTAAAATCCACTTGGTTTCACCTCATGAAGTCTCTTTTGGGATTTTGGTAAAAACTTTATTATTTGAAGAAAAAGGAGAATCATATTCAATATTTCCTTCTCAATTTAATTAGAATCCACTGGTGTCTTGATCAGTTAAATTTAATTTTTAGGAAATAGACAAAATCTATCACTAAATTTAATTTTTAGGAAATAGACAAAATCTATCACTTATCCTTCCTTTTCCATAAAATTTGTGCCGGCGGGTAATGAAATAGTTAATGACAGAAAGTTTCTTTTTACAGAAGTATTCCAGTTGGGACTCCTGGGTGGCTTAGCGGTTGATCATCTGCCTTTGGCTCAGGGCGTGATCCTGGAGTTCCAGGAGAGTCCTATATTGGGCTCCCTGCAAGGAGCCTGATTCTCCCTCTGCCTGTGTCTTTGCCCCCCGCCCCCCTGAGTTCTCTCATGAATAAATAAATCTTAAAAAAAAAAAGTACTCCAACAAATAAGTGAAGAAGGAATAATAGAATATCTCCATTTTTCAGTTGCTAATGAAAAAAGAGGGAAGATGCATTTAATGATTCCCAATGCTTGCTAACATCCCAAAATGAGAACTTCCAGACATTGTGGTCCTTCTGATAAAATCCACAATATCACAAATGAAGTTCTTTTGCCTTTTTAAAACCTCCAATCTGAATCTGATCTAGCAAATATCGACCCATTTACAGGAAACATATGGGGCAACAGTGCATGTTAAACAATATACTAGAGTCAGCAAGATTCTGACTCTAGGAAACTTTATGACAATACAGTTTCATCAACAAATAAATTGCAAGGAAGTGGCAAATAGAAAGAGAGCAAGAAGGCATGAAAAAGGATGAGAGAAGGAGGATGAGGAAGGGACAAAAGAGAGAGAGCAGAAAGGGAACACCTATGGAAGAAACTTAAGAGCTGCATCAACCCCTTACAAGATACGAACAAATCCATTGTACAAGAAAGCCAGGCATTACATTCTCAGTGAGATATGACAATTGTCAAAGTTAAGGAAGTTGAAAAAAATTATTCTGAGAAGTACTAATTCTTACAAGGCAACAATTTCACAAAGCCACAAGCTATTTTTCAGTCCTTTTGACTCTAGGGAAACAAAAATGGTAATGTGTTTAGTGAGAACCTAAGTTCAGCCAAGTTAGACAGTCTTTCCCCAGCTTCAGAAGAAAAACATGAAGCTCTTACCTATTAGTATGTGATTGTCACTTTTAGAAACCAAACCCTAACAATTCAGTAAACTTGGGCGAACAAATAATACATGTTAGGCATCAGTAATGTTTCATCTAGCAACTAAGTATGGCCATACGTAGGTTCTTTTTTGAGACAACAGCTTAGCTTTCCACATAATAAACTTCATTATTTTACTTTTATATAATGAAGACCTAATAATAGAAACTATAGCCAGGTTTTAATTCATGAAAAGAAAAAAAAATAGAAAGAAAATGAAAACGCTAAAATATAAATCTAAACTGAGAAAATATGAAAGCTTTAATAGAGAAATATGTTGTAAAAGGAAAGCAAAGTATTAAGATATAATTTGAACAAGATGAAAAAAAAATCTCAACAAAAACAAGGGAGAGAAATCCCAGAGCAATGGGAAATGAAATACTCCCACAACACATTATGCTAAAAGGTACTTATTTCATTTGCAACTTATATTTATATTTTTTAATGTGGAAAAAGACCAGCAAGCAACACATTATGTTAAAAGGTACTTATTTCTTTGTTACTTCTATTTAAAGAGGTAATAGCTTTATTTCAATTACATATAGATTGAGCGTGAATCTGTATCATTAAATTGTACTTTTTTTTTTTTAGCTCAGCAATACACACTTACAAAAAAAACTAAAGTAAAAGGAACTGTAATTATTTTGTGTATTTTGGGTTTTTTTCTAAAGTGTTGAGTTCTAAGGCATTATTTAAATATCAGATTCTTAAAATCTCTGCTTCCAACAGCTTAAGAAGGTCTTTGAATATCTAATTAGATCTCTATCACAGAGACTTACTGCTTTCTCCATTTGACCACAGTGAAATAGGCTAATATTGCAAAGCTCTTAAACATCCTAGGGATAGTACATATTGTTATTTAACTGATTTGTTTAAGGATAAAATTTCCTCTTCATCAGTATTAGAATGGAGGGGGAGTTGTTAGCATGAGATTATATGGACCTATCAGCAAGTTAGAATGGAATTTGCCAATAGCAAAGTCACTCTAGAGTAACTGCAAATATCCTAATTGGAAGATAGTAATAATGTATTCTTAGGTATCCTAAACTTCTTTAAAAAATCATTTTTACACTGCATACATCACTATATGTTGATATATATTCCAACTAATATTGTGGGCTGAAAATGCTAACAATATTTTCTCAGCTTGAACTCCTCATTTCTAGAAAGTAGACTAATAAAATTGAGTATTTCTTTTAGTAGGAGATGGAGTATCGTTTTAAGCAATAACTGTTTCTTTGCAAAATTTCTAATTCTTTTTGTTCATACATTAGCACAATTTTAACTCTGTTCTTTCTGCTTCATTTCTTTTATATATTAGGAGTAGATATTTTACAAAAGGAAACCCCACCACCACCACTTCATCTATTAATTTTATTCTTTATCCACATTAAGGAAACTTCCATATATTTGTTCAGATTTTTTATTTCCTGTCAACAAACATTAGTATTTTAATATTTTGACTTTTATTATCCTTCTTTTATGTCGATTAATTATATTTCATACATTTAATACATTTCTCAAACTGTATTTCTTTTTTTGCTAAAATATTATAAAGCTGTCATTAGTTATTTCTAGACAGAGGTGTCCACAGGGATTTTAATCTTGTATTTGAAGTTTCTTATAGAGAGTATATAGTTGGGTCATATTTTGTTTTCTTTTGTTTTTAATACACTCTGCCAATCCCTGGCTTTTAATTGGTATATTTAGAACAAATTATTGATTTGTTAAGGCTTAAGCCTGCCATTTTTTGTTTTCAGCTCTTTTGTTTTGCTTTTACTGCCTTTCTGTGGAATACCTGAACGGTCTTTAATATTTCATTTTAACTATAGTGTTTCTGAGTATATTCCTTCTTTAGTGGTTGTCCTAGGTATTATACATACATTACACAGTCTACTGGTATCAACATTTTATGGTTTCAAATGAATTAACTCCCCTTAATTTCACTTGTTCTTTTATATTTTTAATGTAATTATCTTAAACAGTTCTTCCTCATAAAGAACCATATCAGACAGTGTTACAATTTTTGCTTAAGCAATCGGACATAATGTAGAAAACTCAAGAGGAGAAATAAAGTTTATTGTATTTACTCATGTTTTTGTTCTCTCCATTGTTCTTTCTTCCTTATTTTTCAAGATTTCTTCCTTTAGCCGTTGTTTTAGGAGAAATCTTCTGGCAACAGTTTTTGTTATTTCTCCTTCATCTAAGAATATCTTGATTTCTCCTTCATTTAAAGATACAGATTTGTGGTGTGACAGTTCTTTTACCTCGGTACTTAAAAGTGTTATGTCACTTCCTTCTTAATGTTCTGGTTTATTTTATTTTATTTTATTTTAAGATTTATTTATTCATGAGAGACACAGAGACAGAGAGAGGGGAAGAGACATAGGCAGAGGGAGAAGCAGGCTTCTCGCAGGGAGCCCAATTCAGGACTCGATCCCAGATCCCGGGATCACAACCTTAGCCAGAAGGCAGGTGCCCAACCAGAGCCACCCAGGAGTCCCAGTGTTCTGGTTTCTGGTAATAAATCCATCGCCAAACTATCTTTCCTCTACTGGTAAAGTTTCATTTCTCTCTTGCTGTTTTTAAATTTTTGTCTTTAGTTTTCAGAAGTCTGACAATGATGTGTCTTGGCATGGATTTATTTGGGTTTATTTTGTTTAAGGTTCAACAAACTTCTTAAATCTGTAGGTTTATGTTATTTGCAATTTGGAGAAGTTCTCAGCCATTTTTTTTTATTTAGTACATCTCACTTTTTTAGCACTTTTTTTAGTACTTTTAAAGGACTCCAATGATATATTAGCTCTTTGCTTAGATCCCCACAGGTCTTTGACAATCTGCTCAATTTTTTTTTCTATTTTCTGTTTTCTATGTCTGTTGTTCATCCTAATAAGTTCCGCTATTCTATTTTCAAGTTCATTGATTCTTTTTTTCTGTCTCCCCCAGAGCTGTTGTGCCCATTATAATTTTTTTTTTGGTTATTATATTTTTTCAGTTCTAAAATTCTCAGTTTCGGGCAGCCCTGGTGGTGCAGCAGTTTGGCGCCGCCTGCAGCCCAGGGCATGATCCTGGAGACCCTGGATTGAGTCCCACATCGGGCTCTCTGTATGATGCCTGCTTCTCCCTCTGCCTGTGTCTCTGCCTCTATCTCTCTGTGTCTCTCATGAATGAATAAAATCTTAAAAAAAAATAAAAATAAAATAAAATTCTCAGTTTCTTCTCTGTATCTTCTATTCCCTTGCTGAAACTTTTATATTTTCATTTGTTTTAAACATGTCTGTAATGGCTTATTGAAGCATTCTTATAATAACTGCTTTAAAATCCTTGTCAGATGATTACAATATTGGCATCATTTCAATTTTGGCATCTGTTGTCTTTTTTCATTCAAATTGAAACTTTCCTGGTTGTTGGTACAAGTAATTTTTTTTAAAGATTTTATTTATTTATTCATGAGAGGCAGAGACACAGGCAGAGGGAGAAGCGGGCACCATGCAGGGAGCCCGATGTGGGACTTGATCCAGGGACTCCAGGATCACGCCCTGGGCTGAAGGCAGGCACCAAACCGCTGAGCCATCCATGGATCCCCTACACGTAATTTTCTATTGAGATCTGGACATTTTGATATATGAAATTCTGAATCTCATTTAAATTTTCTCTCCTCTCAGGACTTTCCGACAATGTTCCTGTCAAAGAAGTGGTAGTCTACCTTATTAACACCTAGTGATATGAAAGTCTAGATTTCCTACTAGTCCTCCATTAATACTACCCTGTCTGGGAGGTGCAGGAGTGTCTCATTACCGCTCTTTGAATGGCCTCTACTGTTACCAAAGATGGCTGGTCTCTTTACTGCTGGATTATAATGAAAGACCTCTGACACTATCCTTCCAGGAAGTGTGAGTGATGGTTCATTACCATGTGTTGAGGGAGAAGTTCAAGTTACTCACCTTGACTTCACTGACACCGGGGATTTAAGGCCTTTCTCTCACCTATGTAGGAGAGTGAAAGTCCAGCTCTCCACTTGTACTTCACTGACAATAGCTCATGGAAGGTTTAGGGTATTTCTTTATAGACTGGCAAAGGTGGGAGTCTAGGTTCCCCATGTGGCCTTTGCCAGTGGAGGTGGGAGTACAACTGCAGTGTTTTCTATGATGCTTAGCTAAAGCAAAGCAGTTATTATCTATAAGTTTTCAGTCTTGCTATGCTGTCCTTTCCTGGCTCTTTTGCTAGGAGAATAGGATTTTCTTTTCTCACTCTTGTTGGCATTTCTAGATTGCCAACTTCTTTGGCACCCAAACTGAAACCTGAACACTTTGGGGAATAAGGAAAAAAGAAATCCACATAACTCATTGCTGTCTCATTGCTCAAGTTTCAAAATCCTTAGCCAGTCTACATACTTCTTTCCACCTTTCAAAATCTTATTTCTGTTTTATGTACTGTCCAGGGTTTTAGCTGTTCTTTGTAGTAGGATTAGGTAAAAGAACACCTATGCCATTTTCCTGGAAATAGAAGTGCCTGATAATAGTTGTATAGACAGTACTTTAATATCATATCAAAGTGATGACCAAACAAATCAAACTTCCAGAACAGTAAGTTTGTTCTGATCAGTTTTTGATAAGTAAGCAGATGTTATGAAAGATACCAGAATAATAAAATGCAGTTTTGAGATAGGCATCTTTTTGTTTGTATACTTGATCTGTATCTTAAAAGATGCATGGCAGCCTAAAATTATTCAACACTTCTAGAACTAATTTTTCACACCTACAAAATAGAAATAGTAATAGCTGCCTAATAGAGTGGTTGTACAAGTTCATAAATAAGAGTTATTATAATCTTAGTATTTGTTTCTCTTTAAAGGCATCTTTTTTTAATATTTTATTCATTTATTCATGAGAGACACACAGAAAGAGGTAGAGACATAGGCAGAGGGAGAAGAAGCAGGCTCCCTATGGGAACCCAATGCGGACTCGAGCCCAGGACCCCGGGATCATGACCTGAGCCAAAGGCAGATGCTCAACCACTGAGCCACCCAAGTGCCCCTAAGTCACCCTTATATAAAATATAAACCTCTCCGTCCCACAGTACTAACTGGCACTGCGCTGCCTTTATATGGTGAAGAAGAATGAAGTTTCTTTAAAAAGTATTTTTTTCTTCCTCGTGCATCAAGGATCAGGTTATAGAAAGCATCTGAATTGTTTAACAAGTAGGATTTACAACAGATGAGCACACTGTAAGCTCTGAGAACACATTTGAAAGTATCTTATATTTTGGCCCATGACTCACTCCTTGACATTAATTCCTCTCTATAAGGGATTAATGTACTCAAGAATCAATATGCTTTCAGACAGATTTTACATCAGTGAGTTTCTTTGCTGGTCAGTATTTTCATTATTAACAACTTATGTCAGCAATATTCCCTATTCATCTAGCAGTATTTGAATTTATTCTCTCATTTTAGTCCTCATTGTTGAACATTACTCTAAAGGTCTTTTATAACTTGATTTACCAAGAAAGAAGATTAGAAATCTATATGAAGACTCAGAAGCCTAAAGAGAGGAGCAATTAAGAAGAATATACTGTGCAGTTCTACTTTCCAAATATAGGAGGTAAATATTTTGAGTTACTCTGTATTTCTTAAGGTTTACATTTAAAATACTATATCCTCAAATACCCCCAAGTTATTCTATCCACATTTGTTTTTAGTCTTTTTTCATCATGATGGACTTCTGTTATTATTTTCTCACTTGCATCTCATGTTCCAATAAATTTGGCCTTATTATAATATGTATTTATATAATCAATATTTAACTACTTTTGCAGTAATCCTGTTTTGTATGTTGTGACACTGTTTTCATATAATGCTTAAGAATGTATGTTCTAGCCTAGGTCTGTGTTTCTAAATGCTGTTAGAGGCAGAGACACAGGCAGAGTTAGAAGCAGGCTCCTCGCAGGGAGCCTGATGTGGGACTCAATCCCCGGGCACCGGGATGACTCACGCCCTGAGCCAAAGACAGACGCTAAAACGCTGAGCCATCCAGGCATCCGGAAATAAGGATTTCTTGAAGTGGCTGACTCTAGCGCTAGGATAAAGAAAGTATGAGATGAGTCTGAAATACATATTTGTTCCAGAAAGTAAGAAAGGGCTCAACAAATTTGAGTGTCAGATGACAAAAATGACACTGGAGTAGCTTGAAAGTTTTAGCACAGGTCAAATCTGGAATAGTTACAGCCTAAAAATGAATAGTGGTAATAATGGATTATAATCCATTAATGGAAAAAGAATCCATGAGTCTACTGAGAGTATATACATATGTAAGCATATATAATACACATGCATATACCTAAATGGGGGAAAATAAGGAAGCTATTTTTTACAGTAGTCTGCTATCTAATATATACAGAAAAAATTATAGGTGTTATGGGCTGAGTTGTATCCTTCCAAAATTCATATACTAACTCTCTAAACCTAAGTACCCCAGAATGTAACTATACTTTGAAATAGGACCTTTAAATAAAATAAGATAAATGAGATAATTAAGTTAAAATGGTATTGTTAGGGTGAGCCCTAATCCAACGACTGGTGTCCTTACAGAAAAGAGATTAGGGCATAGACAACACAGACAGAGGGACAATCATGTGAGGACATGGCAAGGAAGTGTCATCTGCAAGCCAAGGAGAGTGAGGTCTGAGAAAAAACCAAGCCCACCTCCAGAATTGTGAAAAAATAAATTCCTATTGTTTAAGCCACCAAATCTGTGGAATTTTACTATGGCAGCCCTAGGAAACAAATGCAATAGATTTTTTAAAGTCATCATTCAATAGTCCTCATAGTAATAATCTGAGCAAAAATTATCAATGAATACATTGGATTAAAGTTTGATGGTGGACAATATTTACATGGTATTGTTGCATATTCTGCATATTACTTATTAGTTCCAAAAGAAAAAATAGTAACTTTACAGTGAAGAAAGCTGGCAGACACCTCAAGCAAATGATCAATGTTGATATCAGTAATAAAGAGACAAACTGGCTTCAGGTGTTTCCTGATGTAATTCACTGAGAAAGATACGATTATTAGGTATTCAGTACTCTTAACAAAAACATATAACTTGAATTGATCAGTAAGAAACAATCAATTAAATCCAAATTGAGGCATATTTGTAAGCAAATGGCCTATATTTTCCAAAATGACAATGTTATAGAAGAAACAGAAAGTCTAAAATATTTTTGCAAATTAAAGGATTAGTCTACAGACTATAAATATTTTTATGGATAATAGGCAAAATAGGAATTTGAACTATACATTAGGTGCCAGTATTATGTCAGTACTAAAGTTCCTGAACTGATCATCTTTATAAAGATTTATTTATTTATTTTAGAGAGAAAGTGAGCAGGGGTGGGGAAGGACCAAGGGAAAGAAAGAATCTCAAATCGACTCCCCGCTGAGTGCAGAGCCCCACATGATCTCATCTCATGACTCTATGAGAGATCATGACCAGAACTGAAATTAAGTTGAATGCTTAACTGACTGAGCCACCTTGGAGTCCCAAGATTTCATTTTTAAGTAATCTCTATACCCAATGTGGGGCTCAAACTCATGACCCCAAGATCAAGAATCTCATGCTCTACCAACTCAGCCAACCAGCAGCCTTCAAAACTGTAATTATATAGTGATCATATGAAAATACCCTTCCTAGGAGATATCTGTTGAAATATTTAGGGGTAAGGGGGTGTAATGCCTATAAATTGCATTCAATTGGCTAAACAATAAACATTATATATATATATGTATATATATATATCACAATATAATATGTATGTCTATTACATGTATGTATATATACACATATAAACATCTGTTTATAAATATTATTGATAAGTGTGTGTATATATGCATCTATTCAAATATGACAACATTTTAACAACTGGAGAAGCTAAGTGATAGATATTTTTAAGTTTCTTGCATGATGGTTACAACTTTTCTATGCATTTTATTTTTGCAAATTACAAAGTTAAAATTCATGTTCCAGATAGAGAGATTTTGAGTCTAAGTGTTGGTTTTGTCACTTGCGGTATAACATTGGGAAATTTATTTAAATTATTTAAACCTCGGTTTCTAGTTTATAAAGTAAAATAATACAGTACTATTCCTGCAGAATTGTAAGGATTAAAGGAGACAGTACCAATAAATCTCTCATCACCTGGAATCAAATAATCTCTCAAAAAATTAGTTGTTATTAATGTCATCTTGGTGTTTATCCATTGTAAAATAGTTATCCATCAACATCAACCATATAAAATAAAAACTGAAGTTTCTTAAATGTTTATAGTAATTATTATATACATATATATGCATCGAAGTGCTGTTTGCTGTTAGTTGATCAGCTTGAGCTATTATTGAGGACAGGCAGACAGTATACTTAGGCTATAACTCCTTAACATGAGAATCTAGTCAATATCTGGAGTTCCCCAATCTAGTACTAAAGTTTTCTATTATCAAAAAGTAACTGCACATATTCAGCATTTCAAGTAAGTATTTCCTCAAGTAGTTAATATCAAACTAGAGAAAAAAAAGTTGGTGTTTTGATCAGTTAGTTTATCACAGATTATTCTGTGATCTGCCATGCATTTTCTTAAAATCTTTAATTACAACCCGCAGATACTGCAGAACCAGTGTTCTGCAAATAAGCATGATACTCTGGACTATATTAATGAAACCAGAATAGCAATTCACCAAATGGTACAAATAGTAAGGAATAATTCTTGTACTTTATACTAGTAAAGAAACTGAATATACTTCCTTTTTCCTTTGATGATGAAATATTTTGGCAGGAAGCAATATGCACATTAGTTTGTTGAAGTATATAAAAGATTTTGTCTTAGAGAATGGGACTCTCAGTAAAACATTCTTGCTTAGAAAGGGATATGGAATGCACAGACTAGCATCTCTGGTTTAGTCCTTTAACTGGGGAAATAGACCATACCACAAACATTTTGAGCTATTTTAAGGAAAGTAACTATGAAATGAATCTATATTAATATATAAATGATTGTTTCTAAATAATCTCCAAGAATAACATGTTCCTTCCTCCTGGAAGTTAAATTTAACAGACACATATCATAGCCATATTATTATCATTTGCAGCACTTAGTAGGATGCCTTCCACACACCAGGCACTCAACAAATACAGTAAGAATGAGTAAAAACAAATTGGAATTTTGGAATATATAACGAAGTAAGGTGAGAAGTTTACAGAAATAAGAGAAAATTTGTTTAGTGACAGAGGTCGACTGGGAAGACAAGTTCTGTCCAGGAGACTAACCAAGTTCAGCAACTATAATTTTAAATAAATTTTGTCATTTCATGCTTTTCTCCATTCATGAATGTGAGCTTATATAATCTCAACAAAATGTACATTTATTTTGTTCCATGTAGTTCTGAGTTAGGAAGGGCTCTTTTCACTCTCCACTGATATTTTAAGTGTAGTTCACAAAAGAAGACCTAAACAAAACCACATGCGGAAATTGTACATGTCATTAGTAAGAGGAATATTCCTGCTGTTATTGCTGGCAATATGTGAATAATGTATTTATAAATGTAGCTTTAACATACTAAAATGAGTATTCTCTCTTTATATAAAAAATATGCCATACTTATTCCAAGAACGTTCTCAAATTTAATGGTGTTTGACACACATATATTTTAGGTATTAGAATCCTTTTTCCAATTTAGACAAGTCACTTTGTGTTTTTAAAATTTCCTTAAGTATTTTGATAAGAGCCATACTAATTTATGACTCTCATTTCTGCACTTGAAGTCTACTTCATTATTTTATACATAGTAACTTTCAAATAAATGTAGATTATTTTATTTATTGTGTGCAATTTATCTAGCTGTAATGGTTTTTAGTTTTCCATTTACACAATGTTTTAAAAGCTAAGCAGCTACTCTGTATTAATTCACATTGTCTTTGCATATATACATGCAAATGAGGAAATGATGTATATGTGTGTACATGCATATATACATGAAGAGACAGATGAATTAATATTTATGAACATATTTGTAATGATTCAATAAAATACTCAACCCCAGAAAAAAAAGGTTCTATTTTATACTACCCATAAAAGGGATTTTTTGGTTATTGTTCTCATATCAGAACCTGCAGCACTAATTCCCATGGACGTTGTTTTATTAATTGTCTTGAAAACTGTTAGTTTCAAATATCTGGCCATAACCTTAAGTTTCTGCTATCAAGTAGCATATACCACCATTAGAGTCATAAAATAAGAAGTCTTGAGTTTTCACTGGGTTGATCAAAATAAAGGAAAGCTTTCAATCACTGATGTTTTCTTTTTTGAGCTACCAGACTATCTTCCTTAAAAATCCTTTGACAAAGGGATCCCTGGGTGGTGCAGCGGTTTAGCGCCTGCCTTTGGCCCAGGGTGTGATCCTGGAGACCGGGATTGAGTCCCACACCGGGCTCCTGGTGCATGGAGCCTGCTTCTCCCTCTACTTATGTCTCTGCCTCTCTCTGTGTGTGTGTGACTATCTTAAAAAAAAAAAAAAAAAAGAATCCTTTGACAAAATGTTTTGCAGGTACTTTATGTATATTTCAACATTTTCATTCCTCTGACAGTGATGTCTCAAAATGTAGTGAAGTATCATTTTCATTTTCATCCTCTGTTTAGATGCATTCTCCTATGGCAACTGGTGATTACCATTCAGGAAGTATTCCTATGCCACATGGTAAATCATGAACTACTAACTTGTTTTCTGTTTCGTTTGTCTTCTTCCAAAATCCATTATTATTCCATTTATTATAGCTGAAAATCAACATACCTAATTGTTTCTCCTCATGCCTCTGGCATTTAATAAGCAATGGTGACACAGAGTATTGCATTTGTAAAATTCAGCTTACTGTATCACAAACATGTCAAAAATAACATGTTCTTGAATTGATGGTATGCCAGATACATGTCAAGCCTCTTCTGAATTCCCCTGACTTTGAGAAGCCTTAGTCTTGGTCTGTGTTGTTTCATGTCCTAATACTATCAGCTGTTACAGGTTTCCCATGGGCAAGGGGCACATTTTGTCAAAGTCTCCATATTAGCCAACACTGTGGGAGCTACACCAATTCTGGTACTCAGCAAGTTCAGCCTCAGTTGACTTTCATTGCAGCTGTAGGGTAGTGGGTTGAGTTGGATTGGGCTGGGTTGGTGTAGGTCTGGGTGGAGTGAGGGAGGGCAGGCAATACAACTCCTAAATGCAGGAGAGTTAATTTTGACCAATGAAAAACAAGACACGGGTAAAAGGACTATTCAAAGTTTTAAAGATCCCATTAGGACTTTCTAAAGACATATGTGTGATCCAGCAGCGGATCTTTCTACAGCTGTCCTCCCTTGCCCACAGTTTTGCTTTCTGGGGTTTCATTTACCTGGGGTCAACCATGGTCAGAATCAGAACAATCGGGGATCCCTGGGTGGCGCAGCGGTTTGGCGCCTGCCTTTGGCGCAGGGCGCGATCCTGGAGACCCGGGATCGAGTCCCACGTCGGGTTCCCGGTGTATGGAGCCTGCTTCTCCCTCTGCCTATGTCTCTGCCTCTCTCTCTCTCTCTCTCTCTCTCTCTCTCTCTGTGTGTGTGTGTGTGTGACTATCATAAATAAATAAAACAAACAAACAAAAAAGAATCAGAACAATCCTTTTGACAAGTCATCTGAAGGTCAATAGCAGCCTAACAATATGTCAAAATGCCTATGTCATTCACCTCACTTCATTTCATCATAGAGGCAATTCACCATCTCACATCATCACAAGAAAGGTAATTATAGCACAATGAGATATATTGAGGCCACATTCACATAACTTTTATTATAGTACACTATTGTACTATTTTATTATTAATTATTGTTGCTAATCTCTTACTGTGCCTAACTAATAAATTAACCCTTATCACATATATGTATGTATAAGAATAAATATAGTATGGATATGGTTTGGTACTATCTAGAGTTTCAGGCACGTACTGGGAGTCTTGGAACATATGCCTGACAGATAAGGAGTAAATACAAGTACTGGACTTGTACTATTCTGGCCAGCTTGGTAAGCAGTATCTCGTATTTGTTTTCTCTCCTTTCTTGTCTCACTTTAATTTATTTCCATAAAGCACTGGCACATAAGCTTTCTCTCCCACTTTATAGAAAATTCAAGTTAGTATGTATGTATTCTAAAACAAGCAGCTCAATTGGCTAAAGTAAGATTTCTAAAATCCCTGTACATTTGTAAGATTATAGAGCACTCATACTACTTTCTGAAGATAATTTCCACAAGTACACTTTATTAAATATATGACCTGGAGGTAGTGATTTTTATCTTTCATATAACTAATAAATGGTAGTACCAGGATTTAAAGTAGCAGGACTTGACGCCAATTAGATGTAGATGTAGAGTCCAGAGGAGTAAAAAGTTAAAAGTAGCACTAAAATTTTCATTTGAAGGGATTACAAATTACAGTTATACCAAAATCTTTGGCCAAAAAAAAAATTCTAGAACTGGGATAAAGATAATACCTTAGGAGAGTATAGCCTGGAAGCCCCATTAATTTTCATCATATTTTAATGTTTCCTGCTCTTGGGCAATTAAAAAGATAAAAATAATAAATTATGATTGTAAACTCCTCTTAATTAACCCAAATCTCTGTGCCCCTTTCTTGAAATTTAAAGCTACCAAGAGAAATCTGCTACCAATGGATATTATCTGTAATTTACCTATGAATTACACTGTACAATTTTTTTTCACATAATCTACCAACTTGTTTATTAATATAACCAGAAGAACAGAGAAAGACTAGCATTACCAAGGAAGTGACCAAATTGGTACCAAGTTCTCTGCAGGCTCTTCAAAGTGAACTCCTGACTGTGAACAAAATGCTTTGATCAATATTTATCCTCATTAAGTAGAGAATCCAGTATGCTCAGACTTCTAAAAAAATTAATATCTGTAAGAATGCATAAGAAAGATAAATACAACCTCAAATATGGATATCATTTCAAGTAGTAATTAAGCAAAAGTAAAATAAGTCTTTTTGTCTGGTCTCTATATCTCTTGGGATCCTAAAATTTCTGCTTTATTCTTTAGAGATTTGTCTCTGATTTTGGCAAGTACCCATCACAGATAATCAGTTTTATCTTGGACACAGTGAATTTGAGTTAGCTATTATAATCTATTCATAAGCTAACATTTTAAACATATCACATAGATACTATTATCATCAGGAAACCAATGCTTACTGAGAATAACTGGCTCCAAACTATATAGACAGTATCAATATAAGAATTTAAATCTATATTCTCCCTCCTCTATATCATATTGAATTCTTAGTTTTTTGTAAAGCATCTAAACACATTAGCTATTTAAATAATTAGTATAAGGGTCATTTAATTATGATGTGCAAGCCATTGAATGTACTCTTTTAGTAACCCAGAAAAAGGGAATTATAACGTAAATCAATCTTTTATATTGCAGACTTGATATGAGTGCATTGCTTAGTTATTGTTCAAATGCACAATCTATGTGGCTTTATTCTGTATTTATTTTTAAAATACTATATATTAATGCTAATGCTACTATATAGCTGTGAAAACTACCTTGGTTCAAATTCAGTCACCATTAAAAATGGTGGGATCTAACAAACAAAAACTGGAAACAGACTCATAAATACATAGAACAAACTAGTGTTTTCCAGAGGGGAAAGGGGCCGGGGGGTAGGAGAGGGTGGTGAGTAAAATAGGGAAAGGGAGTTAAGAGGTAAAAATTCCAGTTATAAAATAAAGAAGTCATAAGAATAAAAAGTGCAGCACTGAGAATATAATTAGTAATATTGTAATGATATAGTAACAATATAATAATATTGTAATAATTATAGTAATATTGTTAATATTGTAATAAAATTGTAACAATAATATTGTGGTGATAGGTGCTACTAACTATACTAATCATAGTGGGCATTTTATAATATATATAATGGCTTAATCACTATGTTGTATACCTGAAACTAATACAATGATGTATTTAAATTATACTTTAATCGGAAAATAAACAAACAAGTAAATAAACCAAAGAAGCAAAATCAGGTCTAGCTTACCATCTTCAGGAGGAAAACTTACTGTGTCAATTATCTTAGTGCAACTCCAAAGGATACTAATGTGACCACCACCTCAGAGCCATGTATCTCAAACACAGACTCACACATTCATCTGTTATTTATTCACCTACTCATTTGTTCATCCAACATGTATTTACTGAACCTCTTCTATGTGCTGCTCTGTACTAGATATTTGATGAAATGTGGTAAAGAGATCTGGGAAGAAAGATGGATTGGTGAAAGTAAAGATAGGTAGTCAGATGAGGCAGCTAATTGAAGCAGAGAGAAACTGCACAGGAGTCAGATTTCCAGGTAATAGGGTGTTTTATCCATTCTTCAGGAACCTATTAATGAATGCAGATTTCTCAACTGCAGATTTCTTCTCTAGCAGGCCCATAGTTTCTCTTCTCTGCCTCTGGTTTTCAAGGTCTAGCCTGCAAAGAAGCTCCCTGTTTGAGTAACATAACCCATCTAGTTTTCTCTTGTTTTGCAGGATTCAATTCTGGTTCACAGAAAATCTGGTTCACAGAAGCATGTGCTACAACACACTCTGGAAATGTAAGACAATTTTCAACACAGCTTTCTCTCATAACCCACAGTCAGGTCAGCCTGCATCATTTTTGGTTAAGTAGGATATTCACACTCATTGTGTCTGTTTTTCAGATTGTGTTGAACTTTACTAAAAATAATGGTAAGTAATGACCTGGACCATAAGCTGACTAAAGTCATAGTTACTGTACCAAGTCAAGAATAATGACATCAAGTACCACAGATTTGAAAATTTTTCTTCCTAAAATACAATCTGTCATTATCAGTATATTTTTAAATAAAGTACATGTTTAAGATAGCATTGTATAAGAAATACAATGACTTCTCATTGCTTGCCTGAATCCCTGTTGCAGCAAGGATGGAAAGAGACGGGCTTTGTTTCAAACTAGTGCAAACTCACTGTCTAAATAAATAAATAAATAAATAAATAAATAAATAAAGCCTAATTTCCACTAGCAATTTTGCTTGGCTTAACCATTACACAAAAGCTGGAACAATAATGACACTGAAATCCAATATTATACCACTAAAACTAAAGGCAACCTTTTCTAATTGTAGGATAGATTCTATGCTGTCAATTCTTGTTTAATACGATGAAGGCATCAAGGTAGCTTTTTCCTTCATCTCAAATGTTAATCTAAGCTCAGCTAAACTAAAATTGATTTGATTCATGCAATGAAATTCACTGCCTTTTATAGGGATTTCATAGGGTTTTTTAATATTAGTTTTTTTTTTTTTTTCAGAAATAAAAGTAGTTTGCTCTGTCTGGTACATACCCCATAAACATAGTGTCATTTTTGACTGAAAACCAGAATTTGAAAATTCATCATTGTATTGCAGGGTGCCATTTACAGAACAAAAGTAAGTATGTGAATATAGCAAAAAGTTCTAAGTCTTCCCTACAAACTAAAAGCAATAGATGCAATCTCATTACACAAATACCACCCTGGGAAATGAGTGTTTCGTGCTATCTCAAATTATCATAAGATGTTCTTAAAAATTATGTTCTGTCTTCTTCATAATAAAAAGGCGTTATTTCATTCACATAAAAGAATCACAGTTAATTTATCCTAAATGCATTTCTTTTAAAGTTAACCTTTTACATAAGCCTGTGTATCTTAGATTAACCGTATGAGATACTGATTAGCAGAAACTAGCCATGAAAACTTTAGTTGTCTTCTTCTTCCCCATTAGCATTCACATTTCATACTGAACTATTATTTGTTGTATGAGACTTGATCAAGTGTAGTCTAATCCCATGTTAAGTGACTAAACATAGAAGATCTTCTAGTTTCCCTTGAAAGATGACATTCTAACTGAACAATCTGCTAGCCAATAATAACATGCATCCCAAATTACTCTGAGGTTGAATTATAGCTTAAACTGTAACTTACAAAGAAGTTATTATTCTTCAACAAATACTTACTGATCCAATTGTGTACTCTCAAAATTAATCTAAATTAGAGATCACTTCACTTTACCTCCAAAATCTGGCTGAATTAGGAACATGCCTTTCACTTTTTTCCTACAATTTTTATAAAATTATGATCACAAGACTTCTTATCATAACAAGATATTATAAAGACAAGAACTCTGATAGATAATAAATGTTCCAATTCTGTGTGCAATTAATGAAATCAACATGACCAGGTATGTGACCTCCTGTGGAATAATCAACTTCCTAAAAGATCAGGACCTAGGCATGCTTAGTCTGGTTCATAATATCTCATCAGTTTACTTACCAGTGTTCGAGTCCATTATCTTATACCTGGAGAAAGAAGAAAAAATAACAAACACAAGCAGAAAAAGATTATCCAAATAATTTTAAGTAAGTTATCTAAACAATCTTAGAATGGTTTCAATAAGAAAATGTGAAAAAGTCTATTTATTTTCCAAATTAAGGGTTTTGTGTGTGTGTGTGTGTGTGTGTGTGTGTGATTCCTTAGAATCCTTGCTTATCCTAGATCTCAACTGTAATTAATAAAGGGTTCTAAGGAATCACAAATAGAGTGACTGCCCTCAAGATGTTCACAGTCTTTTGTTGTTGTTGTTGTTGTTGTTGTTCACAGTCTTAATAGAAGATACAGATGCATAAGAAAGCAATTTGCAACTGCACTGGAAAAGTGATAAATTCTATCAGTGAAATAGAATGTGCTGTGACACATATGAAGAAGCTAGCCCTTAAAGAGCAACTGTTTTGCTATCAAGATGGAACTGTATAACTGATTTTATAAAAATTACAGGTTTTGTAATAAGAAGGTAACTTATAAAATATTTATTCTGAGCAAGTATCAAGTTAACTAAATAACCTAGAATTCAAATAAAGCTTTTCATTATGAAAGCAAACATTACTGGAAGCCTGTTTTCAAATTTTCATTTTGTGGTTTAAGTTTTTATTTTAATTCCAGTTAATCATTTTGTGACTTTTAATGCAAATTCAAAACAATAATGGAAAATGCATATTAGAAAATCAACAGTTTGAATTTGCATTAACTCACAAATGAATCAAAAAAGAAAAATGTAAAAAAGAATCAATATCATTTTGCCTGGCTCACGCTCCAAGTCCCAGAGAACAACCTGGACGCATCTGAGATCTCCATGGTCCTCTGACAGCTGCTGCTCGAAGATAAAAGTCAGCACAAAACGTATGTAGAAAATACTCAGTAAGAGAAATATAATGTAATAAGACTGGGCTGTGCCTGCCCCCTGCGGCCTGATTTTTTGGGGAATTTAAAATCAAAGACATATCTGCTGGCATGAATTGAAGAAGAAATAAAAATATTTAACCTAACAAAACCACTACTAAGTATCATCATAAGATAGAAAAATACTTAAATTTCTATTTATGATAAAAATGAGTCAGCATAATAATCTGAAGAGAATAGATATACTCTATATATTTAATAATATATATATTTAATACTATATATATATATATATTTAGCAAACTAGCATATGTTAAAACCTTTTACAAACTGTAAGGTACTATGCAACACTAACTTTATAATCATTACCTTTGGGCAAAATGATTTTGCTTGATGTGACTTAGTACTCTTAAATAGTCTTCTCATTCAAGAACCAAGACAAATGCAGAATAGTGGACTTGAGTCTTAAGGAAAAGAGAAAAAAAAGGGGGGATTTTGAACTATAGACAAGCATCAATTTGGTGACCCTTCCTCATGGATGGGAATAACTAACTTAATCTAATAACTAACAAATCAAGAGCCCATTGGTCCTATGAGAAAATCTTTTCTTACTGTGGCCAATGACTGACATGTTCAATCTGAGTCAGTAAAGGCAGGGCTGAAGGGCACTGATTCTACCTACTGGGTACCCTACTAGGGGTAGGATGCCTTCTCTTCAATCACAATACAAAAATTTGACTGAAAGACAATGAAGCCTTTACTATATCAGTACCCTATTATTCACAGTAATAATCCAGAGTTAAGAAGTGAGTCCTACATGCATTATATTTTCTGTGTCACTAGAGTTTTCACATGAGGTGATTTCCTTTAGCAAATGACTCCCATTTGTCACCAGTTTCATATAGAACTCCCCTTTATGCTTATTAGACTTTCTTTATTAAAATATTTAAACATATTACTCCCTGATAAATAATTCCTCCCTAAATTTGCATATATTAGTGCAAATTTAGCAAACGTATCACTCACATCGTCACACTGATTTTAGAATGCCACTTTGTAAAAGAAGGAATAAATTACATCTAAGTAAAGTCATCTGCAGTTATCCCCAAAGTGAGAGGACCCCTTGGAAAATAATAGTGTAATTCTGAAAAGTCACATAATTCCAAGCACATCAACGGAGACTAATTTTATACTTAAAGCTAAGAGGAAAAAAAAAAACTTAGTAGCATAAAACTCATTACCTTGATGTCATATAGCTAGCTTTTGCTCAAAGAAAAGGATTCACACAATTTTCCTATTTGAAACTCTTACCAATATATATCTTGTGGAAATATAAACTTTGACTTGTAAACAAGCTTTAAAGAGGTTGAGTTGGGGATGCCTAGGTGGCTCAACTGGTTAAGCGTCTGCCTTCACCTCAGGTCATGATCCCAGGGTCCTGGGATGGAGCCTTGCAATGGGCTCCCTGCTCATCAGAGACCTTGCTTCTCCCTCTCCCCTGTCCCTGCTCCAGTTCTCTCTCACTATCTCTTTCTTTCTCTCAAATAAATAAATAAAATCTTAAAAAAATAATAAAGAGGTTGAGTTGATGTTGAGTAGTAGTTTTCTAAATGTCTTTTCATCTTTTCAAATAATATAGTGTTTTTTTTCCTAGCCTCTTCCTAGCCTTTCCCAACCCTTGTTTCTGATTTGTTTCTAGATACTGAAAAAAAAAAAAAAAAAGATATACTGTTTATAGATGCTTCACCAAGCCTTGAATGAGAATTAAATACAATTCCCTTTGTTCACTGTGAAACTCAGGATCCAGAAACCTAAGAATACAATGTTAACTACACATATTCATATTACATAGACATTCAGCATACCGCAGCATCATACTGAATTTGAGTGAAAGGAAGAAATGTAACCAAATGCCAAATTGAGATTTTTTTACCTAGACAGCTCAGGATGACACCCTTTCAGTGTGTCCTCCTGAAAGATGGGAAGAGGACACAGGCATTTGGTTCTGTTGAAGCAATGCAGTAACAAATCAAATTGAGAATAAAATTATATAAAAAGTCATGATTTTAAAGACTTTGAAAATAAAAAATAACAGAAATCATACAGTTGTATAAAAACCTAATAGGACACATTGAATTAGAAAATTATCTTTTGGGGGATCCCTGGGTGGCTCAGCGATTTAGCGCCTGCCTTCCGCCAGGGCGTGATCCTGGAGTCCCGGGATGGAGTCCCACGTCAGGCTCCCTGCATGGAGCCTGCCTCTCCCTCTACCTGTGTCTCTGCCTCTCTCTCTCTCTCTCTCTCTCTCTCTCTGTCTGTGTGTGTGTGTGTCTCTCATGAATAAATAAATAAAATCTTTAATAAAAAAAAAAAAAGAAAGAAAGAAAACTCTCTATTTGGACGCCTGGGTGGCTCAGTGCTTTAGCACCTGCCTTCGGCCCAGGGCATGATCCTGGAGTCCCAGGGCTGAGTCCCACGTCAGGCTTCCTGCATGGAGCCTGCATCTCCCTCTGCCTATGTCTCTGCCGCTCTTTCTCTGTGAGTCTCTCATGAATAAATAAATAAAATCTTTTTAAGAAAATTCTCTATTGATGAATGATTATAATTATTCAGCTTGTTGTATTGCACATGAGTGAAACTGACCCTGGAGATAATCAAAACAATAGAGATTCAGTTCCTATAATGGAGCACTTCTCAATATTAGTTCATAAAAGTAAAAGGAATTGTCTCTATCCTCAGGTAATCCACTTCCTTTTATGTTTTATTTGAGGCTACAAATATTCATTTAATAATAGAAACTAGTATGCAGTCTCGAGTTTCAGTAAGCTAAGGATTTTCCTAATTCCATTTTGTTCAGATCTCAGTAGATAAAATTCTCATCAAGATATATCGTAAAGAGTAAAACAAACACATTTCCATTCCTTAAAAACAAAGAAAAAATCCAAAAACAAAAACCATATGCTTAGGAGTTTTATATAGCACAATGAAATTATTCTTCATCCTTTCCAACTCCTATGTTCATTTAAATCCAATTATCCATCCACTTCATTCTAGATGGAGAAAACAGGCATTTAGGAGAAACACTTGTTTTAGGAGAAGCAATTTTTTTTTTCTGTGTCAAAAACAGATTGAATGCTTTTCATGCTTGATGAACATTCTGGGCTCCTTGAAGAAAGGAAGTGGCTGTACAGAACATGAGGCTGAAGTGTGCTTCTCTCACATACACCTGTTCCAGTTTTTGATGCACTGGCCCACAAATCACCTCTTCATCTTTGTCAACCCCAAAGCCTCTATTCTTCTCCAGTGACCTGAGGTTGATGCAACAAAAGGAGGCAATTTCACAGCAATGTCAGAGGCCCTTTGCTACCGAAAATAACACCCTGCTAAAATTTGATAGCTAGAAAACTAAAAGGTAATGTTTGTATTGGTTTTTACATAGGACATCTTACAAATAAGACAACTGAAGCATTGTTAATTCAAATTCCGATCTGCTAATCCAAGGAATGGGGCTATAAGTACCAAGTGCTATGGATAAGGCAGAAGAGAAATATAATTATGGAGCTTAAGGCTCCAGCAGGCAGCAGCAGAATCTCAACTCCGAACATTGGCAGTGCCTCACTAGCTGCCATTAACCCCTTCAGTACTCCAGCTTTCTGCTTCTTGAACAGAAGCCAGTTCACATATCCTCTCAGCGACTCAAGCCTTTCCTTGGCTAAGGCATATTTATCTCTTACTATCTTTATAAAAGACACTAAGTTGCCTTCTATTTCATTTACATACATGCTACTGCTGCCAAATATATGTATAATGGTATTAAAAAATAAAATTTAGGTTCTCAGTATTGAAACATGTATACGAAAGAAGAACTTGGAAAAAACATTTTGATAATTACTTTGTTGACACAATTTCAAAAAAGTAGGGGAAAGGTTTCATGATTAGAAACAGCTAAATACTGCTCATTTTTACAGATACTATGAGTATATAGAAAATTTCAGGTAATTTCTAATTGTTTTACATTTAGTAAGCACACAAAAGATTTGGTAATCTTTAGGAAAGCACAGAGGAATTGCAATTATAAAAAAATACACATTTAATCTTAAATATGTGCCAGGAATTGTGCTAAACCCTTTTCATGCATCATTGCATTTAATCTACCCAAAGACCCCAAAGAAAGAGCTAGGATGACCATTGCAATTTTATACGTGAAAAAGAGGTTTAGGGAGGTTCAATAGAATAACAAATTTCTTATACCTGTAAGGAGGGGTCGTATTTGAAACTCCCCTTGTCTGAGAATTTTGATCACTTTACAATCCAAAACACGAAACTCTGTACCTCTTTTCCATTTCCTCCCTCACTATTTTGCCAAAATATGGCTCCAAAAAAATTTCTTTTTGCACTAATTTCTGTCAAACATTGGAAAAGATCACATAACACAGTAACAAGTATCAAAGGATAATGACGGGTCACCTGGCAATGTTTCCCTGTTATGGGAACAGCAAAATCCTTGTCAGCAAAATTATTTCAGATGGTTGCCAAAGCAGCCTGTCTAGACACTTTAAAAATCAAGTACAGAAACAGATAAAAATTTATATTTGTTTGGGAATAGGAAGGTAGGGGACATAAAGAGCAAAATAGCAGTAAATTTTAATAATTTATACCTACTAAGAGCACAGCCCACAGATCCTGCCAATTCCCTCTGTAATATGGATGATCTTTATCAACCAGAATGTGAACTGCTTGAAGGCAAGAAGGAGTTATTTATATATGGATGGCCTTTGTATCCCCACTGGTGCCCATTAATTTATTGAATTAAATTAATTTATCAGACAGGCAGATAGGTCGGATTATTTTTAAATTCTACATAGGTTTCAGATATGCATGATAGCATTTCCCCCTTTTTACCTAATAAGATATTTCACCTGGGAGAACATTCAGACACCATTCAGCTCAACTTATCCTACTTTTCCTAAATATTAAATATCAAAATGGTCTTTTTTCAGCTAGAAGACTACTTTCTTTTGCTACTTTTTAGGATATCTGAAAGTTGGATTAATAGGAAGCCCATCAATTAGGTATTCTTTTATACAAGGAGGTGGGATCAGTAAATTTAAATTAAGGAAATAGAAGTAGAGTTTCTACCTGGCACAGTCTGTTTAGGACTTCCCTGGTTTTAGAACTGAAAGCCTATGTCCTAAGAAACCCTTCTAGTCCTGAGCAACGTAAGCTTTGGTCACCCTAAAAAATCAAGAACAATTTCTATAATATAAAATTTCAATTGGAGGAAATGAATATATATCAATCAGATAAAAATCAGATATCAATCAATATATATGAATCAGATAGTATATATTTTATGAGCCTTTGATTGTTACTTTTTATCTTTGTGTTTCTTTGTATGAGAACTAGATAAATTTCATAATCCTATGACATCTATAGTCTGTAAGCAAACAAATTCATGCCAAAATCAAATATGTGTATGTTCAGTTGAAGAGGACTTGGTGAGTTCAAGTTTGAAAGTAAGCTGGCTTCATGCACCCGTGTATTCTGGGCCACAGAAGAAACATATCTGATTAAATAAGAAAACATGATTGAAACTAAGCACAGGAAAACTCAAGAGCGCTAACACAGTGGTTTTCGGACTGGGGAATCTGTGAAAAACTACTCATGCCTGGACCCCATCCCTTTGGATTCTGACTCCATTTTTCTGATATACAGCCCAGGCAAGGATATTTTTGCACAGTTCTCCAGATAAATTTAATGTCTACTGTGTTATCATCCTTTGAATTATCGTATTCTTGTGGAAATAAATTTAACAAAGAGTAAAACCAGAGTCAAAATGGACCTTTGCTAATAATTAGTAATTTATCATTTCATGTTACCATGAAAAGTGGAGATATGCTTGCATATATTCAGATCTTCTTTCTGTCTGGTTAGGAGTTGAGAATTTTTAACTATCTATTGATAGAAAATTTACATGTTAGCATATTACTCAGGTGGCAATACCAACTACTGGAGACGATGCTTCTATTCCATGTGTTTTGCAAAGCATATACTATAACTTATCTATCTATACAAACATGTGCATATGAAACAGTGCATTAGAATTGATTTTTTAATCAAAGAAAGGAAACAAATTATCATCAGTAAAAGTCTTTCTCTATAATGAAACCCAAGGACATTTATAAAGAGAAATGGTCATTTGGAATCAGTAATAGGATGTGAAGACAATGACCTCTTAAATGCTATTTTAAAATTTCTTCAGGTCAATAATAGCCAAATGTTCTAATATACCGATTCTCAGTGACCCATGTAAGTTGACTAGATAATGTGAGTTTTATACTAGTGAAAAAAAATCAATATTTTAGAGACAAAACTGCATGAAGAGGTACGTCTGATGAGGAATTTTAAAAATCAGATTGAGAAATACTTCTTTACATTCAGAGTTATTTCTACTCTAAGTTGAAAATACATCAGATCCAGAAACTCTAGTATGAGAATATACATTGCTAATAAGAAGTTGCTTAAATTGATTCATTCAATTCATACAAAAATGTAGAAACTTAGAAGTTTGGAGATTTAAAGAGGAGAGGTAAACTGCAAATTTGTTCAGTGTAAATAGTGATAGGAAAATGAAAATTCAAGCCAATTTGAAACAAGAAATTGAAAGCAAATTGGTATTCTATTATTATTTTGTAATTGGGATTCTACTATAATAAATAAATCAGGGATAGAAATTTTAAGTCTTATTACACATTCCTTTAAGCAATTAAGTTTGCTGTCTGTGACCTAGTTTTACATTTGAAATAGTGACTTAAAAAACCCCACAAAACTTGTATTATTATTATTATTATTATTATTATTATTATTATTTACAATGGTTCAGGCCAATCAGCTAATAAAAACTAGGTCAATTATCACATTGACAAACCAACTTAAAATCAAGCTCAGAAGTCACAGGCTAAATTCATACTTGGAGAAGCCATTTCTCAAATATGTACTATTTATCATAATGAGGACAGCTGACAAAGCATATATTTTTCTATGGCATATCCACAGCAATATCTTCATACAAGATTATACAATAATATGGAGTATAAAATGACAAGTACCTTTCAAATACAATATCCTTTCAGAGAGACCCAATACTTATAGTGTTCTTATAGTTTTAAAAAAAAGAATATTTCAATAGAAGAGATTTCAAAATGATAACCACGTGTTTCCATCTTTGCAGCTGAAATAAATATTTGGGTTAATGTTATTAAAATGACCAAATCCCTTGCAAATATTTCTGACAGTTACCCTGTCATCATATAGAAATTATCCAGCTGCTTCAGCAGAGGTTTTGAGCTACAAACATTGAGCGTTTTAACCCTGACTAGCAGTAGGAAAAGTATTTTTTTTCTCAGATATTAATATATCATGCTGTTTCTCAACCAACTTAAAGTCTGCAAAGAGTATTACTCCTTTTTCTACTCCAGGTACTAATGATATCAAATATTGCAGGAAAACACATAACTCCATGTCCCCAGTCTTGACAGGTAGATCCCTCTTGGTTAGCTGTATTTTTTTTTTTCTCTAGAAACAACCTCTTTCAGTTGTCACATGAAAACTTTAGACAAACTAAGTAGCAAGGGCTTCCAACTTGGTAAGATCTTTAGTGAACCATGGAATTCATACTTCAATAAGCTCATCAGGAAAAAAGAAGTTCATCAGGGGAAAAAAAGGAAATGGTTGTCATCTCTTAATGATATATTTAGGTATTACATGTGTATGATATAAAGTAATAATTTATGTTGCTCTTAGCAGAAATGGGAAAGCTCAGGTAGGCTGCTAGGTCTTGAGTAAAGCAAATGAATGCTGCTCATGCAAAAATGTATCAGATGCAAAAAAAAAACAAACATCCATGGTATCATAATACTGTTTTGCCCATCATATTGTGATTGGGTAACCATGTTTTTAAGTTTTTACTAAAAGACCTGGAGGGAAATATATATGGAAAAGAATAGTAAGAGCTCAATTTTTCTAAGAGATCCATTATGTCTAATAAAATGATCTTCATGACTCTGTTTTCCTATTAGTGTAGTAAAATGAAAAGATAATTATTGTTCCACTGCTTAATCATAATCCACAAGATAAAGATAAACACTCCCACAAGGTACCTAGAAATTTCCAAATACTGCCAAGGGGCTAGCCAACTATACCACCCTGGAAACACTTATCTTGTGTGCTGAAAGAAAGAAAAGAAAAGTAGCACTTACTTCAACTAGCCCATAGTGTGGGTCAGCCAGAAAACTTCATAGTGGAGTTTTAGAAAAGAGAGTTTGTCTTTTTTTGCAGCAGTTAGTTCTACTTCACCGATGTTCAAACTGCAGACTCTTTGGTGACTGGCTTTTGGCTTACAACTTCCTAGAGTAGGCAGCAAGATCCTTAATTTCTTCAGTATTTTAACTGTATCAAGTTAATCTAACAGACAGAAATTATTCTTGGCTTTTTTATGGAAATGAAGCATTGAGACAAAAAGATTAATTTTGTTTTAATCAACAGCATCAGTAAGAAGGTACAGAGGCACCTTGTAGCCTTCAGAGGCTCTTCTAGCCTTCTGAAACTCTATCTATTCAATGTATTACAATCATAATGCCTTTATTCTTCTCTAAACTTCAACCCAAATGAAAAGGGGGGTTGTCTGGCAAAACCACTGTCTCATTATCTATATAAGTAAAAAATAACTCACATGTAGTCCTACTCAGTAACATGAAAAAATATGTGCATATATATATGTTATATGCAACATATTAATAATACATTTTTAAAAAAATAAATGCAATTTATTTTTAAGATAATTGTTTAGAGCTTTTACCTTTGAAAGTACACTTACTGCCATCTCTTTTAATTTTTAATCTACTATATAATCTTGAATGATAACTAAGCTAGGTATTTATAAAATTAAAGAAATTAAAAAAAAGAGGCATAGGGAAATTATAATTTGCTTAATGTCTCAAAATCAGTTAGTAACAAAGGCAAGTGATCTAGAATCCAGGTGTTCTGGCCCATGGTTCTTTCTATTAAGTAAGAGATTAACAAGGTTCAGAGAAAATAGCATTTTTCAGGACTTACTCCAAAATATCAAAGATGCTGACCTAGTAAAAATATAATGTGTTTACTAAAAATAACGTTTAAAATAATTTTGAAGAGAAAATTCAGACACCAGATAAACCCGTTAAGTGTTAGAATTTTATTTAAATTTAACTTTGTATACATCTTGATTGTATAATAATGCTATTTAAATGTTTAAAATCAAATACTGTATCACCTTCACCAGATTATAAATTCATGAAGGTCATAAAGAATCATTTTATTCATGATCTCTTCTCCCCAATAAACACACAAATTGACAAGCATGCCTCCTTGCATATAGTAGCAAACTCAATAAGCATTTGTTGAATGAGTGCAAGGATTTCTCAAATAAATGACCAAATAATTCCAGTGAACATCTGGAATAACAGTTGATAACTACATACTAGTTCTGGGCTTATTCGGAATTTGCTTCATTTTTATCATTATTTTACTCACAAATTCAGATTGTTGGGGAAACTCTCATCTAATAGCTAAAATATGTAACCTGTATACTCAGATGAGCTTTGACTACAAGGATCATTTACTGAATCAATCAAGATGTTGTTGGGGACCTTACTGGGTAATGGTTTCTCTCTTCAAGAATATCCCATGTTTCCTTCTTCCTTTTCCTCTTACTCACCTCAGGAAGGCCAGATTTGGACCGTGATATGTTTATCTCAGATAAGCAGGGCAACTCAGACCAAACCAAAGAGCACACAATGACTAAAACAGCAACAAAGCATCATTGCATTATCAACATTACCAAAGCTGCATTGTCACCAAATCCCTTTAGTTTCATCACTGATATATCTGCCAAACCCATATACTTTGTTCTACCATCTCCACTCTCTACACTCACTTACATAACCTCTCACCTAGACAACTCAAATAATCTCATAACTGATCTCCACAGACCACCATGATGCTTCCAATACATTCATCACAATGGAGTCACAACAACCTTTCGAAAATCCAAATCAGATCCTCTAACACTATCAAGGCTTCCCTTTGCAGTTTGGATCAAAACAAAAGTTCCCAACATGGCTTTAAAAGGCTTGCATTATCTAACCTCCCTTTATAGTATTATCTCCTATGGTTTCAATTATTATTGTATAACAAGGCACCCAAAACCCTAGTAGCTGAAATAACATGATCATTTATTTGTTCATAATATTGCAATGTGAGGGCAGCCCGGGTGGCTCAACAGTTTAGCATCGCCTTCAGTCTAGGGCGTGATCCTGGAGACCCAGGATCGAGCCCCATGTCGGGCTCCCTGCGTGGAGCCTGCTTAGCCCTCTACCTATGTCTCTGCCTCTCTCTGTGTGTCTTTCATGAGTAAATAAATAAAAATCTTAAAAAAAAAATTGCAATGTGATCAGGGTTTGTAAAGGACAGTTTATCTCTGCTGCATGAGCCATCAGCTGAGGCCATTCAACTGGGGCTGGAGGATGTGCTGCCAACATGGCTCACTCACATCTGGAAAGCTGATTTTGTCTGTAGGCTGGGAGCCCAGCTAGGACTCTAGCCAGAGGCTTCATATCCTTCATACAGCAACCTCCCCACCTTATTGCTCATGAAGCTTCCTCACAGCATGGCAGCTAGGCTTCAAGAGGCAGAAAACTGAAGCTGCCTCTCTTTCTAAATTCTACTCTCAGAACTGGTACAATATCATTCCTACCATCCTTTATTCACCAGTTGATAGGGCACAGCAGAGATTCAAGAGAGGCAATATTTAGGACTCACCTATCAGAGGCTGTGAAAGAATGTGCAGCAATATTTAATCCCTCAGGACCATTCTGTTCTTTCTTTGTTCCAACCGTTTAGCACCTATCAGCATCATGATAGAATGTTATATGAATAAACAATATAAAAAATAGATCTAAATTCATATCTGTTCTCCTCAAGTTTTCCAATTTTACATTGATACAGTGGCCACATCCTGGATAAAAGAGTTTGTAAGATGAACCTTAGGTTAAATTATCAATCTTAACATTATTTAGGAAGATTGACCTAAAAATACAGGCCGGAGGCATTACTTAGGTTTGCTCCTCCTATTCTTTTTCTAACCTTCTCATACCCCTGACACTTAGTTTGTAATCTACCTGACCTCACTTGTTCATCAGCCAAAAAACGTAGAAAGATGATAGATAAATAGAGACTGGGAAAGAGAAAAAGACACAGAAAGAGACAGAAAGAGGATATGGAGCCCTCAATTAAATGTTACTAATTCTGCAAAGTCTCTTTAGCTCTATAACCACTTTAACTTAAATATATTAAATTAAATATATGCATTTTTTAAAATGTCTTCTTCAAAGAAAACCACTAGAAATATTTACATGCATAATAAAATCATAATAGATAATCTCAAAAAATAGAACCAAACAAAAATGACCAGTGAAAATCGCAAATATTTAGAAACTAATTGATAATACTTTGTTTTAGGGGTAATTAAGAAGTAACCAACTACTTGCTTTGAAGTCAGACACTAACCAGATAAATTACGTAGGAATTAATTAGAACACTATGTTGTACTAAAAAGAGACTCAGTTTGTCTTTTTACTTAAGAAGATCCATTTCAAGGGGCACCTGGGTTGTTTAGTCGATTAAGCATCTGACTCTTGGTTTTAGCTCAGGTTATGATCTCATGGATTGTGGGATCTACCCCTTCATCAGGCCTGCACACAGTGGGAAGTTTGCTTGAAAGATTCTCTCCTGCTGCCCCTTTCCCCACTCATATGCGCAGTCTCTCTCTCTAATAAATAAATCTTTAAAAAAAAGAAGGATCCATTTCAATAAATAGTATAATATGAAATTTTCATTAGAAAACCATTACTTACACTTTAATCTATAAAGTCTATACTTCATAATAATCTTAAAACATAAATGATTTGCCTGGCCAGGGAGACTGAAGAGCTTAAGGTCAGTGATCCACAGGTGATGATGAGAAAGAGAGTTTAAGATTTATGAAAATATTTCATAAAGATGTGGAAGACTTCTAAGAAAATCTTTGTCTTTGTCACCATATTTTTTTAAGATTTTATTTATTTATTTATTTATTTATTTATTTATTTATTTATGAGAGACACACAGAGAGAGATTGCCAGAAACATAGAGGAAAAGCAGGCTCCATTCAGGAAGCCTAATGTGGGACTCGATCCCGGGACTCTAGGATCACACCTTGGGCCAAAGGCAGGCGCCAAACCACTGAGCCACCCAGGGATCCCCTGTCACCATATTCTTAAGACATATCTCCGAGATAAAACCAATGAAAAATCATTTTTATTTATTTTTTTTTTAAATATTTTTTTAATTTTTATTTATTTATGATAGGCACACAGTGAGAGAGAGAGAGAGGCGGAGACACAGGCAGAGGGAGAAGCAGGCTCCATGCACCGGGAGCCCGATGTGGGATTCGATCCTGGGTCTCCAGGATCGCACCCTGGGCCAAAGGCAGGCGCTAAACCGCTGCGCCACCCAGGGATCCCTGAAAAATCATTTTTAGATGCTATGAGATTAAGTAATAAGTATCGGGAAAAAGGAAAACCAAATATTTAATAATAAAGTAACAATGAAATCATTAAACAATTTACTAGATGCAATATTTTGGACTTGATTAAAATTAAGATATGAAAAAATAAGCTTGAAATAAAGTTCAGTGAAAAATACATTGAGAAAGTTATTGACTCCACCAATTACATGTATATTTATTACACATATATACACATTTACAAAAATAGGATTATATATTTGATAACATATGATAAGTAAGCATTTTTCTTCCCATATTTTAAATTGTTTCAAAGCTAAGTTATATTTTTATTAAAAAGATACTGTGAATATCCAAATGACCAGTTTCAGAGAAAAATAAACACTAAGAAGGACCACTTAGGGCAAACAGAGCATGAAACTGTAAACATAGTCAGGACTTATGCTTGTTTCATTTGAAGAAAAAGTAAGCATGCTGTAAAAGGAAAGTGAAGCAAGGGGCTATACAAATTATTTGTCAAAGAAATGGTCCAGGATATAGATTTTAAAAACTGATTTTAGCCATGATTGTCTGCATCAGCTGGTTTTCTTCAGTATTTCCAAATCGACTACTGTTCAAAATATCACATGACATTTTCCATTCCACTAGCATGATACCCTGTTAGATTTCTTCTTTTCCTACCATCTTCTCCCTCCATCCCTGCCTGGATCTGAGTCTCAATTTCAATGCCAAGGTGCTGACTTAGCAGAAATGCCATGCATAGTGGCATGGTGACTTCTATCCCTAACCACGAGACACTTTTCATTTATATTCATCAAGGAAGTACTCCACAGACATCAAACCATGTACCCAGATTTCAGTTTGTTATTTGATTATCTCACTTAATCCCATTAGGCACTGATCTTTTAAATAGCACAAAAACTGCTGACAAAAATGTCTCTGCAAACATCAAAAATTTCCTGTATGAGAAGTATTCAATTTCACAATTAGCCTTAGTAAAAACTGGTATTTACATTTATTTAAATATTAATTGGGAGAAATTTCAAGTGAAAATGAAGAGTAGAGAATCTTTCATTTGTTGGTCATGAAACCTGCATTTTAGAGGGGATAAATACCGTACATAGTGACATGCACCTTATACTAGTATATATACTATATACTATAAGAGACATAGGCTGAAAATTAAATGTCTATTAATGTCTAGGAATTCAAAATATTTTAAGAAAAAAGGGACACATACGGAAAGGCCATACGTTTTTAAAAATAATGTTTTAAAAAATCATCTAAAGATACATAGGGAAAATAATAGAGTGATTATGGGATACTCAGCAAAATATTTGTTCATCTAGAGAAAGACACACACATAAAAATCTCCTTAGGTGACTGATATTAATAGAGTACCAAACCAAAGTCAGAAAAGCCACATTGAACAAATCACATTTATTTATTCATGCCTCCATTTCCTCATCAGCTAAATGGACCTAATAAGATATCTCATTAGATCTTTCAACTCACAGGTAATTTACAGAAATTACTATATTAATATTATTCTATAAGTACACTTGTGGAAAACACAGCTCTATAAATGCTGAGAACTTTTTTTTTTTTTTAGAACTTTCTTTTTTTAACCTTCATTATATCCTTTACCAAAATGATCAGGAAACAGAATAAAACAATAATTTAAAAAGCATACTTCTACATAAAAAGTTTCTACATACTTAACAGAATCTTTTGTTTTTGAAAGACAAATAATACAAAGATGAAAAGTTCCTAGAATCAAGTTAGTGTATCAACAAATGGTATAAAATATTCAGAATACTGAGGAATTTTTCCATGTAAATTAGTAAATATTAAAAAGCAATCCTCCTAAAAAGATAAATACAGTTTTTAGTTCTGACCCAATGGTTTTGGTGCTTTTTTCATGGGGGAAGAAAAGAAATGACAGCTGGGGCTAAATTGAAGTCATTCTATAAGTTGAATAATAAATAAGTTCCTCTCTTGCCCTTACTATCCATCTCTATTTTCTTAATGTTTGTCTTAATTGGTACTTTAACTATTGTATATGTAATCACCTACCATATACTAAGCTCTGAGCTAGGTATTTGATAATGGGGAGAGTGAAATATAGTCCCTGACTTTGAGGGCTCACTGTTCATTAAAGAATGCTAGCATGTAAATTCTATAGAATAAAGAGGTGATGTCCACTCTTGATAGAAGTGCAAACTGATACATACATTTTGGGAACAATTTGTTTTTTTCTTCTAAAATGAACAGGCATCTCTTCTATCACCCAATAATTCCAACCCTGAGTATATGCCCAGAAGTAATTCTTTTTTTTTATGATAGTCACAGAGAGAGAGGGGGGGGGGGGGCAGAGACACAGGCAGAGGGAGAAGCAGGCTCCATACACCGGGAGCCCGACGTGGGATTCGATCCCGGGTCTCCAGGATCGCGCCCTGGGCCAAAGGCAGGCGCCAAACCGCTGCGCCACCCAGGGATCCCCCCAGAAGTAATTCTTGCACATGTTCGCTCATGCAATACTCAAGAATGCTCACAGAAACATATTTAAAAATTGAGAACTCAAGGATTAATCTTTAAGAGAATATATAAATAAATGTAAAATTGTCTCACAATGGAATGTGAAAATAAATTACACTCAGTCCAAAGGCAATACCATGGAAAAATATTAGCAATATTGCACTGAATGAGCAAAACAAACTTCATACAGCATACCATTTTAATAAAATTCAAAAACAAGATATATATGCCTTACATTTTTAAAACTACATATGTATCTGGTTACATTATTATAAAATGCAAAAGAAGGATAAACCCTAAATTCAACATAGTGGTTTTATTTAATGGGAAGCAGGAAGGAGCAATGGGGAAATGTGTTTAGGTAACTTTAATGAAATTGTCATAATCTAGTCCATAAGTTGTTTAGTGGTCTCATAGTTCAATTTATTATTATGCTTCTTAATTTCTTATAATATTAATATTTGCTTGCATCAAATTTCTTTCTTTCTTTCTTTCTTTCTTTCTTTCTTTCTTTCTTTCTTTCTTTCTTTATTTATTTATGATAGTCACACACACACAGAGAGAGAGAGGCAGAGACACAGGCAGAGGGAGAAGCAGGCTCCATGCACCGGGAGCCCGATGTGGGATTCGATCCCGGGTCTCCAGGATCGCGCCCTGGGCCAAAGGCAGGCACGCCACCCAGGGATCCCTGCATCAAATTTCTTAAAACAAAAATTAGATAACTAGAAAAAACTTTACATGCCATAAAATTGCACTAATTCTGCCTGAAGAAGTTCAAAAAGGAAGCTATGAAATTTAAACAAAGCTAGAAAGCTAAATTCACCTTCCAAGAGGAAAAGGACATTAGCAAGGGCCCAGAGATGTGAAAGAGCAATGGGCTTAGTGAAAGAATTGTATTGAGGCTGGAGCGTAGAACACATGGGAGAAGAGAATACATGGGAGATACTGACAAAGGAACTCATCACCTATGTGGAAAGCCTCACATGCCAGAAAAGGAAGTTTATCTTGTAAGCAATGGAATGATGCTGATGTCTTACTTTAAAGCAGGTAAGTTGGGGATGCCTGGGTGGCTCAGTGGTTTAGCATCTGCCATTCGCTCAAGATTGGGATCAAGTCCCGCATCAGGGTTCCCATGGGGAGTCTGCTCCTCCCTCTGCCAATGTCTCTGCCTCTCTCTCTGCATCTCTTATGAATAAATGAATAAAAACCTTAAAAAATAAAATAAAGTAAAATAAAATAAAGCAGGCAAGCTACAGAAGGATAACCATAGCGGCAAAATTGTGGAAAACAATCAGTAGAGGAAAGATAGATGATAGATAGCACTTAGAAGAGTGATGCAGTAGTCTCGGTGGCATAAGATGAAGATTTCAACACAGCTCTTAGTAGAGAAGAAAAGAGATGGGAACAAGGCATTTAAAGGTCAATTATACCTCAACAAAGCTGAATTTTAAAAAAAGACATTTAAAGAGTAGATTTGGTGATTAAACAGATGTGGAGTGTTAGGAATAATTTAGAGTTACAGACAACCATAAATTTTAATATTCCTTCATAGGTTAGTGGATGATGAGGCTTTTAAGCAGCTAACATAAGGGAAGAAAAGGTTTGGCAGAGGAGATAATTTAGGTTCAGGATTTGCTGGTATTTAAAAGGTTTGAGAAATCCATTTGGATATGTTGGTAGGCACTTGAAAATACTATAGCAAGTTAGTTAAGAAATTCAAATTTATGTACCCTAACCAGTAGCTGTGACCAACAATTAAAATTATGTCCTTTATAGAAAGAGCAGCAAGAAAGACTTGAAGGGTACCAAGGATGGATGAAACTTTGTAGAAAAGAACTAGAAAGAGAGAGAGAGATTTAAAGAAATAGAAAAAGGAGAAGGAGGAAGTAGTAGTAGTAGTAGTAGTAGTAGTAATAGTAGCTAATAGCACTAGACTATTAATAATAGTGCTAGACTATTTATAATATTTCTCTACTATCCTTGGTCAAGCCACCTAACTCTGCTCTGCTTTAGTTTTCCTAACTGTAAAACAGAAATAAGACAAGAAAAGTATTTCCTCATAGGATTACTTTGTGGATTAAGTTAGTATGTATAAAATGCCTGGCATGTATTTCACATTCATTTAACAGAATGTACTGTAGACTACACAGCCAGGCCTGGTTATGGAGGACTCCAATTATCTGTTATCTGAGAAATAATTATACATATGCTGTGATTTGAAATTCCTGAAAGGCAACCTTGCTGCTACCACCACAATCCCAAAACTGCCCAATATCTTCCAAATATTGGTTGATGTCAGAAACTCCCTTTATTAGGACACCTGGGTGGCTCAGTCAGTTAAGCATCTCCCTTTGGTTCAGGTCATGATCCCAGGGTATGATCCTAGGGTCCTGACATAGAGCCCCATGTCAGACTCTCTACTCAGTGAGGAGTCTGCTTCTCCCTCTCTCCTGCCCCTTCCCCCACTTGTGGGGGGAAAGAAAGAAACCCCTTTTACTGATGGTAAGGCACTGAAATCCACAATACTAAGTAAGTTTTAAAACTCAAAGTATGGAAAAATAACATAGAAGCTTAAATCTATGCAACAAATTTGTAGTAAGAGAATAAAGGACTAAATGATGATTCTTTCCTAAGAACATAGTTGAAAGCAGCAAGAAGAAAACTAGGAGACACCTGAAATGGAATAAGTGGACTAGGAAGGTGAAGATCTCTAAAGAAAGGAGGCCAGAGAGAACATTTAACTCTTATTTTGCACTGAACTAATTTCTCCTGACCTAAAAGTTTTGGAGATCAGTGCTTTTCTGTCATAACAAAGAGTAGCTCTACTATTGAAACTCAGTTTTCATCTGTGTGGATTTTAGTGGCAAAATTTACATAACATACTTAGCATAGTAGCTGTCATAAAATACATGTCCAATGAATGTCTCTAGTTATCTATGTTCAGGCTGCAAAACCCCTGCTAATTCACAATAACCCTACCTCATTCTCCCAGTGATGTGACACATAATTGTCAAGAAATGCTCTGCAGGATGACTTATAGAAGTGGATTTCTGTGTCAGAGAAGGAGATGACAGTTATAAAGGAATGATAACAAGAATAAAACTGACAATAACCAGAATATTAATAAAGAAGGTGTGCCAGATACTGTGCCATCACATTCCACACAATACTTGGTGCATAAAGTATTTAGTTTATACACTGCTTTTTTTTTTTTATGATAGTCACACAGAGAGAGAGAGATAGAGAGAGAGGGAGGCAGAGACACAGGCAGAGGGAGAAGCAGGCTCCATGCACCGGGAGCCCGACATGGGATTCGATCCCGGGTCTCCAGGATCGCGCCCTGGGCCAAAGGCAGGCGCCAAACCGCTGCGCCACCCAGGGATCCCTATACACTGCTTTTTTATGACCAATTATTACTACTTAGTTTTGGCTAAAGACACAGTTGTTAATGAAAGATGGTTCTAAGAATTTGTGAAAATACCAAATAAAAATTCAATCAACAATAGGAGGAATTAATATGTGAGAAATTTGTCACTTCCTTAACATTACCATGGAAAACTGCACAGAATACAACTCTTAGGAAAAGAGTAAACTTTAGCACTCTCCCTTTTAAGTCGTCTTTATCTCCTTCTGGTCCTCCTAAAGGTAGTAGTCATTGACTATAAAATTCAAGTTGCTTCTCAGGAAATCAAGGATAATTGATATTTTCAGACATTTTGCTGCTCTCCTCCTATTTCTCATGAGTTACAATCCAAAGGTTTTTAAACTATAAATGCATGCTTGATATTTTTAAGATTAACCATTCTATAATAAAATGAAAGGACAATTTTTTCAAATGGCTAAACAGCAGAAATTTGAATCTAAGAAACTGTGTATAAAGAAAGAATAAGAAGGGAAAAAAACAACAGTCAACTTCCTTGTTCGGTATCAGTTAAAGACTGAATTTCTAAGGAGAAATGAAGATGAATTGGCAGAAGAACACTTCAAATTGTCATTATTAGACTAGTTATTGAACACACCTAAACAATGTTTGCCTGAACCTTTCTCAGTCAAAAGGTTTTCTTCATTTTTCAGTCCCAAAATTTTGTTAAATATTATGTTCATATATTCACTCTTTTAAAAATCCGTATTTTTTTTTTTTTATGATAGTCACACAGAGAGAAAGAGAGAGGCAGAGACACAGGCAGAGGGAGACGCAGGCCCCATGCACCGGGAGCCCGACGTGGGACTTGATCCCGGGTCTCCAGGATCGTACCCTGGGCCAAAGGCAGGCGCCAAACTGCTGCGCCACCCAGGGATCCCTAAAAATCTGTATCTTAGGGAGACCCTGAGTGGCTCAAGTCAGTGAAGCATCAGACTCTTGGTTTCAGCTCAGGTCATGATCTCAGGGCCCTGAGATGGGGCCCTCATTGGCTTTGTGCCAGACTTGAATCCTGCTTAAGATTCTCTTACCCTCTGCCCCCCAACTTAAAAAAAAAAAAATCTGAATTTTATAATAGAATGTTGATGCTTTATGTACAATTATTGAATTTCTTTCAATAATTATATATTGTAATAATGGGAACATAGAATAAATGAGGGAGAAAATAATTTTATTCTGTTTTTAATTGAATTTGACAAGAGTGAGACAAAGAAAACCATGGCATTAAAGACATTTCTCTCTTTTTGACATCTTAAATTTCCTGCTTCAGGTAAGGTTATGGTTTTTATTTTCTTCTGAATATTCTTCCCAATAAGCTTGCTTTTATTTGTTGTGTATTTGTTTCATATTTTGTGTAAGAGGAATCAATATCTGACTTTAAAATAAGAATGGCTTACTTAGAAATAACCACTGAGCAGAAGACATCAGCATACAGGAGAGAACTATAAAATAGACTTCTGCTGCCCTCTTTTGGAATAAATAAGTGAACAATACCACTTCCGAGTCTATGTATTTTACTATTGTCTGTTGTCCTACTACTGACATATTACCTAGGAAACAAAGGGCCAGGACTTCAGTTATCAAAAAACCTGTTACTTAAAAATTGGAGATTTAATTTTATGGATACAAAAAATGCCATTTAGCAAGGATTACTTAATAGCATACTGTATAAAAGTATACCTGCTTTGAATATATTAAATCCAATTAGGTCATAATCCCACAACCTAAAATAGTAATCTTATAATCAATATTTTGGATTTCAAGTAGCCATATAAATAGTTACAATTTTCAGTGTAAAATTTAAAAAGTAATGGATTTAATTATGAAAACCATTAGGAAAGACTTTAGTCTACCCTAATTAAGAAAAAGCTCTGTGTATACTTCAGTTTCTAATGTACTTATGCCCATTTTGGCAATAATATTGAAACTTGACAGTGATACTACTATCATTCAAAGGTAGTCCTCAAATTTGTGGTAAGCCTGTAGAGATTTTTAGAATTAGGTAAATTCAGACAAAGCTTAGGTCTGATCCTACAATTTATCACCCTTCCCTTCTTCCACAAGAAAAACTACCACAAAAATGCATGATCCCTGATATTAAACCTTAGTAACAACCATAAATTATCTCTAACACCAAGCAGAACAAAACAAAATCAACAAATTTAAATATATGCATATGTTTTTGTTAAGATGGCAAAAAAAAATCAAGTACAGTGTGTATCAAAAGTCACAAGAATATTGAAATCTGATAACATTCCTCAGCATTATGAGCTTCTTTGGAAAGACACACCTTGAAAATATGACAAAATAAATGACTGTATTTAATAATCCTAGGTAAGAACAACCTGGTATTTCAGGATACTAGAATACACCATCAAAAAACAAAATTTAGGAGCACCTGGGTGGCTCAGCGCTTGAGCTTCTGCCTTCAGCTCAGGTCATGATCCTGGGGGCCTGGGATCCAGTCCCATATCAGGCTCCCAGCAGGGAACTTCTCCCTCTACCTATGTCTCTGCCTCTTTCTGTGTCTCTCATGAATAAATAAATTTTTAAAATCTTTAAAAAAGAAACTTAATAGCAAACAAAACAATTAAGTGGACCTGGGACAATATAAACACGTGGTCAAAATCCTCACAATAAAGAAGGACCATTTTTTCCTTGAGAAAAACTTGTTTTTGAATATATTAAAATGGAATTTTAGAGGATTTATTCATAAAATCAGATTCTTCCACTATGGCATACAAATCATTAATAGCAGCTTCATGTGTGGACAAAAGGCCTGCTCTAATCATTCCCTGCAAATAGAAAATGTAAAACTCTTGGCTACAACAGAACACATCAATAGCTCAGATAAATAGTTTCAGATATTAGTAGAAATTAGTATATTTAAATATACAGTTTGATGAAAATAAATATCTATGTAATATATGGAATCTTATAATCATTAGTCCTCTTTCCATTTAGATATTTTTGTAATCCTATTACAAAAATGTATAAATATTTACATATTTAGATACCTAAAATAAAAATACTTATTAATTGAATTAATAGTAATAATTATAAATATGTATCATCATTCAAACTCCTATCTTATTCTAAAATTACATAAATTTGAATTCCATTATTATTTAAAAGTGACAAGATATTTTAACACAGATGGCAAATAAAAATTATCAACTGATTAACAAACATTACATTACTAGAAGTAAAATCTCTGAATAAACTTTAGACTAGATCATCAGGGCAATGAGGTATAAATGAAGCTAAATTACGCTGTCTCGTTGTAGGAGTCAAATACCCAGGTGCAAGTAACCATATTGGATATTGTAGAGTAAGCCTAGATCTATAGATAAGTAATTTGTTTGATTTGGGGTAAGAAAATTAAATAGACTTTGTCTAGACAGAATGACCTCACTGCATACATTTGCTCCCCCAGAAGCCAGAATCTAATGAAAATTCTAAATTACTTTATTAAATAAATGTCTTTAGCTATGCATATATGTTGCTTTCTCTTCAGGTCCCAGCAATTCTACTGTGGCAGTAGTAAATTTCATACTGCATTAAAAATTGTAGAAAATTCAGTGACATGAACATAGCAAATTGTACAGAATTCGCTACATTCTTATTTATTATCTTTTTTGTAGTGGGGGTTTCTATTTAAATTTAGTACTATCAGTGAATAACCTTGCAGTCTTACAGGATCCTACAAGCTAAATCTGGTGATTTTAGGACGTATTATATCATTATTAAACAAGTTAGAACTGGCAAAAATGAGAACATAAAATCCCACTTTGCATGCATTGTCTATTTCTAATCTGGGGTGTGCCTGCCTGTGTGTGTGAGTGTGTGAGTGCATATTGCTTTGTTTTCAATATAATTTAGTTTTTTGTTATCATTCTTTTGATTGTGGTTTACTAGTTTGGGGAAATAAAATATTTAATTAAAGGAAGATATAGGGAAAGGATATGGATGGAGCTTTAGAGGTAGGAGTGAAACTCTTCTGTGATTGGCTGAAGGTGTCAACAGCACAAGTGTCAAGAGAAGTTAGGTATTCCAGTGGAGGTAGGCTGGCAACAAAATTATATTTGGACCACTCATTTTTTATATAACTAATATTTACTGATTCATGTCACTATAAGAGGATCCATCCTTAAAAATCAAGTTCAAGAGCTGACAATTATTTGGGCTACTTTAAAATGCAAACAAGCACATGAGAAAATGCTCTGCATCACTTGCCATCAGGGAAATACAAATCAAAACCACAATGAGATACCACCTCACACCAGTGAGAATGGGGAACATTAACAAGGCAGGAAACCACAAAAGTTGGAGAGGATGTAGAGAAAAGGGAACCCTCTTGCACTGTTGGTGGGAATGTGAAATGGTGCAGCCACTCTGGAAAACTGTGTGGAGGGTCCTCAAAGAATTAAAAATAGATCTGCCCTAAGACCCAGCAATTGCACTGCTGGGGATTTACCCCAAAGATACAGATGCAATGAAACACCGGGACACCTACACCCCGATGTTTTTAGCAGCAATGTCCACAATAGCCAAACTGTGGAAGGAGCCTCGGTGTCCATCGAAAGATGAATGGATAAAGAAGATGTGGTTTATGTATACAATGGAATATTACTCAGCCATTAGAAACGACAAATACCCACCATTTGCTTCGACATGGATGGAACTGGAGGGTATTATGCTGAGTGAAATAAGTCAATTGGAGAAGGACAAACATTATATGGTCTCATTCATTTGGGGAATATAAAAAATAGTGAAAGGGAATAAAGGGGAAAGGAGAAAAAATGAGTGGAAATATCAGAAAGGGAGACAGAACATGAGAGACTCCTAACTCTGGGAAACGAACTAAGGGTGGTGGAAGAGGAGGTGGGCGGGGGGTGGGGGTGACTGGGTGGCAGGCACTGAGGTGGGCACTTGATGGGATGAGCACTGGGTGTCATTCTGTATGTTGACAAATTGAATACCAATAAAAAATAAATTTATTAAAAAAATAAAATAAAATATAAAATAAAAATAAATAAATAAAATGCAAATACAACAGTAAACAAATGATCATGGTGAATAATTTAAAGGAGATCCAGTAATTAATGCCACTACTGGAGTTCTGAAAAAGATACATGGTGAAGTAAATGTCTTGCAATTTTACAAGTTATATGGATTAAGTATCATGTTTATGAAGTGATTGCAGGTTCTTAGAGCAACAGTAAATCAGCGTCCACTATTTCATAGTTTGTAAAATAAGAACAAAAGCTGAAATATAACTGGCAATATATAAGTATGTGGGCTTCTTTATTTTAAAACAAAAACTTTCTGCTGATTTTGCTACTTCCAGAAGAGCTGAAAAGCCTGTGAGTGATCATCATTTCAGCATTCCTTAATACTACAACTACTTAGTCTTTGTGGGTTTTTTCCTCGTTATTGACTGCTGCCTACAATCAATTTCGATTGCCACTGGTGAGTCAAACTTGCAATGCACCCATCTTTCAAGGCTTGGCATAAAGACCCAATTCTGACTTGGTACAGAGTGACTCCATCAGTTCCAATTCTTTGTCTAGCTACTTGTGTTGAGGAAGAAGTGCAAAGACAAGTACAGGGGACCCGACGCCAGCTGGGGAAGATGTGGGAAAGGTTGTCTCCTACTAGTTCATGTGCCTCGTGCTAGAGGAAATAGATTCTCATCCAAAGGGAAATAATATGAATGGCTGAAATGGGTATTATATACTGAGATTTCCACACCAATACATACGTGAGCCTGCCAAAATTTAGGTCTTTTTCTTGGGGAACTTGAGTTCCCCAATTTAGGGCATCAGATAGATTACAGGACTTTACAATGAAAAGGCAGAGTTTTAGCGGTAAACACGAGAGTCTAAAATAGAGGTTATAATGCACGAAGGAAAGATGTTATATAAAAAGAAGGGACTAAAAGCAAAAAGGAGCTCATGGAGCTCAATGTAAAGAAGTTATAGCAACTGTCCTTTGGTCCTAGCATGGGCTGCTGGAGTCTCTGGGTCAAGAAAAGGGTAAAAAACAAACAAACAAAAAAAAATGCCAGCCTTCTGCAGGCCACTCTTTATGCTTTGTGATACCCAGAAGGATGCACTGGCAGCCTTATTACACCAAACACATTTTGTCCAGGCAATGACTAACCACCAGCAAGTGGCAGGCACGCAGCCACTATGCAAAAAGCCTTATCTCTTTCTTTCTTGCTAAGAAAACCCCAGTTCAGTTTGTGTGATGATGTAATCAGCCCCATAGATAAATCATTTTTAGTAGGTCTATTCTCTTTTCCCTGAAGATTTGTGCAGGAATATATGTATAACCTAACTATACTCAGTTAAACTAATGAGAAAGTTGACTGGATATACAGGGTAATGGATGTCATGAGAATACATTCTTTTTTCTATTTTTACCTTCACTCTTGTTTTCTACTCAGGATGCTGCTATAGGAAATTATGATGCTTAGAGCTCTGGCTACCACGGTGACCATGGGTGGACTGCTGTCATGCTGATCCACTGAATTGGAAAGAGTACAAAGACAGAAATAACCTGAGTCACTGTAACATCACTGAGCTGTTGCAACCAACTTGTATCACCAGACCTCTAATTACTTACGATAATTTAATGTCACTATTGTCTAGCCATTATTGTTAAAGCATTCTATTACCTAAAACAAAATTTAATCCTTACAGTTACATAACAGTGGTGCTGGAAGTTCAGGTAAAGTAGCATAAGTTATTGTTGTGAATGGGGGTATTCTGGTTTGGGCAAAGAATAAGGTTGTTGCAAGCCAACTCCTCAGAAAATAATTGACAGAACTGGGTGTGTTATTATTCTTAATGAATCAGGAATACTGCCTTCTAACGCCAGAATGCAATTTCAAGTCTGTTAGAGGAAACTAGTGTTACGGCAACCTATGGACATGGACTCTGTAATAAGCAAAGTAGCAGTGATAGGACACAAGGGAGGCCCAGGTATAAGATGAAATCTGCCACTCTAATAAGGAATCCACCATTATCTACTGACAGATTCAACTGGAGATAAAGTCAACAAGTTGTTCCCCAGGCCAAACTAAATTTTCGTGAACTAAATTTTCTCAGGTCAAAGGATTTACCAAGATGAAAAAGCCTCCACAGACTTCTCATATTTCAGCCTTAGAAATAATAGGAACAAAAGGAAAAAAACAATAGCTACTGCTATTTGTTGAACAACTAGTATTTGCCAAACATTATATTAATTATCTTGATTAACCATTATAATAATAACCATAATAATAGTTACTACCCAGGAAAACACCAGGCAGTTAATAGGTCTTTAATAAACCTATGTTAATTGTAAAATGAATATATGAATAAATGACATAACTCTTATTAACTCCATTTAACAGATGAGAAAATTAAGACTCAGAAAAATTAAGCAAATTACTCAGACTACAGAGATAGCAAGTGGAAAGACTAAAATTTAAGATCACGTCTTCCTAATCCCCAAAGTCATACCCTTAAGAATCTGGTCCATAGTGTTGTTTCCAAGGTGTTTAGTGGATGACTAATTTTTACATTTAAAAGTACTCAGGGCACTTATCTTGTTGTGGGGTTTCCTGGGTTTGTGTTAGATGTCTGATCTCTGAGGGACTGAGCACTCAGTTACCTGGGTTATGGGTGACTGAATATTGGACATTATTTTCTTGATATATTCTTCTTTCTTCTACCTAGATGGAAGTGGCTTCTTACATGGCATGGTCTCCAAGAGAGGTATTAAGTAGGCAGTGCCTTCTGCCAGAATGATGGACATTGGTTACCTGGATATCATAGTCAACTGAGCATGGCTTTGTCCATAGAAATTCTATAAATTAGAGTCTCAAATTGGAAGCAAGAGTCCACCAGTCCCAATTCCTTAAAGAGAAAATGTCTCTCTGTTCCATACCTCTAATCATGGCCAATAGGGGTAAGATTATAGTTTAGTGGGCACTGATTTGTCCCCTAATATCCTGTAGCTTGGATGGGTTCTCACAACTAGAGTTAACATCAACTCTGGCCTGAAAGTCAGTTTCAGAGGGGTTGACGCTATTATGTGCAAGGTCACCTGGGCTTCAGTTTACTCTAAGATACTTATTGGGAGTAACTACTTATGAGTAGCTCTTATAAATGAGTGATACCTTTCACTGGGAAATAACTGAGATGTGTAACACACAAATAATAATCTATCTCCTTAATATGAAATGCATTTAATATAATTGCAGATAACTTTGTACAATCATACAATCTTTGATATTTGCAATACATAAATTTTCTTCCCAATGGGATATCTCTAGAAATGCCTCATTGCTGTCTAAGAAAAAAATCATATTCATCATAAAAATAACAATCTTTATTAGTTATTAATGGTTAATCAGTAATTAATTCTAATTAAAAATAAAACACTATTAATGGTGACCAATAACTCACTATTAACTATTGGTATGGAAAGTTCTAATAAATAATTCTTACCTACTTAATATGAAATGCATATAATTGATAACAAATGTTTTCTGGAACAATCATGTGGTCTTAAATTTCTTTAAGGCATAAACTGCTTAACATAATATTACGTCTTCATAAAATTATTAGTTTATTTTTAAAGGAAAATTCTATCAAAGAGTAAACAGTGAGTCACTTTTCACTGAGTGAAAGCTCTGTGTGTCTTGAGCTTACTTATTAGATTAGTGTTATATTTTGGTCTTTTATCTACCTAAAGACTGAAGACCCCTTTGATTCAGAATAGCTGAGAATAGAGAATTTGATAACAATCTCCAACTCTGTAAAGTTATTTAGTAGCTTGACCCATTTATTCATCACAGGTTGAAGAATTACTCTCTTTCAACTGACCTGAATTTATGTAATAATACTGAACGATCAGAAATGCTTTTATTTTAAATTAAACAAATATTTATTGAGAACTTTCTATGTACCAGACACTGTACCAGATCCTAGACATATAAGGATAAATCACAGATCCTGGTATGGAGACAAAGGTGTGATGTTTAGTAGCAGATATTTTTTTAAGAGTTTTTTTAAATTAAGTACAAAGTTCAAAAAGAAAAATGCAAAACTCATATAGATTGATGAATTTTTACAAAATGAAGAAACTAATATAAATAGCACCTGGAACACTAAATGGACCACTTCAGGACTAAATACATCTCTCATGTTTCCTTTCACTCATTGTACCTTCAAGGGTACTACTCCCACTTTTCACACCTTAATTTTGTTTTACCTCATTTTAAACTTTATATAAGTAAAATCATATACTATATGTGCTTAACATTTTGCTTTTTAGACTCAACGCATCCTTGCATGTAGTTGTAATTCAGTTATTCTTACTGCTATATGGTATTTCATTAAATTAATATACCACAGGTGATTTATATATTTTACTGTAGACAGAAATTGTTTTTTTTTTCAAGTATAGGGTCATTATGAATTGTGAAACTTTGAAATTCTTGTTTGTGTCTTTTTATGAACATCTTATATATTTTGAGGGAATATATATATATAACATATATATATACATATACATATATATACATACACACACACCTCAAAGTAGACTTACTGGATCATAAAGTCCACACATGCTTACCTTTAGTAAATACTACCAAAAATTTCTCCAAAGTAAGTGTATCAATTCACAATCCACCAATAACTTACAGGAGTTCCACTAACTTCAGATCCTCAACGATACTTAACATTGATTATTTCCATGTTAGGCATTCTGGTATATAGTAGCATCTTAAGATTTAATTTGCATTTTTCTGGTAATTAATGATGTCGAGGACTTTTTAATATGTAAATGGATCATTTTCTTTCATAAGCACTTGCTCAAATTCTTTGCCCATGTATCCCTCCTTCCCCACATTATTCCTACTGACTTTTAGGAGTTCTTTATATTCTGCGGATATAAACCTTGCATCAATATATTCTTCTCATACACTCTCAATTTGGTAGCTTGCTTTTTCACTCTCTTGTGACTTATGATAATAAATTACTAAGAACTTCTTAATTTTATAAATACTCCAATTTTTCAAAACTTATAATTAGTACTCTTAAGTCTTATTTAATATATATTTGTCTATTCCTAAGGTCTGGAAGACATTTTCTCTTCTAAAAGTTTTATCATTAAATTTTTTTTATTTAGATTTGGAATGAATTTTGAATAGTTTAAGGTCAATATTTATTTATGTAGTATTGTATTCAGGGTCCAAACATTATTTCTTGAAAATATCATTTTTTTCTCTCTGCTCAGTCACCTTCAGCATAAACTAGATGCTTAATTTATGGGTGTGTTTCTACACTCCTTGTTTGTTCCATTTGTCTATTCATCTAACCTTACGTCAAGTAGTGTTAATTAATAGTTAATTACTGTAATTTTACAATTGTTTTCTTTACTGAACTATAATTCACATACAATATTATATTAATTTCAGGTGTGCAATATAGTGATTTGGTATTTGTATACATTATGAAATGATCAAAATGATAGGTCTAGTTACTATCTGTCAAATACAAAGTTATTACAATATTATTGACTATATTCCCTATGCTGAATATTATATCCCCATGACTTACTTATTTTGTAACTGAAAGGCTATACCTCCTAATCCCCTTTACCTATTTCACCTGTTCCCAAACCTCCCTCCTCTCTGGAATCTACTAGTTTTTTCTCTGTGACTATGAATCTGTTTCTATTTTGTTTTTTTTGTTCATTTTTTTTAATTCTACATATAAGTGAAATTATATGGTAGTTGTCCCTCTATTACTTAGTTCATTTAGCAGAATACTCTCTAGGTCCATCTATGTTGTCACAAATGGCAAGATTTCATTCTTTTTTATGGCTACGTAATATTCCATTGGATATGTAAACCACATCTTTATGCATTCCTCTATCAATGTATACTTAAGATTTTTCATGGCTTAGCTATTGTAAATGATGTTGCAATGCAATGGTGCCTATATCTTTCCAAATTAGTGTTTTGCTGGATCACATGGTAGTTCTATTTACAATAATTCTTAGTCTGGTGGTGTAAGGTATAGAATTCAAACTTTGTTACTCTTCTTCAAGGTTTCCTCAGTTCTTCTTGGCATATTATATAGCAGAGATTTTTCTTTAAATAGTCTGACAGCAGGGTAGAGGGATTAATTAACTGCTTTTAGGTTACATGAAGGTGACACAAAGGTGTAATTTGAGATGGGCCTTGAAGGTTGAGTAGCATTGTGATAGATGTGGATAAAAAAAAAAGTATAAATGCATGACTGAATTTAAAGAAATTTATATTGCAGAGAGAATTTTCATTCATTTCCAAATAATACTTCCTAACAGATTTTGCCCTGTGGACCTGCTCTAATATTACCCAAACTTAAAATTAAAATCCAAATGATCATTACAAATATGCCAAATAATATATTCTGCAAATGTGAGAAATATTTCCTCTGACTTCACCATTGTTTTTTAGAATTGATAGTTATTGGACATTTATGGCTACTAATTTCCTAAAATTGAAATAATCTAGAAAATTGTGGGTGAACTGGCAGTAACTTTAGAGTAGGAGAACAAATTTTATTCAACCCTGAACTCTCCTTGGTTTGCTTAGAAATGGAGGAAGTGATCATTGAGTGTGAAAGATGAAGAGCCTATAGTGTGACAGTTTGTTCCTACTTACACACAAAAAAAGTTTAGCAAATACAGGTAAGATTACAAAACACCAAATCTGAGATTTCAGATTATTTCTAGATGGGATGACAAATCAGGAGAAATAGATAATGAGAAAAACTTCTACTGGGAAATATGCAGTAAACATGATCCTATTGTTAGAACTTGTTTTATAATCTTAACCAGTCCTCCTGTATACGTCCTAAATAGAAAGTCATTAGTTTCTGATTTGGGCTTTGATTTGGGCTCTTTCAGACCATTTGTCCAAGCCCTGATTTACATGATAGTCCTTATCCAAGAGAGCTTTCTAGGAGTTGGTAGGAAGGTGATCAGTATATTATCTACCATTCATTCAATAGACATTTCAATCATCTACAGCTTGGGGATTAGAAGACTACTAAAATGCACATCAAGCCCTGCACAATTTAAAAAGCCTCAGAAGGTCTACTAAGAGCTTTGGAGAGAAAAGTTCAGACATATGTATAAATTTGAAAGTTGAAGTTTTTTGTAATACCTACACTATTCAGAATGTATTCAACTTCTGTAAATAAAAGTTCTAAAACTTTTACTAGCCTGATCATAAATTATATGATTTATTTAAAGTCATCCCATTTTAATATACTATAAATGAGGGATTGAAGAAAGTAATTTAATATACTATATAGTTAAAAACTGGAACAAGGCTGTTATAAGCATTTTGAACAGTAAAAAAATGAAAACCTTTCCATGTTATTTATTTAAAAGAAGACTGTGTCACTGGATAAATCACAGTTTAGATAACAGGTGTGTTCATGTACAAAACTAACATTTATAGATGATACTGACATTTTTGAGCACTGGACTAGAACCATACTTAATTATGGCAAATTTAATTATCTTTAGAGTTTGAATTCCATTTTTATGATAAAAATATTAATTAAAAAACATAAAGCAGATTCCAAGCCCAGAAAATATGCACAATAACAAAAAAAAAAAAAATGTTCCTCAGAGTGATTTTCCACATCACAAAAATTCTGTATTTTAATGTTCTGCTATAACTCTGCTGAAATGTTCTTTAAAAGGCTGATTAGTTGGTGAAGCAGGGAAGAGATCACATATACACTGTCCAGTTAGAAACAGAACTTTCCATATTATAGATATATTTTAAAGGTAAAAGCATGTGCACACTCACACAGCTCCACTTTGCTAGAATTATTAAATAGTTTTCTCAACATACTCATATGCTGAATAAGCTTTCAAAAGCTAAAAAGAATTTCTAGAAATCAAAGAAATTACTTATATGGGCTTTGTTTCTTTAGGGAAGAAGTTTAAGGACTAGAGTTTTAGAGACTTTTTGTCATGGATTCATTTTATAAATAATACAGTAGCATGGTATTAAGCATTGACTATTTAAAAATGAATACAGCATAGTTTCTACCTTCAAAAACTCTCAAGTAAGTAAGATAAGTAGAGATAAATTACTAGGCCAAGCGGCAAATGCTTTAACTGAATATAAACCAAATTGTGCAGCAACAGATACAGAATCACTAATTCAGCTTGAAGAATTCAAAGAACGCGTACCAGAGAAATGTCAGTTGAGCTGTAGTCTCAAGCGTAAATAGTATTTGCAAAATAAAGAAAAGAGGTGATAATTTCTGGTTCATGATGGAGTCTTGAGGATATAAGTTTGCTTCACTTCCCTCCCAAGAGCAGTAAAATGATTTTTAAAATTCAGTAGGCCAGAAATTTTTATGTATTTGTGAATGGTGGAAAGTTATTCCACTTATATTTAGAAATAACATAGAATAAAGGAAACAATGTTAGGGGCCATTCTCAGCAGAAGACTTCTTAAGTAGGTTCTACCCTGGACTGACCTAGAAAATATCATCTTAAATTGGCAAGTATGATGCAAAAAATTTGTTGTTGGGCATCAAGGATGGTAATTATTAAAGAAGTATTTAGACAAGGCCTAGGTTAGGCACCCATTCTCTTCTGCCAACAGATAAATTGACTGCAGTATTTATTCTATTGGGAAATAGGAAGTAGTGATCTCGCTGTGGGTACCTGACTGATGAGAGACAGAGCAAAGCCTAAGATAACTTCAGACTTCTGTATTGTACCCAGAGGAATAAAAGGAAAGAAACAAAAAAAAAAAATAATAAAAAAAAAAAATAAAAGGAAAGAAACACCCAATTAGGAGTCAAAATCTGTAAGGTACTTTAACCCCAGAGACAAGGTATCCTTACTGCAAACTAGCCTACCTCTTAACAGTAACCATGAGCTTCATAAAATCTATCTTCTCTTTGGGAGAATGATATTTTAGGTACACAGATTTCCCAACTAATACTTTGCTAATTAGCAATCTCTTCTAACATCATTTTCTTTTAAATTGAAAATAACAAAGAAAAAATGAATGGGGGATCCCTGGGTGGCGCAGAGGTTTAGCGCTTGCCTTTGGCCCAGGGTGCCATCCTGGAGACCCAGGATCGAATCCCACGTCGGGCTCCCGGTGCATGGAGCCTGCTTCTCCCTCTGTCTATGTCTCTGCCTCTCTCTCTCTCTCTCTCTCTCTCTCTCTCTCTCTCTCTGTGTGTGTGTGTGTGTGTGACTATAATAAAAAAAAAATAAAAATAAAAAAATAAAATAAAAATGAATGGAAAGAACATAAAAAGAAAAGAAAAAAGAACAACAAATTTACAAATCACATCTGAGGAGAAGTCAATAAATGAAAGAAATGAACAAACAAATTCACTCACTCCAGAGGAAATAGATTTAATAGGAGGAGATAAAAACTTAAGACACATTTTTAACTGCTATCCTCAAAGAGATGTGAAAGGATAATATATTCAAAAAGAACCACAGGCTGAAAAGGAAACCACCAGAGGAAAGGAAAACTTCCTAAACATTTTTTTAATGATATTTTTTAAAGGGGCTTTTTAGCTTGGACACATTGAAAAATACTACAGAAAATAAATCTAATTCATGCTAAATGACTTTAAAAAAGAGAGTGATGGACTTTTTTTATACATAAATTCTCAAGAGATAATAAAAGAAGACATAAACAAAAAATAGTTTAGAAGTTGGAAAAGTCCATAAATGAATTTTGACAGATTTAAAAGATCTGACACCTACACAAACAATATGGAGAACCCAGAAGCAACTCTTTTGCCCTACAGAGCCCCCAGAAACTCAGGGATTAACAGCAAAATCAGGTTGAAGGTGAAGCTTAAAAATGGGCATTGGATGTCAACGTAAAGAGCAGGTAAAAAATCTCAGACTTTCAACCCTATGCAGCTGTGAGATTTTCCCTGCCTCTCTCGGTAGTGAAAGGGAATAAAGGGGAAAGGAAAGAAAATGAGTGGAAATATGAGAGAGGGTGACAGAACATGAGAGACTCCTAACTCTGGGAAAGGAACAAGGGGTGGTGGAAATGGAAGTGGGCAGGGGGTTGGGGTGACTGGTTGAGGGGCACTGAGGGGGGCACTTGATGGGATGAGCACTGGGTGTTATGCTATATGTTGGCAAATTGCACTCTAATAAAAAGAAATTAAAAAAAAAAACAAAGTTTTGAGTTTATCCACCCTACAAGGATAAAGCAGAGGAATTCTTACTGAATGAATATTTAATCTACTCAAAAAAAAAAAAAAATATTCCCAGGAAATGAGGCAATCCAGGTTGCTACCAGAGAGGTCAAATAGTGATAGTTGTCTCAGTATGTTCATTCCGTCCTTTCCAGCGGCTAGGCTAAAAGCAAGGGTTCCCAATCAAACAAACAGAATGGGATACCTATTTTAATTGGTATGCAGAAGCCTCCAAAAGGCTTCAAGATTCCAAAATAGCTGCATCGAAAGATCCATTGCAAAAGGCTAACCCAAATTGAAAGACACAAGAACTACCTACAACAAAAGACTTGAAGGATGACAGATTATACTTTCCCCTCTAGGCTTCTTGAGTCAGTACTCACTGATGATGAGAGAACAGAGGCTAGCTGAGGAAAAATCACAAGCGGACACCCCACAATTGACCCCTTCCCCCCACCCCGACACCCAGGTGGGATATGTGTGACATTCCTCAGGTATTCCTGGCTACCCTAAAACTAAGGGAGAAGAAAAACAAAATAGTTAACTTACAGAAATTATAGTCCTATAAACACGAGATTCCCTCAGTTTACAAAATGTCCTAGTGATTTACAAGAAAAAAAAAGCGTTCTCATCAGTAACCTAACTTCCAGAATGAAACACCTAACAATCTTTTTTTTATAATAAATTTATTTTTTATTGCTGTTCAATTTACCAACATACAGAACACCCAGTGCTCATCCCATCAAGTGCCCACCTCAGTGCCCGTCACCGATTCACTCCCACCCCCCACCCTCCTCCCCTTCCACTACCTCTAGTTCCTTTCCCAGAGTTAGGAGTCTTTATGCTCTGTCTCCCTTTCTGATATTTCCCACACATTTCTTCTCCCTTCCCTTATATTCCCTTTCACTATTATTCATATTCCCCAAATGAATGAGAACATTTAATGTTTGTCCTTCTCCGACTGACTTACTTCACTCAGCATAATACCCTCCAGTTCCATCCACGTCGAAGCAAATGGTGGGTATTTGTCGTTTCTAATGGCTGAGTAATATTCCATTGTATACATAAACCACATCTTCTTTATCCATTCATCTTTCGATGGACACCGAGGCTCCTTCCACAGTTTGGCTATTGTGGACATGGCTGCTAGAAACATCGGGGTGCAGGTGTCCCGGCGTTTCATTGCATCTGAATCTTTGGGGTAAATCCCCAGCAGTGCAATTGCTGGGTCGTAGGGCAGTTTGGTAGCGTGGCAGGACACAAAATCAATGCCCAGAAATCAATGGCATTTCTATACACTAACAATGAGACTGAAGAAAGAGAAATTAAGGAGTCAATCCCATTTACAATTGCACCCAAAAGCATAAGATACCTAGGAATAAACCTAACCAAAGAGGTAAAGGATCTATACCCTAAAAACTATAGAACACTTCTGAAAGAAATTGAGGAAGACACAAAGAGATGGACAAATATTCCATGCTCATGGATTGGCAGAATTAATATTGTGAAAATGTCAATGTTACCCAGGGCAATTTACACGTTTAATGCAATCCCTATCAAAATACCATGGACTTTCTTCAGAGAGTCAGAACAAATTATTCTAAGATTTGTGTGCAATCAGAAAAGACCCCGAACAGCCAGGGGAATATTAAAATAGAAAACCATAGCTGGGGGCATCACAATGCCAGATTTCAGGTTGTACCACAAAGCTGTGGTCATCAAGACAGTGTGGTACTGGCACGCCTAACAATCTTAATGCTTTAGTAGAGGGAAAAACAACCTTACCTTGACAATGGCAAGGCCTCCAAAATCTTGTAGGTCCTCTTTAGCATGCAAAAATTCTTTTGAAAACCTCCCTTTTCAGTACCTCCCCCAAGTCCAAAGTATATCATCAGTCACCCCTCACAACCCCAGGGCAGCAGCTCTTCCTGCCCAGGCGTCCTGTCCCCGGGCTTTAATAAAACCACCATTTTGCATCAGAGACCTCTCAAGAATTCTTCCTTGGTCTTGTGCACTGGATCTCACCCCACCAAACCTCACCTGTGTTCCAAAACTACATCACTCCCAGTCTACTGGTCCTCTCTCTGAATTGCCTTTCCACTCTGAAGAGGCCACAAGACCAGAAGCAAAAGTCTACCCAGTGACTGAACTTAGACTGCAGTATCTCCAAGGCCAGAAGCCTAGAACAACACTTGGGTCTCCCCCATGGATGTTAGGGGTCCATTATCAACACTTTGGCCCACAGAAATTGGTGTCTCCTTTGCAATCAACCAACACACACACACACACACACACACACACACACACACAAGACTGTCCTGTAAGGTTCTGTACAACATCCTTTTCACCAACGGGTATGGCCCCATATCTACCCTCAAAGGAGGGCCCGCCCCAGGTTGAGGAGACTCCTGGGAATTCTCCGGTCACAGCTAGGAGGCATTCCCTTCGACAGCCCAAGAGAAACTGAAATCAACAACAACAACAAAAAAAAATGTTGCTAGATTCTGGTAGATGCCAGGACCCCGCTCTCTAAACACTGCTCGCTCAGGGGCCCTATGACGAAATCTCGGGAGATATGGCGGAAGCCGGCGAAGCGGGGAGCATGGTTACCTGAGTCAGCTCTCCGGGATTTCTGCAGTGCCTGACTGGGAAGGGAAGGGATGGTGTCACGGCGTTCCTGACCGGTTAGCTGTCCTTTTTCCTCTCCCTCAGGCATTTATTGCCTCCGGTTTGTCTCACTTCGTCTCTCAGAACTTGGCGTGGCCTTCTGCGGGCCTGTGCACTCAGGTTGTCGTTCCGGCTTCCGTTCAGGCCGGGAGCAACCATCTGCTCGGCCCAAAAGTATGGCCGGACTGAAAAGTGTGCTGCACCCCAGCTGCGGCTAGGTGTGGCCGGACGGAAAAGCGGGCTGCGCTGCCTTCGTGGACGAGTCTGTTCATGCGGCTGAGTCCAAGATGGAGCCGACCTTGTCCTCGTTCTGAGAGCTCCAGCCAATCAGAGGTTTGCATTTTTCTCATGGTCATTTTTTTATTCTTTACCCTATGACAGCTGCCTGCCTTCTGCCGCATTTTGCGGTTCTCCACAGGAGACTGCCACTTCGTGAAGTGTGAAACAGCGTCCTGTGTACCACCCAGATTGTCTTTTGACATCATTTGTTAACAGTTTTGGTGACTAATGGATTATTTTTTTTTCCCCAAAGATTCTAATTTATCTATTCATGAGAGACACACAGAAAGAGGCAGAGACACAGGCAGAGGGAGAAGCAGGCTCCACGCAGGGAGCCCGATGCTGGACTCGATCCCGGGACTCTGGGGTCACGCCCTGGGCCGAAGGGGGCGCTAAGCCGCTGAGCCACCCCGGCCGCCCTGACTAATGGATTCTAAAGCTGACTGCTCGGGCTGTGAGACAACCAGAGGCACAGGCGAGGCGCGTGCTGAATCACCCGTAAGCGTCAGGGCTCCTCTCGTCCGTATCTTCCCGGGGTTGTCGGTAAGTCGTTGTCGGGTCTGGGCTCCACCCTTTTGTGCAGCTCTATGATCCAAGCAAACTAATATATTATTATATTATATCATATCATATCATATCATATCATATCATATCATGATTTTATGATTGTATGTACACATATACATAGTTCCCAGAAAGGTTCTGGGGTTCAGAAATGTTCTAGGATTTATTAAAATTCCCAAAAAAGCTTCTGCATCCCAGAAAGATTCAGGGGCTTATTAAAATTCCCAAAAAGGGGGATCCCTGGGTGGCTCAGCGGTTTAGCGCCTGCCTTTGGCCCAGGGCGCGATCTTGGAGGCCCAGGATTGAGTCCCTGCGTCGGGCTCCCGGGATGGAGCCTGCTTTTCCCTCCTCCTGTGTCTCTGCCTCTCTCTCTCTCTCTCTCTCTCTCTCTCTCTCTCTCTATCATAAATAGATAAAAAAATAAATCTTTTTTAAAAATTCCCAAAAAGGTTCTGGGGTTCGAGAAACACTCTAGTGTGGTCATATGGGAAGTCAACAATGGGTAACAGCCACTATGGGACTCACAACGTAGAAATTTCATGTCGCTCCTTCCTTTCCAAAGCCAGACTTGTGAATTTAGTTCTGGGGTGCCCATTGGTTATCAATGACTTCTCTCCCAGGGATAGTTGTCGCCTTCTTGTTTGTCTTGTCTTGTGTCTGAGACCTTGGCTTTCTGCTGCCTGGGACCTGAAGTTTGTCAGTTCTTGCCTACACAGGCAGCTTAACTCTGAGGTTGGTGGTACTAAATTATTGCCAGACAGAAATGTGGGTTGCACTCCATTTGTGCCTAGGATCCTATGGACTATTGTCAGCTCTCTGGAAAATTGGCTTTCTTTTGATTGTCTTTGAGAATGGCTCTCGATCTTGGGAAGATGCACCCTTTTTTGAGGATGCTTCTTTCATCCAGGGCGTCATTCAGTACCGCCCAGTTCTCCTCCATTTACAGTTAGTTAAAGTTCACACAACTAGGTCTGGGCAATAGGCTGTGGGTGGAAGAGACATGAATTCCAAGGTAAAGCATAGAAAAGAAGAGGCAAGACCACCCTAGCTCTTCTGATGCATCAACTAAGAAGGCCCACAGATTCGGGGTGGTCCATTACAATCATACTATGTATAGGGAGAGGCAGGTACGGGGAGACAGAGAAAGGGAGGAGGCCTTCTCATGTGTAACTAGTTGCTCTGGATAGTTATTTTGTCTGATAACCGACTTTGCATGAATAAGAACTCACCTGCCATGGTAAGCAACTTATTTGGAGGCTTGTCTAAGACAGCAACAGAATCTAGCCTCTTCTGATATAATAGCTAATTGTGTAAAATGATCTGCATGACCAATTTTTAAATAAATAAATTCCCCCTCAGTACTGGGTGAAGGCCAACAAGGCCATTTCCAGTTATGTGAAGTTTATTTGGCCAAGCTAAACTAATGTTAAAATACTAGTGAATTGAATCTACACAAATTCTAAAACATAATCTCAAAATAGGATTTTAGAAAGTCTCATACATTCATTATAACCCTCTACAGTATGTCAATCAAAACATTTAATACTATTTTTTGCCAACATTTAACAAAGGAGAAAATGATCAGGATTTTTAATTTTCAGAAACGTTTCTTATAAAGGATGAAAATTTCCTCCATAAAGAAGAGAATACAGAATAAGGGTGACATTTGTCATATTGAATAGCATTACAGGGTTTGCTTCTGGGCAAATTCCAAGTTTGGACTAGGAGCCTATTTGGTGCTAATAGCAGAGTAAAAGCCTAGCAGAAGCCTGTAACTTTTTACACAGGGTTTCTAAATGCCTACCATTTCATCATACTGTGTAGTATATGCTAAGTTTCTCTTCAGTAATGCTCATAATAGGAAGGTAAAAGTCAAAGGCCAGGGTTGGGTGGAGAGGTGATCCCCGGCTATCAGATATCTTACTATCAATTCCAGTTTCCTTAAGGGGTTTAAAACTGACATTCTGTTCAAAGGTTTAAGCATTTATGACAGCCTTGGGCAGGAGAAAGTAGATTTTCTGCTCTAATATTATAATAGCACTTGTGTTGTAGTGAGATGTACTCACATGAAATCTGGATCTAGTGGGATATAATTCCCAGCGTGGCGACTTTACAATGACTGTGTCTAGCCTTACCAGACTTATGATACATGGTTTTCAATATTTAGAAATAATCTTTTCCCCATCTTTCACAGTGATGGCTTTATTTTTTTGTTTCTTTTGTTTTAAATGAAAGCAAGTATAGTTGCCTTTCTGAAACGTCTTAACACTGCTTAAGGAATTGGTGAATGGTGAAGGTCTGAATATGAAGATAATAAACATGTCCTAAGATACTAAGAAAGTTTATATATTCTAAAATGTTATTTTTTATTCTAAAAGAGTTATTCTGAATTTTCATTAAAATATGACTCTTTTTAAATAGATTGAATACAATATACCTACTTAATTATTTGCATTTGCTTTCATGGAGTTTTATTATTTTAAATACAAATTATTATATACTTAGAGCTATGTTTCTGCTTTGATTTAATAATTATAAGCAAGAGACAGGCATTTAATGATGTCATATTTTATGATTAAATCTGTACTTCCCTGATAAATATCAAAGCTAAAAAGGAGAGCAGATATTTATAGAATTATAGCTAATCTTAAAACAAAGGTTTATATATATAAATATGATACCAGTTGGGAAAATTTAACTTTCTCCAGTAACTGGTGTAACCTGCAAGAATAAAGTAGTGTGAAATTATAAACCCTTGTCTGATAGTCTGTTAAATCTGTATGGTTTATTATCACAGAAATGTTTGCAAAACAGAACAAATAAACAAAAAGCATTTAAGAAATAATGTCATTATAGAAAGCTGTACCTGTAAGTTATAAGATGAATTAGTTCCGGAAATCTAATATACAGCATAGTGATTATAGTTAATAATACTATATTACCATATAATATATATAAAATTTGCTAAAGGAGTAGATCTTGAGTGTTCTCAACAACAGGAAGAAAGAAAGGAAGAGAAAAAAGAGAGAAAGATGAAAGAAAGAAAGAAAGAAAGAAAGAAAGAAAGCAAGCTAGCTATGAAGTAATAGAAGTGTGGTTAACTTGACTGTAGTAATTATTTCACAATGTATACATATATTAAATCTTGAGATTTTACACCTATAAAAATTAATGTTGTATATGTGCTTTTTGTGAATCATACATCAATAAAGCTGGAAAAATTAAACTGAAATAAAAGAAGGTATGTATATCATGAACATTTATAAGTTTCATTTGTTTTGAAAAGTAAATTCCTTTTTTTTAAGATTTTATTCTTATAAAAGAATAAAATGAGAGATACACAGAGAGAGACAGAGACACAGGCAGAGGGAGAAGCAGACCCCATGCAGGGAACCCCCGTGGGACTCAATCCGGGGTCTCCAGGATTACGCCCTAAACCAAAGGCAGGGATCGATTCCAGATCCCAGGATCACGCCCTGCCTTCGGCTCAGGACGTAATCCTGGAGACCCCGGATTGGGTGCCACATCAGGCTCCCTGCATGGAGCCTGCTTCTCCCTCTGCCTGTGTCTCTGCCCCTCTCTCTCTCTCTCTCTCTCTCTCTCTGTCTCTCTGTCTCTCATGAATAAATAAATAAAATCTTAAAAAAAAAGTTTTTATTTAATAAGCTTAAAAATGGTCATCTATTTAAATCAGGCTGTTTGACAGGACAGTCAGTATAACCTTTGTAAGGGTGTTTACTAGAAGTATATATTAGAATAAATGCATACAGTGACTATATCAAATCAGGAAATTGAAAGCAGATCAGAAAGAAAGATGTGGCTCATAAAAAGTGCAAAAATTATTATAAGCTACTTTTTCAAGCATTTAACTAGTTCCCAGACACTAGGCAAAACTCTTTATGAAAATCATCATTTAATCCTTACCCTGTGAATAAGGTACTAGTAATCATATTTTACAGCTGATATTTATAAAGCACAATGCATTTTTTAAAATAATATATGTTACTTGTTTCTCATCATCATACTATAAAGCAGGTGCAATCACTTCATGAGGAATCTGAGAGCCATTTAGCCAGTTCATTTACCCACAATTGCTACTCTCCAAACAGAGGACTTTGCACCAACATCTCACATTGTTATTTCCATCAAATAAAAAATAATTCAAGAGCTGAAATCCTGGTGACCAAATAGGTCCCTGTGATTACTCATATTGAATTTAGTGGTAATTCAGCTTCTAGTTCACAGGACTTAAATTGCTTTTTTTTTTCCTTGAATCCAATTACTATGTGATAATATAAAAAAAATCATTAGTCAATAAGTGAGAAAATACAGATTTGCATCTAATAATCTCTAGCGATATACACTAATTAAGGAAGCAGTATAGGAGGATGCCTGAGTGGCTCAGCAGTTTAGTGCCTGCCTTTGGCCCGAGGCATGATCCTGGAGTCCCTGGACTGAGTCCCTGCATGGAGCCTGCCTGGTCTCTGCCTCTCTCTCAGTCTGTGTCTCTCATGAATAAATAATTAAATCTTAAAAAAAAAAAAGAAAAGAAAAGAAAAGGAAGCAGTGTAGGGATCAAGAGCCTGAGCCCCAGGGTCAGAATCCCAGTCTGTGTGACCTTAGAAGTAACTTACTTGGCTGAATTTCAGTTTTAATAATACCTATATCATAGGGTTCCTAGAAGGATTAAAAGGATTAATATATTCAAAGAACTTAGAACAGTGCTTAGCCCAAGCAGTTTCTTAGTAATTCCTAAGCACCATGCAAGTAGGTAGACATATCAATACATGTGCTCAGCTTCTGCTCTCAAGGATATTAGTACGAAGGATTGAGTTATAAAACAATTTCTTAAAACTGAGTGGTTAAAAGTACTAGTGCTTCAAAGACACCATGAAGAAAATGAAAAGATAATCCACAGACTGGGAAAAAATATTTCAAATCATATACCTGATGAAAGGTTTGTATTTAGAATATGTAAAGAACTCTGGCAACTTTATAATAAGAAGACAAACAGCTCATAAAATGAGCAAAGGTTTAAAGAGATATCTTACCAAAGAATGCCTAATAAGAACATGAAAATAGGGATGCCTGGCTTGTTCAGCGTTGAGCATCTACCTTCGGCTCAGGGCATGATCCCGGGGTGCAGGATCAACTCCCTCGTTGGGCACCTTGCAGAGAGCCTGCTTCTCCCTCTGCCAGTGTCTCTGCCTCTCTCTCTGTCTCTCTCTGTGTGTCTCTCATGAACAAATAAGTAAAATCTTTTTTAAAAACATGAAAATAATGTTCAACAACATTATCCATTAAGGAAATGAATATTTAAACCACAGTGACATACTACTTCACACCTACTAAAAGAGTTATAATTAAAAGACAGACTAAAAACTATTGTCAAGGATGCAAAAACTGAAATTGTCATGCATTTCTTGTGGAAATGTAAAATTATGCAGCCATTTTGCAAAAACAATTTGACAGTTTCTTACAAAGTTAAACATAATTTTACCATATAACCCAACAATTCAAATCCTAGGTATCTATCCAAGAGAAATGAAAACTCATATCAACTCAAAGTTTGTATGTAAATGTTCATAGCAGAATTATTCACAGTAGCTTCAAAGTGGAAATAAATGTCCATCATCTGGTGAGTTGATAAAAAAAAATGTGGTATACTTATCAATGGAATACTCTACAGCAATAAAAAAGAATGAACTACTCATATACACTACAACATGAGTGAACACCAAAAATGTTAAGTAAAAGAAGAGAGATGCAAAAAGCTTCATCTTGAATATGAAGTACCGAGGAGAGAAGTCAAATCTGTAGAGACAGAAAGAGATCAGTCTAGACTGGAGGTATGTCCAGAAATTGGCAAAAAATGAAACAAAAGAATTTTGGTGGGGGAGGATGGTAGAAACATTCTAAGCTGGATTGCAGTGATTATTGCACCTCTCTATAATCTACTAAAAATCATTGAATTGTATACTTACAATGTGTGAAGGTAAGGTATGCCACATAAACACAAAAATCTGTAAGAAATGTGCAAAGTTATATGTAGGTTAGAAAAAGTAGGATATTTAGAAAAGCATTGAAGCATATCATCTCACCCTATCAGGCTTTTTGCACAGGATGGTACCAGCACTGATAGTACAAGTGACCAAGAATCAGCAGCTGGATTGGAAGAAGGAAATCTAGTCAGGGAGACAGCATGAGCAACGGCATGAGGATTGGAAATGAATGTCCTAAGACACATGGATTTTGAGGCCAGAGATAAACCAGAGACCAGAGAAATCACCAGAATATGGTGTGAAATGCTAACTATTGGGAGTTTGCATCTTGGGATGTTAGGTGAACAGAGGGATAATGAAGTTATTTTTCTTTTCTTTGTATTAAATTTTGAAAGTGGATATATTAATAATGAGACCAAAGAAAGCCAACTCTGCCTTCAAATGACCCTCATGTTGGAAAGGTGAGTGCTATACTAAGGACTCAAACACATACTGTCTGCAGCCAAGATACTTATATATCCTAATCACAAATTAATAAAGAGCTGAGGCCTTATCCTTAGCTTATATGACTTTATTTTTTTGTGTTGCAAGAACTACCAAATCAAAACAGCATTATTTATATACTAAAACGTGAGAAATGACTACGAATATGTTGACATTATAAGAATTTTTTATAGGTATTTGGAAAATCTTGGTGAATATAGTAATGGTCTTTCAAATAACACTTTCTTGCTGCATTTATTACCTAGGGTAATAATTCAAAATTTTTTTGAGATATGCCAAAAATAACTCCCTAAGTAGAGGCCTTTGGGACATTTTCCCTGGCCCTATTATTTCACCAAAGACCTTGTGAGAACTGACAGACCACCAAGAATCTTGGAGAATATTTGTTTTTACTATTGTTGCTGTGTTTCTAGTTCCCCAAAATATATCTGTCAAATAAATATGGTCCCCTCAGTGCAGTGGATTTTCGTTGGATACATGTTTAAATTAGAATATATAAGAAATTTTCTGCCTTCTTCCTAATAAGATGAAAGTACTTTTGAAAAGGCATAAGGTGACTGATACATTTACTTCAGTAATACAATAAATAAGTCTTGATCATCTTCTGTGTGTCACCTCTCAAGCCTCCCATGAGACCCTAGTATGATAAATAAAAACGATCCCTAAGACTTGGCCCATCAGTCTGTTTCCCTACTGGAGTTTAGCTGCAGTGAAAGGAGTCAGAAAATGGAAGGACTGACACTAAACTATGACAAAATGTGGTAAGACACTCAGTGCCATGGACCTGAATTCTAGAAGTGTGTCATGGAGTGTCAAATGCAGGAAGGACTAATTTTACTTAGAGTAGGTCAAAGAGGGCATCAAGGAATAGATGCTATTTGAGTTGGGCCTTAAATAATTAAGACCCTGGAGATAGGGAATAAAGGCAGAACACATATGCCTGCAGTCACTGTATATTTGGCACAGAAGTCATTCTCAAGAAGCAGTAATGGTATATTCTCCCTAAAACTTCTTTCAAAGACCTTCTTTCAAAGACCCTCCTTCTAGCAGTTTCTGTCACTACCATCCTTCCCCCTTGACACTCATCTTTATGCACACATATTCAGCTTCGTTACTGTACGCACTAGACTCTGAAGACTTTCTCTGAGCTCAGGAACACATTAGGCCTACAACCACAATGAGCAGGAATGCCAACTCAGTCCCACCAATAGCCCTCAACCCTAAGCTGAATTCCATTTGAGGAATAGAAGCTCAGTCATCCGCAGAACCTACTCATTAATGGATTCTGTATATTGACTTCCTTCCTCTTCCTCTCCTCCTTCCCTATACTCCTACCCGTGCTTCCTTTGATCATCACCTGTTTGAGTTACCAATCATCATGTAACAAATTACCTCAGAATATAGTGGCTTAAAATAACAACCATTTTGTTTTGCACACAATTTCGTAGATCAGAAATTCAAGCAGGACCCCATTGGATGGTTCTTTGGTTTTGACTGAGCCCAATCAGTAGTCAGCTCATGGATTGGCTGGTCTATGGTAACTGAGATGGTTCCACTTACATGCTTGATGAATTGGCAGGGATGACTGAAAGGCTGGACTTAGCAGAGACTGTCAACTAAAATGCCAACTTTCGGTCTCTCCAACATCGTGGTCTCCGGATATTCAGGCTTCTTACCTGATATTATAGGGCTCCCAGAGGGAGTGCTCCAAGATTCAGCTAGTGGAAGCTGACAATCTCTTAATATCTGGGCTCAGAAATTTACACACAGTTACATCTGCAATATTGAGTTGACAAAGAAAACACCCTGATTCCAGAAGGCAGGACATGGACCACATCTAGAAATGATAAGGCAACAAAAATTCTAGGACAGCACAACCTGAAACATGGCTGTTTGAATTATGCAGTGTATTAAGTACTAGTGTTCACAATTCACCTAACAGTCATATACTATCCTGTTTGAGAGCATGTGGGCAAGCAAGCATGGAGATGGAAATTATACACCTCTCAGAGAAATCCTGCTCAGTGGGGGAGATCCTACTCCTTTATAATCCCACGCCAACCCTCTTGAGGAGAAAATCCACACCTGTTTCCTAATGCACCCATTAGCATGCCAGCACCTTGCCCCAACCATGGGCCAGGCACATCCTCAGGTCATTTTTCTCACGAGTCAACTGGTAGCCTTAAGAAACTCAATTCTCATTTCTACCTCAGCTGTGCAGCTGACCTTATCATCTCATCTTGGGGAAGCCATTTGTCTTAGCTTATGATTACTATCATGTGAGTTATCTAGGGTGTGGGGAAATGGATGAGAGTGTAGGCAGATTTGTTCAGAGCTTGTCTAGGCAGGGCTCAGCTAAGTTAGATTGTTTCAAATATGTAATAATATTTTAACTTGATTTTTCTTTTTTTTTTTTTTTTTCCTTCTTGTGTTTTTACATGAAGGAAGAGTGACTTCACACAAAGGGACTTTAAGGCTGGCAGAGGCCTCATGCTATGTCTTACTGGGGGTATTGTTAATATCACTTGAGTGAAAATTGTCAGTAGCTTCATTCTAGATTCCTAAAGATCTAGGAATTCTGTGTTTTGTTTCTAAGTCATTAGCTAAGTAAGTGTCTTCTAGAAAATAAGTCTTAGACAATTAAGTTTCTTATAACATATTTCTTCTAATCCTGCTATCCATCTCACAGGGTTGTGAAAAGATTAAATGAAGTAAGATAAGAAGTGACGTGAAAACCAGAAGGCACCTTTTCTTGAGAGCCAAGATCAATGCTGTGCCTGAGTCATACTAAATATGCAGTAGCTAATTGTTGAAATGAATAAATGCATTGTCATTAGTTCTGCAAAAACAAAATAATAGTAGCTTGTGAAATTATACAGAGAAGATGCTTTGATCTCATAGAATAAAAACCAGCAAGTAATTAGAACCAGTAAGAAGTATTATCAATTGTCCTAAAATCACAAGTTCAAAGAAATTGCGACTATACCACTTTGAAAAATACAAAGAATCCTTGCATAGTACGTTTCAAAGAAGGAAAATTTTGGTTGCATTGGAAAGAGGAAGTAGTGAGGAGAGAGAATTTTTCTGTGAACCAGATGGATTATTTTTTAGCTCTTAGGAAATACTGTAGCCAGCCACCATAAAAGCCTCTGGCTGAGATGCTTAAAGGTGAGCAGTTCCAGCCTTCAACCTGGCAGTCTGGGTGGGGGAGGGGTGAGTCACTGTGCAAAAAGAACAGGGAGTCATGTGGTCCAACTGTAAAATAGAAAAATTGCATGTAATTATTTTACAAGCAGAGTGCGATGATGTGAAAGGAAGAACTAATGATGATGCACTCAGCTTGTTAGAGGCTTTTCCTTCTGGGGAGCTCAAGGTTACAAGAAGTGCTGCTCACTGGAATTTTTTTCTTCCCTTCCCCTGGATACATAATGCTACAATAAAGCCTGCACACAGGGGGTTAATGCTGCAAGGATGTTTTTAAATAATTTCTGTGACCAAAGCCGGAGATACAAGCCTAGCAATAATTCTCCCTGACTTCAAGCATCCTGTATTGATTGATTAATTATTCCACCAATGAACTAACAGGTATTGACCTTATCTGGTTGAGTAGCATTTAGCCAAAAGTCAGTAATCTACATCGATCACTTAATGGAACATCAAAGCTCAGCATTCTGACAGGTTTGTGTCATTCAGCAAAAATCTGTCTATGTTTTTCTGATACCTTGACCTTTTGTATCAAGCAGTCTTTTTACAGAAAACGAAAAGCAATGACAAAATTAAATCTTGGAAATAATGTTTTGTTATGTAAAAGAAATCTCTTCTTGGAATACTGCAAATAGCTTCTTTTAAGATCTCATTGAGGGGTTTCTTTGCAAACTGAAAAGCTGTTTTCTGCATACTTGCATTGGATGGTATTCTGCTGAAGCGTGAAATTATCAAAACAAAGAACTCTGAGATAATTAACACTGTAGCAAAGCTTCACAGAGATAACACTGAATAAGTCAGATTCTCTAGGGAGAGGCTCATGTGAAGAAAACTTGGGCCAGTGAATCAGAATGGGCAGGATGGGGTACTATCTGCCCTTGCCCATTCTGAGTTCCAGAATCCTGATTCAAATACTTAGACAAATGCATTGATCCAATCAAATACCTATATATCTACCCCAAAGATGAGAAGTTTGTTATAAAAACAGAAGGATCGGTTGATAATATCTAAACCCACTTTCACAATGAGAATTATATACTTTGATATCATATCTATGAACAGTGAATATGACGATAGAGTCTTAGTACAGTTCCATTTCTTCCTCTCTAAGGAATTAGGTATGAAACCAACAAGCATGGCTCAGGCAGTGTTCTCTAGGATAGCTCCTCTTGAATCTTCTGTGACTCCAGTACTAATGTTGTCGCACTAGGCCTGGATATATAAGGATGCCCACTTTTTGCTTCAGAACCCTTATTTTTAATTATTGCTCATGCACTTTAGTATAGTTACTGAGTACTAAGGTTTGCCATCTAGGAAGATTCTGCTACCTTCTAATATGTTAAGATGGTAGTATCTTCCCAGACAGGGCTGTATCACAGTGCAATATACTCTTTCTGCATCTCTGCTTCTAGAGGCTGCTTCCCGTCTGGAGCATTCAGCTTCTTAATACTGCTATGGTCCTTGCTAAGTAGTGAGCCTACTGGGTTTAAAGCTTTTTTAAAGGAAGCAGCTATTCTCCTTGGAGTCTCACTTAAAATGCTTCTCACAATTGACAAGCACCATTTTAATTCATCAGTTGCAGTGCTCAATATCCCTTTCTGTTTGCATTTGAAGACAAGCCATGCACAGTGGCTCCACTGCAGTTTGATAAGCTTGATTTGTGCCCATGACTTACTAATTAGTTAAACCTTAGAATTTCCCTTTACCCATAATGTTTTTCAATGAGTGTTGACTATTTTCCACAACTAAGCTAATAACTAGTATCTATCATAAAATGGTAAACAGATTTCAGCCGGAGTTCTTATCTTTCCAGTCTTCTGTTTTCATTACTCTGCAAAAAAATAATAGTAGGTTTAAAATTATACAGAAAAGATGCTTTGATCTCATAGAATAAAAACCAGCAAGTAATTAGAACCAGTTAAGTAATTAACTTTAGCAAGAAGTATTATCAATTGCACCAGACTCATAAGTTTGAAGTTCTGTTTATTATTTCTGTATCACTAAGTCAGTCATGTGTCATCTATTTATTCTATTTATCTATTCATTTTATTATTTCTGTGACACTAAGTCCTGTGTCATCAGTGTCATTATCAACAAAATACAGGAGTTAGAATAAATTTAAGTTCCAATCTATCACAGTTTATTATGCTTTTTGAATATTAATAACTTATTTCAGAATATGTTGATAGGAAAGTTCACCAAAAGAGAAATCTAATATACTGAAGTATATTTTCTCTAAGCTAAAATGATATCAGAAAAGCTATGAATAGGAAAAACACTGCCCCAACCTTAAATGACCACATGGAGTGATTTGATTGATTACTATATAAAGTTCAATGCCTTTTGAACTGAAAGTTGGTTTCATTGAGAATATGACCTAATGGGCACAGCTCATGTGTCACAATCATAAAGAAAAAAGAAAAAGAGAAGGGGTAAGACATCTAGGATCTCTGAAGAAGGAAAGAGAACTCAGACTTTCACGTGGGTCTCATGTTCTTTTGTGATTCATCAACAATGACAAGGTTCAGAAAATTATTAAAAATCTTAAATGGATAGTTCTTACATTATATTTATGTCCCCTTTAAATATGAAATGATTAAATCAAGATGGCTAGAAAAAACGTCCATCTTTTGTTATGATTTTGTAGAGTGTATGTTGTATTTTGTCTAAAAATAGTTCTTTCTTTTGGCCAAGGCACACATATTAATACTGTTGACTGACTTTTTAGTCACTTGTTTGGATCTTATGTTGATTTTGTATAAACTGGGGAATTTTGTCTCCTTATGTATTTTGCTCCACAATATAAACCAGTGAATTGAATTTACATTATTGCTTATTTATCTTCACTAATATGCATAGGGGCCCTATATGCTAAATGGAAGATACATCATTCTCCCAGAGAAATAAAGATAAAATTTATTTTTTCAAAAGCACTAACAAAAAAAAAAAAAAAGCACTAACCCTTGAATTTCATAATTTGAATAAGAAAAGCATGTATCTTCTTGACAAAACAAATTGGCAGAATAAACAGCCATAAAATTGGGTTGAACTTGCTTCAGGCAGCTTGGGAAACAAGTGAATTAAACATAGTCAGCCGAACTAAATTAGATCAACTCCTACTAATTGTTAAATTTCTACGAGTTCATTCATTAAGGAGAATGAGGAAAAAGGAATCTAAATACATGAAGTTCAATGAAGAAAATACACACTTTTGACTAACCCAAGAGACATTACTTGAGTTCAGGATTTCCCAAATGTTTTGGTATCAGGACACTTTTATACTCTTAAGAATTATTGAGGACTCCAAAGAGCTTTGTTTTATGTGGGTTCTCTCAACGGATATATATATATATATATATATATATATATATTTTAAAGATGTTATTTATTAATGAGAGACACACAGAGAGAGACAGAGAGAGAGAGAGGCAGAGGGAGAAACAGGCTCCATGCAGGGAGCCCGACGCGGGACTCGATCCCGGGTCTCCAGGATCAGGCCCTGGGCTGAAGGCAGCACTAAACCGCTGAGGCACCTGGGCTGCCCACTGAATGGATATTTACCAAATTAAAAATTAAAACTGAAACATTTAAAGAAATTATGCATTAGCTTAATTTTTTAATGATAAACATTTTACATGTAATTTTAAGAAACATAATTATACTTTTCAAAAAAATAATGAAAAGAATATTTTACCTTTTTTTCAAATTTAATGTGTCTTAACTGAAGATAGCTAGAATCTGCCTTTACATTTAATCTGCTGCAGGATGTTATTTTGGTTGAAGTAAGTGACGAAAATCAGATCTCACAAGGATTTGTAGTTGGAAAAGGGAGAAGTATTTTAATAGATTTTTCACATAATTGTCTATGTTCTTTCTTAGTACTATAGCAAAACTCAATGAGTGGTAGTTTCCTAAAGATTCATTGTTATGTGGACTCTGTAATCATATTATTGAACTTTTTTATACCTAATTCCATTAAAATTCTTTATCATCCATATGGAATTTTTTATTATGTATGGCATTTTGTATGACATTTTTACACATAAGTGATTTTTAATAGACCTTATCTTTTGGAACAGTTTGAGGTTCATAGGAGAATTAAGCAAAAAACTGTGTTCCCATTTACAGTTGACCCTTGAACAAGATGAGTTTGAGCTGCTCGGGTCCAATTATATGAGAGTTTTTTCAGTAAATACAGTACTATAAATGTATCTTCTCTTCCTTATGATTTTCTGAATAACATTTTCTTTTCTCTAGCTTACTTTGTTGTAAGAATGCAGTATATAATATATATAACACCCAAAATATATGTCAAGTAAGTGATTATGTTATCAATAAGGCAGTCAGTTAACAGCAGGAGTAGTTAACTTTTGGAGGAGTCGAGAGTTATACACAGATTTTCAAATGCTCAGGGCTTCAGCACCCCTAACCCATATTTTGTTCAAATCATCTGTATGTCCTGCCCTAAACAATCATAGTGTCCCCAACTATCAACATCCTGCACCAGAGTAGTATGTGTTACAATCGATGTACTCACATTGTCACATCATTATCCTGCAAAGTCCATTATTTACATTAAGGTTTATTCTTGGTGTTCTACATTTTACATTTTGACAAACAGTGAAATGAATCTACCATTATAGTATCCTACAAAGTAGTTTCATTGTCCTGAAAATCCCCTTTGCTCTGCCTATTCATCCCTCCCTCCCCGACAACCTCTGACAACCACTGATCTTTTTACTGTCTTCATAAGTTTTGCCTTTTCCAGAATGCTATAAAATTGGAATCATATTATTTATAGCCTTTTCAGATTGATTTATTTCATGTAGTAATATGCATTTGAGTCCCTCCATGTCTTTTTATGTCCTGATAGCTCATTTCTTTTGATCGTTAGATAGTATCCCATTGCCTAGATGGACCATAGCTTATTTATCCATTCACCTACTGAAGGACATCTTAGTTGCCTCCCAAGTTTTGGCAACTAGGAAAAAAGCTGCTGTAAATATCCAAATGCAGCCTTTTATGTGAACAAAAATTTTCAACTACTTTGGGTAAATACCATGGAGAGCAATTACTAAATCAAAGGGTAACTAAACAGGAGCGCCCGGGTGGTGCAGTCATTTAAATGACTGATTCTTGGTTTCAGCAGATCAGGTAGCGATCTCAGGGTCCTGAGAACGAGCCCTGTGTTGGGCTTTGTGCTCAGCATGGTGTCTGTTTAATATTCTCTCTCTCATTCTGCCCCTCCAGTCTGTGTGCACCCTCTCCCTCTCTCAAAAATACATTTTTAAAAAGAACAACAAAAAGAGGGGTACATGGGTGGCTTAGTCAGTTAAGTGTCTTCCTTGGGCTCAGGTCATGATCTGAGGATCCTGGGATAGAGCCCCATCTCTCTGTTCAGCAGGGAGTCTGCTTCTCCCTTTTCCTCTGCCTCTACCCCTAACTCATGCTCGCTCACTTTCTCTCTCTCAAATGAATAAAAATCTTTTTTGAAAAAAAGGACAACAAAAACAAAACACAAAAAACAAAGCATAACTAAACATTGGTCAGTTCTGTAAGGAACTGCCATATTGTCTTCCAGAGTGGCTGCACCATTTCACATTCCCACAGTTACGAATGAGAGTTCCTGTTGCTTCACATCCTTGCCAATATTTGGTGGTGTGAGTGCTTTGGATTTTCATCAACATAATATGTGTGTAGAGGTATCTGATTACTTTAATTTGCAATTCTGTACTGGCATGTGACATAAGCATCTTTTCATATACTTACCATCTCTATATACTCTTTAATGAGGTTCATACATGATTTTTTACATCATGAATTTGTAAGTTAGAGGATATTGGCTCCCTGAGCCATACAGATCTTCCAAATATTGACACATTTCATTATATCAGTTTCATCAGAGAAATTTTCACATACTGTCAAGCTCATTCTGACAAATATAAGGCACTCAAAATTCTAGTTTCCTTTCAATTTCATATTTTATCATTGGCAACATATACCATCAGTTATTTCCTCTAATAGGATCATCTAATTCACTTTCTGGAAAGTATGTGTCAGATACTTAAATCTAAATAACCATAGTCTGTCATTAATCCTTTAGACTAAAAATAGTGCTTTGGGGAGGAAATAAACCATCTAGTTGAGCTCTCTTCCCCACTAACTGTAAAAATGCTTTTCCTTGAGACAACCATCATATTTCTATATGCAGCAAAACCTGTTTTACACATACTTCCCACTTTGGCATATAGAGTATTAAAAAGACACATGGCCAATGGTCAAAATTCAATAAAATTAATTTTTACACTTCATCATTTGTAAGTTGAAATTTTTTTCTCTAATTGTGAGTGTATGGCAATGAAAACTATACTGACAATACTATAGTTTTATGTAAATGCTTTGGTTTTGTACTAAGGAGCCATTTTACCCACTCAATTTTGGGCCATGCCACAATGAAAGGTAAATAATATATTGGTATTATTATACAAATAGTTTTGAATTTTGGACCCACTTCCCCCCAAAAAATCTTAAGAGCCCCTAGAGTTTCATGAACAAGCCTTAAAAACCTGCAGCAGTGTGTTTTTGCCTACTGGGTTCAGGAGTCTTGAGGAATTACTAAAATTTGTCCATCCTCATTCCAGACAAATGTACCTATACAAAAACTTTGTATATGGTTTTAGGGGCTCATGGACAACTCAGAGCCATTTATGGACAATTAGATATAATTAATGAGCCTTACCTAACACATATGTCTTATATCAGTTGCCTATGTAGAATTTTCTATCACAAAACTCTGAGAACCTTTAAAATATAAGTGCCTATTTTCAAATATGAGATTCTAGTGTTCAGGAATCATGTGCTACACACAATGTCATAAATAATTAAAGGGAAATCATTTAAATAATAATAATGATGTTTCTATAACCAAAGTTTACAAATGCAATTTATAAAAATCCCTACTTCTGTCTCATTAATGTCTTCACTATTAGAAGAACTAAAATAAATTATTTATAAGGATTGTTTAAATTTTGATGTGCTTGACCTTAAATGAACTGGCTAGATGTTTATTTTTTGGTGACTTCGGGCTTTTTTGTTTTTTGTTTTTTCCCCACCATACTCACAGACAAGGAGTATAAATAAGGGTTTTCTAAATTTGAGCTCATTGCTGCCAATGAAATCAGAAGAGTATCCTGGTTTATACACAACTTCAACTCAATTTCAAAGATATCACAGAAGAATAGCCACACTGATGCTGTACCCCTGGACCCAGTGATATAGTAGACCATTATTGGTATCTGCAATTTTTAAAAACTGTCAGTTTGGCATTATTTTTCTCAGACATATAGACATACATACTCACACCTTAATAGATGCATTTTCTGGGGAAAGGGAAAGTAGCCTTTTAGTACCTCATTGCACATAAACTGGGCTTTATGTACAGAAAGTTACTTTACATGGATAATAAACCTTACGTAAAACAGTTATTTCTGGCAGCTAATTTACCTTTATAGTTTATAGAGGTGCCTTCTTCATAATGGTACCTTCTGATTCTACTTTCCCTGAGTTCAGCAATCAGTGTCAATTACTGCTGTTTCCATAGAAACGAGACAACTAATGATTTTAAAATCTTCATTCATGGACTAGTTTTACAAATAATTTAGAGTTTGGAATGACTGCTTACTAAAGACATATTGCTTGAAACAGATGCCAATAAATTTAACGCTTCAAATGATCTTTAAAGTTTTTTGTGTAGTTTTCAATAATCGTACACCCATATATTTAAATATAGTGATCCATAGATCAAGCACTAAGAAGGGATTAAATGAACCTCCCCTGAAGGGATGTTGAATGAATTACATAATATGGAGACAGCTGTTGAGCAGTCATGAAAACTGACTTGTTAGTGCATATTGGCTTCAGTTTGTCAGGAGCTTATTTATTTTTACCAGTGCTAAAGAAAATCCAAATTTTCCTTAAAAAATTGATATTTAGAAAAACTTTATGCACTCCTCCAAAAATTAGAGAAACACCATAACGTTAAATTAATATTATTAATTACATAGCTTTAAAATGCATTCATGTTGTCAAAGATCAACAATTGGCATCACTGCTTAATAACATGAATTAATTAATTAATACTAAGTAATTGCTTAGTATGCTGTCTTAGAACTGTCTATATTTGTAATATAAATTTAATGTGTGGAACTCTTTTGGTAATTATTTTCTTTATGCATGTTATACCTATACATAGATAATGTATTCACAATTCATTTATAGTTCTTATTTATTAATTTAGTAACTAAAATACAATCACTAAGAGCAACACAAATCAGAGATCCATCAATTAGTGTGTGTCATTAAAGCTAGGATCATTTTTCAGCTCTAGAATTTCCTTCAAACTATTTCCAGTTTCTAATTTTGTTTTGTTGGCATTGCTTCACATTGTTGAGATTACAGCAAAGTGTGAGGTTTTCATATCACCTTTTCCATTAATGTGATATAGCAACAGAGCACTAATTTCATGTCAAACTGTTCAAGGAACTATGTAAGGTACACTAGCAAGGAGAAAGAGTACTTGTTTCCTGATTCTTTGAATGCCATATACATCTTGACTTAACAGTAAAGTTTCATATTCCTCTTAAGCACATGTTACCTCTCTCGTTTCAGAACCAAATGTACTAGGGGTCCTCGGAAGGGATGACACCTCACACTTTGTTGCAGGATATAATTTACAGTCAAAAAGGATGCTTTATCTGTGACACTAAAGTTAATCCAAATCTCATTTACCCTTAGAGCAGATTATGCCTTTATTTGTAGTTTTGGTTTTGAGTGTTTGCATGGCCGTTATATGCCTTGGTGGGGTTACTTGTCCCACATTTGTTAATGTCAGAAGTTTGCCATAGATGGAGTTCACTTATGTAGCATTTCAAAGACAAGTTTAAAAAAAAAAAAAAAAACACCAGGGCCCAGCTGAAATATTTACTTTCAAAACAACCAAGCTGCAGGCATAAAACACAATAGTAAAATATACAATAGAACCAAGTAAAAGGCCTTTATAACAGATCTTTGTCATAACATCAGCTACTGTTTTTCTCAATTGACATCATATAGATCTCAGTTAATGAAAAGAGACATGGAGCATATTGTATCAAATAGATACTAGACAGGAAACAGAAAGTGGATCATGAATCTGGGCGCCCTAGCTAAAGCAGTCAAACCTCTGAATAGCAAAAGGACTAATGTGTTTTAGCTGTCCTCCCTTCCAGCCATAAGCCCAAGAGCAACATTGAAAGCACTTTGTTTTCTAGGCTGCTCACCAACCCCCTACCCACCTCACCCACCATGAAAGCAAGTCCGTAAGGATCAAAAACATTTCCTTTTAAATGAATCATAGCAATCCAATAAAGATGCAACACACAGATTATGTTCAAATCAATGATGGAACCATAGCCCGTATCAGCGGGCCTCAAGGAACAAAAATTGCTCACAGTCAGGAGGGTGTCCATCCAATAATGAGCTGTGAAACTAAACACAGAGCACATGCTATGGTCTGGGCAAAATCCCTCAAGCTGCTACTGTTCTGGCTTCCTTCAGCAGCTTTAGGGTGTTGTAGCATTGTTCTCTTTCTTACCATCCCCCGATGGGCCATGATGGCTTGGCTTAGTTTAGCCTTCTGAAGGGAGCCTTGAATGACACAGTTATAACTGGGAAGCACAAGCAGACAACTACTATGTTACTATCTAGAGACAAATGTTCACATAAGTAGGGAACAGGACTGAAAAGTGAATTACTATGAGTGATTATTTAGAATCCTGAAAAATAAATATAAAAAAGGTTTTTAAACGTTCAGTTATTAATATTGCCAATAATTACCTGTCAGTTTTTTAATTGCTGTTCATTGCAAATATTTGAGGGGGAAGAAGATATTTATCTATTTGAAAGGGTTGAACTTTTTTTCTGGATATCTACCACACTCTTTCATTCTTTTAAAGTATTTTAATAGCATCAATCAATCCGCAGAGCTCTCTAGTTTACTTATGTATCTCTTCTCTGGCACTTGCTATTGTTCTTTTTATTGTAACATGTAACACTGAAGGGTTATTTTAATATTGGCATGGCAAGGAAACAATGATAACACTAGGATCAGTTTGTTAAGGTAAGAATGAAGAGAAAAAGATGATCAAGGATCTCAAAAATCACAGAACATGTTTTAGAAGACCCAAGTTTTCATTCCAGAGGTACACTTACTAAACTTCAGACAAGCCATTTATCGTCCCAGAGCTTTAGTTTCTTCATCAGCCACATCTTTTCAGCTTTAAATTTTTATTTTTAGTTCTAAGAGTGTGCTTTCAATGAAGAGAATCACAATCCTGAGTCTTTCACATTTAATCAAAAGAAAGTTTATGGCCTTCAGACCCTTTTAAGAGCATTTCATGTCTAATATAAAGATTTGACAAAAGTTGGTCTACCATGGACTATTTTTCTTCTTTCCTATTAAAGAAATTTTTACAAATATGAGCTACATTATTTAATCCATTACCTGCTAATAGCTTCCTTTATGATTAGCTTAAAGGTCTAAAATAATAACTAATGATCAGCTGGCTACTCATTAGAAAACTATCTGCTTCTGAAGATACTTCTACTTTTTTTTCTAATTTTCAGCTCATTGTATTGCATGTTCATATTCCCAAGGTTTACTGGTTTCTATGAACAGTCAGGGCATATGGCCCAGTTATCCTCTCCAAGAGGATAGAACTAGTTTATTCCAAATAGGAAGAACTTATCAGATCTAGACAGATCTCTAAAACACCTGCAAGATAATTTGGATTCACAGCAGTAATAAAATAGCAAACAAATTTCCCTCTCCTAAAAATGAGAAATTATTGTATTTCATTGAGCAGACCTTTCCTTATCTGATTTGCTTTAAAAATGATAAATATGTTTCCATAAATCTGAAGGCAACCCAGGAGTCACCATCTACCTAATTGAATCAGAGCATATATGATTCAAAGAGATAAGAACACATTAAACAAAAGAGGGTATTTTACATTGCAAAAGTGGATATAAAATTCACCTTTGAAAAATACAGGCTGAAACAAAATACTCAAAACAGATGAAGTATCAAAATTGAAGTGTAATTAGTGGAAACTGTCTCCATTTATGAATAAAACCCTGCTCAAAATCTGTTTTACTTTTGCAAATATTCTGACCAGTTTTATTATGATTTCCTTGTACATTTACCTGTTGATCACTCAGTTCTTTGCAGTTTATAATGAAGTCTTTGTCAGTAGACTTTCCTTTTTGTTCATGACCTTAGTGTTTCCATTTCCAACTATTAAACGTTTCATTGCTTTGATTTTCATCTTTTCAGGAAAAAAAAATCCTCTTTGAGCTACACATTTATTTTCAATACTTACCATCAGAATTTAGCCTGCTTCCTCTTTCATTTTGCTCTCTTCTTAGGTTCTGCCCTCTTCTCCCTTATGGCTGCCCTCTAACTGAGACCTGCTTCATTTCCTCTGAACTCTTTGTCATTATTTTTTATTTTCTACTTTCTCTTCAGTTCTTCTTAAAGTAAGACTCTAGCTCCTCTGACCACTTCTGGACAAATGTCTGGCTTTGGAGTTCTACTTCTGACTCTCTATTCCTGCCACATGGCAAGAGGAAATCTGAAAACTTATAGTGACTTTAAAGAAAAGAACTTGGTCTCTCTAGACAAGCAAAAATGAGTTTCAAATTGATTTTTATGAACAATGACACTAATACCATTTGGAATCAAGGATCTTTGACACAGTCTCTTAAGATATAAAAACAAAATCTATCTTTGGCATCAGAGTGGCAGGTAATTGTTTCAATTCATATCTGGAGACTTTTCAAAACAAAATGAAAATGTTTCTTCTGAGATGGCTTAAGTGAAATCGGTGAATCTTTTTCAGTTTAAAAATATGTTCATATATCTCTTTAATTTAATGTAAATAAGGGGAAGAAAAAATAATGAAGTGAAAAAACGAAGTCTGAACAAACTAAGACATACGTGATTTATTGAAAAGGAAATTACCTCTGGATAGCCGGAAAAAGCTTTCGAAAATATAGATAATATCATAATACACCCCAGATCAAAATTCTCTAAGGGCTTCCTCTCATATTTAAAATAAAATCCAAACTTCTTGTTACCATCTACTCAGTCCTACATTATCTGGTCCTTGATAGTATCTTCAACCTATTTCTTCACTCTTTCCACCCCATAATCCAAAACCTTGCTCCCTAGTGATTCCACTGGAGATTCACATGCATCTTTTAGTTTCTTGAGCAAGCTCATTTCCACCTTAGTATGGTAGCACTTCTTGTTCCTTTTTCTGGGATGCTCTACCTCCAAATCTACTCAAGGCTTTCTTCCTCCTATTAGTATATGACCTCTTCACAACACCTTCCCCAGTTTTTCTATTTAAAAAAATCACTTTTCCCTACTATTGTTCCCTTTTATGACTCATTTTCTCCTAAAACACTATAAAAAATAGTGCCTTGGGGCACCTGGGTGGTTTGGTGGATGACCATCTGCCTTTAGCTCAAATCATGATTCCCAGGACCTGAGATCAAGTCCTGCATCAGGTTCCCTGGAGGGAGCATGCTTCTCCCTCTGCCTATGTCTCTGCCTTCTCTCTGTGTCTCTCATGAATAAATCTTTAAAAAAAATCATTTAAAAAAATAGTGCCTAGCACAAAATATATTATCAAAAATTATGTGTTAAATAAATGGATGGGACTAATATGTTTGTTTTAAGAGTAAGACAAAATAGTGTACACAGAGTTCTTAGTACAGTCCCTGGCACAAAATAAATGCTCAGAAATTATCCTCTACAATTACAACTTGTGAAATCTATTTTTTCCCATCAGATTACTAAATTTCTCATAGCAGTGACTATGCATTTCTGTTTGTTTGCATGTTTTTCTGTTTTGTTCTTTTTGTTTTGTTTTTGTTTTTGTTTTGTTTTTTGCTTACCACTCTATTATCAGAATCTAAGACAGTTCCCAGCTTATAAGAAGTACCCACTAAAGCTTTCTGGTCGAATGGATGGAGAGAATATTATATGCAAGGCAACACCTTAACATTGTTACTAATAAAAACAACAGTGAAGATCTGAATAATACTCCCAGCTCAAAAACCTAATGTATGAAATTAAGCAAGTATTTAAATTCCCTTCGTTCAATTATCTTTGTTGAGAACCTACTATACACAAAACTTGATGCTAAATGCAGCAGAAGCAGCAAAGATGAATAGCAATAGATGCAGCCTCCACAAGCTTGAGATGAGGCTAAGAAAACCTTACCTGGTGTATAAATGAGAAAGTGTGGTTAGACAAAAATAGCACAATTTTAAATTTGGATGCCTTGGAGAATTGCAGTATATCAATAACTAAATGGAGAAATAAAAATGAAACAAGTAGATATGGAGCTATAATGTAAACAAGAGAGAAATGATTTAAAGTCCATTGATCATTTTTAGTTTTATGGTTTAATTAAGACACATCTATAGTTTTAACAATTTTTGGATGCAGTTATATCACATAGCAAGAAAAGTAGCCATGCCATTTTCATTAACTATTGTCTCCAAGACTGTATGTAACACCTTCACCAAAATCTTCTAAATAATCGAGTTTAATAACAAATTTCCAAATAATAAAAAATACAAAGATGAAGTATTTTAACTAAAATTCTAAAGACACAATCCACAATATGAGACAAAAATATATGAAAAATAATGATTTTAGGGCACCAAGAATAAAATCTTCATGCAGACATCATAACCTACTTAAAGCCAGAGAGAAGAATTTTAAAGCACTTTTTATATGTTTTCTTTTTAAAAGCCTGCTACATCAGTTTATAGCACAATAATGAATCCTAGTTTTCAAAATGTATGTGCTGAATTCGTGATTTTGAAGCAAACTACATCTGCAAAATTATTCCAGAAGCATGCACCAAATCTTCCCTTCAACTACAATAAAAACAAATAATTTTGTCTTATACTTACCAGTCTTTTCTAAATGTGCAAAAGCTTGAGGAAGCTTTTTTACATTAATTATCTACTCTTAAAAACAGGAATTACCTTCTCATGAAATAAGGATAAATTAACTTTTTAAACTGCTTTTATTAAAATGAGCTTTCGCATCAATTACTACAATAGTTTCTTTTAACTAGTTCTCTTTGAATTATCATATTACATTATGTTCATGCAATAAATATGACATAATTCATAAATGTATTCACAGGACCTAAATTGGAAACTTCTGTAATTAGTTTGGAATTGATTTTTTTTTTTTTTTTTTTTTTTTTGTAGATAAAGAGCTAACTTGGAGTGCCTCACTCTCTACAGTTTAAATTTAGTGGTGAATTAAAGGCATTAATATAAAATAGCTCTTTTACTTTGAAAAAAGGGAATTGCACATTTCTACATACTTCATTTACTTTACAGATAACTCTTGCATCTGATATTAAACTTAAATAATCAGTTCTGCCAAAAAAATGCACTAGAAAAACTAAAAATATGTCCCAAATTTAACACCAACTTTGAGGTACAAAAGTCTTATTCTAATGTGAATCAACAAGGTAGTGAATGAAGGAGTGTGCAAATCATCAGTACCACTCAGATGGGCAAGGGATTTCAGGTACTGCTAGTTTCATACTCATGGGGTAGGCCACTAGTTTAAAATACTTGAATTTGAATAAACTCTTCATTATCTGAACTTTGCCAAGAATTCACTGTACTAAAACAGAGGAAAATATTTTGATGGGAATAACTCATTTAAAAAAAATGACAACACCTGCAGGCTCACTTAGGAACCAATGCATTAATAAAAAATAAAGATTTACAAATATACCAGCAAATGAAAATAATTGGGTTGTTCCTTTTTTATTTATGTATTTATTTATGATAGTCACACACACAGAGAGAGAGAGAGAGAGAGGCAGAGACACAGGCAGAGGGAGAAGCAGGCTCCATGCACTGGGAGCCCAACGTGGGATTTGATCCCAGGTCTCCAGGATCACGCCCTGGGCCAAAGGCAGGCGCTAAACCGCTGCGCCACCCAGGGATCCCTGGGTTGTTCTAAATGAGAGAACCACCTCCTTGCTAGGTAGGTATGGCTGATGTTTGCAAAAGCAGAATAGTGTCTCAATAGACCAAAGAACATGGTGGACCTCCCCATTAACCTACAATTCCTCTTTGACAATGGTTCTTCTGGTCTCATAAATAACACAGGACAGAAAGAATTTGAGTATGAATACTGAACATTTTAGTATATATTTTAGACTCATTTGGAAGTACATATTGTCAGAATACTAAAATGCTTCATGTCAAACTACGTTTTTAATGGAATTACTCCATTTTTAGTTATGATCTGATTATCTATCACAGAACTTTAATTGAATGTTGCAAGAAAATTAAAGAAAATGAATTGACAACATTGTAATTCAAATCCCAGAATTCTATTTGTAGAAAATATTTCAGTAATGAATATAACCAGCATGTTAAATAAGTATGCTGTGGAACTGTCATCAAAATGCCTTTAATTCTTTCTCTCTAATCATTTATTTAAACTTTTCTCTGTGTCCCTGTAAAAATACTCATGAAGGTGTGTAAATTTTCTCTGTTAAAATTCTCTTACATTCCCTTTGACTAAGATTGATGCTTCCTTAGATCCTGGGCATCCAGGAAATCCAGCCTCCTTATAATGAGACTTCCATGCCTCTTGCAGACTTTATGGAGGAAAGTCCAGGTTGATTTCTTCCTGGTTGTCTATGTAGTGTGGCCCACATCTGCATGGGGAACACTCATGCATTCTTTGACTCAACAAATTCTTAGACTATTCTTAACGCTACACCGACTGTCCTGGTTCTTTCCAACAAAGTAGCTAAGTCAGCCCTTCCCTTGCTTTTTTATTTTCCAGGAAGACATCATCCTCTGTGTCCCCAGTTTTTCAGAAGCCCCTCAAAACCCTTCTCTCTAAGGTTGGAGTTAGTATAACTCCACCCTGTCCTTACCTAAAGGTGGGTCAGATGTCTCACAGTACCACAACTGCTCTAAACTAAAGAAAATATACTTACTAGTTTTCCTTTTCACAAAATTCTGTCTGCCTCCCTCCTTTGAAAAACTTTTGATCTTGCTAAGAAACTTAAGAGTTATGGAACAGAATCTCTCTTTGTTCTTTTTGTAAACTCCGCATATGTGGGTGGAGGGTAAAAAAGGATCTTGTCTCACAACACTTAGGTATCTCGGTATCTATCACACTGTGACCTGAAATGAAACTGAAGCTACTCCATATTGTGAGTTATAGTAGTAGCTTTGTTATTCCATACATGGGCAAATGGAAAAAAATAAACAGGAGAATAATAAACTCTGGTATGTTTATTAAACAACTAGAGCTGAATGCAGCTGCCCACTTTAGACAGGGCATGGATTTCTAGTTTGCCACAGTCACCACTACTTCCTTTTGTGACCCAACCCAAGGCTGTGGCTAAAAATCAGTTGCTGTACTTGTGCTATTTTTCCCACATTAGACCTGTTTCAGGCTTTTAAGCACAAACCTGTCCCCTGTTTCAGGCTTTTAAGCACAAACCTGTCCCCCTAAAAGTTTGAAATTTGCAACCTGTGGTATAACATATTCCTAGATGAAGATATGTCTGTCCTGGCTGTCAGACATTTTTCTGTGGAAGGATTCTTTAGAACCTAGACTTCTAGTGTGATGAGAAACTTTGACTGTGAGCCTCTTCTCACTGATCTAGCTACTAAATTGTGTAATTTCTGTCAGCAAACACAAGGCCCGTGTATGAATTACTTTCTGTGTGGTCCAAACTGTGTAACTCTAGACTATCTGTGTCAACAAAATTTTATCCACGAAGACTTTGATAGTGGTCTAAAAATGACAGTGTGGGCCTGGGTAACAATAAGAATTTAGCCTTTCCTTCCTCATACAGTTTTCCTAGCAACCTGAGCCTCTCCCCATCTTTTGCTGAATATTACCACTAGAATAGAAAGGTCTCTAAAGAACTTTGGAAATACACCTTACAGTATATACTTACTTTTGTAATTTGAGATTGGATCACTTCTATATTGTAGAAGACAAAATCCATGTCCTTTGGGCAGACTCTATACAAAAGTCCATTTCAGCTTTTGCAGACTTTGAAAGATTAGGCTGGATTGATCTGTTTGCAGTGCAATACCTCAAGCTCACCAGGGATAAAATTTCATAGATGAAAACCAAATCAAATCAATTTTTAGCTGTTCCTTAGCTAATCTTGCTAATAGCAAGTTTTTCATACTCTTTCAGTTCCCTCAGTGACTTTGAGATTTTTGTATGCGAAGGTAGAAGAAAAGTAAAACGATTCCATAATCATGATTCAAAATGAAGCCCATTTCCTTCCCAACATGAGAAAAGATGTTGGGGGAGATATAAAGAGGGCAGTAAAGATGCAACAATGTTTCCCCTCCTTTTGTGTGAACATTAGATGGTATTTAAAATGGTGTACACATTGTAGAAGTTACAGAGTTTTCCAAGTGATAGCAATAGTTAGAACCAAAAGACTTAGCACAAAGTTTACGATAAAGTAAGATGATTGTCTAACTGTACTATTTTAATGATTAGTATAGCCTGTTTTTCAACTGGTGGAGAAAATATTAGTCTCATAACCTGATACAGCATAGGTCAAAAAAACTGAGAGTTTTAAAACCACTGAAAGGGTTTCTGACTTCATCAATATTCGTTTAACCTTTGCTGGGAAAGCAACATGATTCATCACAATCTAGAGAGTTTCCATTACAATCAGCCTTTGCCCTGAGACTTCAGACTCCTGGAATTTCTCTCCTATTAATTTGAAATAAACTTTGCTGATGAGAGAGATAATAAAGAGAATCTGTATTTGCTATCGTAATCACAAATTCATCTTGGTCTATAAATTCCTGACTCAAATATCAACTGTTTGCAGTAGCCTTCCATTGGTCAAACTACATTGTGTTAATATAGTTTGTCAGTGTGTCTACAAATACAAAATGTATGTTCAGCCCCATTTTACTTAAAAACAGTGAATAAATTTAAGCTCTAATTAATGGTGTATGTGTGGAAGTGCTTAAGGGTAAAGTCTGAAACTTACTTTTAAGAATATAAAAAAAAAACAAGGTGGTTTGATGGATAACTGGAGGGATTTTGAATATGAATATATATATATGATAAAGCAAATATAGCATAGTGTTAATTACAGAATCTAGTTAGTGGGTATCTAGATGTACAATGTATTATTATTTAAACATTCTGTATATTTAAAAATTATAATAAAAATGTTAAAGGTTCCCTTAAGATATGATTAAAATATTTAACAACTGGAGTAGTATGGGGACTGACCAATCTGAACAAATGCTGGCATTTTAAACTGTCAGGGATAGGCCAGTTATCTGCATCAAATCACTCCTAGTATTAGTTCTGAAAACTAGGAACATGAGGGCTACAAGAGATAGAAGATACTAGGCCCTGACCTCTGAGAGCTGACACTTTTATTGAGTTGAAGGTTTATACAGTAGTGTGGTCAAAAATAAAATTACCACAACATGAATATATTAGGGTTCTTCAGAGAGGCAGAACCAGTAGGATATATTTAGATATATTTACATGAGGCGATTTATTATAGATATTAACTCATGAGATGATGGATACCAAGATTTCCCAAAGTCTATTGTCCGCTAGCTAAAGAACTAGGAAAGCCAGTGGTGTAATTCAATCCAAGTCCAAAGGCCTAAGAATGAAAGGGCTAATGATGTTAAGTCTGACTTGAATCCAAAAGCTGATAACCAGGAGCGCTAATGTCCAAGAACAGGAAGAGACGGACGCCCTAGCTCAGAGAGCAAATTCTCCCTTCCTCCACCTTTTTGATCTACTCAGGTTCTCAACAGATTGGATAATGCCACCTGCAGGTTGAAGACAATCTTCTTTGCTCAGTCTACTGATTCAAATGCTCATCTCTTACAGAGACATCCTCATGGACATACCCAGAAACAATATTTCACTACCTACTGGGCATCCTTTAAATCATTCAAGTTAACAAGTAAAATTAATCATCATAATGAGAAAATAAATTTTTAATTGATTTACCTTTCCTCTTGAGCCCCCAATTATTGGTAGCAGAATAGAAACAACTTTTGTCAGGTTCTTGACTTTATTATGGTCTGATTATTTAAATAGTTCCTTTAGGATGGTAAAGATTTAAAAAAAAAAAACAAAATTTCTCAGTGTTCTATCTAGCTCCTCTACAAAATTATTATATCTGAATGTATATGCCAAAGAGAGGGAGGTATGTGTTTCCTACCACCTCACAGCAGAGAGAATAAGATAGTCTGTATCTGTGCACTGCCCTCTGGTCTCCAGTGCTGCCTGCTTTATTTGCATTTACATCTGAATTCCACAACTATGATAGCTCATAGTCTCTGCTTTGCTTGTTCAGGGTTCCAGAAAGTTTCCTGTGCCAATGAGCCCCACCTTGGCTTTCAGCTGCCCCTCAAACCCTGCAGTAGAGCTTGTAATCCTTGGTTTCACCTATACACATGGGAACCAATCACTGCCCAGCAAAATCCAACTTCAGGGCCTCCTCTTTCCTAAGCAAATGACACTGCTGAGTTTCCTTTCGTGAGAGGTAATGCACTGACACCTTCGTTGGTAGAATACTCTGTGCAGAGACCTCCTTGCAGTGGCCCTCCCTCTCCCAGCACATATCCCCTTCTGTGGTCTTTAGCCAGCCTCTGAGGACTTGGGAGGGTGAGGAGGACAGGTATTAGAGCCATGTGCTTTATTACCTCCTTCAGTATTTTTTTTTCCAAGCAAGCAAATTATACAAATTTCCTATCACTGCTTTAACAGATTATCACAAACCTATCGGCTTAAAACAATACCCATTAATTATCTCACAGTTACATAGATCAGAAGTCAGGGCACAGTGTGGCTCAGTGGTGGGGTCTGCTTAGAGTCTTAAAAGGACTTGATCAAAGTTTCTTTCTGGAGGATCTAGAGAAAAATTTACTTCTAGACTCTTTCAGGTTATTGCATAAATTCAGTTCCTTGTCATGGTAAAACTGAGGTCCCAATTTCCTTGCTGGCTGTCAGCAAGAACAGGTCTTTGCTTCCATAGGCTGCCTGTGTTCCTGCTCATGTGTTGTCCCTTCAGCAACAACAGTGACTTTCTCTCATGCTGCACATCTCTTCCCCTTCTGCTGCATTTTTCCACCTTCCTCTTTTTCTAGTCAGGGAAAGTTCTCTGCCTTTAAAGGTTCATGTGATGAAATTGAACCTGCTTATATAATCCAGGATAATCTCCTTATTTTCAGGTGGGCACATATTCATATTTCCAGGGATTAGTGTTTGGATGGCTTTGTCAGCTATTCTACCTACTATAGAGGGTTGTTAATGAGTTTCCTCTTCCTATATGGACCTTTTTTAGGTAAAACACTTTGATCTTATTAAATAAGTCTACAATCTATATATTACATGAAAGCCAAACAAATTGGTATAACAGGTTTGACCTATTGTACAGAGGAGAAAATTGAGGCTCACAGAATTTGATTGCTCTGCTTTCACACTCTGAATATTTACAGTGTACAGTGATAAGTCACATAAACAATATGCGGGCTCCCCCCCCACACACACACCACCACATTCTCTTTGTTTCAACTTGTGGAATATCTCTCTCTCTCTTTTTTTTTTTTTTTTTTTTTTTAGTTCTGATGACATTCCAGAGAAAGTCCCTAGGAACCAGGATATCTATTTTTAACACCTAGATCAATTTAGTTAAGCAACATGTGCTTATAGCAGGCACTAACTTTTTAGGCTAACCATTTACCTGTGGTCTTAAGGTATTTAGGGACCCAGACATATACCCTGTCTATGATAGGCATAAAGATCAAAAAGTAAAGAGAAGTGAAGAGTCTTTATAGTGAAAGCAGGAAAGTTTGTCACAAATCCAACTATTTGCTTCCTGAGTTTCCTCTTTCTTTAAGAGAGAGGTATGCTAACAACCAAGAGGCTGAATTCTGGAGCATAAGTTCTAGTTTATATAATTCATCTTCTAACCTATTTTACAATATTAGAGGAGTCAGGCAATATGTAGAAAAATGTGACCAATTTAGACAGTATGGCAAAACATGCCATTTGGTCGCATTTATCATAATAGGGATTTAAAAGGATACTCATGAGCTATTTAGAACCTATGAGTTAGTTGAGCAGAAAAAGTGGTTTTGCATAAAATCTACCCTTAAATCGTTTAGTGCCTTGATGCATCATCAAAAGCATTATTTTTTTATCTGCAAGAGTCATAACAATTAACTTCTCAGAAGAACAATTTCACCACTTCTTAAACAGCTTGTAGAGGTCAACAGGAACACCTTTATTCTAAATCCCAATCCCTTTGAAACATCTCTGCATTTTTCTCCTATGTGACAGGAAAATGGAACCTGCTTGGGCACCTCCCACTTCCTTTTTAACAGTCTCCAGCTATAGTGTATTAACAGACTCTAGTAGTCTCTCCAGCAGAAGAGAAAAGCCTACAGCCAATTTTGAGAAAAGAACACTGAACACAGAGCAAGAACAAAGGGGTCAGCTTTGTGCAGTGGGGCTGGTCCACACATTTGGACCTACTGGAACCAGATCTGGCCTCGTGCTCACAAGGGATCTGTCCTTTCATGGAAGTATACAGTGGAAAGTGATTCACATCTCCTACACACTGCCCGCTTGACATCAGAACAACAGACTGAGATATCTTAATGGGTCATGAAACAGTGTTCTGTGAGCATAGGAGATTGACACCCACAATGAACAGACTTCTGAACACCAAGCAGTCAGCCAGACCTCTCCTAAAATGCAGAGACCCTTCTAATGGAACTTCTCAAACCAATAAAGACTATGTCAACATCCTGCTTCAGAATCCGTGTGTCATATTATGAACCAGGGCTACAGAAGATACTGATGGCACATGAGAATTTTCACTGGAGTACCTCATCACGGCTACCATAACATCATCTTTGCTCACTGCTTTATAGCTCTTGTCACAATATATTAAAATTACTTTAAATAATAACTGTAATAAGTTAATCTTTACATGTCTTATCTCAATTAATCCATACAGTAACCTGAAGAAAGAGGCATCATGATTGTCCTATGTTATAGATGAGGAAACTGAGCAGAGGTGAGATTAGGTCATTCCCCCTAGATCACACAGCATCTGACTCCAGAGTTTAGCCTTTAAATCCTATACCAATACTACCTGCAATGGCCTGCCTTTCCTGCTGGACATCAAGCTCCCTGAAGGCATAGGCTGCTTATTATACATCCCTGTATTTCCTTTTTTTTTTTAATTTATTTTATTTATGATGGTCACAGAGAGAGAGAGAGAGGCAGAGACACAGGCAGAGGGAGAAGCAGGCTCCATGCACCGGGAGCCCGATGTGGGACTCGATCCCGGGTCTCCAGGATCACGCCCTGGGCCAAAGGCAGGCGCCAAACCGCTGCGCCACCCAGGAATCCCTACATCCCTGTATTTCCTGATGACTAACATACATCAGCTGCTTAGACAATGATAAATAAAAGTGGCATTAATCGTCTACATCTTGTCCAGTACACTCCACTGATACTACTAGCTAAAATATACTTTATTTCGTGTCATGGACAAAGATTCATTCCTAGGAAAACAGATTAAGGAGCAGGAAGGGGGAATCTCTTCAAGTGGCCTGTAGCACTCCTTGAATTGGCTATAGTACTGATTACTTGTCCTTACTAAGCTATTGGAGACTATACTGACAAAGTTCCTTTGACTCAGTATTATTCTATTATATATATCATAAAAGTTATTAAACTATAATTTATTCACTTTTATACCAAAACAGTTAAGACCTACATAATCATTATCTAATAAATATTACAGTACTTTTTTTTTACCCAACTTGGAGATGAATTTTGAAAAAAATAATCAAATTTAGAAGTATATACAGGAAAAGATCAAATCCCTCATACAGTCTCTCAGTTGGGTTTTCCTCTCAGAAGTAATAAGTGTAAACAATTGAGTATGTATCTTGCTTTGCATTTGTCTACAACTTTTCTCCCAAATAAATGATATTGGGTAAGCTGTTCCTAGATCTGGTACACTGGAACTAGATTAAGCCCTGTAACAAAATAAGAAAGAGGATGGAGGCTCAGCAAAGGTTGCTTGTAAAATAAGTAACTAGGTAGGTGTTTGGGACTTATGCTCCCACCCACCACCCTCATCATTTATTTTCTATCCTATGAGATTCCCAGTTTCCCACAAATGTTGGTCATCTCCAGGGTTCGTGTAAGCTTCTATTAGGAAATTAAGAGCAGATTTATTTACTTATATATTCAATCTCTGGTGCATCCTCCCTTCTCAGTTGTTGTGTGGGAAGTAACATAGTGAGATTAATTTTATGTGAATGAATCCATAGTTTCAGAATTCAAACCAGTCCTAAGAACTGTTCTACCTTGGGGGATCACATGGTACTTGTTTTCTAAACCTATGCTAATCTTGAACATATTTTTTCTACCTTTTTAAAAGTTTTTATTTTAATTCCAGTTAGTTAACATACAGTGTCATATTAGTTTCAGGTGTACAATATAGTGATTCAACCACTCCATACATAGTCTTGGACATCTTGGACTAGTATTTTCTGAGAAGACGATTCCATACTACAATTAGCTATTTCCCTTTTAGTAAAGGAAATTTAGGCTTTCCCTATTCTTTTGCTATTAGTAACACCACTACAATACATTTTCTATAAGGTAGCTGGACTTACTACAGAAAAAAAGTGTGAGGTGTGTACAAAAATACCCCCAAAATGTAACTCCAATGGGTTGCCTAGTTGCATTCCCACCAGAATTCATATGCTGAAACCAAATAAGATGGTATTAGGAGATGGGGTCTTTGGGAGTTAAATAAGTTTAGATGAGGTCATGAAGGTAGAGCCCCCCAATGATGGGATCGGTGTCCTTATAAGAAAGAAGGAAACTAGAGTTTCTCTCTCTCTCTCTCTCTCTCTCTCTCTCTCTCTCTCTCTCTCTCTCTGACACATGAGGATACAGCAAGAAAGCATCCTTCTGCAAACCAGGAAGAGAGCTTTTGCCAGGAACCAACTGGACTGACACCTTGATCTTGGTTTTTCCAGACTCTAGAACTGTGAGGAGTAAACTTCTGTTAAGTCACTTAGTGTAAAGTATTTTAGTTTTAGCAGCCTGATCTAAGAAGTGAATCTCTTCTTAAAAAGATAATCTCTGAAGCTATTCTGAAATGTCTACTTATTTTGAATAATTTTCCAAGTGTATAAAATATTATATATGTTTGTCTAATGCTATGTACTTCATTGCGTTTCTTGCTTTGTATTACCACTTAATCTTATGACATCTCAATCCATTATTTTTTTAAAAATGATTTTAAAGGTTGTCTATAGCATCACATGTATGCACCAATATTTGTTACACATTACTCTATATGGCCATTTGAACTGAAATTTCAAATTTTCAGTTATAAATGGTCAAATGATTATTATATAAAACACATTAATGAAGCAGGTAATGTTATAATGAAGATTTTATAGAGACCCTGAGCCACAGGAAGGCTAAGAAGCTTGCTAAATTGAAGTATATAGAATAAAGAAAAAGAGGAAAGAACAGTAATTGGTTTTTCACACGTTATTTACCCTTTCTCCCTCAATTATATTACTACCTTACCTCCTTATTACTACAAGTTATTAGGATCAAATTTTAAAAAGTTGAAATTACTTTGAAAAAATATTATCATGCAAATAAAAATAGTACTTATAATATCCAGATATTAAGACAGAAATGCAGGTGAAACTCTACTCTGGGAAGAGGATCAAATATAATGTAACTGTTACTTAACCAATTTCTATTTTGTGGCAGTTTGCCTAAAGAGGAGAAAAATGTGTCTATCATATGAAAAAAAAAACACAAAAACTTGTATTGGGTCAGAAAATTGACTATTCTTACTCTAATTTCATACTCCTTAGTAATTCTTTTTTGCATGTGAGTTGATTCCCTGGAAAAATTGTGTTCTAGAGCTCTTATCTGATTAATTAACAGTTAATTGTGAATGAATATAAATTCATGTTTATATCAATGTCAGTGAGCTCTATGATTTTTAAATCTATTTGAGTCATTTATGAAAGGTAAATCTAAGGCTTTATTTATATAGAATTTTTTTTATTTTATTTATGTATTCAAGAGAGACACAGAGAGAGAGAGAGGCAGAGACATAAGCAGAGGGAGAAGCAGGCTCCATGCAGGGAGCCCGATGTGGGATTCGATCCCAATACTCCAGGATAATGTGCTGAGCCAAAGGCAGACACTTAACCGCTGACCCACCCAGGCGTCCCTCAGATGGAACTTAAATATGAGAACACAAACTACCAAAAACATGTTTCTTGAAATAAAAAAGAATTACTGTGGAATTAACATACAGTGAAATTTCTTGCCTAATACTAGTAGTAATACTAGGTCATACCTATGGTTGCCAACCATGGACACTATTGTCTGGTAAATTAAAATAAACAGAATAAAAAGAAAAGGGAAGGAGAAATATATAAGTATAAAAAATGAGCAGCAAGGATTATTAAGGAGGTAGATACATGAATGAGATGTTGTAAAAAAAAAAGCAGCAAGTAACATTTAATGTAACAAGGATTATATGTTTACCTATGTTTTTCAGTAAAGATTTCAAGAACAATGTCATTTTGGATTCAAAATTATAAAGCCTCATAATAAACTTCATAATATCTCTATAACAAGTAAGTCATGATCAGTAGTAGATCTTACACTTTATAATCAATTTCTTAACCCCATCTACCATAGCCATGATAGATCTTTCCTCAATTCTAAGGGTCCTTAGTAGGAAAACAAGTTGGCTTAAAAGTTGTTAACTCCTACCCATTCCCCAAAATGATGGTGTGGTTAGTTCTCCCTCTGAGGCCAAACATCCCACCTCCCATAAGTTGATTCTAACTCCTTATCCCAATTTCCACCCCATCTCAATCATCATTTTCCAAATCAGAAAATTATAAGAAATCAAAGCATTTCTGATGCCTTCAGAAATCTCTACATGTAATTTTTTTTTTAGTTCCAAGGTATAGAAATTTTCAAACTAGCTTAGAAGTGAAATAGGTAAATAATTGGCTCATGTACTAAAAATCCAAAGGTTGTTCTTAAACAAGAAACTGGAACCAGCAGTTCCAAGGAGATCACAAAAACTCAGTTACTCTCTTTTTCTTTGCTCTCCTATCAGACTCCAAAGAGTCCTGGCAGTAGTTTGAGGCTCTGCTCTGGTAATAGCCAGGTCACACCAATTCCAAACCATGCATGCTCATACCATATCAATCATGGAAAGAGGGAAAACATTTATGTTCCAGAATATCAGTAAATATTTCCTTGGTGTCTCATGAACTCTGATTGGGTTGTTACCAGCCTTTGAACTGGCCAGAAGAATGGGATTTGCTGATTAAGTTCTGTCATTTAGACACAAAGCTGTAAGTTGGAGCAGAATGAGTGCTACTCAAAACAGGTGGCTATTATTAGGAGACATTCAGTGTCCCAAACCAAAATTGGCTCTTATTACATAAGAGGGGGGTTGGAGGCCAGGCAACAATAGTAGCAACAATACCACAAATGCCTATTATATCTGCTGTGCATGATGTTTTAGAAGAGGGAAGACAGGCAGGAGATAAAAGGTAATAATAACAGGATGGCACATAAGATCCAGAAGTGGTTGTAAGGTTGGTAAAATAAAAAAAGGATCCAGGAAGAATTCAGTCTTACTACCTCACACATCAACAAATATAACTCAGGAAAAGTATTCTTTCACTTTCTGGGTTGCATGTACCTATGAGAAATGTGTAATGCCATTTTCCTCATCATTACTGAAGTTAATTTTGAAAGAACACTTATTAAAAGTTACAAAAATTGGAAGAAAGATATGATCTTCAGAAAACATTTCAAACATACATTAATATAGCAGCAAACCTTGTAAAAAGCAGATAGTAATACATAATGTAGACATTCTTAGTCTTTGAAGCATGAGGGGAAAAAACATTCAGACCCACTCTAAATGGAATATGACTTTATTGTAGGAGGCAGATTTTAACGCTACTTTGAGTGAGCTGTTATAGTCTATTATGTCAGCTCTCGCACCTCCCATGGCACAGCTTTGTCACTGCACAGCCGTTAAAAATATGAAAAATCACAGACCTCAAAATGTTTAGATATCTGTGGTTTGTTGGCAGTGCATTAGAAGAAAACATATTTAATAAGACCAGAAAATCCAACAAAAGTCAGTAATTCTCTGAATCAGAGAACAGCAATGCTTTCCCTGCAGGGGAGCAGGTAGAGAGAGAGAGAGGTTGGCATCTCACCAATCAACCCTTAGGCTCAGGTGCCCCCAGGAATTGACTTAACAACAGTTTCTATCTATTACACTGCTCAGCTCTTTACCTTCCTTGCAAACTGGCAATCTAACCTAAGGGCCAGAAAGGTTCATGATACAAGCATATAGGACTCAGCCTGCTGCCTCAGGGAAGGCTGACATAAGGGATTATGGGCTAAAAAATATGTGACACTGACTGCAAAAGATATCTCAACTAATTCAATTATCTAATTGACAATTATGAAATATATTTTTGTACAACATATTGTGATACATAATGGGAATATAAGCCACAGATAATAAAGTTTAGTGAAAGATGGTGGCAAAACCACTATGTGATGCAATCTAGATTTGTCATTGAGAATTGAAACATGGGCTCAGTCTATGGGATCACAAAGAAAGAAGCCAGTCCAGAATGTCCAGGTCTAGGATCAAAGAGAGGAAGTGGTACAAAAAATGAGGGACTTTGGAAAATACATCATGATGAGCATGAATTCAAGTTGAATACTTAAAGCATGCATATTCAAGACTCTGTAATTAGTTAATGTAAATAGGTAATTCCTAAAAGTGCATATTCAAATCTCTATTCAAATAATCAAAACCTCTTAGGTATTTTATCTGGAGCAATCATTTGTCCCAGTTGGCCCGAAACAGCTGATACACTGATACACACTGGCTATTATATAGCAGATTTATTAATGGTGTCCCTTTCCATCCTCAAAATGGTATTCTATATAGCAACTTATTTTAACAAAATATCAGTGGGATCTTGTTACTCGGAGATTAAAGTAAATTTGACTAGAAGCCTCTCCCTTCTCTCACAGAATCATGGACTTTGGAAGCCCAAATTGCTCCCTGAGATTTTGACAAATTCCAAGGTCTTACATTAATCCAAATTTCTGGGCTTCCATAACCCAGCATCCTCTCTCTGGGCTATCCTCATGACTCTGGGCAGAAAACTTATCCCTTCCAATTCCACAAAAAAATACACTCCCACAATTAACATTAATATCCTTTATTAGTCACTTCAAGTGAAACACAGAATAGAATGTGTAACACTCATTGCCCAGAAAACTAATTTTATCTGTGAAGTGTGTATCTATCCTCTAACGAAAATGTTTCAGGAGATTTCTTCTTACCTGTCCAGTCTCACATTTTTCCAAATCATCTCCCCTCCCCATTTCCCCCTTTCTGGGTTTTTTTTTTTTTTATCCTTTCTTTTCTTCCAAGGAGTCAACTTAACCATTTTTCTCTTTGTTTTATTATTTTTTAAGATTTTTAAAATTTATTCATGAGAGACAGAGAGAGAGAGAGAGGCCGAGACACAGGCAGAGGGAGAACAAGCTCTATGCAGGGAGCCTGACACGGGACTCAATCCCGGGTCTCCAGGATCAGGCCCTGGGCTGAAGGCAGCACTAAACCGCTGAGCCACCCAGGCTGCCCTCTCTTTGTTTTAAATACTTTCAACATGATGTCTTAAAATCTGCTAATATCTATTCTCTCCTACCACAAGAGGACAGAGGCATTTCTCTCTAAATGCAGGTCTAGTGCCCGTGGAAGTCGAGGCAGAAGAATGGCAGAAATGAACAGGAAATTAGAGGTAATATGTCTTGGCAATCACTGGGACAAGACATAGCATAGAAACCCAGAGAAACATGGAGGTCCTATTCTTATAGGCTCTTTTAAAAATAATTATCATAAATACCTACCTAAGATTCTTCTGCTCTTGATTTTTCTTTCCGAATAGATTTCCCTGCTGGAAAATTTTCTATTTTCTTTTCATTGCTGATTATTAAATTGTTTTTTTTTTACATAAAATATTATTCCATATGTTTGACTATGATACAGTCTTTCTTAAGATCTAATTATTTTATGTGCATTTACTTACTTGTATCTATTGTTCTGAAAAAGAATTCATGACAGCTTCTCAATAAACAAACAAAAAGATACAATATGCAGAAGGGAACTATAGAGGAAGGAAAAAAGTTTGATTAGTACATTTATTTAAAAATGCATTTAATGAACACATCTATATGCATTTGCTGGGCTGCACATTTGATTCAGTGCTTCCTAGAAATAAAAGCAAAAAATGATATAAAACTGAAAAACTTCGTGATATCCAGAAGAATTAAAACAACAACAGATGACTTCCTTGTTACTAAATCATAAAAAGAACTTTCTGGTGAATTTTCATTAGAAGGATACTCAGAGATGTAAGGAACCACTCCCTTGTTAATGTCCCTTTAAGGACTTTAAGTAAGTTTCCTTTCTTCCTAGCAAGTTAAAAGCCATATGCCCAATGTCATTGATTGAAAACATTTTTAGAATAGGGTAACATTACAAAGTAAAAATATGTAACATTCTGATAGCTTGATACAAATTTGTTTATAAATTTATTTTTTATTGGTGTTCAATTTGTCAACATATAGAATAACACCCAGTGCTCATCCCATCAAGTGCCCCCCTCAGTGCCCTTCACCCAGTCGCCCCCACCCCCCGCCCACCTCCCCTTCTAGCACCCCTAGTTCGTTTCCCAGAGTTAGGAGTCTTTCATGTTCTGTCTCCCTTTCTGATATTTCCCACTTATTTTTTCTCCTTTCCCCTTTATTCCCTTTCACTATTTTTTATATTCTCCAAATGAATGAGACCATATAATACCCACCATTTGCTTTGACGTGGATGGAACGTGGATGGAGGGTATTTTGCTGAGTGAAACAAATTTTTTTAAAGGATTTCATTTATTTATTCATGAGAGACACAGAGAGAGAGAGGCAGAGACACAGGCAGAGAGAGTAGCAGGCTCCATGCAGGGAACCTGGTGTGGGACTTGATCCTGGGACTCCAGGATCAGGCCCTGGGCTGCAGGCGGTGCTAAACCGCTGAGCCATCCGGGTGCCCTCCTTGATACAATTTTTTTAAAGCATCTACAACATTTGATGGTTTGCATAGCTTTCAGTCAATTCTCCTTGTGATTATAATTTCTCAAAACCAAGATTTCGATAGGAATTGAACAGCAAAGAATTCAAAATTATATTCTTTAGATAAAACTTATAGTGTAAATATGATATACTGATGATTAAGGGCAAATCTATGTTTTTGAGCTGAGCAGGTTCCTATGGCAATGAAATAGCCCAATCAAGACTTGTTGCTGAATAGAAGGCTACCCTATGTACACATACAGGTGGATCAAGAAACTCCTATTGGCAGAGCAAAGAATTCCTCAAAACACAGTTCTGGGTCTGTTCCAACAAACTGAAAATAAGCAATCAAGACCCAAGAATTCTGTGCCATAGAGCATGGAATAATATAGCACCAATAGAAGTCCTACTTGAGCAATATATTTCCCCACTGTATTCTAGTTCTAGTTTGCAAAATGGGCTGTATGGTATTTGATCTGCTGAATAGAATTTGGTGGTCACAGGCTATTAAATATTAGGTGACATTTGCTGAAAACAGCAATTTAGGTCTTGAAACAGATTATCTTGAACCATTCACTATAACAATAGCTAACAGAACCTACTTGAAGCTATTCGTTACTCAGTATAGAAGATTTAGTTTCTATTTTCTCAGAATGCCATGAGAGAAAAAATAAAATTTTTTTTTGAAAAGCTGAACAATCCCTTAAAGAAGTGGAAGATCTATGCTTGAAATACGGAGAGGTATCAGTTCTATTCCACTGGCGACATGCACAGTAGGAGAGGCACAAAGCCACAACCTAGAGGCAAGGATCTGGGTTTTGGCTGGAGTTCTGGTTGGAGTTCTACTTTTTACAGTATGTGATCCCAGTCCATCTCTTAACCTCTTTGAATCTTTGTTCTTCTTCTATAAAATACAGAGAAGGAAAGATACAGATTAGCAGTTCTCAAGTATTTTAGAAACAGAATTTCTTCAAATAAAACTTATTGGGAGGGAGGGGCAAGATGGCGGAAGAGCAGGGTCCCCACATCACCTGTCCCCACCAAATTACCTAGAAAACCTTCAACTCATCCTGAAAATCTACGAATTCGGCCTGAGATGTAAAGAGAGACCAGCTGGAATGCTACAGTGAGAAGAGTTCGCGCTTCTATCAAGGTAGGAAGAAGGGGAAAAAGAAATAAAGGAACAAAAGGCCTCCGAGGGGGAGGGGCCCCGCGAGGAGCCGGGCTGAGGCTGGGGCGAGTGTCCCCAGGACAGGAGAGCCCCGTCCCGGAGGAGCAGGAGCTGCACCAACCTTCCCGGGCGGGCGGAAAGGGGCTCGCAGGGAGTTGGAGCAGGACCCAGGAGGGCGGGGATGCCCTCGGGCTCCCGGGGACACTAACAGGCACCTGCGCCCCGGGGAGAGCCCCACACCCCGCGGCCGAGCTCCCTAAGGGCTGCAGCGCGCACGGCGGGGCCCGGAGCAGCTCGGAGGGGCTCGGGCGGCGGCTCCACGGAGGGGGCTGCGGGGCGGGAGCGCGAATCCACCAGCTCAGGCTCCGGAGCACAGGGCGCCGGGACACAGCCCAGGATCCGGCCTCCCCTCAGGACAGGCAGAGGCCGGGAGGGCCCAGGACAGCAAGGACACTCCTGCCCCGAGCAGAGCAGATCAGCGGCCCCGCCCCGGAGCTTCCAGGCCCTGCAGACGGAGAACCGAGAGCCCCGAGCCCCGTAGTTCCTGCGGGAGCTGAATCCAGGGCTGCAGAGCTGCCGCAGCCACTGCGGCTGTTCCTCCTGGGGCCTCACGGGGTAAACAACCCCCGCTGAGCCCTGCAGCAGGCAGGGGCAGAGCAGCTCCCCCAAGTGCTAACACCTGAGAATCAGCACAGCAGGCCCCTCCCCCAGAAGACCAGCTGGACTGACCAGTTCCAGGGGAAGTCAAGGGACTTAAAGTCTACAGATTCAGAAGATACTCCCCCGTGTTTTTTTTGTTTGTTTGTTTTCTTTTTTCTTTTCTTTTTGATTTCTGATTGCTCACCCCACCCCCACCCCCTTTTTTTCACCTTTCTTTCTTTTTCTTTCTCTTTTTCTTCTCTTTTTTCCCCTTTTTTTTCTTTTTCTTTTTTCTCTTTCTCTTTTCTTTCCTTCTCTCTCTTTCTCTCCTTTTCCCAATACAACTTGTTTTTGGCCACTCTGCACTGAGCAAAATAACTAGAAGGAAAACCTCACCTCAAAAGAAAGAATCAGAAACAGCCCTCTCTCCCACAGAGTTACAAAATCTGGATTACAATTCAATGTCAGAAAGCCAATTCAGAAGCACTATTCTACAGCTACTGGTGGCTCTAGAAAAAAGCATTAAGGACTCACGAGACTTCATGACTGCAGAATTTAGATCCAATCAGGCAGAAATTAAAAATAAATTGAATGAGATGCAATCCAAACTAGAAGTCCTAACGACGAGGGTCAACGAGGTGGAAGAACGAGTGAGTGACATAGAAGACAAGTTGATGGCAAAGAGGGAAACTGAGGAAAAAAGAGACAAACAATTAAAAGACCATGAAGATAGATTAAGGGAAATAAACGACAGCCTGAGAAAGAAAAGCCTACGTTTAATTGGGGTTCCTGAGGGCGCCGAAAGGGACAGAGGGCCAGAATATGTATTTGAACAAATCCTAGCTGAAAACTTTCCCAATCTGGGAAGGGAAACAGGCATTCAGATCCAGGAAATAGAGAGATCCCCCCTTAAAATCAATAAAAACCGTTCAACACCTCGACATTTAATAGTTAAGCTTGCAAATTCCAAAGATAAAGAGAAGATCCTTAAAGCAGCAAGAGACAAGAAGTCCCTGACTTTTATGGGGAGGAGTATTAGGGTAACAGCAGACCTCTCCACAGAGACCTGGCAGGCCAGAAAGGGCTGGCAGGATATATTCAGGGTCCTAAATGAGAAGAACATGCAACCAAGAATACTTTATCCAGCAAGGCTCTCATTCAAAATGGAAGGAGAGATAAAGAGCTTCCAAGACAGGCAGGAACTGAAAGAATATGTGACCTCCAAACCAGCTCTGCAAGAAATTTTAAGGGGGACTCTTAAAATTCCCCTTTAAGAAGAAGTTCAGTGGAACAATCCACAAAACAAGGACTGAATAGATATCATGTGACACTAAACTCATATCTCTCGATAGTAACTCTGAACATGAACGGGCTTAATGACCCCATCAAAAGGTGCAGGGTTTCAGACTGGATAAAAAAGCAGGACCCATCTATTTGCTGTCTACAAGAGACTCATTTTAGACAGAAGGACACCTACAGCCTGAAAATAAAAGGTTGGAGAACCATTTACCATTCAGATGGTCCTAAAAAGAAAGCAGGGGTAGCCATCCTTATATCAGATAAACTAAAATTTACCCCGAAGACTGTAGGGAGAGATAAAGAGGGACACTATATCATACTTAAAGGATCTTTCCAACAAGAGGACTTAACAATCCTCAATATATATGCCCCGAATGTGGGAGCTGCCAAATATATCAATCAATTAATAACCAAAGTGAAGAAATATTAGATAATAATACACTTATAGTTGGTGACTTCAATCTAGCTCTTTCTATACTCGATAGGTCTTCTAAGCACAACATCTCCAAAGAAACGAGAGCTTTAAATGATACACTGGACCAGATGGATTTCACAGATATCTACAGAACTTACATCCAAACTCAACTGAATACACATTCTTCTCAAGTGCACATGGAACTTTCTCAAGAATAGACCACATACTGGGTCACAAATCGGGTCTGAACTGATACCAAAAGATTGGGATTGTCCCCTGCATATTCTCAGACCATAATGCCTTGAAATTAGAACTAAATCACAACAAGAAGTTTGGAAGGACCTCAAACACGTGGAGGTTAAGGACCATCCTGCTAAAAGATGAAAGGGTCAACCAGGAAATTAAGGAAGAATTAAAAAGATTCATGGAAACTAATGAGAATGAAGATACAACCGTTCAAAATCTTTGGGATGCAGCAAAAGCAGTCCTAAGGGGGAATATACATCGCAATACAAGCATCCATTCAAAAACTGGAAAGAACTCAAATACAAATGCTAACCTTACACATAAAGGAGCTAGAGAAAAAACAGCAGATAGATCCTACACCCAGCAGAAGAAGAGAGTTAATAAAGATTTCAGCAGAACTCAACGAAATCAAGACCAGAAGAACTGTGGAACAGATCAACAGAACCAGGAGTTGGTTCTTTGAAAGAATTAATGAGATAGATAAGCCATTAGCCAGGCTTATTAAATAGAAGAGAGAGAAGACTCAAATTAATAAAATCATGAATGAAAAAGGAGAGATCACTACCAACACCAAGGAAATAAATGATTTTAAAAACATATTATGAACAGCTATACGCCAATAAATTAGGCAGTCTAGAAGAAATGGACGCATTCCTGGAAAGCCACAAACTACCAAAACTGGAACAGGAAGAAATAGAAAACCTGAACAGGCCAATAACCAGGGAGGAAATTGAAGAAGTCATCAAAAACCTCCCAAGACACAAAAGTCCAGGGCCAGATGGCTTCCCAGGGGAATTCTATCAAATGTTTAAAGAAGAAACCATACCTATTCTACTAAAGTTGTTTGGAAAGATAGAAAGAGATGGAGTACTTCCAAATTCGTTCTTTGAGGCCAGCATCACCTTAATTCCAAAACCAGACAAAGACCCCACCAAAAAGGAGAATAACAGACCAATATCACTGATGAACATGGTTGCAAAAATTCTCAGCAAGATACTAGCCAATAGGATCCAACAATACATTAATAAAATTATTCACCATGACCAAGTAGGATTTATCCCCGGGACACAAGGCTGGTTGAACACTCGTAAAACAATCAGTGTGATTCATCACATCAGCAAGAGAAAAACCAAGAACCATATGATCCTCTCATTAGATGCAGAGAAAGCATTTGACAAAATACAGCATCCATTCCTGATCAAAACTCTTCAGAGTGTAGGGATAGAGGGAACTTTCCTCGACATCTTAAAAGCCATCTACGAAAAGCCCACAGCAAATATCATTCTCAATGGGGAAGCACTGGGAGCCTTTCCCCTAAGATCAGGAACAAGACAGGGATGTCCACTCTCACCACTGCTATTCAACATAGTACTGGAAGTCCTAGCCTCAACAGTCAGACAACAAAAAGACATTAAAGGCATTCAAATTGGCAAAGAAGAAGTCAAACTCTCCCTCTTCGCCGATGACATGATACTCTACATAGAAAACCCAAAAGCCTCCACCCCAAGATTGCTAGAACTCATACAGCAATTTGGTAGCGTGGCAGGATACAAAATCAATGCCCAGAAGTCAGTGGCATTTCTATACACTAACAATGAGACTGAAGAAAGAGAAATTAAGGAGTCAATCCCATTTACAATTGCACCCAAAAGCATAAGATACCTAGGAATAAACCTAACCAAAGAGGTAAAGGATCTATACCCTAAAAACTATAGAACACTTCTGAAAGAAATTGAGGAAGACACAAAGAGATGGAAAAATATTCCATGCTCATGGAATGGCAGAATTAATATTGTGAAAATGTCAATGTTACCCAGGACAATTTACACATTTAATGCAATCCCTATCAAAATACCATGGACTTTCTTCAGAGAGTTAGAACAATTTATTTTAAGATTTGTGTGGAATCAGAAAAGACCCCGAATAGCCAGGGGAATTTAAAAAAAAAAAAACATATCTGGGGGCATCACAATGCCAGATTTCAGGTTGTACTACAAAGCTGTGGTCATCAAGACAGTGTGGTACTGGCACAAAAACAGACACATAGATCAATGGAACAGAATAGAGAACCCAGAAGTGGACCCTGAACTTTATGGTCAACTAATATTCGATAAAGGAGGAAAGACTATCCATTGGAAGAAAGTCTCTTCAATAAATGGTGCTGGGAAAATTGGACATCCACATGCAGAAGAATGAAACTAGACCACTCTCTTGCACCATACACAAAGATAAACTCAAAATGGATGAAAGATCTAAATGTGAGACAAGATTCCATCAAAATCCTAGAGGAGAACACAGGCAACACCCTTTTTGAATTTGGCCACAGTAACTTCTTGCAAGATAAATCCACGAAGGCAAAAGAAACAAAAGCAAAAATGAACTATTGGGACTTCATCAAGATAAGAAGCTTTTGCACAGCAAAGGATACAGTCAACAAAACCGAAAGACAACCTACAGAATGGGAGAAGATAGTTGCAAATGACGTATCAGATAAAGGGCTAGTTTCCAGGATCTATAAAGAACTTATTAAACTCAACAGCAAAGAAACAAACAATCCAATCATGAAATGGGCAAAAGACATGAAGAGAAATCTCACAGAGGAAGACATAGACATGGCCAACATGCACATGAGAAAATGCTCTGCATCACTTGCCATCAGGGAAATACAAATCAAAACCACAATGAGATACCACCTCACACCAGTGAGAATGGGGAACATTAACAAGGCAGGAAACCACAAATGTTGGAGAGGATGTGGAGAAAAGGGAACCCTCTTACACTGTTGGTGGGAATGTGAACTGGTGCAGCCACTCTGGAAAACTGTGTGGAGGTTCCTCAAAGAGTTAAAAATAGACCTGCCCTACGACCCAGCAATTGCACTGTTGGGGATTTACCCCAAAGATTCAGATGCAATGAAACGCCGGGACACCTGCACCCCGATGTTTCTAGCAGCAATGTCCACAATAGCCAAACTGTGGAAGGAGCCTCGGTGTCCATCGAAAGATGAATGGATAAAGAAGATGTGGTTTATGTATACAATGGAATATTACTCAGCCATTAGAAACGACAAATACCCACCATTTGCTTCGACGTGGATGGAACTGGAGGGTATTATGCTGAGTGAAGTAAGTCAATCGGAGAAGGACAAACAGTGTACGTTCTCATTCATTTGGGGAATATAAATAATAGTGAAAGGGAATAGAAGGGAAGGGAGAAGAAATGTGTGGGAAATATCAGAAAGGGAGTTAGAACATAAAGTCTCCTAACTCTGGGAAACGAACTGGGGTGGTGGAAGGGGAGGAGGGCGGGGGGTGGGGGTGAATGGGTGATGGGTACTGGGGGGGTACTTGACAGGATGAGCACTGGGTGTTATTCTGTATATTGGTAAATTGAACACCAATTAAAAAATAAATTTATTAAAAAAAACAAATAAAACTTATCACTCCATTATGTAATATAGGTAATTGCATCAATATACCTCAATCAGAATTTTTTATCAGAATTTTGAAGCAGTTTTTCTCTTTCAAAATTAATCTGTTTTCAATCAATTTAGAGTAATTAATATGCATAATATACATTCATCAAAGGAAAGCAGTAAGGTACTGTATATAAGATGTATCATATTCTCACCCATATACACAATATACCAACAAAGTATATATTTTTCATTAATTAGTTGTATATACAATCTGTGGAATTTTATGGAGGTGAGGAAAGCTACCAAATTGGAGTTTCTAAGTTCTCAACGGGGGAATTGTTAATCCAGAGTTCCTTCATTTATATATTTTTATTTTAATGAAAACCATTTTCTTCAGTATTATTTATGAATAAACTTAATTGTAAAACACTTGCATTATTTTAGTGCCATACATATCAATTTATATACATAAAGCCGTTCTTAGGACACAAAAATTGAGCTTATTTTCATTAACATTGACATATGCTAGACAATGAAGCTATGTATGCATGTGATTCCCACATATTTCACTGGCAAATGTTTCCCTCTGAACCAAAGAGATCTTTCAAATGCAATGGAAGCTGCCATAGGCAAGGAGTCTATTTTTTTGTTGTTCTAATAAAACTTTATAAAGAAAAAAAAAAACAGATGGTAGACTGCATTTGGTCTATGAGCCCTAGGAGTCTATTTAAATAACTCAGCAATTTCAATTCTTTAGTTAGAAAGAGCTGACATTCCCATGTTAATGTTGTTTGAATCAAGTATTTCCACCCTGCACAATCATAAGAAAGCACACTTTTCCCCATTTAGTGCACATTTATAGATTTCAAATAACTTTGAAGTAGAGTTCCTCTTTCACATCTCTTTTAAGATTATATTTTCTAGGGGATCCCTTGGGTCACTCAGCAGTTTAGCGCCTGTTCAGGGCGTGATTCTGGGGTCCTGGGATGGAGTCCCGCACCAGACTCCCTGCATGGAGCCTGCTTCTCCCTCTGCCTATGTCTCTGCCTCTCTCTCTCTGTGTCTCTCATGAATGAATGAATAAATCAATAAAATCTTTTTAAAAACCTATTTTTTAAAAAATTATATTTTCTAGCTAGTTAGCTTTCATTTCATAAAAAAATAAAATTCTTACTTGAAAAATCAACCCAAGTTTTAGACTGTGTAATATACTATTCAGTCTATGCTTATCCAAAGTGCAAATTTTAAAATTTCATTTCTCACTTTTATTCTCATAAATATGAAGGGTGAAGGCAAATCTATTACCTAGAGAAGCAGCAGGTCCACATAGAATGGAATCAAAATGGAATAAAAATTTTTCAGAAAAAAACATATAGTTAGGTGATAAATTTACCGAGATATGTGACCTTTACCATCATTAAAACTGGTTATATGTAAAACAGATATGTGGCAAAACTGCTCATTTTATATGGAAAAATCACTTCATTTGTTCTGCAGGGAAGTAGCTAAAGCAAAACAATTCCTTCAGCAATATAATTAGGAAAGAAAAAAAAAAAGAGAGAGAAAACAACTATAAAGGTAAATACTCCCATCTTGTGGCTGCTGTTGAAATAACATGTTTTAAATTAGGATTGGCTACTGTAGGGCATTTAGTTTAAGAAATCAAAATCATCACTGCTTCCTAAGTGTCAGGTGCCATATTAGGTACTGTATGTAAACTATTTTATTTCATATTCACAACATAAAATTGAATGTTCCATTTACATCTTGCAATAAATCCTGTAATTTTATAATATGAAAGCTACTCCTCCAATTCTACTTGTTTATTTCACTGATAAGAACAATTCATAGCCATTGATTAGTCATTTATCCTAACAGAACTTGGACCTCTTGCTTCACAGTGCTATGCTAAAATATTCTACCCATTCCCTCTTGTATTACGTTATTCTTAGGCAAATGTGAATGGAAAATACAAACAGACATCAAGCTTAAAACCATAATCATCATGATCTTCAATTTATTTTTTATCAAAATAAAGAGTATGAATTTCATTTTTTCTCATAGTTGGATAGTTAAATTGGGTCTCTTATGAGGAAAAAAGATGTTACTTTTAATGACCTAATCCTGGATCAGGTCAAAATACTACTTGCGATTGGTCAAAGGCCACTGAAGAACTTCCAGAAGAAAAAACAAGTACAGCTGTTGTTCAGACAAATAACAGAAGAGAAAGCATAACATGAAATTCTATGACTAGAAATATAGTTTATTAACAAACTAATTTTATAGAAGGAATTATGAAACCTCCATGACGTGGAGCCCATTTCACTGTATCATCTAATTCTAGCAAAACCAATGAGGGACACAAAGAGACAGAGACAGAGCCAGAGGGACAAAGAAAAAGAGAGACAGAGACAGAGAGACACTCATTATATCCATATGTCTTTGAAAAAAAAAGTAACATTATCTTGAACTGTTCCATAATGAGTATTTGTTAGTTTTAATCCACAGGCTTCCCAGTTGATGCAGTTGAACTGAAAACAAAGTTAGGAGTTATCCATTTTAGAGACCCTGCTTATTGGTTACTGGTTTGGAGGCCTCTACCTTAATTTATGGCAATGAGCAAGCTTAATAAGGATTTTCATTTTTAAAAGCTTTCTTAAGCTTGGAAAAGATAAGATTGGTCAGATAAAGCCATCTATCCTAATCACTGTTGTGTGGTTATTTTCAGCCTATTGACAATGTACAGATTTTATTTTATGCAAGGAGTGGGGAACAGTTGCTCTCCCATACCCTTTGCCCCATCCCACGGTCATCTAATACAAACGATCAGATCTATGAAAACTAAGGGGAACTTTCTTCCATAAACTGACACAAGATGGAAGGATGGACCTCTCTGATATATTTCCATATTAGTAGGAATGCATACCTTTTCTTATTTTAACTAATTTGAATAAGGTAAAATAAATATTTAAGTTAATTATGAAACTGATAGAACCTCTGTTCTTACTTTTTAAAAAAGGGCAAGAATGATACTAATGTCGCATACTAAATCTTATGTGATGATTGGTTTTTAAGTTAATTTAGTGTTAAAAAATATACCTTAAATCTATCTAAATAACTTAATCTTTTTATATTAAAAACACTATAGAGTGGTGGAGTAAAAATAAAAAACACTTTAAACATCAGGGCAGAGCACCTGGGTGGCTCAATGGTTGAGCATCTGCCTTTGGCTCAGGTCATGATCCCAGAGTCTTTAGATCAAGTCCTGCATCAGGAGCCTGCTTCTCCCTCTGCCTGTGTCTCTCCCTCTCTCTCTTTGTCTCTCATGAAAAAATAAATAAAATATTTTAAAAATAAATAAACCTCAGGGCAGAGTTTCTAGCCCAGCAAAATATGGGTTTGTTCTTCAAATGTATGCAATATTGTATCCCATACCAAAACAAATAATTGATTCATCTTCATATTTTTAAAATAAGCCCAATGTTTAAAATGATCTTTTATTCTTCCATATTTTAAATGTGTAACAATCAACTATTCAGACTATCTATATAGACTATATCTGTTAATATATAAGACTATAGTATTATATATACATAGTTTTCTGTGTTCTAGACCTCCAAAATTACCATTTATGACTTCTGAAATAAGTTATATCTAGAGACTAGCACTGCAAGTTGAGCATACCTTAGAAATTGTATTTTGCCACTCTTAGCCAATAAGCAGAAGATCATGTGTTCTGTATAAATTAGCTACTCACTGGAGGGAGGAATGTCTCAGTAACAAAGTACACTAGGTATAATAGTCTTCACAGCCTGAAGGAGCCCCTGAGGTCATATCTTCAACATCTGTATGCATGATTTAGCACTTGAGCTACTGTTAAAATTGAGATACCAAGCTGGGATATGTACAATGACCAAATTAGTGCACCACTGCTTCTTGCTACTGTCAAATTCCACAAGGCTTTCTTTCTCCTGAATTATGTCATTAACTCCTTCCACTAAGAATAGCAATCGAATAAAATGGAAACATAAGCAGATAGTATCAAATCTGCAAGTACTGTCTAGATAAATTTCTCTAAAATAATAGGATGCCTATAGAACAGTTTGAAAACAGTGTGTAGAGAGTGGCCAAGATTAGACTTATAGAGGATTTATCCATTAATGAAACCTGTGGATTCTTGCTCACCTCAGGGGAGAAAGAGAATGCTCCTTAATTCCCAATTTTTCATACACGTTGGAAGAAGACTGAGAGGCAGAAAATATGTAATAATTCTCTTAAGGCATCCCTCAGGGTCATTCCTCTAGAGAAGAACATTGCTTTTTCTAGTTTAATATAAACTCTACACACCCAGCCCCTGTAATCCTGACAGTGCTTCAGGCTGCAAGCAAAGGAGGAAGAGACATCACAGCACATTTAGGACAAGAATAGCCAGGATGGAATATGTGGCTGCATGTACAATCTGATTTGCAGAATACCAGTGTCCTCAGAAATACCATGTTTTCTCTTTGAAAGCACTGAGTTGCTAGCATTCTAGATTCATTCCTTCAATTGAAAAGCCAGTACTTCTTGACTTTCAGGAATCCTTATTAAAAGGCCCTTGTGCAGGGTAAAACCCCTCCACAGTTAACACTTAAATAAGGATTAGTTGACCCTTTGGTGAAAAGTAGTTGAAGGAGAAGATAGATAGTTGATGATTACCTAGCAGGAGAAACACAGCAAATGGAGAAAGCATGAGTTTTGTAAAAACATATTTTGTCTAGAATCTAATTTTTCCTAGGGTTGATAGGCACCCTGCTTTAATTCAAAATGTCTGCTTTTGATGGCTTATTCAGGAGTAAATAGCTAGGATTTGTGCCTCTCAAAATAAACACAAAGGCTGTGGGAAATATCTCATATCCTTCCTTATTCACAGGCACAGGATCTGTTTTGCATTTGGAAAAACCTATATTCTGATCTCTATCACTAAAATTTCTACTAACCTGGTTCTCAGGAATAGCACATAATGCGGATATTTTATTACAAAAGAGAAGTGTATCAAAAAGCAAGGGAGAAGTTACTGACAGACCTGATCTCTTGATTCCTACTATACAACTCTTTGCCTCCATTTTATTAAGAAAGAGTTCTTAAGTATATTTTCATTCATTGGTAAACCTTTGTTCTCTAAGATTAATATATCACAAAACATAGCCTAGTTGCCTGTGTTCTGGTCAACTTTTCTGTCTTCTGTAAATGTGGGAAGAGATCATTTGAAGGAATAGAAATACCAGTCTGGAAAGATGCACTCAAAAGGAGAAGATTAGACATCACTCTAGATTCCCTGTCTCTAAGGCTCAGCTTCTAGCTTTGCCTTAGCTCCCAGTGACAACATAGTTACACTACCCTTAAAGTTGTACCCTCTAGGAAAAACTTGACTTCAGCCAATTTCAAGGAGATAATCTACCAGTCCTAATCAGGACCCATAATTCTCTCTTTGAGCCTCAAATTGAGACCAACCATTGGTGAAGTCAATGTCTTTAATATGAGGAAGAAAAAGTGCTTTCATTGATTGAAGTATAAACTTCTTTAGCTATTAGCATCTTTGCTGTCCTATTGTTGGAAGTCCTGTCTCACTCTTCTAATAAAACCACTAAACTGATTTTAACATATCAACTTCCCTCATCTGATGCAAATATATTTATACACATATATATTAAAATTCAAGTATTTTTCTTTTCCACTTTAGATTAAAATAGTTCTCTATTTTTAACAGACTTAACTAGTTTCTTTCTGTCCCTTTTGGTTGCAGTAAATCATGGACTATATTTTTTAGGTTAAGAATGAAGGCTGTAGATATGCATAGTGCATTGTATACAGTGCGTTAAATTTCTGAAACATTTTTAATAAGTTGTTCATATTAGGGAAGAAGTGCTGCACACTTCATAGTTCAAAGTGTTTTGTGGATTCTTACCAAAAGATAAACCAGAAAATAAGAAACAGATACTGAGCATTAGAGTGAGTTGATAAATATCTCTTCAATTAATATAAAAAGTATGTATCATATTCTTTTCATCCTAGCTGTGTGATGCTAAATTTGCTATATTTGAAGTTGTGGGTTCCTCCTTACAAAAGCAACCCTCTAGGCTTTGGTGCTCATTTTTGTTTACATTTGGCAAATAGTGTCTTCCTGCTTTTAGGAAAGGAAGGCTTAAGGAGGCTTATGACCACCTACACATCAAATAGTTGCTACAGACATCTTCCTTCTTAAATACAAGTTAGATATGTATGTAATAATTAGAAAGTTGAACTAAAATGGTCAGAACAAAATACAGGAGACCAGACCAACCGACTCGTACCTATTTGAAAGCTCTCTTGAAGTGTTTGTGAAATCAAAACTACAGCTGAATTACCACTTCCTTCCCATAAAACTATGTTGGCTATAAAAGCTTGGCTTACCTCCAACAGAGGATGTTTAGTGGACCAGTCCCAGAAAAACATCGCGAGCAAGCTCTGAACTTCATTCTCAAAGAATCCTGAAAGCCAGAGAGCAACCAAATGAGACCTCTTAAAGCTTAAAATGATTTTAAATGTGTATAGATTTATATAAACATTTAAATTGCACTCATACATATAAGCATTATATGGCAGTAATTTCTTATAAAAGTTGATAACTCTATGCTGAAAATATGTTAAAACTTTTAATTAATTCTTTGATCTGCTCTTTAGTTCAATTCACCCTTTAAATATCTCACAGCTAGTAGGTACTTTCTAAGCCAAGACCTAACATTTATCTATGTAGGTCTCTTGGGTCTCCTTGGACAAATGTTCTAGAAGAAGGAAAACAAGTGAAATCAGACATCGTTGCAGACCAATAAGCCAACTAAGTCTAAGAAAGAAGGCTGCTACCAGACTTTTACTTTTCCTTTAAACAATAAGATTGCCATCATTCAAACTTTGCACATTTAATTTTAATTTAAAAATTAAACCAGGAAAGTATGCCTGTGGTAGTTCCAGGCATTTCTATTAGTCCTGACAGAAAAAAAGAGGTCTAAGAAAATCTGAATAAATGAAAAAACTCAGTCAAACATGAATCTAAGAAGCTCTGAGCCTAGTGGCAGAAGAATTCCAGAAAGATCAGTAGCAACATCTAAAATCTTTTTATTCTCAATCAACAAGTTCATCCTACACCAATTTAATGAATTCTAAAACCTACAGTTATTTGGATTCAGTCCTAAGATGAAAAACTATCATGCAAACAAAGTGTTTTTCTCATTAATCTCATAGAAGAATATCAAACATAGCAGTCTAAAATGGACGATTTCCAATCCATCTGGAGTGATCAGACCATGGGAAGGATTTCAGTAATACAGTGAAGACCAGAAATTAAAGATGTATCAAAAAATATAGTCATATCAGAGGAGGAAGGAAGCCTCCTTGCTCCATACCTTTCCTGTCCACCCACTTCCTTACCCCATGACCTCAAATAATCCCCAAATCTGGGAAACATTAGTAGAGTTTCTCCAGCTGACCTTACCCCCATCCCAACTGTCCCCAGTAGGTGAAGAAAGTGTCTGAGATAGCAAATGTCAAGGTTTGGTAAGAAGCGTAATATTCATTTTCATCACAGAGATATTCTATATGAAATAAAGAGACCATTGATGGAGTCCTGTATAAATGTCTTAAAAGCATAGAACAATATCCTGGGTGAGGAAGTGATAAATAATAAGGCAATAAGGCATTCTGACCACACCTGTTACTCATTAAGAGACAGAAGCCTCTTGGACACCATTAATACTTTCAGCATCTGCCAGAGGAAATAGAGGACTTTGTAAAAGACAAGATGTTTTTGGAAGGTGGCAGTAGGACTGAGCAGATGTGTGTCTATTCACTGATTATACTACAGTGAAATTTAATGAATAGAAGTTTAATAATTGGGATCCCTGGGTGGCGCAGCGGTTTGGCGCCTGCCTTTGGCCCAGGGCGCGATCTGGAGACTCCGGATCGAGTCCCACATCGGGCTCCCGGTGCATGGAGCCTGCTTCTCCCTCTGCCTGTGTCTCTGCCTCTCTCTCTCTCTCTCTCTCTCTCTCTCTCTCTCTCTCTCTCTCTCTGTGACTATCATAAAATAAATAAAAATTAAAAAAAATAAGTTTAATAATTAAAACTCAGGCATAAACAACATACATCAAATACAACTTATCTAAGAAACTGAAGAGATTCAATTCAACTCAGAGAGACTTGGTTCCAGTACCCAGTCTGCAATTAACACTGTAATTAAAAGTTCTTTCCTAACCATTGGGACAGCCTTCAGAGTTTCTATAAAAATGAGAATTCTTATAGATAGTTTTCAGAATTTTGGATTAAGGGGAAAAATTAACACTATAAACAGAAGTCAGTCCTTCCTTCACGGGATGATAGAGAAGTAAGTTGTTTGAAGGATCTATAGTAGTGACATGGATGGCCTTGGGCACTTTTGCAAGGCTCACAGTCTAAGGGGCAAAAGCAGCAGCTCAAGGACAAGCCCCCACATTTCCTCAGACCTAACAAGCTGCTCCAGGAATGGTCTCACAGTGCTTAGAAATGGGTGGAAAGGAATCAGCAAAACTATAGACCACTGGAAACATAGAAAACTGTATTTTTTCTATTCTTACCTCTATCAGCAATGACTGCTATTTCCAAAATAAAGCACTGCACTGGGAAAAACCCCCACAAAACTGGGGTTCTTCCATCATCATAAATCTGCACCTACAAAATCCAGCTCTAACCCTGGTTTGAATGTGAAAAAAAGGAAAATCAGTATACCTGAAGTGAATTAATTTCTTCATTAGAAAATCATTTGGTTTGAGTCTTCAGAGTCCAAGTTTCTGGGAGAAAATTAGGAGGAGCTTTATTCTTTAGAACTACTAAGAAATAATTTAAACCAATACTACTCAGCTACTATCTTGCTCTGGATACATCTCTAGTGGCTTTGCAGTGTGACTGACTTATTTCCAGAATCTGGCTGGACACTGAGGGGAAATGATTTGATAACTACTGAACTTTTTTTTTTTTTATTAAGATTAAGTGTTCTGGGATCCCTGGGTGGCGCAGCGGTTTGGCGCCTGCCTTTGGCCCAGGGCGCGATCCTGGAGACCCGGGATCGAATCCCACATCGGGCTCCCGGTGCATGGAGCCTGCTTCTCCCTCCGCCTGTGTCTCTGCCTCTCTCTCTCTCTCTCTCTGTGACTATCATAAGTAAATAAAAATTAAAAAAAAAGAATTAAAAAAGATCAAGTGTTCTCTCGTGGTACTTACCCCTCTCTCAGTGATCTGATTTTTTTTTCCCTATCTCAAAAGCTAAGCTTGAAATATAACTCTTGAATACAGTTTTGCTATTTCAAATAGCAACCACAAGATAGCAGAATAACTTAATTTGGCTCCATCTGGTTAGGTAATAGATTCTAAAACTGATTAAAGCAAATCAGGAAACATGTGAGGAATATGATTATGATGCAGTCCAGGGCAATATAAATTATATAAAATAAACTATTTTAAAAATAATTCTAGGAATTGAATGTATAAATATATTATTTCTAATAATCAAAAAGGAATATTATATAAAACTATAAATTACACAAAGTGAATACTTATTAATATAATCATGGTCATTAATATTAGAACCTCACTTTCAAGTCATTACAGATGAAAATGATACATATGTATATATGTAAATCTGTGTGTTTCTAAATGATTCCCAGCCCTTATTATTTTGAATATGTCTTTAAAATTTATAGTTTAATTATAGAATGAACATTTTTAAAAAGGAAGAGAATATCGTGTTAAGGTTTTTTTTATTAACTACTTCAGCAATAAAATATTCTCTAAGAATATTTAAATAGAATAAAATGTCTCATCTTAATAGTCATGGATGATTCTTCACAAAACTGTACTATAAACATGTCTCAAGAATCCTAGCCAGTCCCTGGAGATTCACAGAGCTTCCTTCACATCTCTCCAAGAGCAGAGCCTGAGAAAACAGATGGGTCTTCCTCTGTGCCCCTGAGGCCAGCAGTCCCAGCCTCTGGGAATAGTCAAGGGAAGAGTTTCAGGGCCAAGGGCCCCTCTCAAAAAATCTCCTTCTTCCTTTTACCCAGATTCAAAGTGAGGCTATAATTCATGCATCGCTGGATATGTTGCCTCTCAATAAGTTACTTAATATCCCACCAGGATCAGTATAAAAGAAGAAAATGAAAAGATATATGTGGGGAAGGAGGCAAACCACTTATGGGACACATTTGTTAGCAGAAATCAAATACTTTATAAGATATATTGGTGCTCTACACTATAATTATGGAATGAAGTAAAATAAGTATCAAATCAAACAGTTTAGCCTTGGTTGATGCTAATAAAAGAGAGACACTAAACTGTAAGTATGCCTGTAAAAATGAATGCTTAATAACCACAGTTGGAGATAAAAGTATAAAAAAGGCACATTCTGGTGGGAAGTAATGCAAAATGTTTCTTAGTCTAAAGATTTTTGAAAATTATTTCTGAGAGTGAGTAAATCTCAACACATTTGTTAGGAACAAAGTAATAATTCAATAAATAAATGCAGGAATGACTATACTCATCTTCATTTCTATTTCTGTCTCCAAAAAGAGCTGATTTCCCCAAAATTAAACAAGAAGAGTTACAGAATCACAGTTGGGAGTAAGGCACCAAAAGATCTCATTCTGTTTTTAGTATTACATTTTATGAATATATTATTCCTCAGATATACACTGACGCAAATTGTCTTCAATTTTCAACTCATAATTATGAAAACTGATAAATATCATGATTATTCAAATATATATAACAACTGTCTTCCTTCATAACTCTCCTTTCCTTTCCTACATAGATCGAGCATGAGAGATGAAATTAGTTTCTCTTAAGCATACATCTTTTCTTCACAACATAGAAAAAGATGAAAAATCACTGAAAACAATGTTGGGCCTCTTTGTCCTTGATTCCTCTCCTAAAGCCATATTATATATTCAGCTAAAATCTGATGAACCTCAAATTTTATCTCCATGTCAGACTGTTCTACTGACACCTATATTTCTATGTTTACCTGCCTCATGCACACCTCAGCCTAGATGGTCTAGATACTCCAGAACTTTAAGGAACAAATGAATTTATGTTCTTGCCAAAGCATTTCCTTTTCTTCATTAATTCCTTTACCATTCACTGACATGCATTGGGTTCTTTATTCTCATACTCTCTGCCATTGCTTTAATTTAGGACTTTATCTCTCTTGCTTAGGATACTGCAACAACTTTTCAAATTACCTTGCTGCTTCCAATATTGAATCTTTTTAATTTTCTACCAAAGAACTTTCTGAAAAATAAATCCAAAGAAGTTCTCCATCTACTTAAAACTCTTAATGGTTCCCCTCTAGGAGAAAGCCAAAACTTCTTAGGATTGCATACAAAGCCTTGAAGTTAAGGCTTCACATCTAACCTCTTCCCTTTCCACTCCTTACCTTTTTAATGTATTAATCACCCTGTGTTTTAGGAATTCAGAAATACATGTAGTTTTCCAGTAAGTTCCAATAAGCCTCTAGGTCACTGCCCAAACTCTACATGCTCTTTAGGTATAAATACCATCTTAAGACTTCTGGGTAAACTCTTCCTTCAGGTACTTTAACATCTAGATCTCTAAAGATTTCTTGCTCTGCAATATTTTTCTAAAGTTACCCACTCAGATTTAATTGCTCTGTCCTTTGTGTAGATTGTATCCAGAAAAGAATTCTAATATGTATATATAACATTTTATTTTAAAATAAAATAAAATTAGAATGTCTTAGAATGCCTTTAGAATGTCTTCTCTACTAGACTTTGAAATCTTTATAACAGGGATCCCTGGGTGGCGCAGCGGTTTGGCGCCTGCCTTTGGCCCAGGGCGTGATCCTGGAGACCCGGGATCGAATCCCACGTCGGGCTCCCGGTGCATGGGGCCTGCTTCTCCCTCTGCCTATGTCTCTGCCTCTGCCTCTCTCTCTGTGTGACTATCATAAATAAATAAAAAAATAAATAAATTTTTTTTAAAGAAATCTTTATAACAGAGAAACATGTTCTTTTTTACCCTTGTATCCACAAAGCTATAGAGAATGTCTGGTGTGAAAGAAGCATTACAAATTAAATTTAAAAGTAGTTAAAAAAATAAAAAATAAAAAAAATAAAAGTAGTTAAGAAGTGAATTAAAATTATATAAATGTTAAAGTTACTTAAGTATTATATTAAAGTTATATTTTTATATAAATGAATATAAATTATATAAATGCTTTATAAACTTCAATAAAAAACATGAACACCTGAGTGGATAAAGTAGTCCTTGGCAGGTTTTAGGCCAGAAAGTGAAAAAGGTCTTAGATTTTCAAGGGAACTCTAAGTACTCTTCCCTTAACTTTATAGGAGCAAGACCAAACTGCTTTTAAGTTTTGAAGGGCTAGATGTATTTCCTATGATGGGAACTGTGTCTTAATTTTCTTAACTGAGTTGTTGGTATTTTTAGCAATTTGTAGGAGGTAATCTTTATGTTTGGGGACAATTACTTCTTTGTTCATAATATGAAATGTAAATATTTTTCCCAGTTTCTCTTGTAACTTTGCCTTCTGGTGGTTTTTTGTTTTTTTGTTTTGTTTTGTTTTTATTTTTTGTTTTTTTTGAAATCTTCATTGTAAAATAAAACACATCACATTACTCAAAATAATCAAATTGAATTTTTAAAATTATATAATTTTATATAAATTTATAAATGTTATAAAATTATATATATTTTTAAGTCATCATTCTAGACACAAATATCTAGGGGTTACAAATACATATATATGATGTTCAATACTTAAGGATCTAAGGGAAGTCCCAAGATGTGTATGTAAATAAAAATATAGCAAGAAAAATAAAAAATATATATATATAGCAAGATAGGAAGCAATATTGCTGCAGGAAATTGGGAACAGAAGTTTTTTTTTTTTCTAAGAAAACAGGACTAGAAAAATCTCATAGGGAAGAGAAAATGAATATGAGAATTAAGAGAATCATGAAGCCAAAATCCATACTGAAGTGCACGGGCTTTAATTAGAATAAATCAGGATCCTCAAAGCTTTGTAAACATGAAAATGAATGTTCAGACCAAGGCTTCAAAATGATTAATTTGATAGAAGTAAGTAGGAGAATTTGAATCAATGCAAGCTGGATACAGAGAGGCCATTTAGAAAATTATAGTAATATTCCAGACAAACTCTTCTGAAGGACTTGGTATTTGAATCCCAGAAATGGAGTTGCAGTTGGAAAAGCAAAGAAGTGGTAATATACTCAGGATGTTTGCAAGATAGGATCAATGAAACATAGCAAATGATTTCATTCAGGGCCTAAGAGATACCCAAGAATGATTACAAGTCTTAAATCAAAAAAAATTAAAAGCATAGTGGTACCATTAATAGAAGGGGAATACATGAAGAAGAACTTTGAAAGGGAAGATTACTTCTGTTTCTGTCACATACTTGGAGACAGTGGTTCACCAAGAAGGGGATGTTCAGTAAGCAACTGGAAAGCTATCTAAAAAGTCAAAGAAAGATTGTGCCTGAAAGTAAATATTTGTTCCTTCATCTAAGGAAGATATTTAAAGACACAAGAATGAGTACTAAATAAATAAATAAATAAATAAATAAATAAATAAATAAATAAATAAATAAAATTAAAATTAAAAGATTAAAAAAAAAGAATGAGTACTAATAAGAAGGGATAAAATGTAGGAAAAGAAGAGGCTGAGAAGGAAGGTTGGGGACAACTTACATACAGAAAACTAGAGGAAGAAAAGAACCCAAAAAAGCAGAAAACAAGAAAACAATCATGACATCAGGATCATTGAAATGGAGGAAAAGCAAAGTATAAATATAAAGAAACTATTGACAAGACTTAATGACATTGAGGTATTAAAGTTGTGCTATCCACTAGGTTAGCCTTTAGCAAACTAGGCCTATTTACATTTAGATTAAATTAAATTGGGATCCCTGGGTGGCGCAGCGGCTTGGCGCCTGCCTTTGGCCCAGGGCGCGATCCTGGAGACCCGGGATCGAAACCCACGTCGGGCTCCCGGTGCATGGAGCCTGCTTCTCTCTCTGCCTGTGTCTCTGCCTCTCTCTCTCTGTGACTATCATAAATAAATAAAAATTTAAAAAAAATTCAAAAATCAAAAATCTAGATTAAATTAAATTTAAAATGTAGTTTCTCAGTTACATTAGTCACATTTCAAGTGTTTGACACCCTATGTGGCAAGTGGCTTCCATAAGAAAAAAAATTAGTGTAAATATAAAACAAACCTATCATGGTAGAAAGTTCTTTTAGACACTTCTAGGTTGAGGAATAGAAAGACTGGAAAAAAGTCTAAATGGAAGTGGTCTTTGAAGGCATTTAAGGGCATTGGCTTTATAGTTAGATCAGTTAATTCCTCCCCGTTCCATTTACTATCTATGTATCCTTCCATAAATCACTTAATCTCTTTATACCCAGTTTCTAGCACATACCCCCAAAGTTTTTTTCTAAGGGACCATATAGTACTATGCATGTATTTTACCATAATTCCTGGACCACAGTAAGTCCTCAATAAGGCAGAAATAATAACAGCAGCATCAATAGTAGAATGAAGAAGGGATAGAAGCCTGACTGCTAAAGATTACAAAAAATATAGGTGGTCTAATATATGGCTGCAGCAGACCTAGACCAGACCTTAATAAGACAGAAGGTAGTAGGAAGAAAGTTTATGCAAGTAACAGTTTAGGAGGAGTTCTTTAAAAATAAGTGCCCTATAGGATGCATGAGCATAAGGGATGGTATAGAGAAAACGTGAAGAGGAAACAGGAAGAAAGCTGAAGGGATGTGTTAGCATTGATTTATACTTTCTAATTGTTGAAGGAGTCGTTGTCAGAGATAATCTCACATAGCAGTGTAGAGATTAACTAAAGGAACTTTTATTGGGGAAGGGGAAGAGGAAATCAAAATAGAAGCAGAAGGTGTTTCCCTTCCTGTAATTGGAGCAAGGGTTGGTTTTATTTCTAAAATCCAAGTTCATTGATAGTTGCTGCGTGAGGTCCTATTTTGAAAAAGATTATGAAGCTGTATCTAAAACTCATTGGGGAAGAGTGCACGAATAAAGAACACTTTTGCATGGACACAGAAATGTCACCTGAAAGTCAACACTGCATGTGAACTGGGTATAATTGACTTCAGGAGGCTAAATTGTCATAACCAGAAAGAACGGTCCTTGACTTTTCTACCCCTGAAGGTCTCCTGCTTCTGGGACACATGGAGTAGAAGGGCTTAGATTCTGCCCCTGGAGAACTGTACTCTAGAGTCTCATGTCCATGTAACCAACAGGCCATGCCCTATTCCTTCCTTCACCAAACACAAAGTTTCCCAAGTGCTCATTCCCCACCCTTTTAGATGAGACCTTCCCAATGGTCACAATGCAAAAATAATCCCCATTTGCTCTCCAAGTCTCCCTGAGACACCTCTAGCCTCCACCTTGGTGAATGTTAACATTCTTTCCACATACCATTCACAGCCACTTGAACCTTGAAAGACAGAGAGAGAGCAGTTACAGGCCCTATATGCTAATTCATTTTTATATGAACTTTGAGTATCTACCAATCATCAGCCAATGTATTTGGCATTGGTAATAAAATGAATAAGATTTCAATCCTAACTTTAAGGCAATTAAGGTCTTGCACATAGTAGGCGCACAATGATTTCGTGTGTACATAGATTGAGAAAAATAATGAGGGTTTTAAGTATATAAAAGGGATATTAATTTCAGTCAGTATGCACTCTTTCACATATATTATACTTAGAAACTTCCTAGAATGACAGTGATTATGCTCATTATTAAATATGACAGAATAACTTAGTTATAAGACAGATGTATTTGATTAGATAAAAATGTATGAATTTTGCAGATTCCCTTAATATTTTTAGTCATAGTCCAGTAGCCTCTATACTTGAAAAAAAAAAAAAAGAATATTGCTCATGCCTTATTTCCCAATCAATTAAAATCCCAGTATAGTTGTTCATGTCCTATCCCCTTCTTGACATCCCAAACAAAAATACTGAATTTTGGAGGAGATGCGAATTCCTGGATTAGGTCAAGTTTTGCCAAAAATATAGTGGCCAGACATTACCACATGTTTAGCTGTTCACCTTTAATATTTTTCTGCCTTAAATTGAATCATTTATGACAAGTTTACAGAGAATTCAGAGAAATATGGGAGAATCTGTTTAAACGATCCTGTTCAGTAGGAAAAAGAACTGGAATGAGACCTTTTCTCCTTTTACCCGAAGTATGGCTAATCCTTAAGGTTTTATTCTCCATGATCAAATGACTTTGAAAAATTAAAGAGTTTGGGAAGTGAAACAAGGAGTGTTTAAGCTAAAACAGAGACCTCTCAGAAGTTCATTGAGCCATTCCAAAAAAACAGGGCAATGTGAAGTTGAAAGAAGTCTTACTCTTTAAATCTCAGTGTGTTGTACAGGAGCTATGAGGCTATTGGAGCCCAATGGAGTCTTTCATTTCTTACTGAAACAAAATGTTTCTATGTAGATATAAGAGGTCTATAAATCAACCCAGCCTTCCAAATCAGTGCTTCAACTCTCTCTCTCTCTCTCTCTCTCTCTCTCTGTTTATACACACTAAGCATATACTTCCTGTGGCCACTTCAAAAGAAATATAACTTTCTTAAATATTATTTAAGTGCAGCTCCATGGCTGTGAAAGAGAGAAAGTATAACTGACTTCGAATCTTTTACTACACGGGTGGAGAAAGAAGGAAGGAGTGATTGAAATGTTACGCTGACCAGTCTAGGAAATAGGTAATAACTTGTGATTAAATGCAGATGTTAACCTGAAAAATTCAGTCAATCACAGATATTAAACATGCCTGGAAGCTATAAAAAAGCAGAGAGCAAGCCAATGAATAACCTTTCATTGAAGTACTATAGTGACACACAATTCACACTGGAAAAAAAAAGGTCTAAATTTAAATTACTTCAACTTTTCCATCTTGTATGAATGTTTATGTACAAATGAACAGACCATTACATGGACTAGTAACTAGGGAACACTGGCAAATTGAATAAATCAAAATCAGAATAGAAAGAACCATGAATGGCAGGTGTATAAGTAACACTTGGAAAGGAACAAGCTGAAAAATATTCCATTTGAATAAGCGTAAACCACACTAGAAACATTATAGATAGGTTTAAAATTCAGAATACCTATTATAGCTAAAGATAGTACAATAGTATAAAAAGCATATTATAATTTGCAATAAGTGACATTTCATATCTAATGAACTAGGCATTTCGTAGCTAATGCTCCCCAGCCTAGCACTGGACTTGGCACATAATTGACACTCAATAAATGTTAGTCCTGATTTATTGTTAGTAGTGTTCCTCAAAATAAAAAATCCACATGTTATAATAATAAGAGAGTTTCAAATAGAAGTCAAATAAGTAAGCATAATTGTAATTATTTTATACACACACACACACATATTACCAGTAGTCACCACTGTTTGCCATGTCTAGTACCAACCTAATATTGTTGAAAAGCACCTATATTTCAATTGGAGCTCCAATGAGTCTCTCATTCATCATTTCCAGCTGCTGATTTATCACTTTTAGCAGCAAGTTCTTCAAAGCTTAATTTTAAATGCAGTCAGGAGTTTGGTGATAGAATAGAATAATCTCAGGTTATCAAGTGGCTTTTTTGAAAATATAACTAAACTTTCCTACCATATTTGCTTTCCAAAGCAGCTTTCAAGATGCACTCTATAGCAAAATGTAGGAATGTCCTATATCCATACAACAACAACAAAAATTATGTCCTGAGAGTCACAATGATGGTCAAATTCCATTAGGAATATTGGGAGAGATTGCATAGTTTTGAATAGTAAACAAGCAAAATTAAAGATTTGGATGTTAAAGAAACCACAACCACGGAGACTGAAAACTAAATTTTGGTGCCACTCATCCAATTGTTCATATTTTTCTCCACCAGATTAAAGAATTGACACAGTGTTGTTGTCTATAGGGAGAGTTTTGTTGAAAGACAAAGGGAAAGGGTTAGGGTTAAGGTCAGGGTTAGGATGGAATTCATGAAAAAACAAACAACTGACTGACCATGTAACCCAATATAGAAAATAGCCAGGAGGAGGTTTGTAAATGGAATAAAATGGAGTGAAAGGGTAAGAGTCTTGAGGACCAAGAGCAGTGGCTGTGTATGAGTATGTAGAGTATGTCAGGTCGGATTTTCTTACCATGAACCATGTGAAGCATGAACCACTAACCTACAGAGTCTTTCTGTGGTAGAAAGGGAGAGATAGAGAATATGAAAGTTGAAAAATCACCTCAAGTTTCATAGATACAGTCCTTAATAGTAATCAAAGAGGAAAATTCCAATGAATGTTGCAAATACAGATTCCATCAAATGTCATTTCTTGCCCATATTAGTTTTCATAGAATCCCACATTTTGATAGAAGAGTATATATCACAAGACAACTGCTCTACAAAGCAGAGGTGAAAAACATCTGGAAAACTAATCCCACAGGAAATGCCCTGTGTTGAACTGGGAAAATATGAATACCAGAGAGCAAAGATAGCCATCATCACAACTGGAGCCATTGTACAAATGTTGAAGTTTTATTTTTTTTAAAGACTTTATTTATTTATTCATGAGAGACACAGAGAGGGAGAGAGGCAGAGACACAGTCAGAGGAAGAAGCAGGCTCCATGCAGGGAGCCTGACATGGGACTCAATCCCAAATCTCCAGGATCACGCCCTGGGCCAAAGGCAGGTGCTCAACTGCTGAGCCACCCAGGAGTCCCTCAAATGTTGAAGTTTTAGTTTCTCACTTGGGGATATATATCCATAAACATGGAAATATAAGTAAATATGTTCAATTAGAGAGAGACTATTTTCATATTTTTCTTCCTTTTTATTCCCCTCATGAATGCTCCAAAATGAAAATAGAATTAAACTTATCTTCTGTAATCCAATTTAAGTTTAAAATATGATTGGATATATCCAAGAATGAAATAATGAGCATATTTTAGGCTAAAAACAGTCTGTAATCTCTTAAGAATTTAGTGAAATACATCTCTCATCAATTGTGGTTTACCCAAGCATCTTTGCCTGAAGATCTTTCTGATGAGGTGAGTCATTTTGTTTATTACCAACAGGCATTTTCAAAAGAACCACTTTTCTTGATTCATTAGTATTCTGTCTTGGTCACAAGATAGATTTCTATGTTCCTTCAATGTACAAAATTTTGTGGAGCTTATTTTTAATCTTGAGATTTCTTTACCTGAAAGCAATGATTTGAAGGAATGCACTTGGATGCACCATAGCATAATTAAGATAATACCAATGAAATAGTCTGCAAATATGTGCAAACTAGACTACAAACTCAGCAGATACTTGTACACCACAAATGCTTTTCATTCAGGAAAATAAACATCATTAAAGACAGGAAAAATTAATCACTTATAATTCTAGTCCCTACAAGGGCGCCTGATTCATAAAGGAGGTCAATAAAGATTCATTGACCAACAGAGTGAATAGGTGAATGACTGAAAAATAACTTAGGATTTAAAAGTGGATTCAGTTGAAGGATTAAAATGCATACATCATTTAATTTGCTTTACTCGAGAACAGGGGGTGGGGTACAGTGAAGGTGCTAGATGATGATTTGTGGTCTTGTCCAAGACTACTAACTCAGTAGAAGATACAAAGTAAAACTCAAAACATTCAATTATGTTTCTACATGTCTTTTTAAAAACTTTTTTATTTTGAAATAATTGTAGACTCACAAGCAGGTATAAGATAATACACAGGGATTCTGTGGACCCTTTACCTAGTGTCCTCCAGTGGTTACATCTTGTATAACTATAGTACAAAACTATGACCAAGAAAGTAACACTAATACTACTCATCAACCTTATAAATCTATACACTTATAAAAGTATGTACTGATTTGTATGTGTATGTGTATCTAGTTCTGTGCAGTTTTATCACATATGTAGATTTATGTGATCTACTTAGATGTCTTTTATTATTTTAAATTCAGTTTTATTTTATTTCAAAGAAATTTCTGCCAGAGAGTAGGTGAAGTGGGCCTTAAATGGAAATCAGGGAATCTACTACAGGACCTAGAAATATGAGTAAACCTAAAGAAAAAAAATAGGCTAGACTGTATGCAGCAGTATAAATTGAGGGAAATCCACACAGGAAGAAACTTTTGTGCCTAGAATTACATACATACATAAGAAGCTAGTAAGGGTCACATGAAGGAATCAAGTAAATGGCAGAGTACAAAAGAGAATAGGCATAAAAATTTACTATGAAAAAGGTGAAAGACCTAGGAACATATTCAGATGTTAATCAACATGGGAAGATATTCACGGAAAGATTGTAGGACAATGAAAGATATATATACATATATGTGTGTGTGTGTGTGTTTTATTTATGTTTTCCAAGCTTATCATCTTCCTTATCCTTTTTTATTTTATTTGTTTTTTATTTATGATAGTCACACAGAGAGAGAGAGAGAGAGAGAGAGAGAGAGAGAGGCAGAGAGAGAAGCAGGCTCCATGCACCCGGAGCCCGACGCGAGACTCGATCGAGACTCGATCCCGGGTCTCCAGGATCGCGCCCTGGGCCAAAGGCAGGCAGGCGCCAAACCGCTGTGCCACCCAGAGATCGCATCATCATACTTATCCTAATAGGCCCTACTAATTTCACACCACGTTCATTATTATTAAAGACTTAGCAAAACCAGTGAGCATATTAAAATAATTAAGCATGGCATTTCATAACTATGCAAGGTATGAGTTCTATCTTTTTAAAGTTATTCGGGGATCCCTGGGTGGCTCAGCGGTTTAGTGCCTGCCTTTGGCCCAGGGCGCGATCCTGGAGACCCTGGATCGAGTCCCGCGTCGGGCTCCCGGCATGGAGCCTGCTTCTCCCTCTGCCTGTGTCTCTGTCTTTCTCTCTCTCTATGTCTATCATGAGTAAATAAAAAAAAATAAAAAAAATAAAAAAGTTATTCTTTCACACACATGCCCACACATACATACACACAAATTTGGAACTGACATCTACTTCTATAGGTAGAACAATAAACATATCATGTGTCAATGTCCTGAAATTACTGATGTCTTTTTTTTAAGTTTTATTTTAATTCCAGTTAATTAACATAGTATTACATTGATTTCGGGTGTACAATATAGTGATTCAGTACTTCCCTAGATCATCCTGTGCTCATCATGGGAAGTGTACTCCTTAATCCCCATCACCTGTTTAACCAAATCACCAAACCCCTCCCCTCTGGTAACTAAACATCAGTTTGTTTTCTATAATTAAGAATATCTCTCCTCTCTCTCTCTCTCTCTCTCTCTCTCTCTCTCTCTCTCTCTCTCATTATTTTCCCTTTGCTTGTTTGTTTTGTTTCTTAAACACCACCTTTGAGTAAAATCATATGGTATGTCTTTATCTAACTTTACTTAAAATTATAATCTCTAGCTCCATCCATATCATTGCAAATGGCAAGAGTTTATTCTTTTTATGATGGAATAATAATAATAATAATAATAAATAATAATTTATGACTAAATAATAATACATAACATTATGTATAATAATATACATAATATATTGTGTATATATAGCACATCTTTATCCATTCATCAGCTGATGGACATTTGAGCTGCTTGCATAGCTTGACTACTGTAAATCATGCTGCCATAAACATAGGAGTACATGTATCCCTTTGAGTTAGTGTTTTTGTAGTTTTGAGTAATACCCAGTAGTGCAATTGCTGGATAATAAGGTAGTTCTATTTTAACTTTTTGAGGAAATGTTTTACTGTTTTCCACAGTGGCTCCACCAGTTTGCATTCCCAAGAGTGCATGAATGTTTCTTTTTCTCCACATCCTTGCCAACCCTTGTTATTTCTTGTGTTGTTGATTTTAGCCGTTCTGAAAGATATCTTATTGTAGTTTTGATTTGCATTTCCTTGATGATAAGTGATGATGAGCATCTTTTCATGTGTCTGTTGACTATCTATAGATCTTCTTTGGAGAAATGTTTGTTCATGTCCTCCACCCATTTTTAATTGGATTATTTGTTTTTTGGGGTGTTGAGTTTGTAACTTCTTTATATATTTTATAACATATTTATCAAATATGTTACTTGCAAATATTTCCCCCCATTCCTTAGTTTGCCTTTTAGTTTTGTTGTTTCCTTCTCTCTGAAGAAGCTTTTTATTTTGATGTAATCCTAAAAGCTTATTTTTGCTTTTATTTCCCCTGGCCTCAGAAGACACATCCAGAAAGATGTTAGTATGGACAATGTCAAGAAGTTACTGTCTTGAATTCTAAGATTTTTATGCTTTCAGGTCTTTGATCCATTTTGAATTTGTTCTTGTATATGGTATAATAAATTTGTCCAGTTTCATTCTTCTGCATGTTGCTGTCCAGTTTTTCCAGCACCATTTGCTGAAGAGACTGTCTTTTTCCCATTGGCTATTCTTTCCTGCTTTGTCAAAGATTAACTGACCATGACCATTCATTTCTGGATTTTCTATTCTATTCTATTATCTATACATCTGTTTTTGTGCCAGTACTATACTATTTTACTAAGTCTTATTAGTCTCTCTTTATTTTCACATGCTCCAGAGGTAATAACGACCCCCTACACACACCCCACCAGAATAGGCTACAAGAATTGGAAAAAGGGTATGTGATAGAAAAACACTCCAAAATACACTTGTTCCTTATACTAACACTGAATGTAAATATTAGTGATATCTACTTATATTTTGGGCGCTTGAAGCCATGCCATTCCCTAGAATTTTTGTAATGTTTAGATATTCTGACTTCCTCTTCAATCTTGCATACTTGCTGTATAAGAACTTTGATATTCCTTCCTGGAAATTCTGTTCACTTTCTGCCCTTACCCAATCCTTCATGGCAACTTATATAAAGCATTTATTAACATTTTATCAATTTCTGCATTTTTTCTTTAAATTTCTTTCCCCTTTTTAAAATAGCTCTATCAACTCATACTTCTGATCTCCAACCATATTTATAATTAACTATTCACATTCTTGAGGGATTAAGCATACAAATTCTTTGGAAGCTAGTACATAGTGCTCTCTTTATATTCCTAATTGAGCCATGAATAAAGAATTCTTTTAAAAAAAAGATTTGGCCCTGAGTTTAAAAGAAACCAAGATAGACAAAATGGTATTCAAAGAGTGAGTCACTAATTATAGTAATAATAATAATAATAATAATAATAATAATAATAATAATATATTGACATTCTGTTAATAATTTTGGCTCTCCTGATCCTACACACAAAGGAATTACACCTATGTATGTATGTATGTATGTATAGCATTAAACTTTGAACAGATAAGAAAAAGGGAGGGAAATTGACACTAAAAGAAGATGCCATTCAGATAATATAGGAGAAATCAAAGCAAATCATAAAGATTGACTTAAAAAGTATACTGGACTCCTGATGTGTTTTTATGGTTTAAGACAGGTGAATCTAGAATAAAATGGTTTGTAGCAAAGTTTAATTAAACATTAAAACAGTCTGGTAGTTAAGTAAGCATGGAAGAAGGTGAAAAGATCTTACATGCTCTTGCCCAAATTTCATTAAACCTATGAAGCAAAGATTAGAAAAGGCTTTAAATGACATCCATTAGCCTGAAAAAGTAGTCAGAATGTCTGCTGAAACCCAGAGCAGTAAAGAGGGGAAAATTTTTAGTTAAAAAATGTCAGAATAACAAAAAAAAATGTCAGAACTCCAATCCTATTTTCTACATGGACTTAAAATTTAATTCACATCAGGCAGAAAATTTGTTAAATAAACTGGCCCATAATCAGAAAAAGTTCCCGGGGATCTAATATAGATAAATTTAAATCTACCTTTAAAAATGTTTGTACAGCCCTCGGTGCCAGCACTATGGAATCAGTTGGGGTTGAAGATGTAGCTGACTGTTAATGACTGCATTCCAGGCAAACATGGGGAGGGATAGGGGATCCGTTGGCTCAATAAGAAAATTTTGCAGTCAAAGGACAAAAAGTAGTTTAAAAAATCAGAAGCTTCAAATAAGTAATTTTAAAATGTTCTAAGAAATGAAAAGTTAGAAGCAATTTTTTTTCATAGTAATAAGAGAATGCGAGAAAAAGACTAGTTAGAAAATAGACTATATAGAGTGGAATGGGTAGAAAAAAGGAAATATATTTTGTATCGGGAGTCCCCAACCCTGCTTTCAGGCTTAGTAATTCACCTGAAGGACCCACAGGACTTGGAAAACCTGTTATACTCACGGTTATAATTTGTTATAGCAAAAAGTTACAGATTAAAATGAGCAAAAGAAAAGGCACATGGGATGAAGTCCAGGAGAAACCAGATTCAAGTTTCCTGGTGTCCCCTCTCAGTGCACACAGATGCATTTAGTTATGCCAAGAGCAATGTGTAATAACACATGTGAAGTATCTATCACTCAGGGAAGTTCCCCTGAGCCTTCTTTCTAGGGGTTTTACTGAAGGTCAATCACATAGACATCCAACACCTGTAGATTCATCTCAGCTCTTAGACCTCAGCCCCACAGAGCCAAAACAGAAGTTCACCATGAATCACATTTGTTAGTATAAACTCTCTGATCAAATTGGTACTGTATGGCCTAACACTCCAAGCATACAAAAAATGCTCTTATCAGGAAGAATAGGACTCAGAGCTCCACTTTTAGGAACTCTTCAAGGGCCATTTTTGAAAACTGGCCATTCGTGGAAATATGAAGGGTTTGAGCAACTCATACCTGAAGAGTTAACCCTTTCCTGCAAAGATAAAATTTAAAAATATCAGTGATTTAGAATGGACACAAAGCAAATATAAATGAATACATTGAAAAACTGATTCAAGGAAATCACCCCAATTTAGTACAAAGTGACAAAGATAAATGTAAAGGCATGAAAGATAGAATAGGAAGGTCCAGTGGCCCACTAGGAAGGGTTGCATTAGGAAGAAATAGAATGAAAGGCTTTTATTCAAAAATATGTGGAATCTCAGGGCACCTGGGTGGCTTAGTTGGTTAAGTCACTGCCTTCAGCTCAGGTCATGATCCCAGGGTCCTGGGGTGGAGCCCTGTGTCATAGGGCTCCCTGCTCAGCAGGGAATCTGTTTCTCCCTCTCCCTCTAACCCTCTGCCCACCTGTACACACTCACACTTCTTCTCTCTCTCAAATAAATAAATAAATAAATAAATAATTTTCTAAAAAATGTGGAATCTTGAAGGAACACACCAAATCATCAGCTGAATAAGAAAATCAAGTCCATATCCAGACCCACCTAAATGCACCTGCAGACTATCAAATAAAAACCTTTAAACTTATCCCAAAAAATGAGATTCATTATCCTAGAAAGCAAGATAAAAAATAATTATAAGACATATTTTTCATCAGTGAATGTCAGCTAAGGATAGAATTTTAGAGAAGCAGTAATTTTATCTTAAAGCTACCTGTTGGTAGCTTTCACTATTGGTAGCTTTTAAAAATTTCCCAGTCTGAGAATTTATTTATCCATTCAGTGACTCAGGTTACTCACTTATAAGATGAAAGTAAAAAACAATAATGCTTACTTTATAAAATAAAATCTGGACATTTTCAAATATACATAGGTAAAGAGCTTATGTTTGGTAGGCCTTTGTTAAAATAAACACTAAAATAGGTGATTTAACAAGAAGGAAATTGAAAACGGAAAAAAATGCAAGGAATTAAGGCTTTTTTGTTTGTTGGTAAATATGAAACTATTGGCTATAAAATATGTTAATAATGAAATGTGAGGCAATGTTAAAACATCTTGGAATTAAAATATCAGATAACTATAGTATAAGATAAATCAGAGTAAATAGTTCTGAGATACTTGTATTATATAGATAGTATATAAAAGGGAGGAGGGGTAAAGATTCAGTTAAATATACAAATTAAAACTTATGATAAGCCACTATTTCAAATATTAAATGAAATGGATAAGCTACAAACCAGTAGATGACAGGAAAAGAAAGAAATTCTATCAATCAAAATTAAAACAAAAAAGGAACAAACTAAGGGGAAAAAAGGAGGGGAAGAAGTGTTCTACAATTACACAGTTGAATTAATTGTATTGAAAATATCCAAATAAATAAGTATCCATACAAATATTCAAAAGGCAATAATTTCAGACTATGAATTATATCCACTCTAAAAATAGAATATCAAATGATTACAAATAAAATCTAGTTATATGCTGCTACTAAGTTTACATGACCCAGTTTGCACAAGACCATTATGAATTTCACCTATCATGCTGCCATACTAGGCCATCTCCTTTAGTCTCAAAAGTCCTGGTTCGGATGATAAATGGCACACTAAAAACATTATACAGTGTAAGTTGAAAATAAGTAGACAAAATAATAAACTGGACAAATATTTACCAAAATAATGCTGATATAAAAATACTAATAACAAAATGAAATTGAAGATAAAAATCATTAATAACCATGGAGGAGCAGCTCATAAAACTAAAAGGAACAATTCACCAAGTATATTAACAATCATATACTTGTAAGCCTTCTACAACATTATTCTAATATAATAGATATTATATTATATCTATAATTTATAGATAAGTATAAATTATAAATTATAGATGATTATATAGATATATAGATAATTATTTAGATATATATTTATATATAGATAATTATAAATTATAATCTATATAATTTATAATTATAATTATATTATAATAGATAAAACAAAAACTGACAGAAGTACAACCAAAATGGACAGGGTCATAATAATGGTGGGAGTTTGTAATATCCTTCTGAAAAACTAATGGATAAATCAGAGGAAATACCAAGAGAATTTGGACAAGAAAATTAACAATCTTGATTTTTACATAAAATAAACATTATTTTTTCTTTTTTTTAAAATAAACATTATTAAGTGTACTTGGAATATTTACAGAAATCACCCTTGTATTGCCATAATGCATGTCCTTCCCAATTTTGCTCTCTTGAGGCTGCTTGTGCCTGCAGTGACTGGTTCTGTCCATCCCAAACCCCACCTGGCTGTGCCAAAAGCTGAAGAAGGAAACACTTTGATATATCTGTAGTATATTTGTGGTTGGAAAGCTCTATTTGATAAATCCCAAAGAATCGATTCTACATCATTTGTGTTCTCTGCCCAATATGCAACTAAGTCAGAAAGCACCAATGCAATGTATATGTATATAAAGTCACGTGAACAAAGCATCAAAAAGAAAACTGCAGTGGAAATTGTGAAATGTTTAAACTGAATAATGATAGAAATCTGTTTTTAAATTCATATGATGGGATTAATATATCAAGAAATAACTATTGTCTTAATGTGTTTTTTAAAATATAAAATTTTAAATAAATGAATTACACATGAAATAGCTAGAAAAAGAAGTAAATGAGGAAGACAGTGATAAAGATGAGAGCAGAAATTAATAATATAAAAAGCAGCTGAACAAAAGAATAATAATGATTATAAAACAAAAGCAGATCTTTGAAAAGACCAATAAACTACAAAAACATGTAAAAGACTAACCAGAAATGGGACACACACACACACATATACACACATTCTTATGTGTGTATGGATTAAGGTTCTTCTTTATCCTTTGAAATGAGAAGGTTCGATAAATTGTGGTATATTAATAGGATGGAATAATATGCAGAAAACTAAATAAATGGATTAGATCTGTAAATATCATGAGTAGATCGTCATAACATAACATAATGAAAAGAAAAAATTGCAGTGTTATCTATGATATGGTATTAAGTAAATATAAAAAAACATAAAACTATTGTTTATCAATACATATATATGCAGTAAAAGTATAATCACACAGATTAACTAGACATCTAATTCATGATAATATTTTCCCTGGAGACAGGAGAGACAGAGGGAAGAAAGGGGATTTCAGAGTAGGAAAAAGAGAGCTTCCACTTATTTGTAGTGTTCCGTTTCTTTTGTTTTAAAAACCTGAGGCAATTAGAACAAATCTCTTTTTTTGTTGTTACTTTTCTTTTACATTATGTATGGGAGCTCAGTTTGTAAGGTATTAAGTTTCCTGTCTAGGATTCAAATACTTCTCCATTAACTATTCTGGTAAGGAAATATTACTAGAAATATGGGAACCAGATCTATTTCTGAGATAAATATGGTGATCTTGAGTATCTCCAAAATTCCCTACACTGAATTTGCAGGTTCTCATCAATCTCCTACAGCAGTGGTTCTCAATTCTATTAGACCCAATGTTCCACTGTCTTTTAAACAGACAATTGTGTAATGCTACTCTAAAATAAAATTGTTAAAAAACATAGCCTGCCTTTGTGCAGTTTTTGTAAATCAATGTAAAACTTAACTGTAAACTGAGAAATAAATAAAAAATAATTTAAAAAGAAACGATATATTTAAATATGTAAATGCTCAGGCACTATTATACCTGAAGAGATAAGGAAGTATTCAGTTACGTAAATCAATTAAGCTATAAAATAGATTGATGTACATACACACAATATAATTGCAAATGTTACACAGTACCATCTAATAACATAAGCAGTGTTATTTTTTTTAAGATTTATTTATTTATTTATTCATGAGAGACACAGAGAGAGACAGAGAGAGGCAGAGACACAGGCAGAGGAAGGAGCAGGCTCCATGCAGGGAGTCCGACATGGGACTGGATACCGGGTCTCCAGAATCACGTTTTGGGCTGAAGTGGGCGCTAAACCGCTGAGCCACCGGGGCTGCCCAGTAGTGTTATTTTTTAAAATGAATAATATTTCTTGGTAAAGTCCTGAACAAAATATTAGACAATCTTCTCTCAATGTATACAGCATTGACATTCTTGGGAAATTGGGTGTATACTGTAAACTCTGAGTTCTAAGCTTAGATCAGCAGTTCTCACATGTTAATATGCAACAGAAGTCTTGATAAAACACAGATTTCTTGTTTCCATCCCTGAAAGTTTTATTCATTAGGTCTAGAGTGGGGCCCAAAAATATGCATTTAAATCAAGTTATCAGATAATACTGGTGCTTTGGTCTGGAGGCCAGACTTCCAGAACTGCAACTTAGAAAATTTTAAATGTGCTTTTTCACATACATGGAATGCTTTATAGAACATTTGAAAGACATGTGTAATCATTTTCTCTTTGGTATGACTGCCCCACTAGTATCGCTGGCATCCAGTCACTAAATGCCAGGGTAGTTAGCCTTCTCACATAATAGTTCAGGGTTCCAAGCACAAGTCTTTAAAGAGAGAGCACATAGAAGCTATCAATCTTTTTGAAACTCATTAATTCCACATTAGTGCCCTAGTCAGTATATTTTAAACTATCTCAAACCTCTGTAGCCTCTCTGTGATTCTGATTTAGAGAATTGAGACACATGGCATTAACCTAAAGTATGAATATTTTGTATCCCTTTGTATCAGAGCTGCTTCTTTCTTTTTCTTTTCTTTTCTTTTTTTTTTCATCTAGAAGAATTCAGCTGAATCACGCATGTGGTTCTCAAAAACAAACATAGGAAAAACAATTGGCAATTTTAAATCAGTTAGATGTTCAGAGAATTGTCCGTTCTTTGAACAAAGAAAAATATTTGTTTTTTTACTGTATATCTTTAATCATGTTCTAAGCAATCTCAAGTATGAGTTCATCACTCGTGAATACAAAACTATGATGTAAATCTTCTTAGTTTCGGGGGAATCTTGTGAACTAACCAATAGATTAATAATTTTATGAAAAACGGAATGTTAAAACATATCTACTTTTTTTGGTGAAACAGCAGATAAATTTTTAAGCCAAACCCAAATGAGGCACTTTCCAGAAAGTCACAAACTGTAATTATAATTTTATAATGGAATTTTATCTGTGCCAATTGGAGCTTGGAAGGAAATGGTGTCAAGTTACTTGTCTCTTTGTGCAGATCATGTTACAATGCTTCTAAAAAGCTAATCCAATATTCAGTGTGTGTTGTACAGTAACATCTACAGTGAGAAACAGGGAAGAAAAGCTGAGCTGGTAAAATGTAATGTCCTCTTTCATGAGGTCAGCCAATAGGAATTGTAACAGCTAATATACTAGACAGTGGGAATGCAGTAAAGGGTTTTTTCTCTTCTTTCCCAGGAGAAAAAATAAATACAAAGGCAGTCGTTTTGAAATCTAGAAAAAATCACAGCTGGTAACCCAAAATAAACCATCCTTAATCCTCAGATTCTGTCATTTGATCTATGATCTCCTTGAAAGTACAGCTAAAGTAGTACATTAACTTTATAAGGGGTGGCATTCTGATCTGCACCAGGGGATCCCAATTAGAAGTAACTTGCTATTTGGATTAAGATTACTGTACATCTTTAAAGTTTAATATCACTTATAACTATTTAATATAAATGATTCCTATCCATATACATCCTCTTTCAACAACTTGAATTTTATCATTATCTTCACCTTATCAAATTAACCTTTGTAAAGCATAACCTGGATGCTTCCCTGAATTATAGATTTCACTCCTTTACATGCCCAGCACATATGTGGCAGTTCACTTTTTTCGCCCTACTTAAAAAGGTTCCACTCCAACTCATCGTCTTGCCTGATGAAGTGGGAACGAGATGTATGTAGACTTTTTCAAAATCATTGCACAATCAACCAACTTTTCTTCAAAGCTATGTCAACTGCTCTTGTTGCCTTATTCCTATTTGGAAGCAAAAGGATAACAAAGAAAATGAGGGACCAAAAGACACATATGTCCAGGCTTTCGTATTACTAACAGCCTCATAATAACTGATCAGGCATTTTATTCATAGGAATGTCGGCCATATAGTGAATAAGTGTGTCCAGTGATTGTGGCCTCAAGCAAGTGAAATTGACAAGGTAAAGAGCAAATAGTAGAACTAAACCATCTCCACTGCCATCCTGTACCTGTTCTGAGCAACATCTGAAAATTATTTTTAGCATTCCTATATATTTTACCAGTTAAATGAACATCTATTAAAAGTCTGCCTCTTCTAAAGTATTGATGGAAGCTTACAGACAACATTATAAACTTGTTTTAATAAAATATTCTTTTTGTAATAGTAGTATAAAATTATTTGGCACTTTCTGCGTACCAGACCTGTTCTAAGTATTTCACATACCCAAATGCATTTGAGCCTTACCACATCCTGTGAGGTAAACACAGTTACACACTCAAGTTCATGCTATGGTACAGATGAAAGAACTGAAGTACATAGAGGCCAAGTAACTTGCCCACGCTTACAAAAGCAGTAAACAGCAGGGTTCGAACTCAGAAAGTATTGATTCCAGGTTTGTGCTCCCAACTACTAAGGTATATCAACTAAGGTGTGGTTACTTCCCCAAGGGAAAGCAGAGGAGGGTTTCTGGGGAGTACCATGTGTTTTTAGCATCATAGTTCTATACATAAGGAGAACACTGGTAACAAATGAAAGAACACAAATATCCCGTCATTGAGAGATTTCTTATGCGTAGCTTTTCTGGGGTTTGTTTGTACTAGAAAGAAGCATAAAAAATTCCCCAGCCTGGGTGGCTCGGCAGTTTAGCGCCGCCTTCGGCCCAGGGCGTGATCCTGAAGACTGGGAATCGAGTCCCATGTCGGGCTTCCTGCTTGGAGCCTGCTTTGCTTCTCCCTCTGCCTGTGTCTCTGTCTCTCATGAATAAATAAATAAATAAAATCTTAAAAAAAAAAAGATTCCCACAGAGTATTAAAGACTTAAAGGCATTATGGGGTGCCCATGTATAAGAGGACTAGAGCTATACATATCATTATTCTGCTGCTCATGAAGTTAATTCTCCAAACTGCATTAAACATCTGTTATGTATAAGACTAGACTAACAGAGGGGTACAAAGATGAGTGCTGTTTGGAGTCCGGAATGAATGAGCCTTGTTATCAAACCCACCTTGTAGAGCAATGGTTCTTAAACTTTGCCACATATTATAACTCCCCAGGAAGTTCCAATGAAAAATTTCAATGACCCAAACCAGTAAATGAAGAATCTCTAAGGTAGGATCCAGACATGGAGTTTTTTTAATACTCCTGGATGATTCCAGTACGAAACCAAGGTTGAGAATACTGAGAACTACTGCTGTAGGGAATCTACTGTGTCAGGACCTAAATGCCTTTAGTAACAGAGTCTCTCTTGCCTTTACATTTTCTTTTTTCTTTTCCTTTCCTCAACAGATAAATAATAGGCTGTAGTTTCCTTCTTGTATTTTATTTAACCCATTTAGAGTGCCTTTATCTGGAGCACTTCTTTGCTTCTGACTCAAAATAGGCAGCAGGGGAATGGTATGGGAGTGGGGGTGGTCATTGCTATGTGCTTTATAGTTCAGAAGCTGAGAAATTCAATGAGAAGCAGTGTAGTATTGTGAAAATCCCTAGGCTCTAAAGAGATACATCTCATCTTACATCTCAGTTCTTCTGCTACATATTATGACCTCAGAGAAGTCGCTTTTAACTCTTGTGGTCTTGCTTTCCCTTTTTGTAAAAAAGGATGATGCCTGTTTGTAAGAGCTGAGCTACATATTTATGTAAAGTGCCTGGTTTAGAGTAGGTACTCAATGAATATCATCTTCTACTCTAACATTATTATCTTGCTAATTAGAATAAATTCTGACCCTTGTTGAGGACTTCTTTGCTAGGTTCTTCTTCCAACAGTCATGTTGTATGATGAAGCCCAAGGGCTATTCTCCTCCATTCAGACAGAAATCTTTGAAGCTCTCTATTTCCTTTAGCAGCAATTTCCCACACTTGCCCGCTGAAGTCACATCTTGGCTTCATACTAACAGTTTTCAATTCTTCAGATTCTTTTGTCTCTTTTTTTTCCTCTCATCCTCAGACTTCCACTTTAAAAGTGGTCTTTGCTCTGAAGATCTTTCCATATACTTCCTTCCTGTTAGTTTTCTCTTCCCTGTGCTGAATCTCACTTTATCTTCTTACCATGCTTTCAAATACATAAAATGGACACTAAACCTCTTTATTCCACCTTTTTACTTCAGCTTTTACTTTTAACATTAAGGCTATAAACCCAATGAATATTTCATGTAGAACACTTCTCATCCTTTATTTGCCAAGGTAGATGTAATAACCAGTAAAAAAGCCGTAATAAAATAAACTCAATAAAGATAAATTATAACATATAAAGAGACCCAAATTTATGACTGCTTGGTGAGTCGAATGTTCTAGAAGATTTGTAAGCTCCCTTTTAATCTGACATTTCTTAATCTCTTTTCTCAGTGCTGGTTAGTATCATTCTTTGCACCTAACCTTTGCTGGCTTCCTTTTTTTGAAAATAAATGAGCATTTCTTATTCTTTATTCTAAGGACTATCCTTTCACTTTTATAGATTGTAGAATAGACTGAGAGTGGTGATTCACTGTGTCCTTCTTAGAGTTTTCTAAATATCACAGCCTTGGCCCCAGAGCTGCTTCATTTCATTTCTTATTTTGCCCACAAGTCTAGCCTAAGAATAGCTGAAAAAAATCCCTATTACACATGGCTTCCTTTCAATTCATAGAGCAGAGTCCTATTTGGGAAGTTTGACTTAAACCTGTTGCCTTCCTCTTTTCACCAACCCAGTCATTCACTAAGGAGATGCCAAATGGGATTTGTGAGTGTTGTGGGTGCCAGACAGAAAGCAATGAGCTCATATTCTCTCTTTTAAAGAAAGCCACATCAAACTACCTAATGCTATCTGGGTCATCCTTCTTCTAATTTCTAATTTAACCATCTTTTCCTGTTTTCTCTATGTTTTAATGTAGTTTGCAACCTTTCTCTGACTATTTATATCTCTGCTTCTTATCCATTGGTGTTTCTGCTAAGTTAGCTTTTCATCATAGGCTGTGAGTTAACATCTTGTAGATGATTATTTTCAAGTACTCTTTCTGTGTTATCCATCCTATAACCTAAAAATTCAAAAATCTTCTGAATTTTACTCCATGCTTTTTGGTCTTTTTCTCTTCCACTGGAAGACTGAAACATGTACATCACATCTTACTTTCTATGTATCTCCCTATCTATCTCCAAAGAATACACAGACACATATATATGAGGGGGAAGGGACTGAGGGAGCCTAAAAGCAGACTATCTTTGATGAAATGCCTGTTGCCATTGGTAGCTGTGAACCTTTCAATACGTGGTAGTTCTGTCAGTGTTCCTTAAACTCTTAAAAAGTGTATTTCTTCACTAGTGGGCAATTTAAATTACTCTTAGTAAAGTCTGGGTAATATTGGTAAGGTATAATTTCTAAGACCCAGAGATAATTTCCCAAGATTACCAGTCCTCCCCAGAGATTTTATAAGAAACACTACCCCTAAGACACACCTTTTGCTAAATGTATTTTTTTATATCTATGTAGCACCACATTTTAAAGTAATAAAGATGCATACAATTTAAATATTCTATAATTCAGGCTTTTCACTAAATGTACTATATTTGTAAGTATAAATTTGGATTAACTTCACATTAAAGAAATGAATGGAAAATGTTATATGGCTATGATGATCACTATTGAAATATAATCATATAAATATTCCTCCATCCCATTGGAATTAGCTGAAGTACTATTTTTAATGTATGTACTTCCTGTTCTCATAGACTCTACATGTTTAAATAATTTAAACTAAATAAAAACAAATGTTTTCTGTATAGTCACAAAAATTTGACTCAGCATTCTCATGACAATAATGCCATTTTATACATTTTTAATCTTTCATTTCTACTAACCTGACTCATGATTTTACTAACAAGTTTTAAAGTTATTTTGATAGATTTTTATTACTATTGGTGAAACTAAGCCATAAATTTTATTTTGCATATACAATATTTATTTCTTAAGTAACATTCAAGTATATATTAAAATATGGTAATGCCTGTGAACCCTATGGAGTTGGAGACCATTTATTCTCTTTCAAAGTTCAGTATGTACAATTCCAAGAGGATATAAATTAAAATAACTATTGGTCACTAATATTAATGAAGAGATTAGTTCTAGATACGTAAGAATCTTTTTTTTTAAAGAAATTTGGCTAATAGTCTATAGTGAAATTGACTACAACTTCTCATTTCTTTTAAGAAGTACACTAGTGGGGCAGCTCCAGTGGTGCAGCAGTTTAGCGCCTCCTGCAGCCCAGGGTGTGATGCTGGAGACCCTGGATCGAGTCCCGCCTCGGGCTCTCTGCATGGGGTCTGCTTCTCCTTCTGCCTGTGTCTCTGCCTCTCTCTCTCTGCCTGTGTCTCTGCCTCTCTCTCTCTCTCTGTGTCTCTATGAATAGATAAATAAAAATCTTTAAAAAAAAAGAATTACACTAGTGTTTCACTGAGATGTTACTCTTGTTGAACAGACTTTGGCCTTATTTTTCACTCTGCAAACTCAAACCTGGTAGGTCAAAGTATCTACATTCCAGGAAGATGACAAAGTAAGCTGTTACATAAATCGTGGACCATGATTTAATAATAAAATAGTTCTTTTAGATTCTTTCATTGTCACAATCACTGGCAGAACCAATGTGGTATAGAAAGTTTTAAACTTAGAGTCAAATGTTTTATTTCAAAGAAATTTGGGAGTAAGTGTCAAGTAACTAAACTATTCATATCCTTTGACTTAGTGTTTTTCTCTTAAGGCCCTATTTTTAAGTATTAAAATATTAGGTGATATTAAAACTAAGCTCTTTGCACAAGGATAGCCATTGGCATACTATTTATATTATAAACATCTGCAAAAATTCAACTGGTATGGCAAAATATTATGTCATCCTAAAATGTGATATAAGGCCTAAAATCAAGGTCCAATATTATGTACTTCCTTGACATCTGGTGAAACCAGGAGGACCTCAAATGGTCACACAGCAAGTTTCCCTTCCCACTCTGCTCCCACAGATAAGGTGTCCTCCCCGAGCAACCCTCTTCATTAAGGAAACCAAGGCCAGTTCCTGCTTAGCCCTGAGTAGTGAGTTTCAGTTCCTTGCCAGCCAATAGAATTATTCAAACAAGCCAGCCACTCCTGCAGAAACCAGAAGGCAACTTACCCTCTTAATACTACAATGCCTGTTTCGCATAGCTCCTGGTTGTTCATTCCGTTCTTGAGTGAAACCCTCATATGGCCTTGTGAGATGCAGTGTCCTCTTCCATCAGGCTGTGAGTTTAAATGACTAATAAACATTGTCAGTCTCATCTCTCCAGTGTTGTCTTTGTTCAGCCATCCCCATAACCCTGGCTTGGAAATCTCTCCTTTACCAGGGGATAAATAGGAGGGGATCAAAACAAAATTTACATACGTGGAGAATTTTTAGTTACAGGGGAAAGAACAAGTTATAATAATATCTGGGAATGCAACACCAAAAATGTACACAAAATACAAACCCAACTTCATTATTTAAAAAAATCTTTTTAAAGTACTAGAAGGAAACAACTAACATGTTAATAGTATTTTCCTTTCCATAGTGAAACTCTGTTTTTTTCTACTAGTTTTATTTATCAATTATCTAACATTCAACATATAAAACATTTTAAATTAAGTAGTCCTATTTTTCCTTAACTACAAAAACTTGAACAAATGGTTAAACTTTCTTTATTCCCATTTTGTCCTCCAAGAAGGGGTATAATAGCACCTTCCAGAGTCATTACTAGACTCACTTCAAAATATTTTGAGATATTTTGACTCAGCGTTCATTTTGTAAATTCTAATGTATAATAGATAAAGATTTCTACCTAGATTATGTTAGATAACAAAAGGTATTTTTGTTATTAATTATCATAGTAATAAGCCAAGTTCTTTCCTTTAAAAACAAGTTTGAGTTGTTAAGTACACAGAGACAATTTCTGGTCTTTAGGCTCTGCTAGCTCTACAAAATATCCCATAGTTAAGTGAGTTGAATTCAGCTTTCCTCTCCTCTCACACCTATTAAATTTTATCCTCTAGATGTCCAAGGCCTCCAGATCTCTCTCAGACAAACCACAAAGAGCCTCTCTCAATGATGTGGTTATTTTTTCTCCCTCTTTGTTCCCATTCCTTAACAAAATGTAAATTTTTTTCAAGTCTCAGTATATTCTCCTTTCTGCTTTTTAGGTAACAGTCAGAAAACTGTCTAAATCATCTTCATAGTTTAAAATCTGTCAGTGGTTTATCTATCTCTGCAGGATATATGTATTTCAACAATGCCTTCTTACAACCTTAACCCAAAGAACAGATTCAAATGGGAGTAACTTATTTTATTCTAAAATGTCAGTCTATTATGTTCCCGATTACCTAGTGTGAGGGATATATGGCACCAAAGTGATCAATGCAGCAAATAATTAAAGGTATCACGAAACTCCTATCCTGTTCATGGCCAAGGAATTACAAAGCCTCTCCAGGAGAAAAATCAGGATAAAAGTCTGAAAGAAAGGGTGTGTCCAGGATTGGCCCACAACCTGCCTGAGGCTGACTGTAGTAAGAGGCCAAAGTGGTCAGACTTTTTAAATTATTACTATAAGTTATGTTTGCTGAGTTAATTTAAGAAAACAGACTGGGGAGGAGAGCCAAAAACAAAAACCTTCTGTGTGAATTTAGTCCTATACAAAACTATACCCTTATAAATAAATGTAATTTATATTCTCATTTTCATTTTTACTTGTTATGATGCCTTCATCTTGATGGTTGTTTGAAAGCCACATTTTTCAGGGAAGTTGCAATTGCTTCAGAACTCGAGCATCCACTGTGATTACACACTGCAGGGTCGACAGCTGAAGCACTGAAAGCCCTTTTAAATGTTATGGGCAATGCTATTTCTCCCTTTTGTGACCAGAATTCAGGTGCTTGTATTCTGCCATAATTATTACTTGACATTTAGAATGGGCTGGGTTTATTTTTTTAAACTGCTGATCATCAAAAGACTGTGTCAATGATAATTTTGAACATCTTAGGAGGCCTGTTTCCATCTAAACTGTTTGATCTTCTGTAATTATAGGTTAATACTCTATTTTGAAAGGCCTTGGCAACTATCATTCAAGGCATTCACAGATGTACGTGATGCATCATACAGGACAGCTCAGTTCTGGAAGAGCAAGGCTAATAATGATAGATAGTAAGTCAGAATATGGCTTGATTGATAATAAGGTGTAGAGTAAAATTAAGTGAGTCAGGAGAAACAAACAACTTCTGGAAACTGTTCTGAAGTAAGCTACCACTAAACCACTAAGCTGTTTCTTTGACTTAAAAATAAAAATAAATGAATGAATAAACTTAAAAAATAAAAAGACGTCTCAGATCCAAGGGAAGTACCTGCTATCAGATATCAATTCTTTTCTGATTTTCTCTCCTGAATGGATGTTTCCTTTCATCCAGAGCTTAGAAATTATTTCCTTACTATCTGGCATTATAGCTGTGGGCTGGGAACAGAGTCTCTTTCCCACCTGGACATCACCTACTATAACTTATGTAGGCAAAGAATCCAGTGGTATTTTTAAGAATATTTTGTCTGCGGACACCTGGGTGGCTCAGCGGTTAGGCATCTGCCTTTGGCCCAGGACATGATCCTGGGGTCCCGGACTGGGTCCCGCCTCAGGCTCCCTGCAAGGAGCCTGCTCCCTCTGCCTGTATCTCTCTCTGTGCTTCTCATGAATAAATAAATAAAATCTTTTTAAAAAATAATATTTTGTCTGATTTTCTTTTGTAAAATATTAGGGAAAATATCTAAAAATCCACAGAAACAATTTGGAAGGCATGCAAATATTTAATTCTATGACTTAAAAACAGCTCCAAGGAACAAGGCCAACCTCAAGATAACCTATATAATCTGATTAAGAGGGACCAGTCGTTCTCCTGACCCTTCATTTTCTTGTTCAAAACCCCAAACTCACCACTTTGCTCTCCACAAAAAGGCTTTCTACAGTTGTGTCCCAAATATTAGTGACATAAGTTTTATCAGCAGGTGGTTTGAGGAGAATTACATAATAGGTACCATTGAGTTGGACTTTCAACTTAAAATAGAAGCTTAGAAAGAAGGAGAGAGTCCTGGATAAGGAAAATTATTGGGTCCCTATGGGTGAAAGAGATTTACTTTATTATTAACTTTGAAAAAATATCAATATCTTTTGTACACGTTCAGAAATACACATTAAACCACACACAGAGGCAAACATTCTTGACATTAATTCAAGAGATATTTCTTCTTCACTAAGATCATTTCTATTGGATCATATCAGCCTCTAATTATGAACTCACATTAGAATCTAGCTCTAAGCACAACACGTATTAAGGCACAAATACCTGTTACTTTTTCTCAGTCTCAGAAACTGGGACTAAATGTTAAAATTTTATCAGAGCCAGAAATAAGTCAACTTAGACTCATGCATTAACAAACCTTAACCAATTAATTTGAATTTTTTTCCTTTTCTTTTCCCCCTTCATTTTCTTAGATCTGCAATAGCTTTAGAATTTGGTTTTGCTTCATCCGGTATATGCAGGTGCATCTATCTGAGTATTTCCTGAGGAAGCAACTGATAACATCCTTTTGCTACAACATCATTTGTTAAATATTCTTATAAAGATTATCAGTACTGCCATATATTTTTGAGGCATACAAGCCCTAGAGAAACTTTAAGTCTCTATACACATGAATTTATTAGTTTCTCTTAAATTATTTAAATTCTCATTTATTCAGATGACAGAACAACTAACTAAATCTAGAGGAAAAGCCATCAATAGAACCACATGTAAAATTTGAGTATTAATGGCAAGTCCAAACTTTACACAAATCTCAAAAAATAACTCTAGCTCATGCTCATTATGGAAATCCTACACTTTTCTCACACCTCTGCACTTTGAGTTATCTTTAAGACTGAACATGGAAGTACTCAAATACCAGAGGCATGACTCTTTCATGTTATTTATGGCCTGACCGGGGCAGGAAGTATCAAAAACCTCATGAGGATTCCCTTTCTTGTGTTATTTTCAGCATCATGTTTCATGTTTTTAGAAGCCAACATAGTTTGAAGGTTGTTCTCAATGAACCTGAATCTTTTTAAAAGCAAATCCTAACAGTCTTCATGGTTGTATTCTTTAAATTTTGTAAGAGCTAGGAGGAATATATCCCAGAAAGCTATTCCCTGACCTGCAATCTAGAGTCAATAAAAAGCAAGAGGTTCCCATATATTTAAAAGGTTTAATCTAAATCTTACTCAAAATAATCACAGTTATCTTATGTATGAATAATCCCAAGGACCCAAGTTGGATACATGGCATACAACTCAATATCCTAACCACTGTTCCTGTCTGGCTAATAGCATGTTTCTTTGATTTCATTAAAAATAGCAAGTCATAAAGTTTCTAGTGAACAGAAGCTATGAAAGAGTAGAACCAAGTTTTACCATCCAAAATCATAAAGGCACAACAATAACTTAGCAAAAGAATAAGATAGAGTAATTCTAAACAAGACCACCACTAACATATATCTCCCCCTCCGGAGGGTTGTAATGAAAAAGGCATGTCTACAAGGAAAGACACATTGGTAAAAAGCTGCCCTGCCTATAAGAAAGGCATCTGCATCCTAAGGAACATGATGTGGTGGGTATAATACAGTCTGTAGAATTCTACCCCAACCACCATCTTTAATACTACCTTCATACCCAACTACATAACCATAAAGCAGGATTTGCCTTTTATATGGAGCCCTGACTATTGTCATGGTTCACATACCCAGAGTCTAAAACAAGTCAGCAAGTACTGGATTTAAAAATTTGAGTCATTTTAAGTCTTCCATTTTATGTTTATTAGGAGGTAGAAACTCTAAAGTTGCTTTCTATTGGTCAGATCAGCATACTCTTATTCTTCTAAAGTAGGAAGCAATAGAAAGGCAAAAAGTAGGAAAGAAATAGAATAGCTCTTGTGTATGTAGGATTAGTGAGGCCACATGAATTCTAAGTGCCAAATACCACTTTTAAAGCATATTAAATTTCATAAACTGTATACAAGTTTGATAAACAAAAAAAATCTGCTGTGGGCTTTTCGTAGATGGCTTTTAAGATGTCGAGGAATGTTCCCTCTATCCCTACACTCTGAAGAGTTTTGATCAGGAATGGATACTGTATTTTGTCAAATGCTTTCTCTGCATCTAATGAGAGGATCATATGGTTCTTGGTTATTCTCTTGCTGATATGATGAATCACATTGATTGTTTTACGAGTGTTGAACCAGCCTTGTGTCCCAGGGATAAATCCTACTTGGTCAGGGTGAATAATTTTCTTAATGTATTGTTGGATCCTATTGGCTAGTATCTTGCTGAGAATTTTTGCAACCATGTTCATCAGGGATATTGGTCTGTAATTCTCCTTTTTGGTGGGGTCTTTGTCTGGTTTTGGAATTAAGGAGATGCTGGCCTCATAGAACGAATTTGGAAGTACTCCATCTCTTCCTATCTTTCCAAACAGCTTTAGTAGAATAGGTATGATTTCTTCTTTAAACGTTTGATAGAATTCCCCTGGGATGCCATCTGGCCCTGGACTCTTGTGTCTTGGGAGGTTTTTGATGACTGCTTCAATTTCCTCCCTGGTTATTGGCCTGTTCAGGTTTTCTGTTTCTTCCTGTTCCAGTTTTGGTAGTTTGTGGCTTTACAGGAATGCGTCCATTTCTTGTAGATTGCCTAATTTATTGACGTATAGCTGTTCATAATATGTTTTTAAAACAGTTTGTATTTCCTTGGTGTTGGTAGTGATCTCTCCTTTCTCATTCATGATTTTATTAATTTGAGTCTTCTCTCTCTTCTTTTTAATAAGGTTGGCTAATGGTTTATCTATCTTAATTCTTTCAAAGAACCAACTCCTGGTTCTGTTGATCTGTTCCACAGTTCTTCTGGTCTCAATTTCGTTGAGTTCTGCTTGAATTTTAATTAACTCTCTTCTTCTGCTGGGTGTAGGATCTCGTTGCTGTGTTTTCTCTAGCTCCTTTATGTGTAAGGTTAGCTTTTGTATTTGAGTTCTTTCCAGTTTTTGAATGGCTGCTGGTATTGCGATGTATTTCCCCCTTAGGACTGCTTTTGCTGCATGCCAAAGATTTTGAACGGTCGTATCTTCATTCTCATTAGTTTCCATGAATCTTTTTTAATTCTTCCTTAATTTCCTGGTTGACCCTTTCATCTTTTAGCAGGATGGTCATTAACCTCCATGTGTTTGAGGTCCTTCCAATATCATTCTCAATGGGGAAGCACTGGGAGCCTTTCCCCTAAGATCAGGAACAAGACAGGGATGTCCACTCTCACCACTGCTATTCAACATAGTACTGGAAGTCCTAGCCTCAACAGTCAGACAACAAAAAGACATTAAAGGCATTCAAATTGGCAAAGAAGAAGTCAAACTCTCCCTCTTCGCCGATGACATGATACTCTACATAGAAAACCCAAAAGCCTCCACCCCAAGATTGCTAGAACTCATACAGCAATTTGGTAGCGTGGCAGGATACAAAATCAATGCCCAGAAATCAGTGGCATTTCTATACACTAACAATGAGACTGAAGAAAGAGAAATTAAGGAGTCAATCCCATTTACAATTGCACCCAAAAGCATAAGATACCTAGGAATAAACCTAACCAAAGAGGTAAAGGATCTATACCCTAAAAACTATAGAACACTTCTGAAAGAAATTGAGGAAGACACAAAGAGATGGAAAAATATTCCATGCTCATGGAATGGCAGAATTAATATTGTGAAAATGTCAATGTTACCCAGGACAATTTACACATTTAATGCAATCCCTATCAAAATACCATGGACTTTCTTCAGAGAGTTAGAACAATTTATTTTAAGATTTGTGTGGAATCAGAAAAGACCCCGAATAGCCAGGGGAATTAAAAAAAAACATATCTGGGAGCATCACAATGCCAGATTTCAGGTTGTACTACAAAGCTGTGGTCATCAAGACAGTGTGGTACTGGCACAAAAACAGACACATAGATCAATGGAACAGAATAGAGAACCCAGAAGTGGACCCTGAACTTTATGGTCAACTAATATTCGATAAAGGAGGAAAGACTATCCATTGGAAGAAAGTCTCTTCAATAAATGGTGCTGGGAAAATTGGACATCCACATGCAGAAGAATGAAACTAGACCACTCTCTTGCACCATACACAAAGATAAACTCAAAATGGATGAAAGATCTAAATGTGAGACAAGATTCCATCAAAATCCTAGAGGAGAACACAGACAACATGCTTTTTGAACTTGGCCACAGTAACTTCTTGCAAGATACATCCACGAAGGCAAAAGAAACAAAAGCAAAAATGAACTATTGGGACTTCATCAAGATAAGAAGCTTTTGCACAGCAAAGGATACAGTCAACAAAACCAAAAGACAACCTACAGAATGGGAGAAGATAGTTGCAAATGACGTATCAGATAAAGGGCTAATTTCCAGGATCTATAAAGAACTTCTTAAACTCAACACCAAAGAAGCAAACAATCCAATCATGAAATGGGCAAAAGACATGAAGAGAAATTTCACAGAGGAAGACATAGACATGGCCAACATGCACATGAGAAAATGCTCTGCATCACTTGCCATCAGGGAAATACAAATCAAAACCACAATGAGATACCACCTCACACCAGTGAGAATGGGGAAAATTAACAAGGCAGGAAACCACAAATGTTGGAGAGGATGTGGAGAAAAGGGAACCCTCTTACACTGTTGGTGGGAATGTGAACTGGTGCAGCCACTCTGGAAAACTGTGTGGAGGTTCCTCAAAGAGTTAAAAATAGACCTGCCCTACGACCCAGCAATTGCACTGTTGGGGATTTACCCCAAAGATACAGATGCAATGAAACGCCGGGACACCTGCACCCCGATGTTTCTAGCAGCAATGTCCACAATAGCCAAACTGTGGAAGGAGCCTCGGTGTCCATCGAAAGATGAATGGATAAAGAAGATGTGGTTTATGTATACAATGGAATATTACTCAGCCATTAGAAACGACAAATACCCACCATTTGCTTCAACATGGATGGAACTGGAGGGTATTATGCTGAGTGAAGTAAGTCAATCGGAGAAGGACAAACAGTGTACGTTCTCATTCATTTGGGGAATATAAATAATAGTGAAAGGGAATAGAAGGGAAGGGAGAAGAAATGTGTGGGAAATATCAGAAAGGGAGACAGAATATAAAGGCTCCTAACTCTGGGAAACAAACTAGAGGTGGTGGAAGGGGAGGAGAGTGGAGGGTGGGGGTGAATGGGTGATGGGTACTGGGGGGCACTTGATGGGATGAGCACTGGGTGTTATTCTGTATGTTGGTAAATTGAACACCAATAAAAAATTTTATTAAAAAGTTTTTAAAAAATTAAAAAAAAAAATCTCTTACAAAGTGACCTGATGTTTGTCAAACTTAGGATGTATGGCTTTCTTAAAAAATTGAGACAAATATTTTTGCCACATACATTACTGATTACAGAATCACACTGAGTTATGTAAGAATTCCAAACAGCTGTAATCCAGCAAGAGTTATCATTCTCTTTGTTCTGTTTTCTGTTCTAACTTAGGTCATTGCCTGGGTAGTTAGACTACAATTAAATGTTGAAAGGCATGTAAGCAGTTGTGTCAGATCTCTCCAAAAATAGGTTGACAGATGCAATGGTTCACTGCATTAGAGAATACATTATTTTATGACCAGAATGCACGTGGAAAAGATTTAAAACAACTCCTAGCATGCTGTGCTCTTTGCTTGCTTGTGAGTTGGGCTATTGTTTATGATTAGAGGGAAAATAATGCCTAACACACACAAGCGACCAAGATCATTTTGTTTAAAGAGCATCTCTCCCATATATTATATGGGATATTATATCCTAGCAATACTGAAGTTGACAACAATGCTGCAGAAAAATTTGAAGACATTTTTTCATATATTTCATTTTTAATATCAGTATAGCATAAGAGGGAATAAACCTCAATTCTAGACCTAGGTTTAGCAAATGATAGCCCACAGGCCAAATTAAGCCCATAGCCTATTTATACTAATAAAGCTTTATTAGAACACATACATAATCTATATGCCATTTTCACACTGCAACATTCAATCTGGATTCAGAGACAATATGGCCCACAAATTCCAAAATATTTACCATCTGGTTCTTTACCAAAAAATGTTGGTGGATCCCTGTTTTAGATGCAGTTTGTTATTTATTATATCTGTGTGATATTTAGCAAGTCACCTGACCTACCTAATTCCTCCAGAAAATTAAAGCTACTGTCTTCATTCAGCTTTTGTGTGGGTCACATGAGATAAAGCCAATGAAGCACTTATCCCAGGACTGGATGTGTAGTGAACTAGTACTACAAAGATGATGAAGAATCAATCTTGATTCTTTCAACATGTTGAACTCCATCAAAGAAGCTTTAGATAATATTTTGCATAGCAGCTACTGGCAATTAAATAAGGGTGAGGAGGAATCTTTAAAATCTTTGGTGTGTTTAGCCAGTAGGCAAAAGGCAGGAGCAGATGGGACGTGTGGGAATAGAGGTATGTGTAATAGTGCTGGACTGAGATTTTTTTTTGTTCTTCTTGAGTCACAAAATCATCCCTGTGACTTTTGTTTGTTACAATGTATCCTGAACAACACAGTACCAAGAAAGAGTACCCCAAACTGCCCATTTAAGAGTGTTTGTAAAGCTTTAGTGGTACAGATAGTGTTCATTACTAATGCCACTATAAAGTAGGAGAGAGTGGACAAATACTAGAAAGACACAGTTGTTTTATGATGGAAAGGGCATACAGGTATTTTTTTTATCTTAAAACAAAAACTAAAACTATCATCCTAAACCAAAAACCACCTTTAATACAAATAGGAATTGCTCAACACATCCTCCTACACAAACAAATATCTCTGTGGTTCTCAAACAGGTTTTTCCCCACCCCTACCCCTGGCCCCCAGGGGCCATTTGGCTAAATCGGAGATAATTTTGGCTGTCACAGCTGGGAGGATGGGAGACGTTACTGGCATGTAGGCTGCTAAACATCCTACAGCACCCCCATCCCTCCCTCATACACACACATACACACACACACACACACACACACACACAAAGAATTATCCAGTCATAAGTGTCTTTAGTGCCAAGGTTGAGAAAACTTGATCTAACTGAAGTCATATAAAAAGAAACAGAAGCAGAAAGCTCATAGCAAAATAACCAGTCTATAACACCTGGGAAGTCCTCTAAAATGGACTGAAGATGGCTTGATTAAATTTAAAGTAGCTATTCTTACTTCTTATCTTAATCTCTAATATAAGAATGGTCAGTTCACACATTAAATCTCTCTTTACTGGCTCACTTCTATGTGTTAAGCAGTGTGATAAACACCAAGGATAAATTAGGCATAGGGCTTATACTATATAGCAGGGGGCATTATTTATAAAATCAGTGTCTTGAATTATATTTACACTTCTTGTTTTCATTCTTTATTCAGTGTGTCATTATTTTGGACTTACCATATCCTAGATAGTGGACTGAATGCTGCTAAGGAAAATATAGAAGGTACAGTCTCTATGAAGCTTATTAATAACTTATATGATGTGAAAAGTGTTACAGGGTGCTTTGGTGGCACAGGAAATTAGTCTTTGGGAATCGAGGGAGGTTGCCCAGAAGATGTGACATCTAAGTAAGAACTAAAAAATGCATATAAATTGGACAGGCTAGAAAAGTGGAGAATTAGGCAGGGGTGGGAGTGTGTGAGGTAAGGCAGTGTACCTGAAACATTAAGAGGTGAGCCTGACAGGTGAGCAGGGTCATGTTATAATGAAATTTATATCAGGTTTATATATGAACTTTAAGGACATTTAGAGATATTGACAGGTGTTAGAGTGACATGATTTGGTGTGAACTCTGGCAAAATCATTCTAAAAAAGAATAAAAGAGGGGGGCACTTGATGGAATGAGCACTGGGTGTTGTGCTGTACGTTGGCAAATCAAACTCCAATAAAAAATATACAAAAAAAGGAAAAATAAAAATAAAAGACAATAAAAGAAAAACATTGGACACTGTAGATGAAAGGAAACTGTGTAATCCTAAATACAAGCAGTTACATTAATTCAGTTAAACGAATATTGTGACCTCAAGTAAGGTGATGAGAGAGGAAGGTGGAGATCACTAGACTTGAGGGGTGCTTAGGAGGTAAAATGGATAAGAATTGATGATTGCTTTAGATATAGTGAGTGAGGGCAGAATTTAAAGATAATGTCATTTTTCTTGCATAGGCAAATGAGTAAATGGTTGCACAAGATCCCAAGTATAATGGGGGAACATATTTTGAAGTCACTGTAAGATAGATGTTTGAGAGGAGTTTGAATAAATATATGTGTCCTGTCCCCTTGTTTCTCTCCCCTCTCAGTCCAAGTTCAAATCTATACCTGTCCATTAGTATTTAACTATTTGGCATAGATGAGAAGTGGAAAAAGAGAACAAGCTAACTTACACAACTACAAATGCATTGTGTTCAATCTTTGCCTTAGGCCTAGCCCAGAAGTAGGATCAAGCTACATAGAACCAGGGGAAGTGAGAAGGAGCTATGAAACTGGCTCAAGAAAAACATCTGATCTGTTGTAACAGGAGTTCTTCTATTATTCAAGAAGAAAAAATTATGCAAATAGGTGTTTTATTGTTTACATTTATATATGATATTTAATTATACATAGCATACCATATGGCATTCCAGTGGCTGGTTGCAGAATGGCATTTTAGCTCATAATTTTAGAAAGTTCCCAGGGTTATGTTTCAAGACATTTCATCTAAGATAGAGGTAAATTCTGAGATTTACAGCTCACTACTTCAGAACTTCCTCTAGACAGATTCATATTGACCCACTAATGACTTTTTTAAAGAAAGATGGAATGGGAAAATCTTAAAAAAAAAAAAAAAAAAAAAAACAACGGACGCCTGGGTTGCTCAGTGATTGAGTATCTGCCTTTGGCTCGGGGCGTGATCTGGATTCCTGGGATCGAGTCCTGCATTGAGCTCCTTGCATGTAGCCTGCTTCTCCTCCCTCTGCCTGTGTCTCTGCCTCTCTTTCTGTGCCTCCCATGAATGAATAAATAAAATCTTCATTAAAGAAAAGGTGATGGCATGTCTGAGTGGCTCAATCAGTTAAATGCTGGTCTCTTGATTTTGGCTCATGTTGTGATCTCAGGGTCGTGAGATGGAGCCCCACTGGTTCTGCACTCAGCGTGGAGTCTGCTTAAGATTCTCTCCCTCTCCCTCCACCTCTCCCTCCTATGCATGCCTTTTATCTCAAAGAAAGGAAGGAAGAAAGGAAGGAAAGAAACCCAATTATGTATTCCCTTAAAATAATAACAGCTCATAGTTGGGCACAGGGATAGCATGACATATTCTTAAAATCCTTCCTCCAAAACAAGAGGTATAATGGCAATACCATCCTCTTAATATCCAGTTATAGAACCCTATCAAATAAAGGACATGAGGTTTAGTCCTCAGGTTTAGCATTGTTTAGTTTCTGGTGAAACTATGAGGCTTATGATAATTAACATTTTGATTTTGGAGTATGTCTAAAGCCTTTAGTTTATCTGTCTAGGGTTTTGTCTTGGACTATCTTATTTTCTCACATCTAGCAAACTGGTTTTTTTTTTTTTCCTAGTGGCAGATTATCTGCTAGTAACTCAGCATTTTCTCCCTTGTATAGTCTCAATTTTTTTTGAAATTTAAATTCAATTAATTATAGTGTATTATTAGTTTCAGAGGTAGAGTTTAGTGATTCATCAATTGCACACAACACCCAGTGCTCATTACATCAAGTGCTCTCCTTAATATCCATTACCCAGTTACCTTATCCCCCTACCCACCATCCCTCCAGCAGCCCTCAGTTTGTTTCCTATAGTTAAGAGTCTCTTATGGTTTATCTCCCTCTGATTTCATCTTATTTTCCCTCCCTTCCCCTATGATTCTGTTTTGTTTCTTAAAATTCACATGAGTGCAATCATATAATTGTCTTTCTCTGAGTGACTTATTTTGCTTAGTATAATACCTTAATCAGAAGACCCAGAAACCTGGGAACTATATTTCCAAGACTCCCTGCCAGCAGTTTCCATCTTAGACATTTAGGAGGAGAAAAAAAGTTAGGAGGGGGAAAAAAAGGAAGCAGAAGCCATATTTTTGGTCCTCTGGGGGCTGGAGTATAAGGCCCATGGACTTCAACAGACATGAGATTATAGCAAGCCTCTATTTATTTCCCTGAAAACCACCCTTTTTGGTGCTAGAGACAGCTGTGATCATTGCCAGCAAGTTCTTGCAATTTCTTCAATTTCCTGACTTCCTAAAAGCAGCAAACCTGAGGTAACTTCTCCTCCTGCCTTTATAAGCACCTGATTTCTATTTTGAATGCTTTCATGCTTGAAATTCACAATGACTTCTGTTTTCCTGACTAATAAATTTCCTATTTAAAACAATGGGAGAGATAGCATAACATGGTGATTAACAGCATGGACAGGCTGTCTGGCTTGCTTGTTTCCTTCTCTTCCTTCCTTCCTTCTCTTCCTTCTTTCCTTCCTTCCTTCTCTTCCTTCCTTCCTTCCTTCATTCATTCCTTCCTTCTTCCTGAGTTTTTCCATCAGAAACTTTATTTTGCAGTGAATCAAAAGACATTTGGGACTGGTTAAGAGTAAGTAACTATATAAGGGGAGAAATGTCACAAACAACTTTATTAGCAGTAATAGTGAAGATATTCAGTCTTTCACAGGCAAAAGGAAACATGACATTTTTTAAAAGTCACTTTTTCTTACAACATGGACATTTTGACAAAGATATAGGTGAATTACTGCCAGATTCTACTTAAAACGCCAACACCCAGAGAATTGTTTGCTGGGTATTTCAGTGTGACGTCTATGCAAGTAACATTCTTCTTTGGAATGTCAGACTTAAGTTTTCATTCAGTGCTTGGAAAAACAAAAAAATTACAGGAAGTTTCAAGGGAATCGGGGCAGAAAACATGATGATTCTCTGCCATTTAATTTTACTTTCCACTCTCAAATTCCCATTCTAAAAAGCAAAACATAAGTGAGATTTTGTGTTTTCCCATCAACATTTATAATCTTTGCACATCAAGAAAAACTGCAAAATGTGAAGGCAAATGGCTTACAAAGAGAGCTGAACAAAATCACTTATTTAAAAAGACCATGGTACATTTTGTGGTCTGGGTTTGCTAGTGTTCATTTCCTCCCTAAACATCATTTTCAACTAATCTTCTTGCATATTCTGTAAAGGGATTTTTTTTCAAAAAAGAAAAAAAGGTATTAAGAATCAAAACACCAAGAAGTAATCTTTTTTTAAAAATCAAATTGTAATTGACATATAATATCCTGTTAATTTCAGGTGTATATCATAATGATTTGATATTTTCGTGTTACAAAATAATCTCCACAATAAGTCTAGTTACCATCTGTTACTATACAAAGTTATTATAATATTATTGCCTATATTTCTTGTACTATACAGTATATCATCATGACTTATTATTCTTATAACTGAAAGTTTATGTCTCTTAATCTCCTTTACCTCTTTCACTCTCCTACCCCCCTCATCTCTCTGCACTCTGGTAACCAATAGTTTACTTCCTATACCTATGAGCCTTTTTCTGAAGAAGCAAACTGTATTTCTTGCTATTTGGTTATTTATTTTTATTCTTCTTTCAAGATAAATGAAAGATAATCTAACATATTAGATTTGCCTGCCTTTTTTTTCTTTTTTTTGCTCTTTTTTTTTCTTTTCTTTTTTTTTAAACTGGACTCCATGCCCAGCGTGGGGTTTGAACTCACATCCCTGAGATGATCAAGAATCACACATTCTAGTGGCTGAGCCAGCCAGATGCCCCTGCCTGCTTGTTTTTATTTATTTTTATTTATTTATTTTTTGCCTGCTTGTTTTTAAATAAAAGTAGTAGTTGTTGAATTTTATACTTGTTTGGACTAAGAGGCTTGATATATTTTTTGTGTCTATTGTTCCTAAAATATCTTATTCAACTTGTAACAGATCATACTTATTAACTTGGAACAGATATTCATTACAAGATTCAAGAAATGGTTATTATTACAGCTCTGGGTTAGATACAAATATGAATAAGCCATAATGCTTGAGCTACAAAAGCAGAGTTTGTCAATCTGAGCATGTCCCATGTTTCCTATGCCTTTTCTTCAGCAGTCTGGAGGAAAAGATACACCTAAGGATGAGAAATAAATTTCCTGGCCTAAAGTTGCATATATGTAAAGAAAGGGAACAAAAAAAGCATTGGACCCTTCAAAGCTTTAGAAGGTTCCCACAAAATTCATACTGTTTGATGCAGCAGCAAGAATGACTTATTAGAGGTAGTTAGCAAAACACTGGACATCCCATCAGATCTTTCTTGTTGGCAGAGTTCACTACAAACCTCACAAGAATGCATACTATTTACTCAGGAGATGTCTGGTGTTTCCCTAGGAGTCACTGCCTGACTGGTCTGAAATGTTCATTTCCTCCTGCTACACAAGCCAGAAGCAGATGGCCTATTCTTCCATACAGTTCACCTGGGAGGATACAGCAGCCAAGGACCTTGGCCTTCATTACTGATGAACAATTCCAGGACCGAACACTGCCCTTCTTAATTTTATCTTCATATTTTACTTAATCCATTACCTTCAGGACCACTGAAGTACATACTATGGGTTAAAATATCAATGTGTGCTATTCTGGGAGTTTCTCCAAGGTTCCCCAGACATTTTCATGCAAAGCTGGTGGAGAATTTTAATTCACCTGGATCAGAGGAAGGCCTGCCACCTTCCAAATATTACCTTTCAATGGGGCTTTTCCTGCATCCCAACCTAAAACTGCTAACTCAGCATTTCCTATCCTTTCTTGCTCTATTTTATTTTCCTTTATAATACTTATTGCTTTCTAGCAGGTTATATGTCTTTTTTGTTATTGACTATTTTTGTCCACTAGAATGTAAGTGGGACATGGATGTTCTGTGTCTGTATCCTCAGCACCTAGACAAGTGCCTGCCTATAAGATTCTCCATAACATATCTGTTCAAGGACTCTTATAAATAATCTTATACTGAAAACCACTGTGGATGTATAACATATTGTTCATGAAAAAGAATAAATAACACCGTGAACCTTCTTCACGAACATATTTGGTTGAGGCAGTGGTATGGTGTAATTGTCAACTACATTGCCTATGAACTCAGATTGTTGAGTCAAATTCCAGTTGTATGACTACGTGCTATTTACCTTATCTAAACTTGTGTTTTCTTTCTGTGAAATGATGGTGAGGATGCTATTAGGGCTTTCCCTGCAAGGTTGTTGTAAAGATTAAATGAAATACAGTTGACTTTTGAACAACATGGGTGTTGGGGGTGCAACCCCCCATGCAGCTGAAAATCCACATAAAATTTTGACTCCCTCAAAACTTAATCACTAATAGCCTACTATTGCCTGGAAGCCTTAGGATAATATACACAGTTGATTAACACCTATTTTGTATGATATATATGTTGTATACTGTATTCTTACAATAAAGGAAATGAGAAAAGATCATGTTATTAAGAAAATCATAAGAAAAAGAAAATACATTTATGATACTGTACTTACTGAAAAAACATCCGCATATAGACAGGGAGTAGCCTAGGGATAGCCACTGGGCAGGCCCCCAGGTGATACCAGTGGCTTGGAAGCACAATGCAGCTGGAGGTGTACCACCAAACAGTAGCAGTCCACAGCTGCAGCTAAATATGAATGCAGCCTAGGGGCTAGGGCATAGCCACAGGGAGGGGCCTGACCTGGTGCAGGCTCCAGGCCTGCAGATGATTGGAGGTGGGGTACAATGTCAGAGTGCAGGGGGCACAGAGCTCCTTGCACAGCACCATCCTTGCCCTTAGGGCACACTGTTCCACTTCAGCTCAGTCTCCTGTATACCAGTCCTAGATGCTGGACCCAAGGGGCATAAGGGATGGCTGCAGCTCTGACCTGTTCCAGGGCCCCCAGGGGCTGCTGATAGCCTTGGTGGACCACCCCCAAGTACCCAGACAGCAGCAGCATGACCTCTGTGCCAGTCACCTTCAGTTCGGTCCAGTGGAGACTGGGGTGAGCAGCTGTAAATAAATGCTTTGTGGCTTTTGCTGTCAACTCTTAAAACAAACAAAAATTGTATATAATTGGGCCCACACAGTTCAAACTGATATTGTTCAAGAGTCAACTGTACACATTGTGTGTATGATAGTATTTCTACCACATCTGCTTATTTCCACTTAATGCAATCTTAGTATGTGGCCAGGATGTATTTACAATAGCTTCTTCATTTCTGTAGGTCAAATATTTTACTAGGTAATCTGTGAATCGTTACAGTGAGTGATGGCCTCCTATTCCTCATGTTTATCTCAATTGCCAGACTAACTTGTACATTCTGGGATCAATGATCAAACAGGCAGCCTTTCTCATGGTGTCCTTTATAGATTCAGAAAGGAGTATACTTTCTTTCTAGTAACCACCTCTCCCAAGTCACCCCAACCCTGAAAAAAAAAAAGAACTAGAATTATAGAATCTCATAGACAAAAGAAATTGCTTTTAGGTTTCATTGAGGTGAGGCCTCTCTCTCCCCAACTACTGTTCTTCCTCCTTCTACCCTCAAGCTGGATCCCTTCCAAAATCTCTCTGTAAAGGTGGTCATGCAACTTCTGCTTCATTTCTTGCAGCTCCCCTCTAGCCCTTTACAAAAGAGTGCATCTCATATATGCCCAGAAAGTGTTCTTCTAAGTCCTTTGCCCACACTGAATTAAATCTAGCCACTGGCTTAGTTCTGACCTCCAGAATTACCCAGAGTAAGATGGCTCTACTTACCATATTGTGCTCATATTTGACGGCAACCTGGATTTCTCTTCCCTGATTAAACATCCCTAGTCCTTATGACTATTCTTCATATAGCCAGGTTTCCAGGTCCTTCTTCCTGTTGCCCACTTCCTTGATTTTTTTTTCACTCCAATTATGATCCCCAATGACATGCCTCCCACAGGACTAAGTGTGGCATGACCTGTACTGTGCCCTGGAATTTGATCATCGAGGATATGAAAAATCAACTTCTTTAAAAGGTATATGGGTTTATACACACAGTTTTAGAAATTACATCACACTCTTATCTCAGAGCAAGGTTGTGGTTGAGTAAAATCTCAAAGTCTATTTTATGAGCCACTATTAAGTCAGGTTTGTGGCTTCTTTATAAAGTCAGCCAAACTGACTTGGGTCAGTACTCTGTTTTCTTCTGGTGGTCCAGAGATGTGCTGGTCTCACACATGATTATCTTCTGACAAGCTTTTTACTAAGCTCCAGCCACAAGATTGCTTATTAGGAGCTCAAGGTATAGGTTTGGTGTCAGGAAGAGACAAACCTGAAATACATCTGAAGGAACTAAAAGGAAAGGTCTAAGTTAGCACAAAGAACTTATTAAGAATTATTCATAATCCTACGGTAATTTAAAACATTTTATCATTTAGAAATATAAAGTTCAAAACCTATTATGTCTGGTTGTTCTTACCATCAAGCCCATGATTCAGGAAGCCAATGACCTTTTTCAAAAGCATACAAAATTTAGTGCAAATATGTGTTATTGATGTTTTCTGGGGAGAGTATCCATAGATTTCATCACACTCATAAAGGGGCCCATAGCCAAAAAGAGATTAAGAAGCACTATCAACCCCCTATTTTAGAAAGGGCATATTTGAGCCCTGGGGGTGTTAAGAAAATTGTCCAGGGTCACATAACTAATAGATAGTAGAGTCTGAACTATAATTAAGGTCCTTAAAATCCCATCTCAAGCTCTCTTCATTGCCACATGCAATTGCAGGAAAGCATTACTAAGTAGAAGAAAAAAATATGTATGTGTATTTGTATGTATGTATGTAGATAAATGAATGTGTATTTAATATATGTGTTTTAAATGTCTTAAAACATACTGCTCTATTATATTATTTCATATTTATATTCAAATATCAGTGAAAGGATCTTAGGCATTGCTAATTGACCACAGACATAGCTAAAAATATGGCAACTGACACAAGGTAGGAAATAATGTCTTCCCATAGATGCCATGTAATAGCCTTCTTTGTGCTTTGCAACTGATGGCTTGGACATTGTAAACTTCAAAGTAAAATCTGTGCTTCAAAAGATCAAAGGAATTCATACCAAAAGAGTATAAAAATAATCAGCTTTGTTTCACTTATATATATGACAGACAGGACTGGGAACTATGAAAATAGATGTCACATTGTTCTAAGTCAAGGGCGGGTGCCTTTTCTACTGTGGAGGAGTGAATAACAATCCTGTTGTATTTGCAATTTACTAATTTAACAAATGCTATTCAAACAAGAGGGTAAATTTTGTATTTCTTAGTTTTATTTTTATTCTAGTTTCAGTTTTTTTTTTAGTTTTTTTTAGTTTCAGTTTTTAAATCATGTATCAAGTTCCATTGTAAACCTCATGTTTCTGTTACCTACTTTGAAAAGCGTAAGCACCAGTAATAGTCTCTAATGGCAACTTAAGACATGTTGGACTTCAAAATACTAAGTTACAATATCATGTTAGGAAAAAAAAAACTTCAGAAACGAATCAGAGAAATAAATAATCTTTTATTTGGGAAGGAGTGGGTAGATATTTGTGTGTAGCCTCATTTCATTAATGGAGAGACTGATGCCCAAGAAAATAATATCACTTAATTTACAAAGATTTCAATGAAAATTAATAGCAATAACAATATGGAAAACCAGGTTGAGGCCCAGAAGTATGATAATTCTAACAATGCTAGCCTTTGGTCTTTCAGGATTTACCTGAAAAAAGGTATAAATAGAAATAATAATATCATTAGCACATATCTTATCTTAGTCTATTATTATTTTTGTGAGGTCAAAATTATCCAAGTCCTCAAAATGGGCTTCATTTTCAAAGGTATGTTCACCACAAATAGTTATTTTTTAAGTCTTTTTGATGTTGACTTGCACATATGTTCAAAGTTTCTGAAACATGAATGATCTTAGATATGGAGAATCACAGATTATCAGCATTGGAAAGAATGTAAGAGATTGATCATCCAAGCCAAGGACTTCCATTTTTACAGATGTGGCAGTTGAAATGCCAAGCAATTTCCATCACAGTAGAAGTGACTTAAAGTCACTTTAGGAGTGACCTCTCTATCACTCCCAGTAATTTGTTTGGTGAATTTGTGCTTCTTGTCCCCTTAACCTAAGATCTATAGAAAAAGCTTCATCAGAATTTAAACTACAGGGATCCCTGGGTGGCGCAGCAGTTTAGCGCCTGCCTTTGGCCCAGGGCGCGATCCTGGAGACCCGGGATCGAATCCCACGTCGGGCTCCCGGTGCATGGAGCCTGCTTCTCCCTCTGCCTGTGTCTCTGCCTCTCTCTCTCTGTGTGTGTGTGACTATCATAAATAAATAAAAATTTAAAAAAATTTAAAAAAAAAGAATTTAAACTACAGCTGCCCCTGGTCACTCATACTCCAGGTTTCAGGACACAGCAGGCAAGGAAATAAGTCATCATCCTGCAGGGGTAACTTATCCAAATCAACAAGAGCTGCTGTTACACAACGAGGGGGGGAAAGAATGTGTTTGTCACCCAGTCATCCTGGTCATCTCTTAGTATTCTCTTGTGCAATTGTGATGATAAATAGACAAGTGTATCAGCAATAGCCTGAAAGGAGCATGGTGATCTGGGTTCAGACCTTTCAGGAAGGAGAGTCTGGGTTACCAGTTAATCCACCAAGACCAGCAGAGATGCGAGCCAGGGATAAGGGGAATCTAGAATGAATAGTAGAAAGGGAAAAGGTTTCAGTTGAATCACTGCAATGGTGGAGATATCAACCAGAATCTCAAAGGAGGTATTCCCAAAATTCATATGAACCAGATGTACCTGAGGAGTTCAAGGGGTAGACTACAATGAAATATCTAGATCGTTCTTCAGGACTGAAACACTTGTTTCTCCAATTTCTGACACTGCAAGCCAAGTCTGCTCCAGATACTGCCCTGAAAGGAAGAGACCCAACTTGCTCAATGTAATTCCTCCTTCTCAAAAGCAGCACACATTCAATAAGTGGTTTGCAGAGGAGTATAAAGACCTCGTTGCCTCTAACCCAAGTCAGAACTGTCCTGCAGAGTCATCCCAGTTCAGGCGCCACAGTGGATTGACTGAGGCCTTTGCTGAGACTTCATTGCAGTCCAGTTTCTTCCTCTTCCCTCACCACTTCTTTATTTCTGCTCATTCTGACTCCACATGCCCTAAATTTCCTTTCTAGGGAAACTAGCTTTCAAAAGTCACCGACCCACTACAAAGTCTAGTAGTTAGTATTAAAGAAGACGAAATAAGTTTTATGATGCCCAGACAAACCAATTTCTCTTTATATTGTCTCTAAGTTGAATTTGAAATCTGGACTTTTGTGCTCATGCATACAAAACTATACATAGTATAATTTTATCAGAAGTCTGTGTAACCTGAATATCTCAGACATATATGTATGCTTAACACATTGCTGACCACTTCTTTTTTTTATAAATTTATTTTTTATTGGTGTTCAATTTGCCAACATATAGAATAACACCTAGTGCTCATCCCATCAAGTGCCCCCTCAGTGCCCATCATCCAGTCACCCTCACCCCCCGCCCACCTCCCCTTCCACCACCCCTAGTTTGTTTCCCAGAGTTAGGAGTCTCTCATGTTCTCTCTCCCTTTCTGATATTTCCCACTCACTTTTTCTCCTTTCCCCTTTATTCCCTTTCACTATTATTTATATTCCCCAAATGAATGAGACCATATAATGTTTGTCCTTCTCCAATTGACTTATTTCACTCAGCATAATACCCTCCAGTTCCATCCACGTCGATGCAAATGGTGGGTATTTGTTGTTTCTAATGGCTGAGTAATATTCCATTGTATACATAGACCACATTTTCTTTATCCATTCATCTTTCGATGGACACCGAGGCTCCTTCCACAGTTTGGCTATGGTGGACATTGCTGCTATAAACATTGGGGTGCAGGTGTCCCAGTGTTTCACTGCATCTGTATCTTTGGGGTAAATCCCCAGCAGTGCAATTGCTGGGTCATATGGCAGATCTATTTTTAACTCTTTGAGGAGGGTATTATGCTGAGTGAAATAAGTCAATCGGAGAAGGACAAACATATGGTCTCATTCATTTGGGGAATATAAAAATAGTGAAAGGGATAAAGGGGAAAGAAGAAAAAAATGAGTGGGAAATATCAGAAAGGGAGACAGAACATGAGAGACTCCTAACTCTGCTGACCACTTCTAATGGAATAATGCAATAGAGGATCCTATGCATTGAGATGAGATGCTGTTGGGAGAGAAGCAGCAAGTAGTTAGGGACATCTGCATGGAACAAATGACCATATGTAGATTTAAATAACTCCCATTTGAATGATGGAAATTTGATTGAAATTAACATAGTCAAACGATCTACTTTTGAGTAAATTTATCTAGAAACATTCAGGTAGACTGCTTAATTTCCTAAGGAATGTGTTTATCCCTATGTTCAGTTAAAATACATATGTACATGCACACACAAATATACACTGCACAGAAAATATCTCAAGCATTTGTTTCACTTACTCTAAACAACAAAAATGTGTCTTAATCTAACATAGGAATCAAGGTATCTGAGATGTTAGAGGTTTACTTTTTTAAGCATTTCCTGTCATAAAGTTCCTCTACCTAATATTTTAAAACATTTACATTTGATACTTAGTTGAGCAGTGTTCTTCAAGAGTTTTGATAATATGGTAACCACTGAAAATAATGATTGATCTTGTTTTACTTGTTTTAATTAGATATAAGAACAAAGTGGGAAATTTTTAGTAAACAATAATAATTTCAACCCCTCTGGTTAAAAACTTTCCACTTCTTCATCCTACATTTTTTTTATACTCAATGGTAAGACCTTGGTCACATTGGACAATTAATAAGTGTTTGAGAACTTATTTAGAAATGATTGATATTTTTTCTTTTCCCACATCTTCTCTTGCAAAAAGATCTGTCAAATTTAGACAGATGAACTGGGTGAAATTTAGAGATGAATGCAAAGAAAAATTAAGCTATTAGTTCTTTTTAAGATGGGAAATTAAAACAATTGAAATATTTTCTCTTTCATTCACAGAATAAGTCAGGATTCTGAGGGTCCCAGACACAGCAGCACATGGATGGAGACAAAATACAGCAGACTGAAAAATCCACAGTTTAATCCTGTATATCAGTCCATACAGACACATGCTTCTTCTCCTGCATGGGTAAGCCTCTTGCCCCTGACCAAAATCACTATAAGATAACAAGTTAAACTAGAATAGAGCCTGATAATATATAGAAGTGAGAGGAAAAGGGATAGAATGATAGAATGCAGTCTGTTATAATCATAAACATGCAGCCTGTAATACTTTTAAATTTTAATGTAAGTCAGTGGAGCTCACCATCAACTGCATAATATGAATACCTGAATAAGAATATTACAAAAAGATAGATACAAGTTTTCCACTTAGTGCTTCTTTAGGGTACAAGTGTGAGCAAAGTATCTCTCATATATATATATATATATATATATATATATATATATATATATATATATTTGGGGTAATTTATATATATGTTTGGGCTAATTAATCAACAGGAAATGGAATGGGAAGGCTGAAGAAAAAAAGTACAAGTATAAACAACAAAGCCCTTAAAGAATTGACTGAGTGCAATGGTCAATCTTTTTTTTTTTTTTTTTAGGATTTGATTTATTTATTCATGAGAGACCCAGAGAGAGAGCTAGAGAGAGAGGGAGAGAGAGAGAGAGGCAGAGACACAGGCAGAGGCAGAAGCAGGCTCCATGCAGGGGGCCTGACATGGAACTCGATCCCGGGTCTCCAGAATCACACCCTGGGCCTAAGACGGCACTAAACCACTGATCCACCCGGGCTACCCTGCAATGGTTAATTTTATTTGTCAATTTGACTGGTCCATACTGTACCACATATTTGATTAAACATTATTCTAAGTGTGGTATAATTATAAAGTGTATTAAATACTTAATTATATATATCCTATTGGTTCTGTCTCTATGGAGAACCCTGACTAATACACTAAAGGAACAGGAAGGACTACATTGTACCCCATTATTCCCTCTCTCTTCAGAAAAGTTTAGTTGTGCACCTGAATAGTATGAGCTGGAACACAATGTACCATGTCAGACAAGGGACACTTTCCCAGAAATGAAGTAGGAGAAAAACCCAAAGCCAGAAGTTTGCTCTGAATATATACATATCCAGTTTCTACAACACTGTGGTAGAAACAACATTGGTGCTTAGTATTATAACATTTCTAGACCACTCACTGCTTGCTGTTTAACCCCAGCCATCAACAGCTTCCAGCAAAACTTCCTGTTGTTTCATTTGTCAGATGCAGTCTGATAAGAGCAAGGTGAGGAGTCAGGGTGGGCCACACTCTGCTTCTCATCTCTCAAATAGGAATCCATCTGCATACAGCATGCAGTGGTATATAAAACAAACCACAATGAAGGAGTTGTGGCAATCTTTTAACCTTCTGTATTTTGCAGAGTTCTCTCACCATATTTTGGAGTCAAGACAATAAATATTCGTTTCTTCTTTGTCTCCTCCTCTGTTCCAACTAGCCTGTAGGTCCTGGACCTTTAAGATAACATGGGCCTGTATGTAAGAGGTAGCACACCTGGTTTCTTGATCAGATTTAACAACATCTGTAATTGTAGAAATAGAACATTAAATAAAAGGAAGTTCATAAACAATGGGACCCTGGAAGGCAGCCAGGCCCTCAGTCTTGAAAAAAGTGCTTACCACAGCTTTATACTAATAGCGGAACACAGGTGGAGGACAAAGCTACCCAGCCATTCTGAAAGTTCAACTTGAGGGATGTATTCAGATTTTTCGGAAATTTCTGTGTCTTCCTGGGGAAAAAAAAAACACATATTCTTTTCAAAAAGCATAATAGACTACAGCTTAACAAATGAGTTCCAGCTGTTTAAAATTAGATTACTAAAATAATTCCATATAAGAATATTCCCTAGGAATATATCATTTTCATTAAGTTGGGATCTGGATGACTCATTCATTTAAGGTGCTAGTCTCCAAATTGAAGCCTAAGATAGTTAATAAGTATTAATAAGCATGCTGTTTGTAACAATCCTGTCTCCATTACTTAAATTGCCCATACTAAAAAAAAAAAAAAAAAAATGCCATTTTTAAAAACAAAGTGCTTGAATCACCACCCAGAAGACACTAATCACACTAAAACTGTTTGACCTAGGGGAAAGCAACAGAGTATAAACTTGAAGAATTCTGCACTGGGATGCAGAAAACATGAGTGATGATCTGTTTTACCACTTGTCAGTCACATGAATTTGGGCAACTTTCTTTACCTTAGTTGTCCAACTATGATATGGAGATAATGTTTATAATGATAAACTTGTTTGAAGTCCACTGTAGCTGAATAATTCCATGACTTTTCTGCTATAAATTGTGTTTTTAATACATGTCTAAAAATTGTATTTTTTAAGGTTTTTATTTATTTATTCATGAGAGACACAGAGAGAGAGAGAGGCAGAGACATAGGCAGAGGGAGAAGCAGGCTCCATGCAGGGAGCCCAACGTGGAACTCGATTCCAGGTCTCCAGGATCACGCCCTGGGCTGAAGGCGGCACTAAACCGCTAAGCCACCAGGGCTGCCCTAAAAATTGTATTTTTAATATATGCCTAAAAATCAAACATAGGCACGTGTAACTTGGCCCCTTAAATTGGTGGGAGTTTCCTCCATGATGTGCCTTATATTTCTTCCTAGGCCTTCTTAATCCTCCTTAATGTGAAAAAGTGACAAGGTCTTTTTTGGTTTTTCTTTTCCTGGTCTTAGAGTGTGTTCTTATGGGGATGTTGCCCCTTTAATGACTAAACCCACCACTCTTGTTTCTTTCACCTATCAGTTCATATTATGATAATTCATATGAATTTAGAAGATTATTCAAACATTGAATATTCTGTAAATTCTACTTGTCAGATAGTTTACAAAATGATGCAAATGTTACAAATTAAATACTAGTAGTTAGACATTCAGTACATAAAAACATCATAATATATTTACAATGCATATAGCCCCTCCTGAGCAGAGAGACTAAAAGCAATTTCTTCTTTAAAAATAAAATGCCATTGTCAAATAACTTAGGACCCTACAACCTAAAGACTCTAGACTCTAGAACAACTCCATATATTAGTCCTTTGTGCGAGTTTTTTTTTTTTTTTTGTCCCTGTTTATCCTAGAAAGCAAACAAACAAAAAACCCTCCATCATCTAAGGCCATGCTTTTGGAACAGCAACAAGTAAATGCACATAGATACATGTTGACAAATAAAGGGTAATTGAAGCCAAATAATAAGCCTGATGCATTTTCCTGGAATATCTTTTGAAGATCAAAATGAAAGTTTGTCTGATTTTCTAAAATAATAGGATACAAAACAATTCTCAAATTTCCTATATGCTTCTTAAGAAGATACTCCCCAAACCAGCTCCCCTACACTCTGAAGATATTTATTCTTACTCCTCTCCCATTTAGGAACACTTCAATGGAAGCATTTGAGGTAATTAGACCTAAGGAAATCTAAAAGTATCTCTTCTTTGAAATACAAAATGAACAATGTAGCAGAAAATACACATACCAGTTTCTACAACAATATAGATAACTTGCATTCTAAGTTGGTATCTAAGTATATATTCTGAAATCCTTGGAAGTCTTTTTAGCATCAACAGTGTCACTGCCTGCAAGTAGAAATAGTTTTCAGAGGGAAGGGAATAAGAAAAATATAACAAGGAATTTACCCCCTGCCCCATCCTCACTCTCTGTCTTCTCATACAAGAACTAGCTTTCTCTAAAAACTATTTTGTTCACGGAATGTCATAGAAGGTCTGGTTTCCCTTTCACTCATCTCTTCCATATCAGTAAAGCTTAGGTCACAGACTTAACATGTCCTGTTCTTTGTTTGGAAAACAGTTCTGGAACACTAGGTATAGAGAGCAGAGAGGATTCCAGAGACCAGAGCCAGCTTCACTCTGAGTCAGAGACTACGGAAAAGACTGTGGGAAAAAGAGCTGGCCTCCAGGGACTTCCTGATCTGACTGCTCTTCCAAGTCACTCCTTTATCCCCGCAAGAAGGAGGGGGCTGAACCCTGTTCCCACCAGAGAATATCAACCACAAACCTCTTGGACAAGGACATGCACATACTCCACCCTGCCAAAGACAAAGGACAGTTTTCAAAGGGACAGATATAGCAAGTCACCAACAAATCAATCTACATGTTGTTTTTTACAGGGACAATAGCTTATGGTTTTTTTAATTAAAAAACTATCACATGCTTATTATACAAAATTCAGACAGCATATAAAAGCACAAGGAACAAAGTATAAGAAAATCATGTGAAATAGATATATGATTCTCTGATAATCTACTATGTGCCTGGCATTTTATAAAATGTATTAGTACTAACAAAGACAGAGAGGCTGCTTTCAAGGAACTTATAACCTTATGGAAACTTTGCACTTGAGGCAGTCTCAAATAGGATGGCAAAAGAGATCACTGGATGTACATATTTAAGCACTCAAGGTGATTGTTGGCTCCACAGAGTGTTGGCTGAATGCCAGTGAAGAGGGGGCACTCTGGGCAGTTTCTCTTATTCCTCTCCAGGAGGACAAAGACTTATAGAAGGCCATGCTGAGAACAGAGGGCACACCAGGGCCTGCCGTATCTTTTTTTTTTTTTTAATGACATTGAAGAAGCACTGACTCTGAGTTCAAACAAAAGCTCTGCCACACATAGTAATGTGGCCAACCCCTCTTAAAATGTCTTAGCTCGTTTTTTAAAACAAGCTTAGTAATGTCCACCTCAACACTGTGGTAGTATGGTAAGCCATTTATCTTCATAACAGCTCTATGAAGTAGCTACTTGATTGACACCATTCTGTGTAGGAAACCGAGACACAGAAAATCTGTGTAACTGGCCCAAGATCACCTACATAGTAAGTGGTAGAGCCTGGATTTGAACGCAGGCAGCCAAGCTCCCGAGTACATGCTCTAGGCTCTGTAGTGGTTAGTCACTACTGCCTTTTTCATCTCCCCTGAATTAAGTGAAAGCCTAATAGCTGCTATTTAAATAATAATCTGGTGAAGAAGGAGGGAGTGATTTTTAGAGCCTGGGGAACTGACACCAAAGGCTATGCTTTATAAAGTCTTAGATATTATAAAAATAATAATAGTTGATTATCTTATCAGCTGAAAAGCATTATAGCAAGTAGTAGAAGACAGAGGGGGGTATGTGTGTATATAAATGATCTCATGTAATCCTCACAATAATCTGTCATTTATGATTTATTCTCATCATTCTCATCATCTCTTGCAGCTGGGGCTCTGAGGCTTTAAGCAACTTTCTGAAATCACAAAGCTAATTTACAGTAATGCTGAAATTAGGATTGAGATCTGTCTGACCAGACACTCAACTCTTTAAATGAAACTTATTGAGTCAAAATGGTATGTAGATACTATGAAAAAGGAAAAATAGAGAAAATAAATGAAAAAATCATAGATTATCTCCCCTACAGTGTGAAATAGTGGCTAAGAGAGACACCAGGATGCCCAGGTGCTGATCCTAAATCAGTCACTACTGAATGAACTCCACTGCAATAAGCAAATCACTCAGTGTCTGGGCTTTGGCTTCTCCATTGATCAGGTGAGCAGGGTGTAATAGGTTACTAGTTTGTAATCTCTTGATGATCATAAACCACTTTCATGCGTTCAGTGAGCTCTCCCTCCCGAAAAATGCATATAGAAACATAAGACAGAAAGCTTTGCATAAAATTCAGCTATGAAATTGTATTATGTTTAAGTGTCAAACTGAAATGTAATATCCATGAGGGCAAGGGACTGGTCCTTTTCATGTCTATATCCCCAGTTACTATAACAGTACTTGGCATGCCATAGGCTCCCTCAAACTATCAATTGAATGTATAAATAGATGAGGATTCCTAGTCTCCTTGAAATCAACCCATATTAACCCCAGACTAAGAACCTTGGATTGAATTATTTTCAAGGCCTTTATTTTGGTTCTGAAAGATCTAAAGTTGAATCACATGAAATTCTCAATACTCTGTTGCTTCTGACCAATAAAAATGGCAATTTCATGTCCTTCAACCTAACATATTAATTTACAATTTTATTCACTCACCTAGTGACTATCTGTATGTTTTTTATATCTAGTGCTGTTTTAGTTCTAATCCTGTTGATCTGTGACAGCTGTTAGTCACCTTGCATTTACCACACAATGAAACCCAGGCAAGCAGATAAATATGTTACATTTCCTGCTTCTTGTGAATTGACTGAGAATGCCCATCTCTCTTTTAGGTACAATTATTTTATACCTTAACTTTTAGTTTCTCCTTATATTACATTATTTGAAATTTGTCAAAACTTCTATAAATTCTTCCTTTAAGAGGCAGCAGCTAAACAGGTTAAGACTGGACTTATAAGTCAGACTTCTGGAATAATTGTTAAAACAGAAGAAGTGTGTTCAACCAGAAGCAAAGCTTTTAAAAATGCTTGCCAAGTATAAACCTTGGGTTAATCAGAGTGTAAAATAGCTATTTCATTGTGCAGCTTCTGTGTTTGATCATAAAACATCCCAGCTAGCATTTATTCAGCATTATAGATATCCTTTAACATCTAGTGTCCACTATTCAAGCATTGTGCATTATGAATTTGAAAAGTCTCTGGAAATACTCTACTTTTGAAGACTCTTAGTATTAATTTTTTTAAATGCCTGAAACAAGTAGAATACACTTTTATGAGTTAACTTCATGCAGCTTAACTACTGTGGCAATATTTCTGAAATATGCTATGCATATGTTGCCTAACTCAGTCTTAACTATTACATACAGTGGCAATGATAATTTATTTGCATTTGTGAGGAAAGCAAAATGACAGTATATGGAAGTTCTGTTGTGTGGTAAAGCCACTCCTTCCTCTTCTTAACCATAAAGATTTAATGAGTGGTATTTCAATGAGATTTCTACCAGCCTTCAGCTAAGCTGCCTCTTTTTCTTTTCTAAAAGAATGTTTCCATTAAGATGGGTTGAGGTCAGTTCAGGTAGAATTAGGATTAAAAAATAAACTAGAAAAACTTCCTGTGGAAAGGGTAAAAACTAAGAGAAGTCCAGTGCATAGCAATGTCAGCCAAATAAAGGGAACAGAAATAATGATATAGATATAGTTATAGTTATTATAACATTCAGTGTGTATTTCCCTAAACCATTCCCTAAACCATTCCTGCTGTCTGCTATATTTGTTATGAAGTCCAAAGTGGGGAAAAATTAGTAGAAGGTTTTTTTTTTTGGTTTACTTTACTAGTTGCATTTTTTAAATATTTGGCTTGCTCATTGCTAGTTGGAGTTGTCCAAAAAATGATAGAATTGGATGAAAGAAATGAACATCTGAATTCTAAAGCAACTCAAATTCCTGAATGGGGCGTGTGTGTGTGTGTGTGTGTGTGTGTGTGTGTGTAAGAGAGGGGGCATAAAACAAAATCAAAAAGGTAGGTAAAAAAAATTAAAATTAAATACATTGATTCCTCAGTTGAACTAATAATACTGAAATTATCACTTTTGAAAAGGTACTTAATAAAAAGAAAAAGGAAACCAAAGAGATTGACTCTTCCAACCCAGAATTACCAAACTTTGCAGTCCTTTAATTCTCTATAGATGCTCCCCTCTCATTCAGTCATGGGAAAGCAAACCTGAATATATTTTCTAGAAAGTGGATTTTTATAAACAGCCCATATAACTCTTCACATGAACTCTTATTGAAAATAATATTATAACCATATAGACTCAAGCATCCATACTCAGGGAACTCTTAGAGAGAATGAGATGATTGGGGGTTGGGGGGGGAATGAGAATCAGATCTACTTGTGAAGTATACTTGTAAGAAAAACAATAGGGAGAAACTTGAAACTCCTGATGATGATAAAAGTTTGAGAATTCTTTATTAATTTTAGTTATTCTATCTTTATTCAGATGAAGTAGGTATCTATATCCAGCAAAAGTAAATCCAAGTATTCTATTCAGAATTTAATGCTATATTTCCCCAATGAAATGTCTTTCATAGTAAATAAGAGGGTTCAGATTGTCAAATTATTTACTACTTTTACAGGTTTTGTGTTACCAAGTATCTAGTAAACAAGTGGCCCAGAATTCCTTTCTAACCTGTACTACTTCTCTCTGATCTCCTTTGAAAATTCCGGAGAAACATAATAAAATCAATTATTTTCTCTTTGAGCATTTTAACTTTGAAAAAATAAAGAGAAGAGGGAAGAGAAAAATGGTAGATAGATTTTTTTTTTCACCTCTTGGAGAAAGCCACAAGTACCATGAAGTTCTGCTTTTCTGAAGTTTTGTGTGAGAAGGGAGAGAGGGAGAGAGTTTGCAAAAATCCAACAATTGCAGAATCAGAAGCCAGAGCCAGAACCCAATCTGGGACAGTAATGTCCCTCCTCATTATCTTATCTCCAATGTGAAAGGAAGCAGAAGCAAAGGCCAGGGTCCTTTCCTAATCAGTAGCCAGAAAACCAGTTATAAAGGAAAAAAAGACACAATTACCCTGAAGGAAGATTTTTTTTTTAAAGATACTGCATTGAGAGAAAGGTTACTGATCAGTATTCTTTACTTACAGTTTACATTTAAAAATAAAAGTAGCAAATGTATCAAAGAAAGGAAAAGGAAAGGATACTAAAACCTAAGAAACAATCACATGGGCAAAAAAATATATTTATTCCTCAATTGAACTAATAAAAAGTGAAATTACAAGGAGATACTAAATAAAAGGTAAAAGAAAACACAGAACTACAAAGATAAAAACAAAAAAGCACTACTGAATCTTTTTCTCACAGTCAGATGGGGGAAAAAAACTATAAAGAGGAAAACTATAAAGTCTCACAACAATGAAACAGCAACATAATCCTCAACTTGAAACTGCAAAACTCCATCAGAGAGAGCATGTCAGATAATACGAGAATGAGGTCTTCACTGGTTGACTGCAGTTGCTCCAGGTTCACCTTTCCTTAGGGACTTACAGGAAAAATTTACTCCTTTCCCTCAGATCCATGATAATCAAGGTAAGCAAAGTATTTGCCAAAATAGTGAGCAAAAGAGCCACTAACAGAAGTTTTCTGATTTAGAGCGCCTTAGAATCACCTGGGGACCTGGTTGAGAATTCTGATTCCCATAATCCTTCACTAGGAATGTGATTTCATTATCTGAGCATGAGGCCCAAGAATCCACATTTTTATTTAGCATCTAGAGTGACTCTAAAGCACCTTGCGAAGCACTGCATTGAAATTGCGGTATCAGATAAAGGGCTAGTTTCCAAGATCTATAAAGAACTTATTAAACTCAACACCAAAGAAGCAAACAATCCAATCGTGAAATGGGCGAAAGACATGAACAGAAATCTCACAGAGGAAGACATAGACGTGGCCAACAAGCACATGAGGAAATGCTCCGCATCACTTAGCATCAGGGAAATACAAATCAAAACCACAATGAGATACCACCTTGCACCAATGAGAATGGGGAAAATTAACAAAGCGGGAAGCCACAAATGTTGGAGAGGATGTGGAGAAAGGGGAACCCTCCTGCACTGCAGGTGGGAATGTGAACTGGTGAAGCCACTCTGGAAAACTGTGTGGAGGTTCCTCAAAGAGTTAAAAATAGATCTGCCATAGACCCAGCAATTGCACTGCTGGGGATTTACCCCAAAGATACAGATGCAATGAAACGCCGGGACACCTGCACCCCGATGTTTCTAGCAGCAATGTCCACAATAGCCAAACTGTGGAAGGAGCCTCGGTGTCCATCGAAAGATGAATGGATAAACAAGATGTGGTCTATGTATACAATGGAATATTACTCAGCCATTAGGAACGACAAATACCCACCATTTGCTTCGACGTGGATGGAACTGGAGGGTATTATGCTGAGTGAAATAAGTCAATCGGAGAGGGACAAACATTATTATGGTCTCATTCATTTGGGGAATATAAATAATAGTGAAAGGGAATAAAGGGGAAAGGAGAAAAAAATGAGTGGGAAATATCAGAAAGGGAGACAGAACATGAGAGACTCCTAACTCTGGGAAACGAACTAGGTAGGGGTGGTAGAAGGGGAGGTGGGCAGGGGGTTGGGGGTGACTGGGTGAGGAGCACTGGGGTGGACACTTCATGGGATGAGCACTGGGTGTTATTCTATATGTTGGCAAATTGAACACCAATAAAGCTAGGCATGCCTATGTGTCCATTCAAAAAAAAAAAAAAAAAGAATTCCTCTGCTCATTTGCTGTCTATGTAGGTTGCCTTGGTGAATGTGAAACATCTTGGTCACCCCGCTCCTCTAAAAAAGGGACAAGCACAAGTTTTGTTGCTTGTGTTTGGGAAAAGGATAAAATTCAAGGTGTTTCCAGCAACCTTTGCAACTATCAGCAAGCCCTTTCCTTGTTAAAGCCAGAAATTTTGCTAAATTCATCAGACTCTTGTCTTCAAAGATCCAAAGAAATACTATATTTGAAAACCATTTTCAGATTATTTCTTAAGATCCTAAAAAAAAGCAATCTATGTAAATATACATTTTTAGTAAGTACATGTTTTAGAAGGGAAGTATATGCTACTTGCCCAAATCACCAGATTGGATTTTAAATACACTTATTGACTTAATTTGAATGGAAATTTTTAGAAATAAGATTTTAAAAGTTATCTACAAAAATTAAGATCATACAGATACACACAAAAAAATTGGAAATCCTATATGTCATTTCTGAGAGCTCTCATCTTTCTAAATTTTCTTACTGTCCTATAACCTCAGAGTTGGCTAGTAAAACTCCCCTGAAGTACAATGGGGTGCTTACAGGCACTTATATTTGTGAGAATCTTGGTACATTACTGACTGCAAATCAAACCTCCTAGAAAACTGTCTTGCTTTACTGCTTGGAATAGATTGTCCCTTTCAAAATGGGTTTCATGAGTTACTTTGCTCCTCCAACAGAGTTGAGATGTATTAATTCCTCAGGCAAATCTACATTATTAATGATCAAAAGTGATTTTATTATAATCACTCTTCCCATGTATGTCTGATTGTGAATCGGTTTTTTTATTTTACTCTTCTATGATCCACTGAGTACTCAAAGATAGATATTTTCTATAAAATAAAATGTAAAGTATTATTAAACTAATAAAGTCTATTTTTTATGGCCACAATAGCCTACCCAAGATTTCAATCTTGGTCTAATATAAGATATGTTACATTTTTTTATGTTGTTGTTGGAGCCCGAGTCACATTAATCACTTTTGTGGGAAACTGAAGCTTATATTTATAATTCTTTATGCTATGTAAAATCTCTCTTCTCTCTCTCTCTCTCTCTCTCTCTCTTTTTTTTTTCCAATTCATAGTAACTATAGCAACTGTTTGGCCTGGATATTCTGAGAGTCCTAAATTAAATTCTTCTGTTGTCAGACTCTATTTCATAATGCCAAGCCACCAATGACCAATTATTCTTTGGAAAATATAATTACAAAGTCAATATATGCTTTAAAAATGACTGATTTAATTTGAACATTTCAGAGGGACCATCTGCCCCACCTACCCCTCTCCCACTCTTGGGATCTGTTAGGATGCTGACTTGTTGAGGATGGCATTGATGTTAGCTCTCAAGGCCTTGGGATGCTTTTACTCTGTAAATTATATCATCTGTTTCCTGCTTCAGCAAGAAAGAGGAGATTTCCTGCTGAATAGACTATACCTTTGTTTTAAAGCTTTCTTATCTCTTGGGCATGTGTCTGCTGCTGTTCTCCCAGTAATTTTTTCTAACTGTGACCTGGTCTTGACCTCTGGTTTTCACCTATTCTCTTGTTCTCTTAAAAATATATATATTTATTTATTTATTCATGAGAGACACAGAGAGAGGCAGTGACATAGGCATAGAGAGAAGAAGGCTCCCTGCAGGGAGCCCGATGAGGGACTCAATCCCAAGGATCCTGAACGATAACCTGAGCCAAGGCAGATGCTCAACCACTGAGCCATCCAGGCACCCCTCTCTTGTTCCTCTTATTCAGCTAGTCTCCTGTTTTTGATCATCAGTTGTGTTTGACCCCATTATTCTGGTTCTACTAATCCAAGCTTATAGCATCCCTACCTGTGACTCAGCCCCATCACTTGCTTTCAAATTTGCCTCCACCCTAACCCCCACCCATTCCTTTCTTTATAGGCCCTACTCTAACTAGGGTTTCCCTCCCCTGCCACTTTCCCAATATTCTCCTGATAAGTTGGTTCCCTGACCATTAAAACTACTAGTAACAGAAGCAGAGATCCACTATAATATAAGTCTTCTAAGAGAAATGTATGTAAACCTGGCAGGAATGTTGACAGCAAACTTTGAGAAAAATCAGAGTTCAGCTTTAAAAACCAGGACACCTGGTTGGCTAAGCAAATGAGCATCTGTATTTGGCCCAGGGAGTGATCCTGGAGTCCTGGGACCGAGTCCCACATTGGGCTTCCTGCATGGAGCCTTGCTTCTCCCTCTGCCTTTATCTCTCCCTCTCTCTCTCTGTGTCATTCATGAAAAAAATAAATAAAATCTTTAAAAAATCTTTAAAAAATAAAATAAAATAAAATAAAATAAAAACCAGGACTACACGCATGAACAAATTGAGGGTTTTTTGTTTTTGTTTTGTTTTTTGTTTTGTTTGCTTGTTTTTTTACCAGTTTAATTGTTTGATTTATTCTTTAGGAGATAGAAATATCAAGTTAGTAAAAGGATGGTAAAATTAATTAGTTAGCTGACTTATGGATTTGTTTTAAATCAATTTCTTGCAGGCATTTTGATTGAAATAATCAAATTTGTTTGATTTGTTGATAATCAAACATATGTTTGATATCAAACATATGTTTCTGTCTCAAAAATACATATAGCATAACTGAGAGTCTGATATAAAAGGTTTTTTTTAACTATTAAGTGTTAGATAAAATTATCAGCCAGCAGTAATCCAGGTATTTTCCAACTTTTCTAATTATAAATACATTCCTATGTTCAGTTATACTTATTTTATTGCTGTTTCATTTTCTAATAATATCTAGCGTAACCTGCATTTCATGCAAAAAAAAAAAAAGACTACTGCCACCTCCCATTACTTTGCATACTCCCGTAGTTTTCTACCAGCTGTCTGCCAAAACAAAAAGTGACTATAGAGGAGAAGATGCCATCTCCAAGGAAATAAACCACTCATAACAATGAGGAAGCAAATTACACTGAGAATAAATGAAGAAAAAAAAATCAATCACCTTGCCTTGCTAATAGTCTGCTGAATACACTGGTTTCCTTTGAAATATGTGTTTTTGGATTGGGCTTTCTCTGGAGGGCTAGAAATATTGTTTGAGGAATTACTAATATATAGGTGGGGATTGAAGTCATGAGGTTTGAGGTATTTCTAAAAGACACTCTATAAGACATTTAAAAATCCATATTGAATGAGTGAGAGAAAAATTTGAAATAAGCAGAGCCTTTCACAATCTCTCTAAAGTCAAGGCCAACACTTGAAGTCAAAAGGTCTGTCTCTAGCACACGCATGCACACACATACACACACACACGTGAATTATCAACCATTTGAATTACTTACACACATAAAAAATGGCATATTTATGCAAGACTATTAAGGAAAAAGGAAAAGTCAAGCCATCATAAACATGGGTGGAGTTAGGAGTAAGAATTTATTAAATTCCCTGTGGTAATTGTGATTGAAATTTTTGGACAACATAAAGAACCAAAAATAAATATTCTTGAATTTTATGGATCTTTTTATATGTTCTGTGGATACCACCCTCCCCCCTGCACACACAACACTGTACAACTGTGTTCTTAGCTATACATAGATGTTTAATGGCCTTAGCCCTTAGTAAAATTATAATATGGTTAAAACATAACCTGGCACTTTAGAAATATAGAATTGAAATTACTTAGAAGTCATTTAGTCTAAAATATTAATTTTACAGATGAGCAAACAATATGAAACAATATCTCAAATCCCACACTGACCATTCCTTCCTCAAATCCTGTGACATTTTCTTGTTGATGACAATAAGCAACTTGTCTTTTGGGATTTTCCTCAGGGTAAAGGCTACATCTGCATGTGATTTGTATATGTTCCTCTAAGCTGAAGTGCTAGCTAGTTTTAAAGTCCTGATTTGGTTTTCATAATGGCAAATGCCAAAGGTTCTCATTTTCCTCATGAATTTACTGGCATTAATTATACTAGGTATTGGACTAGGTACTTGATTTCTATCATCTCATTTCATCCTTAGAACAATCTTATATATTGGGTATTCTTTTATAAGAAGAAAATGAAGTTGAGAAAATAGATATTATGGTCCTGGTAATATACTCAGTACATAATAAAAATCAAGACTTAAACCCAGGTCCATCTGATTACAAGCTTTTTCTGTGGTTCTTCCATCACTGGATTCTATTACCAGGGTCCAGGAATAATAGAGGGGGAAGCAGAGAAACAAAGTAAGTCAGAGTCAATACACAGAGTGCTCAAGGAGGAAACACCATAGGAGCCAACCTGGCACTGCTGCATGGTGAGTTTTCACCATTAGGAGAATGATAGGTAATGTTGTGCCAGCACTAATGAACACATGTTTGATAGGAAGAATGGAAAAACACTACGATAAACTTTCATGATGTAATCACCAGGTTCAGTTTTACCAAAGAGTTCGATGGCCTACTTCATCAACGTGATAGATAGAACAAAATATCCTGCCACATAGTTCCTCTAGTGATCCTGAAAAATAATAAATATTAATTTAGGATATTGCCTTATTGAAATGATATATCCTAATTTGAGTATTAAATCCAGCATGGATTTTTGTAACAAATTTCAAACCCCATAAGATTAGGAAATGTCTACAAGTTGTTGGGGACAGCTGGAAAGAAATGACATTTTGGGCTTGAGCAACTTCTTTGATACTCCCTTACTTCCAGGAGTCTTGAGAATGGATTCCACCTTAATAAATACCAGTTGTCAACTTTACACAGAATCTGGAAAGTAATTAAGAATAGCCAGGATCAGATCCAATGAGTTATTTTAGTTTTGGTAGGAGTTATGAATTTCAGTTTGCCAACATTCAAAAATATACCTTGGAATATGACCAAGAAAAGGAATGATGTTTGCCCCTTAGCCTTTCCACTGAACTCAAGAATTCAAATCTCTGTGAGAACATCATGCCAGCTGACATGCTAAATTCTGTCACTCCCTGGCTTAGAACCCTTCAATAGTTGCCCATGGCATTTAGAATAAAATTCAGAACTCTTAAACACAAACGTTATGCCTCTTCCTTATTACCTCCTCTCCTTTATTTTTAGTCACTCCATTCATTCTACTGTCCAGTCATAGTCAGTTTCTTTCTAAATTCTGTCTCTTCTCCAAGCCTTAGCTCCTGCTATTCCCTCTTGCTAGTACAGTCCCTGCTTAAATGTTCCCCTTCCCCCATATTCTCTCTATTACACATACAGCCACCACTGGCTGGCTATGTACCACTTCATCTCAGTTCTCACTGTGACATCACTTTCTTAAGAGCTCCTCACTAAAAAAAAAAAAAAAAAAAAAAAAAAAAAAGAGCTCCTCATTAATTCTCCAAATCTGGGTTAAATGCCACCCATAAAGTCCCCATTTATCTCTGTATTTATAATATTTTATTATAATTTCTTATGATATGCTTTCTTTTGCCAACTGGGCTGTAAATTCTGTGATGGCAAAGATGTATTACCAAAAATCAGATATTTGTTGGGTATCCATTCTATGCTAGACATTGGGATACTGTGGCAAACTAGATGTGTAAGCTTGTATGTCTGCCTTGCCCAACATGGCATCCTAACATAAGAACATGTTTTTTCTCTCAGGAAAGATGTATTTACAACACAAATTGCTCATGAAATACCATGAATCTTTTCATTCCCTGCATATATAGTATGCAGGACAATTTCTAGGTGATGAAATCTTGCTCTTTCAAGGTGGAATCAAAGTGGTCCAGAAGGCAACTATTAGAGACTGTGCCCTGCCTCAGCTAGATTAGGCAGTGCCAATGGTGGAATACTTTTGGGGGATCTTTGGAATACTATCTCTCAAGCCCTGTGCTAGAAATATGAAAGATATTGCCCTTATCCTCCTAAAGCCAAGATGTATCAAAATACTCAGAGCATGAATTCTAGTGGTATTGATGACATTTCTTTTTTGATTAATAATGAAATTATTTACCAACACTATGTCATCATGAGGTTATTTTCCTGTATGTTAACAAGAACACTGGTATGGGATATACATGCCAAACAATCAGTAAAATTACAAATGAAGCAGTCTAGGAATATCAACTACAGAAGGCTGCCATTTCTACCAATAAGTTTAAATTGTGCTGAAGATTCCAAGTTTAGGCTCCATCTCTAGCCTTATAGCACCTGGACTAACATAGGCATCTCACTAATTATTCAAATACAGTGATATGTTATTCAGGTCATTGGTGAGAATGAAATGAGGTGATAAATTAGTCCCTCAATATTCTGAACTTTGAAAGCCCTTTCTCTCCCTGGTATAATTTCTGTTGCCTTATCAATTAAGAAAATATTTTATTTGTCATAGACATATTGAAGTAAGAAAAGTTATTACCATGTAGATGATTGACTCCCTAATTTTTTGTTAAAGTAACTGCAATTCATATATGTCAGAGTATTTACCCATTGAGCACATTGTACTATTTGACATTTTCCCCTCATCTAAGGACCACCGGTAAAGTGGAAGAGGTTGGGAAAGAGGGAGAGTTACAGAGAAGGTCAAGAAAGAAAACAGTGAATGTTTTATATCAGATGCTTGAGATGAGAATGAATGAGACTACCTTAGAGATAGCTTGGGGAAAGATGCCTGTTAGTCTCAAGTCCATAAGAAAGAAATATGTAATTTACTAAGAATTTTGGACTTTTATTTTTTTTAATTTTTATTTATTTATGATAGTCACACACAGAGAGAGAGAGAAGCAGAGACACAGGCAGAGGGAGAAGCAGGCTCCATGCACCGGGAGCCCAACATGGGATTCGATCCCGGATCTCCAGGATCGCGCCCTGGGCCAAAGGCAGGCGCCAAACCACTGCGCCACCCAGGGATCCCAATTTTGGACTTTTAAATATGCATGTTAAGTTTCTTTTCTTTCCTAAGTCTTTAAAAATTATTATGTAGGGGGTGCCTGGTTGGTTCTGTCCATTAAGCGTCAGACTCAGTTTCAACTCAGATCCTGATCTCATGGGTTGTGAGATTGAGCCATTGCATCCGAGGTCTACTTGGATATCCTCTCCCTCTGCCCCTCCCCACACTCACTGTCTTCCTCTCTAAAATGAATAAATAAATCTTAAGAAAAACTATAATATAGAAGAAGTAGTATTGATGCTACCAGGTAGGTATAAGCCTGGTTACTGACTGAATAGAACATAGGACATGACAGACTAAGTATCTGCAGGGATGAAGCCTTAACGAAAGTGAGTCAGGTCACTCTGCAGAACCTTTGAGGGTTCAGGGGTAGGGCCACTGGGCATCAGGTTAGGCAAGGCCGTTGGAGAGACACCAGGCTGAAAGCAAGGGGATTATTCAAAGTCTGTTCCCTAAACAGAGGGATCTGTCAAATAAGCAATTATTAATTATAGAAAAGCCAAAAGTCTGAGAAAGGAACTTAGAATAGCAATGTTTCTTATTTACATAATCACAACACTGCTAAAACATGGCTGTTTACTATAAAGCATGTGATGAAACTATTAGGAAGCTGAAGAGAATGAAGCTGATGTGCAGTGATGACAGGCAGTGCTAGGAAGGATGAAATTCTTAAGCACTACAACAGGAAGTCAATAAACCATACATAAAACTGATATGTCAGTTAGGAATATAAATATAGAAGAAGTAGCAGGGGCAAAAAGTTAAAAGTTGTTGCTTCTGGAGCATGGAATAGTGAGTGGGGTAAGAGAAAGGATCCAGCTTTTCATTTGGAAGCTTTTATTTTTTTATAATAAATTTATTTTTTATTGGTGTTCAATTTGCTAACTTACAGAATAACACCCAGTGCTCATCCCGTCAAGTGTCCCCCTCAGTGCCCATCACCCATTCACCCCCACCCCCCGACCTCCTCCCCTTCTACCACCCCTAGTTCGTTTCCCAGAGTTAGGAGTCTTTATGTTCTGTCTCCCTTTCTGATATTTCCCACACACTTCTTCTCTCTTCCCTTATATTCCCTTTCACTATTATTTATATTCCCCAAATGAATGAGAACATATAATGTTTGTCCCTCTCCGATTGACTTACTTCACTCAGCATAATACCCTCCAGTTCCATCCATGTTGAAGCAAATGGTGGGTATTTGTCATTTCTTTTTTTTTTTAATTTTTTTTATTTATTTATGATAGTCACACAGTGAGAGAGAGAGAGAGGCAGAGACACAGGCAGAGGGAGAAGCAGGCTCCATGCACTGGGAGCCTGACGTGGGATTCGATCCCGGGTCTCCAGGATCGCGCCCTGGGCCAAAGGCAAGCGCCAAACCGCTGCGCCACCCAGGGATCCCCGTATTTGTCATTTCTAAAGGCTGAGTAATATTCCACTGTACATAGAGCACATCTTCTTTATCCATTCATCTTTCGATGGACACTGAGGCTCCTTCCACAGTTTGGCTATTGTGGACATTACTGCTAGAAACATCGGGGTGCAGGTGTCCTGGCATTTCATTGCATCTATATCTTTGGGGTAAATCCCCAACAGTGCAATTGCTGGGTCGAGGGCAGGTCTATTTTTAACTCTTTGAGGAACCTCCACACAGTTTTCCAGAGTGGCTGCACCAGTTCACATTCCCACCAACAGTGTAAGAGGGTTCCCTTTTCTCCACATCCTCTCCAACATTTGTGGTTTCCTGCCTTGTTAATGTTCCCCATTCTCACTGGTGTGAGGTGGTATCTCATTGTGGTTTTGATTTGTATTTCCCTGATGGCAAGTGATGCAGAGCATTTTCTCATGTGCATGTTGGCCATGTCTATGTCTTCCTCTGTGAGATTTCTGTTCATGTCTTTTGCCCATTTCATGATTTGATTGTTTGTTTCTTTGCTGTTGAGTTTAATAAGTTCTTTATAGATCTTGGAAACTAGCCCTTTATCTGATACGTCATTTGCAACTATCTTCTCCCATTCTGTAGGTTGTCTTTTGGTTTTGTTGACTGTATCCTTTGCTGTGCAAAAGCTTTTTATCTTGATGAAGTCCCAATAGTTCATTAGCTTCACATGATTTCTTAAACTATGTGCATTTATTACTTGGAAAAAACATAAAAATTTAACTAAAACAAAAAGAAATGAAATGAAAAAAAAAAGCAAGAAGTGCCTTGGATTGCCAAGATATTAGAGATATTCACCTGGAAGAAACATTGATTCCACATCTTTGTGTACCCAGGATGTCAGAATCCATTGGTGTGCATATAGAAGATATGTAATCATGTCTGTGTCAGGACATAATTAAAGTCACCATGATAGTTTTACAGCTCAAGAAGATAGTACAAAAATTTAGGATACAAAGTGTTATACTTTAACTCTTCTCAACCTCCACACAATGCTAAAGGGTTCTTTACAAGTCCTGTTCCTGTCTTGTTGACTGTTCTATTTCCAGTGCCCAGCATGGTGCCTGGTTAACATGGGTTCCTGAGGAGTAGTTGAAACTATACAGGAAAATGTACTGAGACTGCAGAAATAGTAGTTAATAAGCTACAGCTGAATTAATTGGAAGGCATAGGGAGGAAGAGAGGAAGGAAGTTACAAGAAAGACTCAAGTTGCAAAAGGCCGAATATAACTGGTAGCCATGCAAATTTTCTTCTTTTTAAGGAACCCAGACCAGGGTAAAGTTAAGGTCAAACCTAATAAAGGGGATTGAGAATAAAGTAAATTCAAGGTGATATTTCTGTTAATTTAATTTGCTTGGTAAATAAACACTTTACATATGATGGATTTGCAGCTTATGAACTATGAGGGCAATTCCATATCCCACATATGTCATTCTGGTTGCTCTTTTAAAATACAGAAAAGTAGTAAAGTATTTATCATTCAAATTGGATAGTTGAAAAAATGTATAAAAATCTATGTTGCATAAGACACAGCCAATCAGGGGTGCCTGCGTGGCTCAGTGGTTGAGCATCTGCCTTTGGCACAGGTCGTGATCCCAGGGTCCTGGGACCCAGTTCCCTATCAGGCTCCATGCAGGAAGCCTGCTTCTCCCTCTGCCTATGTCTCTGTCTCTCTCTGTGTGTCTCTCATGAATAGATGATTAAAATCTTTAAAAAAAGAGAAAGACACAGCCAATCAAATTCAAAATATAATTTTGAAAAAGAGCAGTGGTCTTTAAGTAAGAATACAGATTTCATGTTTAAGAACATATATTAGTTTGCTGGGGCTGCCATTACAAACCTCCACAAAAAGGGGGGGGAGGCTTAAATAACAGAAATTTATCGTTCCATATCCCAGAAGATGTATGGAACCTTACGTACCAAGACTAGTAAACCAAGTATCTTTTATCTTGATGAAAGTATTAAAAGCCAGGAAAAGTGTAAAATTTTGAATCAAGTGAATTAAGAAAGGAAAAGAGTCCAACAGCAGAGAATTCAGTTCATACATACAAATAACACAAAAATCAAAGAGGAGGTCCAAAAACTAATATATTGGACAAAATTAAAAAGCTAAAGCACTGAAGATCCAGTGGGAAGAGAACAGAACAGGATGAGCAAGCAAGTCAGAGAGACTAGGAAGAAATACTTTAGTGTCAAGCTATTGCCAGCTATTGTCCTATATGTGCTATGTCATGAGGTATGGGCAGATTATGTAGAATTATAAGGAATTATAAGCCTTATAATTCTAAGACTAAGGGGCATAACAGTAATAACTTTACAATTCAACTATAAGATTTTTTATTTTCATATCAGCGTAATGTTTGAAATGTTTACTATAAAGCTGTATCTGAAGTTAACTTATGCCTTGAGTGATAAAAACAAGGAAGCAAGAATCACAATTTGCATGTTCTGTGTCCCAGGAAAACTTTATGTGGTTCCATATAGGAGGAAAGCCAGACCTAAGGCATCACGACCCTTATTCACCAACATCTCTCAAATTTCACTACACTCTGAACTACATATAATCCTGTCCCCACATGAACATCAGGTTATTACAGATTTATGATGCACCAATTAGAAGTCATATCCAAATGAAGATTGCACTTCAAAGCCATCTTCCGAAGGAGCTGTTTTATTTCACAATAGTTCAGTATAGTTGAGCAGATCCTACTTTGTTATTTATATCAAAAATAGTATTCCAGGGGTAAATCTTATTCTATGGAGTACTCAGGTATCCCAGAAATGTCTCATGACTTTATTTTCTTTAAATTTAATTAATTCAAACTTGAACACCTTCCTGTAAGGGCTGATATGAATATCAGTATTAGTTATTATTGGAGGTTTCTTCTCATACCAATCCTTACTGCCTTCCACAAGCATATGTGAACTTAGAAATCCTACATACAATACTATTTGTAGGCTTTCTCAAGGCTTTGGGACGTCCTGATCACCGTATTATTCTTATCGAAACACTCATGGTCTCTTAATATCCAATTTCTCTTTGTTTTCACTGGGCAGAAGAATTTTCTAGAATCACCAATACCCATCACCCAGTCTCCATATGCACACTGTGAAACTGCCCCTTCTTCTGATGTCAGGAAGAACCTGGTCAATAATTTGTGCCACTTTTAATGAAATAGATCATAGGTCCCAACTCCCAGAAAAATCTGAACTTTTCATCCATTCACCAGTCTGGGGTTACTTTTTACTTTGAGTCCTTCTAGTTCCTTCTCCTACCTCTTTATCACCAGTACCCTTTAATATCATTAAGTAGTACATGCTTTTAAAACACAAATATACCAAAGCTAGAAAGAGTTCGTGTACAGAATACCTTGTTCAGTGAAGAAACAAAAAGTACCCTTAGAACAAAAAAACAAAAAGAACCTGTCCACTTTCTGGGAACTGGGAAGGAAAAAATATCCCTAGAAGTAAGCACAAATTCATCTCTCAAGAAATCGTCACTACAATTTCCAATGTCCATTAAGAAAGTAACATTATTACATTATAGTTATATTTCATTTCTTTTAATAAAGTAGTGATAATATTACTACACCACCATGGAGTGTTCCTAGGACCATATTAGGGTCCCCAAATGCAATTCTGAAACAAGAAGTTGAATCAAGTATCTGAGCAATGCTAGTGCTATCATTGAATTTAATTCTCAAGAGCTATTGTACAAAAGGGAAAGTTGTTGATTCAAGAACAAGTTACTTTCAAGTAGTTGAAGTTGTCATGAATTACTTATTCGTGAACTACTTAAGTTGTTTCAGTCATAAATAGAATTCCTTTTCCTATCTCTTAGTTTTTACCTGAAATTTCATTTTCTCTGTTCAGCCTCTCAATGCCTGCACATCTTCTACCACTACTCTTACCCCCAAAACTGATTATACAATTGATGAATGATTTTTACATTCCCAGGACAGGTAGCAGCATGGCCTGAAGTTGGCCGTATGGGCTATGGTATAGAAGAATTAGAGAAAAGGAAACTACAAAACATTGTTGAAAGTAATTAAAGAAGATACTTAAAAAATGGAAACACATCCTGTGTTGATGAATTGTAAGGCTTTATATTGTTAAGATGTTAAGACCAGTATTTCCCAGTTGATCTACAAATGCAATACCAATCCTATGAAAATTCTAACTGCTTTTTTTTGAAGGAATAAACAAAATGATCCTAAAATTAATATGGAAAGGCAAGGGATCCAGAATAGCCAAACCAATGTGAAAAATAACACAAATGGAGGAGTTTTGAGAAATTTCCTGATTTCTAAACAGAGTACAAAGCTACATTAATCAAGATAGCATGATAAAAACAAACAGACCAGTGGAACAGAATTAAGTGTTCAGAAATAAACCTTGCCCATATGGTCAATTAATTTTCAAGAAGAATGCCAAGACCATTCACTGGGGGAGAAATAGTCTTTTCAACAAATAGTACTGAGAGAATTGGATATCCACATTTAAAAGAATGAAGTTGGACCTCACACCACATATAAAAATTAGCTCAAATGGGGATCCCTGGGTGGCGCAGCGGTTTGGCGCCTGCCTTTGGCCCAGGGCGCGATCCTGGAGACCCGGGATTGAATCCCACGTCAGGCTCCCGGTGCATGGAGCCTGCTTCTCCCTCTGCCTGTGTCTCTGCCTCTCTCTCTCTGTGTGTGTGACTATCGTAAAAAAAAAAAAATAGCTCAAATGAATCATAGGCCTAAACAAAAGAGTTAAAACTATAAAACTCTTAGAATAAAACATGTAAATCTACATGATCTTGGATTAGCAATTTCTTAGATGTAACACTAAAAACCCAACAACCAAAAGAAAAATAAATAAATTTGGGATGCTTGGGTGGCTCAGCGTCTTGGGTGGTTGAGCATCTGCCTTTGGCTCAGGGCATGATCCATGTTTCTGAAATGAAGTCCCAAATCAGGCTACTCAAAAGGAGCCTGCTTCTCCTCTGATGATGTCTCTGCCTCTCTTTCTGTCTCTCATGGATAAGTAAATAAAAACTTAAAAAAAGGAAAAAGAAAAATAGATAAATTCGTCTTCATCAAAATCACAAACTTTTGGGCTTCAAAAGACTTATCAAGATAGTGAAAACTCAACTCATCAAATGGTAGAAGATAATTGTAAATCAGATACATGATATGAGACTAGTATCCAAAATAGATGAAGAATTCTTACAACTCAACAGTAAAAAGACAACTCAATTTTAAAATGAGCCAAAGACTTAATAGATATTTCTCCAGAGAAAATAGACAAATGACCAATAAACACATGATAGGGTGTTCACCATCATTAGTCATTAGGAAATCATAAATCAAAACCATAATGAGATACTACGTGATACACACTAGGATGGCTATAATCAAAAAGGTAATGATAATGATCTTTGGAGGAGTTTATTGAGACCTTTAGGTGCAGATGAAAACAGATTCAGAAGATAATAAAGAGGGATCCCTGGTGGCATAGCGGTTTAGCGCCTGCCTTTGGCCCAGGGCGCGATCCTGGAGACCCGGGATCGAATCCCACGTCGGGCTCCCGGTGCATGGAGCCTGCTTCTCCCTCTGCCTGTGTCTCTGCCTCTCTCTCTCTCTGTGACTATCATAAATAAATAAAAATTTTAAAAAAAGAAGATAATAAAGAATCAAAGGATCTCTGGATCATCATTAGTCTTACAAAGAATCTTTAGGACATTCCAGGACCAGGATTTTGTACCCAGACATAAAAGTGTGAACTATGCATTCTATTAGCCTGTCTGTGGCTTTGATAGTTCCCAGCTCTGGGTTGTGCAGCCAGTGAAGCAGCTGCCTAGAGAAGCACTTGACAGACGGTCACTAGGAAAGGATTATGAGCCAAAATCCAAAGTACAACTTCTATCTTTAACTTCATTTTAGAAAAGGGAAGAGGGTGGAGTTGGAATCTATGGAAATAATCTTGCCTCTGTATGGACTGCACTCAGCATACTTAATTTCAATGTAAAGAAATGTACTAATATCTACTTAGAGTCCATTCTCTGATCATTTTTATGTTAAATATTTTAAAATATACAAGATCAGGAAATCATAGAAAACATTTAACATTGCTTTATCATTCTCTTATTTATTCAAAAAATGTTTGTTATAGTTGTTTGGCTATTTTTTCTCTCCTCATTACAATATTTATTTCATCAAATAGATGTTCATCACTTTCCATTCTCTGAAAGGCACTAGTGTAGTTTGTGCTCTTGTGCTCTGACCTTTGAAATAATTCATAATTGAACTAGTGAATGCTGTTCCCTCATTTTCCAACCTCAAAGCTAGCAAATAAGTGCTAGAATAGTCCATGACCTATAAGAAAGAATGCTAAAAAGCGTATAATTATTAGAGGATGGTACTGTTTTCTGCAAAGCAACTAGACACTGAATGTCTTGTTTTAGAGAAAATAAATAATAGGAATAAAAAATGATCCTTTATAAATTTTCCTATAATCCATTACTAAAGTTATACTTTAACTGAATCAGAAAACAGCTCATAATTTTTCAATTTGAATACATTCCTACTATTTGCTTGATAATCTGCTCAATATAGAGATTCAGAAATTACTAAGCATCTCACAGCTTAGTGATGAAAATAGATGTATAAATAAATACATTTAAATTCCTTTTAATCACTGTAACAATGGAACCATACACACAATATGGAGAAGGGAGTGTTGAATTCTGTAGGAATGTCAAGGAAATCTCCACAATGTCAGATTTATTAATGACAGGCTCAGATAGTACCATGACTCTACCTTTGATAGCAGTTATAGCACAGATGCAACTCTCCATTTATTCAGTGATCATTTGATTAATGCCTATCTCCTCCATTAATATGTAAGTTCCACTTGGGCAGAGTATATCTGTTCTTGTCCACTATTAAATTCTCAACATCCAGGATACTTTGTACAAAAGGCTATTTTTTAGTACCTCTTAAATATTGATGAGTATACATAGGAAAAATATTCCTAAGAGAATACATTAGGATACCTGACTTGGCCATTGGAAACAGATTAGGAGTTTTACAAGCATAAAGAGGACATTGGAGGCAAAAGTACAGCAGTATGGGCAAAGAGATGAAGGCATGTGTGCTTGATGCTGAGATGTAAAATCTGAGACAGGATTTGGAGGAACATGTGAGAGAGGGCAAAAAAAAAGTGTACCCACATACTCACACATATATATGGTAAACTCACATAACCCAGTCACACGTAGTTACACTCATCTATACCCTTACACCCATTTATAAACATACTTATATAATATACAGTTTTTATTTGAGATGTGTTTTAGCTGGCAATGAGTGAATCTAGAAGAAGGGCAAGAAATAGCAAAAACTGATCAAATATGTTAGATTAATTAGCTACTGGGTGACGATCATTAAAAACTTTTTTTAAAAAAAAAAGGCACAAAATTAAAATTCCAAACAACAATAATGAGGTGATGGAGGTGGAGGGATATTTAATGAATAATTAAGGACCCCTTATGATAGAAAGGATAGAAATATTGCAGAGTCACAAACTTTTAAAGATTGTCTTGTAATTGAATATGCATCCTCAAATTAGAAGTGCAAAGTAATTCAATATAAATTCAGTCATGAGCCAGAAGAGATTTGGCTAAGATGGACCACTATCACAGAACAGCAAGTTTTCTCTAGGTAGATATGAAATTTCTCGAGGACAAAGTAGTGGTTGAATCATCCTTAATGAAACACTGGACTACCCATAGAGTGACAATTTTTTTTTTTGTTAGAAGATAAGAAACTTAAAAGGAGTGAATTTCTGTCTTTACCAATGAATATGAAGTTGGCCCTGGATTGCTGTAATTGACACTGTATTCTTTGCAAGGACTGTCACTGTAGATGCCACTATGGAATCTGTCATAGAGATTTCTTCAAGAAATGGGAATTCCCCTCTAGACCCAAAGTTCACAGCTCTTGGGTCCTCTTTCAAAGCCATCTATCAAGGCATAGTTCAGCCCTTGGAATCGTAGATCGGGAGTGAACCATCTGCCACTGCACTAAGGGTCCCTCCCATTATCCTGAAATTTCCTCAGTAAAGTCAGCCCAAAATAGGTCTATCAGAGCTGTCCTACCCCCTGACCCATATCAACTGATATTTCTCTTATTGAACTAATATTTCTCTTATTGAAGCCTAACCTCAATGGTGCCAGGGTGGCATCTATCCCTGCCTATGCTGTGCCACAGAGGGAAGAAAAGCACAAGCTGGTTTCTGTCCAGGCTCAGGGAGACTCTCCCTGATGGCACTGCTGGCCTCATCTCATCCAAGGCAATAAGGGGGAAACTGAACATTTTGAAGGAAGCCTTCTAAAGCATGGACTCTCTGTGGCCCAGGGTTCCTTCTTTCCCAAGTCTAAGGACAGTAGTGTGCAATGGAGACGGTGCTACAAGAATAATATTTAGCAATGAATTAAATCCAAGTTCCAAATTCTGATTGGGCTGAATGCCCCCAAGGCTCAAGTCTCAGGTTTACAAGGACACTAGTCAGTATGTTCCTCCTTGAGGCCCAGTGGATATGAGATGGCATACAAAGCCAAAGTTTGGCTATAAAAAGAAAAAGAAGATACTTCATCAAATTCACTGTTCCTATTTTTCATTATCATAGAATGTTGATTATTTCAGTATTCATGTCCAAGATTCTACTGAATATAAGATAATTATTACCACATCAATAGCTACTTTTTACTTACTTTGCCTTTAAGAAATTTACAGGAAGATTTAATTAAGAAGACTTGACAAGGCAATATATTTCTAAGAAGCTGTTGCATGCTACAAATGGCAACATGAGGTCAAATACCAATGATTTTATCCTCAAATGAACTATAATAACTTCCCTGAAATGTACTCCTTGGAATTTTCAATTGTTATAAAATGGAATTTATCATTAGGGAAAGAAACTAACACAGTGTTTTGGACTAGAATAAAAATCAGAAAACTCTAAATTATTTTTTTCTAAATTATTTTAAATGCAAATAAATACAAACAAGGTAAGAGAAGAGAGCTAACATCCTACACTCACAACCAGGCATTAAGATGACTAAAACTCTTCCAGCTACCTTGTTAGCTTGATGTGGCAGGTTCTGTTTGCTCTCCAATTATGATGACTCATACATACCTTGTTTCTGTTTCTATGTCTCCTTTGCTATTATCCAAATAACACTTTCTATAGGTTTTAAATTTAAACACAAAGAAGGAGGGAATAGTATTCTCTATTAAAAAGAGATCTGACGTTGGAGTGAGAAAATTCTAAATGATCCTACTTTTAGACATTATTTCCAGTAAACTGAACTTCAATTTACTCAACTAAAAATGGGTATATTAATCTTTATCATGAAGAGTTGTTGTGCACCTTAGGCATAACTATGTTAAACTTTTGTCATAGTACTTCGCATAAGTCAAGATCACAGTGTATAGTATCACTTATTTTTATCAATATTTTTTGGGTCTGGTATTCTTGGCTAAATATCATTTATACAAGAGGTGAGTGCCTTATGCCTGGATATCTCACAGATTATTAGCAACTTTTGGGCCAATGTAGGCCTGTCAACTGTGGCCAGAGTGATAGGGTAATAAGATGCACTGTGCTAGCAATGACTAACTGGGCTACTTAACAGAGTTCTGGAGGGTTTCAGATGTTATCCTAAAGTGGGTTGGCACTGGCTTGCAGTTTCGCTAGTTCAGTACAGCATCTCCCAAAAGACAACTGGTAGCAGGTTTGCCAAGTTCCACTTACTCCTTTGTAAAGGGTCTCAACAGAGTGTATGGTTTCCAGTTTACATTATATTTCAAATTAAATGTTTTTAATGTAAACCATCCAACCTTGCCCTTTATCTTTTGAAAAAAAATTCATTAATGGACTAAATCCCATGAATGACAGAACATCTCTTGCCAAGTCTAACTCTAAACTGATAAATCTGAGCTCTGGAGGAAAACTAAAACATTTGAAGTTTTGTGGTCATTTACCCATGACCAAACCTAACTTCCTATTTTGGAGAGAAAAAATTAATATTAATCCGCATTTGAAAATCCCCAAAGATTTTTCAGATACAAGTCTTCTTCAAACCAGAAGCTGGAAAAAAAAAAGCATAAATAAGTGAAAACATGTGAGAATCATTTCCTTTAAAATGTACATTAACTTTTTAAGTTCAAGCAAAGGTCATTTGACTAAGTCAAAAGCTTTGTGCCTCATGTACAAATACCTCAAAAGGCTGTGATTAGAAGTTCTTGATTTCCAGCTTATGCATACAATATTGTAACGGTCGGTATTAATTGCCTGTAAAAGATGTATCAAACAACAAAGGTAATCTGAAAGCTCTTAGAATCCCAGGGCATAGTCATTAGTAAAAACAACCCCCAAATATTTCCAAGTAGGTTAGGAAGGACAGTTCACCTATGGTGAAACTCATCTGAATGGTATGTATAGTGATGTCCTCTCACTTCCTCTCCTCTGTAATAGTAGTAAGACAGGAACCGTTCTCTCAAACTGTACTCACCAATAGAGCTGTCTACAATAATGTAAATTTCTGGACATCCCAGGTGGCTTAGTGATTTAGCACCACCTTCCACCCAGGGTGTGATCTTGGAGACTCGAGATCAAGTCCCACATCAGGCTCCCGTCATGGAGCCTGCTTCTCCCTCTGCCTGTGTCTTTGCCACTCTCTCTCTTTCTCTCTCTCTCTGTCTCTCTCTCTCTCTCTTTCTCTGTGTCTCTCATGTATAAATTAAAAAAAATCTTAAAAAAATATAATGTAAATTTCCCCATTCTGCAGTGTCGAATACCATAGCCACCAGCTACACAAGGAGTAATTTAAATATGGCTGGGACTGAGGAACTGAATTTTTAATTTTATTTATTTTTAATTGACTTTAAATTTAGATAGCTACATGTAAATTAACAGTGGCTACCACAATGATCAGTGCAGGTCTACATAATGGGAATATATGGGAATAGATAACAAATATCTATAATAATAATAGCAAGTAGTAACAATAATAATAAATACCTAATATCGTTAAGCACTTAGGGCTTTACACGTTTATTTCTCACAGAGCCACCTCCTGTATCACCCATGCCCTGGGTGTTGATAGACTTGCTCTTGATAAGATGCTATCCTAATAACTAGAAGCAATGACTCTGTGATAAATATAATGACAAACATTGGACCCAGGAGAATAAAGCATACCACTTGGTAGAAGTACTGATGGATGAGCTCAGTGGAATATCATGATCCAATAGATTATAGATGATGTTGATGTGGGTCCCAGTCCTGGCTTTAATGATCTTGGCATCCTCTGAAAGGAGGAAAGAAAATGAGCAATTGACAATAAACTTTAAGGAATGCACTGTATTCTAATCATAAGCTGTTGGGGTTCAGATAGGAATATTTGCAAGTAGAGAAGAGTTTGTCTTTGGTGACTTTGGAGTGAGTCATACTTGACTCCTCTCTTTCTCTCACACCACACATCTGATCTCTTCAACAAATACTATTATCTCTATCTTTAAAACATATCCAGAATCTAACCACCTTTCATCACCTCCGTATAGGTCTGAGCCACCATCCTTTCACACCTAGATTATTGCAGTTGCCTTGTCACCACTCATTTCCCTTCCATACTTGCCCCATTTTACTCTCATCTAAGAAAAGCATAGATTAAAAAAAATAATCAAAATCTTCCACTGGCTTTCATCTCTGAATAAAAGACAAATTTTCTAAATGGCCTGTAAATCCCTACATTACTTGATCTCATCTTTTACTGCACTCAGCTTCAGTCAATCCACTCCAAACAGACTGGATTTCTGAACATCACAGGGATGCTCCTTGCTCAGGGTCCTTGTACTCTAACTTTCTTACCCTGGATTCCCACACAGACTTTCTTCCCATCTTTGTTCTTTAGTCATCTGCACAGTGAAGCCTTTTCTGATTACCTTATCTTAAATTTTTGCTCTCCACCACGGCCACTACCATGCACTTTTTTCTCTATTTACGCTTCACTTTTCTTCATAAATCTTATCACTATCTAATATACTATTTTTAGTATTTTATGTATTTCATATTTCTTTCTGTTAATGTAGCTTCTTTAAGGTGGAAATTTTCAGGGCACCTGGGTGGCTCAGTGATTGAACATCTGCCTTTGGCTCAGGTTTTGGTGCTGGAGTCCTGGGATCAGTCCCCCATCAGACTCCCTGCAGGAAGCCTGCTTCTCTCTCTGCCTATGTCTCTGCCTCTCTTGTGTCCCTTATGAATAAATAAATAAAATCTTTTTTTAAAAAAAGGTGGAAATTTTCTTCAGTTTTGTTCACTGCTATATTCTCAGCACATAGAAAATGTCCTAGTAGGCAATAGCCACTGAAATAAATTAGTAAAATGAATTAATGGAGATTTCTGGATGAAGACTTGATTATAGATAAATTTGACAAACCCCTAAAAGTTTATTGTTGGAACACAGTTTGCATGCATTGAAACTATTTCACTTGTCTTCAAATGTCTGTTTTCTTAGTTTCAATTAGCAGAAAGTAGCCCACAGCTATATTTTATTTTTAAAAAAATTATCTCCAGCTAGATCTTACTTGGCCACATTTGAAAAATGTAGATGCATGGAATGTTACAGCTCAGAGGGGCCCTAGAGAACTTACTCTAGTGTCCTAAAGTATGTTCCCACAATGGCTAGATCAACATTTCCCACTATAAAATTGAATAATGCAATTTTTTTCCCAATTTGTAGAAACAAAGTCAATAGAGAAAATATTCTCAATTAAATTTGTTTCTTACGATTTCTCTTAAGATATTGGTGCCACAGTCACTTAACTAACAAGTATCAACAGATGTTAAAAGTCAATAAGCAAGAAGCAAACAGATAAAAATATAAAAACCCAGAAACAGTCATTGCAAAAGCTTGATTTATCATGGCTATGTGCAAATGGTTGTGATTATATTTTTCTCCTGTCATAATTTCTACTAGTACAATTTCTCCTCTTTTGATAAATTAAAAATCAACTAGAATTTTACTTGCAGTTTCTCTAATATCAAACAAATTTGAGAACTTGTGATCTAGTCTAGAAGATCCACAGATTCAGCGATTTACACACAAGAGAAATGACTTGCCTGAAGTCACACAGTGACAAAAATAGGTACTTGATAAACCTTTTCTGATTGCCTCTTTCTTCTTTATTCTAACTGTCAAGGATTCAAGCTACTTTTTTTTAAGTTTTCAAAATATACTTTATTATGTGGGGAATATCTACTCAAAAATCTGTCTGTTGAGTAGGGCAGAGGTTCCCTGGCACGCAACTCCCTTTCTATCCCCAAACAAGCCCATTTTTCTCATCACTATTAAAAAAGAAAAAAGAAAAAGAAAGAAAGAAAGTTATTAAACTACTTGAAAATACAAAAAGAAAAGGAAATTTTTTTTTACCTCATATTCTTCCAGACATGGTAACAAGCTAGAGACCTATGGACAGCCCCCAAATAGGTATTTCCTTGAATAATTTCCACTGAAGAATTGGAAAGGGGGGCAGCCAACATACAAAAATGAGATGATTTTTAATCTTTAAATATTCTGAATTCCTGACTTCTTTTAAAACACTGGAGAATATTGCTACACTAAGCCCATATTCTTGAATAACAATTATGAAATCTACATAGCACTAGTCCCTTTATACAAACTGGAGTTTCCTGTTCACCCCAGTTCTCTCCACCCTCTCACCAACACAGGTCAGCTTTCATTTATCATCTAATTCAATCTGAGTTTTTCATTTATTACAGCAAAATATTTCTATCTCCATGTCACCACCAAAACTTAGGAAAAAACTGAGACATAATGAATTCAAGGAAAGAAATTAGAAGAATCTCATTTATTTTGAGGAAGAATATTCCTATATGTTTTAATAGGCACATGATGTGTATCTGTGTGAAAACAACTTGATAAATGTCTTTCATACTCTAGTACATGGCCTTATTTGAGTTTGTGATATCTGTTTTATAGTCATGATTACTAACTCACTTCATAGATAGTAACTGAAACCCACTAGCTTCCTGTTTGCTTTTTCTTCTGAAGAGTATTTATTACTAAGACTTCTAACCCATAGTAGACATATGTGTCATACCTAATGTCTCAGAAACTTCCTTGGTCACCACTACCCGCCTTGTAAACACACACAAACATCCATAAACTACATGTTCAATAAAATAGCTCTAAGCTGTCCTTTGCAGAGAACTAGTCATTCTTGGGGACATTCCTGGGCACTTAACCCAAGGGTACTAGAACTTGGATTAGCCTTCGAGCCATGAATTAGGCTTAGTTTTCACTAAGACAACCAGACATACTCTCTTTCAAATGTTTGGTTTTTAAAAGATTTTTATTTTTATATTTGTAAAATCTCAATATTTTAGTTTTATGAGATTGGCTGGATAATAATAGAATAGAAGAAACAGCCAGAGAGAAACAGAGAAGTAAGATGAGACCATGTAGGCCTTTAAGAAAAGGTATTAGTATTCCCTAAAATTTTTTCTCTGGCCAAGTGATTGTTTTCTTTCTGAGTATATATATTAGCCCAAATTAGATTATGTTTTTGTAATCAAAAGAGCCTCATTTACTTGTTCTACATCTTAGGGAACTGTCTTATGCAAGCAACTACTCCTGACTTAATGGCCTTTTGTTCCACATAGTGTTCTATAGCAGGTCTTATGACCAGAAATCCACAACAGTAGGCTTCATGAGTCCTTGAATGATAAGTGTTAGAATATAACCCAATAAATGAGCAAAAGAAGCCAAAGTAATAAAAAAAATGGTTTAATTAGTTTCTCAAATACAAAAGGTTTTTTCTTAATTGACCCAGTGCTACTAACTGATCAATTTTAACCAAGTAGTGAGAACTCAGTGTTGGCATTTAAAGAATGGTTAATGACATTTTTTTTCAGAGCTCATATCAAATTCTGAATTTTTAGGTTAACATCATCCATGGTGATTTTTCAGATACATTTTTGTAGTTTATGCTGTGTTTGCCCAGTTGGGTCACAGAGTTAAATATTTTATTCATTTTAAGATTTATATACACATCTCCAAAATTCTAGGGTTTGTGTGTCACCTTGTTCAGAGAAGGTCACTACAGTGTCTTTAGTTACTGTGGATATTGAAGCATGTAGGTACACCAGATTTGTGATTATCTAGAAAGATCCTGAGGTTTATCTTCCAAGGATTTCTGCCATAACTTAAAGTGTGTTTCATATTATTGTAACTTAAGAACTTCCTCTGGAATTGAACCTTCATTTACACTAACATATCTGCAAATCTGGGCAATAAATGACTCTAGAAAATTTAGAGCATATTAAAAAAAAGACATTGATCTCCATTTACTCAACTCAAAACTCTGCTTTGAATCTGAATATTTTACTTCCTTAGAGAAAGTAGATTTGTCTTTATCTCATTTGGAATTTCCTTAAAAATTAAGTTCATTTTGTCTTGTTATCTTCTACTATCACTTAAGAAACCACTGTACCATGATTGCTGAGAGTCTGACAAGTTGGTTCTCATAAATCTCCTTAACTGCAAAAATTCTGTGATATCGACATATAGTTTAAATTCTCTTCAACATGTTTTCACCTCTTATCCAGCTGACTGCACACAAAAAAAAACACATTGAAAAAATAAACAAATTGTGCATATTTTGCTTGTAATTCCTGCAAACACTGGAAAGGTATTGTCATGAGTATAAAAACTATAACATGGGTCATTTCCTTTGTAATTGTATAAAATGAACCCAACTCAGAAAACTCACAGCAATACTCGCCTAATGAATGTGGACATTAGGCATACTAATGTCCTTTTGGAACATGAATAAACCTATGAAAGCTTCTTTGATCTGTTTCACCACATCTCTTTATCATCTCTTTTAATCATCATCTCTTTGTTCAAACCTGTCATCTTTTTGCTGGCAAATATTTATTTCATTATCCTATTCTTAAATTATTGCTAAAAATTTCAGACAGTCTGCACAGGGAGTCAGGTGGCCACAGTTGATCTGCCTTAGAATATTTCCTTCCAACCTCTAGCTCCTGTTATTTCCCACAAGCTTTTGTGGGCCAGTTTCTTGCATGCTGAAATTCTTATTCATCACAGTATAATGTCACCAACCTCACCTCACCCAAAATAAAAATGACAGACAAAAGTGATACCTCATATGCCAGCAATTTCCTACAATTTACATAAAACCAGTTGATAAAATCCTAAGCAACCTAAAATAAACAAATATTAGTACAACTTTGCCCACAGTCCCAATTTATTTCATAAATAAAGTAACAGCAGAAACACTATTTTAAAACCAGCTCGGCTGGTATGTTGCTATGTGTGATCTAGGAATTCTGATTTCTCTATATTTTTTCTGGCTCATGACATGGCCCTCACCAAAACTATGTTATAATGTAGAAATTTATCTTCTATGTTGGATCCTTACTTAATTTTTACTATTTTTCCTGTCTCTAGCTTAAATCATGTTTAATTTTCATCTTGTAAATTTCTTTACTATTTTATCTTTTGTTCTTTACTATTCCTTTAGTTCCCCTAACTACTGGCCCCAGCTCAAGAGGCATAGTTTGTAATTCCTATAATCCACTTTTTCAGGCTCTATGGAAAAGACCTGGAATGGACTTTAAGATTCTAAAGAGCAAAGATAAAGCAAATGTCAATTGACTTCTGTTTCCAAGATACCCCAAATCAGCAGTGTTTCTGGATTAACAGGAAATGATCTCATTTATCATCTTTAAGGCTTACTTTGTCAGCCAAAGAACAGAGATCTGACCAATTTCCTGGTATGGCTTTATAGGCATTGATTCCACAAATGAAATATAATCCTTATTCATTAATGATGAACTTGCTATGCCTTAGTAAACAAAATTATTCTCAAATATGGTACTCCAGAAAATGCAAGCAATTTGGTTGTATAATCAGTTTGTTCAAATATATCCTAAGAAAAGAAAGACAAATTTTATTGTACTTATACAAATACTGCATTATTATTAATATGGTAGAGAGAGGGAGAAAGAGAGAAAAAATGTAAAAAAAAAACCTTATTTCTGAATTCTGAAGGTCAGGGAGAAGAAAAAACCATTTGAAGAATGTTCTACTAAATTAATGGTTAAAAAGTATTAAGAATGAAGAGAAAGGACGTTCAACCTAGGTTATGTCTTGCTTCATCATATACAGATGGGTTTCTCAGGTCTCAGCTTGTATGCATCAGCCTAGAGGTTTAAGCTTCTAAGAAGTTTTCACTGACCTTCTGAACTGGGTTAAGTGTCCATCATGTGTGCTTTTATTGCACTGTTTTCTCCTGATTATGTCCATTAGAACATTATTTTTAAAAACAAAAGTTGAAAATGTCTTAAGTCATTTCTAATGACTAATGGACTAATCGAAGAGGATGTGTACTTGATTTTGTGCAATAAAATGTAGTAATTCTTAAAAGATTTTATTTATTTATTTATTTATTTATTTATTTATTTACTTATTTATTTAAAGAGAGAAAGCAGAGGGAGGGGCAGAGAGGGAGAGAGAGAATATCAAGCAGATTCCACGCTGAGCGCAGAGCCTGATGTTAGATTCAATCTCAGGACCTTGAGATCATTACCTGAGCAGAAACCAAGAACTGGATACTTATTACACTGAATCACCCAAGTGCCCCTAAAATGTAGCAATTAAAAATGATGATGTCAGTATTTATTCAATGGCATGAAAATACGTTCATAAAAAATAAATTACATAGTGAAATTACATAAGGAAAAATAGATTATATGAACATGGTATGCATAGCATGATCCCAGTTTTATAAATATCCATGTACACACATAGGCATCAAAATCAGTCTTAAAGGCTCTAAACATTGCTAACCAGTTATCACTTAGTGGCAAGACTATGTACTATTTTATTTTTATTTACTGTCTAATTTATATACTTTACTTATTGTCTAATTTTTTAATATTTATTTATTGTCTAATTTACACAGATTTCTTTTTTCATAAGGAGCACAATAAATGTGATTAAATTAAATATTTCCTGAAAAAAGATTGGTAATTTAAACAACAAAACATGATGACATTCAATAAAAGCACATAAAGATGCTTTACTACCTATTACTCTAGGTGTAGCACAGCTTTAAAATGGAATACCACAAGATTCATTTCTTCTGCTCATAATAATGCAATGTCTTTCCCTTCCCCCTTACTTCTTGAGAAAGCTAGATTAAAGGTAATCCTCATAAACAGACATTTTAAATTGAACCCACACATTCTCAAAATATGAATTTCATCCTCCATTTCTAAAGATCAGACATGGTTTTTATCGTGTGAACACTTCACATTAGTATTTTGAATTCTGTCTGGCATGATGCTGAACTCTGAGCACCACTCAGTTTTACCTGGCTAATTGTTCCACAGCTTCAGTTTATGTATCACAAACAAGAAATTGGAAACAAATTGGTTCATGGATTTTCTTAATTAAATCTTAGGCATTCCATGTAACGATCAAATTCACTTATACAATTTTATTTTGTCAAGTTATAAAAAGCCATTTAGATACAAATCTGAGCACTGATGGGGGCATTTGAGGGAATGAGCACTGGGTGTTATGCTATATGTTGGCAAATCCAATTCCAATAAAAAAATAATAATAAAAATAGATATAAATCTTAGATTAAAAAAAATGTATCCTAACGAAGCTTGAGGCTCCACATTTAGATAAATACAAAAGATAGAGAAGCCACAATTTGAAAGAGAAACTAGTATTTTCATATAAGTACTAATACTGCCCCCCCAAAAAAATCTATTATGAAGGGAGAGAGATTATATAACTATACTCTTGCTATTCTTGTGGTTTAAAGATCGTTTAAGTCTTAGATACATGTAATTATGACTTTAAAGTTACTTTTTTATAATGTAGAATATAGTGTCAGATTCTGAATAAAATGATGCTACTAATCATGGATGTAAATGACTTGAATCTCTTAGCAGTCCCCTCCTCTCCCTACACAAATAGCTCATGGTACTCAGGGCATCCTTTTGCTAATCCTTGGCATCTCTAGACCCATTTGGTAGAAAGGAAGGAAATAAAAGGAAATTGCCCTTTAATTTTCTTATCCCAACATTCTCCTTTATACACCCTCCATGTATTCATGCCATGGTTCATTCTTACTTTATATCCACGTCTGCAAATAACTTACCTTTAATGCAACTTACTCCTGGATATATTTTTTCCGATACCACTTTTGTTCCATATCTACACACGTTCAGCAGTCTTCTTGACCAAAAGTGTGTATATTTGTGCAGGAGTGGGTAAGGAAAAATTTGTGGCACAAAAACATTTTATTTGATTTAAGTTTGCTTTTAACTTTGCTTTTCATATAAACTTAGGTGATTACCTATGTGAACTTTGCAAGGCTGTCTTTATTCAAAAGCCACACTAAATCTCATTTTCTCAGACAGATCTTTTCTGACTATCCAAATGAAAGTAGCCACTCCATTATAATTATCTGTGTAATATTATTACTATGTGATGTTTTCTTGTTTATTAATGTATTGTTTATTGTTTATCTCCTTCTAACAAATGCTAAGCTTCATGATGGCAGAGACTGTGTCTATCTTATTTACTATCTAAAAATGACTTGGGATGTAGTAGATGCTCAATAAATTCTGAAGATTAAATGAGTGAATAGATGGATGGATGGATGGATTTGTATACAAACCTTCCTACCTGATAGCAGCAGTCACTTAGCTAATAGAATAGTTTTCAGCAAATATAGCACATAAAGTTAAATAATCTTAAATCTGTACCCAAACTTGCCCTACAATTGTGGACTCAGTCAAAAACAAGAGAAGAATATATATGATTAATAATTTTTAGTAACTTCTGGTCCAAAAACCAAAACTACATCATAACATTAATATGTTACAGTAGATATTACATCTATAGAAGACAGTAGATATATTCACCAACAGCATGTAAAGTCTTGGTTCCAAATATAAAATTCAATAAAATAACAACAAAATGTGACTTGAGTAAGCTGTTAGGTTAAAATGTGTTGTTGTTCTCTCACTAAGAAGGTCCACTGTTAAATGACAGCTCATTGTAGTAGAACTTATGTTAGAAGGCAATGATTAAATGAAATAGGATGATGGGTCTTAATTCTGATTCATAGAAAGTGATTAACTCTGCATCTAGACTATGAATACAGAACTTTTAAAAACTAAAGCCATTCTTGGCATGTACAAAATACTAGTCTCTGTGCCTGAATAGTTAATTAAAAACTCTTAATTTATTTATTTGATATCAATATAGCATATATATTAAAAGATATTTGATTTCGTATAAATCTAGCTCTATAGAATGATCCAAATAATAAGCAACACATTCAGTAACTGCCAGTTATTTAGTGTCACTCTGCATTTTAACAAAAGCTATTATATCCTGTGTGACAGGAAAATGGGCGGAGGACCTGATAAATCAAACTTCCAGAAATCCTTGTTTACAAGGCTGACTTTTTTGTGTTACTGTGTGGCTGTCCAAAAGTTTTTCAGCAGGTCATGGCTTTTTTTTCTAGAAAAATTATCTTTACAAAACACGTTGATAAGTCTTTCCATTTTTATATAACAAAACATCTGAAACATACACACACACACGTAGCACTCTTACAGGTTCTGGAATAGAGAAAAAACTTATAGTAAGTGACAAATATTTTTATAATGTTTTATAATGCTTGGCATATAGTAGGTGCTTTATAAGTATTTATTAAGCCACTGAATCAAGAAATTAAAGCACAGGCTTCTCATATATTCTCTGCTAAATTCCGAAGACCTCTTATAAGCTCCTGAATAATAAATATCTTTTTAAACATATGTGGTAGGTCCTACTGATAAACAGATTTAAAGGCTTTATTGAGATACATAATCAGTTTTAAACTTACAAACTAAATTTAAATAAGGAAACCATTCTACCACCATCCTCTCTCTGTCACCAGCAGCTTTCTGCCCTGATCCACTGACTTGCTCTGTGTTCTTCTATGTAATTTAGCTTCTTATCAGCCTTTTCAAGATAAAACAAAAGCATAGATTTTTATTCTCCTTGCCCATCCCCAGATTTTTCACAATTGAAACAGTAGCTGCAGATTCCTATTCCTGCATGTGAACATTTCATGACCCCACTTGTTCAGCTACTTAGAAAACACACTCATTGTTTTCTCCAGTATTTTGTGCTATGAGATAGCAGGTAGTGGGGCCATTAGGTAGCATGTGATCTTTCTCACTTCTCTTGATTTGTCAGCTAACCAACCAGACCTCCCTCCAACATGTCCCCACCCTTACTCTCTATGTCCCCTAACCTTTTTCTTACTCCAGCACTTAAAAGAAGACCTCACAGTTTGTGTTGATACATGAGCTAATAAAAAAATGTGAATTTAAAGACAAGAGAGTTGGGGCATCTGGGTGGCTCAGTAGTTGAGCCTCTGCCTTTGCCTCAGGTCATGATCCTGGGGTCCTGGGATCGAGTCCTGCTTTACACTCCCTGCCAGGAACCTGCTTTTCCCTCTGTTTGTGTCTCTGCCTCTCTCTGTGTGTCTCACATGAATAAATAAATAAAATCTTTTAAAAAATAAATAAAATAAAGACAAGAGGGTTTCAGCTGAGATTTTGTGATCCTTCCCTATGTAAATCTTGATAGACAAGATGATTTTTGATACATCAAGCCATCAAGCAGCAGAATCTCAAGGGTGGTTAATTCAATAGCAGTACAATCTAGTATCCTTATTTCCTTATTTGTATGTTTCAAATTTTCTTTTAAAGCATTTTCTTCTTGTAGTTCCCTCTTCAACTTCATCACTATATTTCTGACATAAGGGAAAGACTACAGAAGGACATTTTTTCAGTAATAACAGTGATAGTATTGGTTATAATTGTCTTCATATTTGTGTGTGTTTTTTATAAATTTATTTTTTATTGGTGTTCAATTTGGCAACATATAGAATAACACCCAGTGAATTGTCTTCATATTTTGAAAATATTTAATTCTTCAAGAGTCTCATTGGATTAATAGTGTCATTCAGTAGAATGTATCAGTTAATTCCATGTGTTGGTTACAATTTTCTCCCTGACTTCCTAGAAAAGTGAATTTAAACAACCTTTAAAACATGGGAAAAGGGATCCCTGGGTGGCACAGAGGTTTGGTGCCTGCCTTTGGCCCAGGGCTCGATCCTGGAGACCCGGGATCGAATCCCACATTGGGCTCCCGGTGCATGGAGCCTGCTTCTCCCTCTGCCTGTGTCTCTGCCTCTCTCTCTCTCTCTCTCTCTCTCTCTCTCTCTCTGTGTGTGTGTGTGTGTGTGTGTAACTATCATAAATAAAAAAATAAAAATAAATAAAAAAATAAAACATGGGAAAATAAGATTCTTTAATAATATTTAATTATTTTCATATTAGTTCATGTTTACATGATACCTAACAGACGCATTTTTAAGGGTGATTCCAGTGTCTTTTGGCAAGAAGTTTTCTTTCCTAAAATGAGAATCAGAGCTGCACACAAATGTAACACAGGAAAGTTTATTTCAAATATATTTTTTACCACATTGAGGAGTGTATATGGTCTGAACCTGGACTGAATATTGAATTTGGTTTCAAAACATTTTTATTTTATAGAAACAGTATTTCAGAGTTTTTGGACAAGGGCCCTTCTAGTCTATGTAGTTTCATCTAACTGGAATATGCCTGCTGGTGCTTTGAGCACAACCAGAATCCCTGGGAGCCTCTGAGGAATGCTATCAGTCTCAAGATATGGGACAATATGACAATCAACGTCCTAATCTGATTAAAGTTAGCTGAGAGGGCTGTAGCCCATCAGAGAAAATCAACTCTGTATAAGGACCCCCAGGATCTCTGCTTCAAGATTATGGCCCTGACTTCAATTCTGCCTCATGAATTAACTCTGAGACATGGAAAGCCTAAAATTAGAGGGACCTATTAGAAAATTCATCACCCCAAAACCCCACCACCAATAATTCGGATCCTAGGGCTTGAGAGCAGGGGCAGAAGGAGGCCTTGCATGGTCTAGTCAGGTGGCCCTACAGATAATCCATTGTCCCAGCCTTTGAGGAAGAAGTGCTCACTTAAGTAAGAGCACAATGCTGTAAGAGGAAATTCACCTAGAAACCTAGGCAGCCAGACTAAGAAAATGAAACATTGGAGATGGTGGTTGGTTATTCTCCATTTGCTACCCACCCCAATTCTACTCTGTGCTTTTTCACTCTTCTATGTGTCCCAGGGGAGACTGACCCCTATGGATGGCACTATCCGTGTCCCCTTGCCCTTTAGAGGGTTAGGCTTAAAGGAGCCTCTGGCAGGAGAGAGCATGAGAAGGGAGAAAGTAGGTGTTTCCTGGTGTCCTTTCTAGCTACCTCTCACCTAGGCTCTATCTTCACCCCTACTCCACACCACTGGCTGCCTCCTTCTATAAGGGCAGCTTCTGTTGGACACTCTCTCCTTTCTAAGACTTTTGGTAATGTCATCTCCTTCCTTTGGACCTAGAGGCCTAAAAGTGGAAATAGTTCACGACCCCATGCCTTGTTGGTTCCCCCAGCCCTAAGTACATCTCTGTAAACAGTTATCTGTATTTGAACTCCCTGCTGGCTGTAAGTTCTATTATCTGCTGGGTCATGGCTGACAGAGTGGGAGATAAATACATGCATACATACAAATATGTGTATACATATATATACATACATATACTTACATATGTGACAGAAAGGCCTTATTCCTAGTGAGGAACCCTTGATTTCTACAGAAAATAACCAGACTACAGAAACCTTCCCTTGAAGGAGGTAAGAAATGGAAGTAAGGGAAAGGAAAGGAGAGAGGCAATCTCTTCTTTGCCTTAGTACAATTTTTTCTTTTTCTTTTTTTTTTTTTTAGTTCTTGATGTCTGATGTGTGTTTAAATAATAGATTCTATTTCAAATAAGGTAAAGTTAGATATGTTTTCTCATCAAAGAAATTCTAATTCTTAAATCACTTACATTTTTAAAGGCTAAACTAGGATTTATTAATTTAGCAAATTAAGAACAAAGGCAAACTATAATAAATTATGTTCCAAATCAAAAGTTAGTAACCTACCCAAAATAGGAGTATTTAAAAGCTGAGTAACTATTTAGGTAAAAATATGTTCTGGTGCTTCAACCACCTGTGTTACCTAAAAGATCGAATAATGTGCATTGCACTCAGGCATCAACGTGGGGCAGCATCACAGAATTAACAAAACAACCTGAACAAGTATTTAAGAAATGTTGGCATGTTGGTACACCTTTTTTTTTTAAACATGGTTAGCAAATTTAATCTAGTTGATGTGCAAATGGTTAATATTTGATAATAAAGTGGGATTTATTTATGGAAAACCATTCCTTATGATTTATCATATTAATCAAATAAAAGACAAAACCAAAAGAGCTAGAAGAATTATTTTCTAAAATTCAGTGCCATTTCATTATTAAAATTATATTCTCATTTTTTAAAAATTTTATTTATTTATTTATTTATTTATTTATTTATTTATTTATGATAGTCACAGAGGGAGAGAGAGAGAGGCGCAGAGACATAGGCAGAGGGAGAAGCAGGCTCCATGCACCGGGAGCCCGATGTGGGATTCGATCCTGGGTCTCTAGGATCGCACCCTGGGCCAAAGGCAGGCGCCAAACCGCTGCGCCACCCAGGGATTCCTATATTCTCATTAAATTAGACATAGTACATAACTTTTTAAAACTATAACTTAAGAGAATCTACAAAAAATATTATTGCAAATATTACACTGAAAGATAAAATGTTGCCTGCTTTCTCACTAATTATATATACTTTTAAATTTTAGAACAAAATTAGATAAAAATTAGAAACACTGCAACACTACTATTGAAATTTTACAGAAAGTTTTAGCTTTTACAATCAGAGAGGAAAAAAACAAAACAATAATAATGGTTGGAAAAAAGAAACTAATTTAGTTTTACTGATTTAGGAAGGTTCCCTAGCATAAGGTCAACATGTGAAAAATCCTAAGATAAACATACATACATATATATATAAAGACATATATATTCACACACACCTACATAAGAAGAAAAACTGAAATGAAAATATCAGTTACACTCATATACAAAAATATCAATATCAAATGTCTGGAAATTATGTAATAAAAATAAGAAAGACCTTGAAATTGGAAAATCAGAAAATTACTGAGAGAAACTCAATAACTAATCAGTTGAGTGTCTGCCTTTGGTTCAGGGCATGATCCTGGAGTTTCAGAATCGAGTCCCACATCAGGCTCCCTTCGTGGAGCATGCTTCTCCCTCTGCCTATGTCCCTGCCTCTCTCTGTGTGTCTCTCATGAAAAATAAATAAATAAAAATCTTAAAAAAAAAAAGAAATATTGGCATGTTTAAAAATCACTAAGTTCTTTGTTGAAACTCTTCTTTATGGCTCTTGGTTTCAAGGTTTATCATTTCAAGTTTTATTTTATAGCTGAATATGTTCCAAAGTTTGCTTTATTTTATAAAAAGCTTTTGAGATAATCAGTTCCCACATTATCAGTAAGAGCCGAAAAACATCATCACTGCTACTATTGTCATTTCTTGAGGTTTTTAAATGCCACTTTTCATTCCAAAAACTTATAACATGATGTGCACAATGAACAGGAAACAGATGTGTCCCAGAGATTTATTTGAATATTTTTTGTGTATTTACTACAAACAGACAAGAATTAAAATACCAGCTTAACATAAAGTAAATTCTCTAAAAATTCTTTTAAAAATGTTCCCAGATTGTGGGTACACAGAATTAAAAAAACAAAAAACAAAAACAAAAAACAAAACACCTCCAGAGTTAGGTATCAGTTTTGGCAATTCCATCTATTGTATGGCTCTGGACTCCTGAAAACTAAAGTAAATTACAGATACCTATCCAACCTTCCTAATTGGGAAATTATGAAAACCAAATACAATAAATAAATGAAATGATTCTCAGTAATTATAAAATGTCATATAAATGACACTTAAGATCTTTTTTAATGAATATTTATAATAGGTAATAACTCCTTAGACTCATTTTTTATTTTTATTTTTTTAAAGATTTATTTATTTGGGGGGCAGCAGAGGGAGAGAGAAAATCTCAAGCAGACTTCCTGTTGGGCATGCGTCCTGTGATCATGACCTGAGACTAAAGCTTTGCAAACAAAGATAGAAGATAATATTGCTTAGATGCCTATGAATCTATATAATGTAAAGTCAATTTAAAAAGCAAATGGTTAAAATATTGCAAAGAGCCACATATAACTAGATAGATGAGCATTCTTAACCTCAATGTGTGCTTCTGCATAGACCTGTGTCATATTGTGAATGATTTGCATGTGTGTATGTATGTTTGTGTATATTTATGTGTGTCTGCTTACTTGTGCATTCACAGTTGTACATGTGTTTTAAACATTAGGATACAACTAGACTTGCTTAATTTACTGACCTGATTAGTCTTTGAGTGAAGAACAATCAAGACTTCCCTTTTTTTAACCATTGTAAGAAAATCCCTTAAAACTCCTATAGAATACAGAGTTAGTTCAAGTCTCTCTATTTCATTGTCAACTTTGAATTCCATCTAATGTTTTTTAAATAAGAGTCGGAGTAATTCTTAAAATACGCAACAGGGGTTAATGAGAGATCACTAGAAGTTGATTCTTTGTTGAGATTTTATTGCCAGTATTTCTTCCTATTTTCAATTTTAGGACATCAAACTTTAAAATAGTTAAAAGCACAGATTCAATGACAGGAGTGGGAGCAAATGGAAGAACATTTCTCTGTAATGCTCATCTTGCCCATGGTCATATGTTGATATCTAGAGATCTTTCCCACTGAATATACTCTGTGCTATTTGTTTTTCTCATCTACTTTATACAAGTGCCTTAAAATTTTGTGATCAACAGAGATAACAATTTTATATTGTTTAATACATTGTCCTAATTAATAGATATTTTTGAATCAGCACTTCAACAAATAGTAAACCAATTACTAACATTTAAACAAACTATTTTGAAGAAGGCTGGTAGTTTTTCTGTTTGTTATCACTGTCAACATAATACTCCATGTTGCTCTCTAGAACTTTTACATGCAACAAATTGAGAAGAAAGAATGTATTATTTTTCATTTGTATTGCATCTCTATGCATTGCAGCCAAATTACTGCAAAATATTTTATTTTTTTCTGCAAAATATTTTAGACTACAATTTGTAATCAAGATATTTTGCTCTCAAATCTCTATACATTACCAGAAAGTATAACAAGCAGTGATTGTGAATCACTGATTATTCCTCATACTCCAATGTAGATACGTAGCCTAAATGGTTTTACCAAAAGTTAAAGAAGAAACTACTCTTCAGACAAATACCCACCATTTGCTTCAATGTGGATGGAACTGGAGAGTATTATGCTGAGTGAAGTAAGTCCATCGGAGAAGGACAAACATTATATGTTCTCATTCATTTGTAGAATATAAATAATAGTGAAAGGGAATATAAGGGAAGGGAGAAGAAGGTGTGGGAAATATCAGAAAGGGAGACAGAACATAAAGACTCCTAACTCTGGGAAATGAACTAAAGGTGGTGGAAGGGGAGGAGGGCGGGGGGTGGCAGTGAATGGGTGACAGGCACTGAGGGGGGCACTTGACGGGATGAGCACTGGGTGTTATTCTGTATGTTTGCAAATTGAACACCAATAAAAAATAAATTTATTATAAAAAAAACAATATCTTTCATGGAATGAAAGTTTTTAATTTTAATGAAACTCAAAAAAAGAAACTACTCTTCATTAATTCTACTACTGTGCATGTAGACTAGACTTCTTGATCTGTTGTTTATTAGCACAGTATTATTTTTTAATATTATTTTCATTATTTCATAAAATTCACTCTTTTAAAGTATACAGTTCCACTGGTTTCTGATATATTCACAGAGTTGAGCAACTACCACTACTATCTAATTTTAGAACATATTCATCATCCTAAAAAAAAATCTCTTTCATATTAGCAGTCATTTTTGGTTCTCCTGTTCCTCCAGGCCCTGGAAACTACTAATCTACTTTTCTTTCTTTACATGTTTGCCTCTTCGAGACATCTCAATAGAAATGAAATCACACAATATGTGCAGTATGCAGCCTTTTGTGTCTATATTCTCTTAATTTGAGTGTTCTTGAAATTCACTTAGGCTGAATCATGTGTTAGTAGTTTATTCCTTTTTATGGCTGAATAATATTCCCATGTATGGATATAGCACATTTTATTTATCCATTTAACAATCAGTGGACATTTGAGTTGTTTCCATTGTTTGATTATTCTGAATAGTGCTACTATGAGCATTTGTGTACAAGTTTTTGTGTGGAAATATGTTTTCAGATCTCTTGGGTACACACACACACACACACACACACACACACCAAGGAGTGGCATTGCTGAGTCATAAGGTAACTTTGTGTTTAATTTTTTTTTAAGAAATACATATTTTCTAACCTGGCTTTACCATTTTACAACCTATGAGAGTGTTAACTTTTTCCACATCCTTACTAACACTTGTTACTGTCATAATCATCCTAATGAGAGTGAAGTAATTACGGGTTTGGTTTACATTTTTCAGTAACTGAGGTTTAGCATCTTTTCATGTGTTTATTGGCTATGTTTCTCTCTTCTTAATATAAATGTGTATATAGGGGATCCCTGGGTGGCTCAGCGGTTTGGTGCCTGCCTTTGGCCCAGGGCCCGATCCTGGAGTCCCGGATCGAGTCCTGCGTCCAGCTTCCAGCATGGAGCCTGCTTCTCCCTCTGCCTGTGTCTCTGCCTCTCTCTCTCTATGTCTATCATGAATATATATATATATAATATATATTTATTTATATATAATATATATATAAAAAACTTTGTTTTTAGGTGAATTGATTCTTGCCTTTTTTTTATTGTTGAGTTCTTTATGTATTCTGGGTACTAGATCTTTATCAGATTTATGATTGGCAAATATTTTCTCCCACCATGTAGGTTGTCTTTTTACATTCTTGATAATGTCATTTGAAGTTTAAAAAAAAGTTTTAAAATGTAGTAAGATCTAATCTATTCATCTTTTTTTTTGTCTTTTATTACTTGTGCTATTGATGTCCACGTTTTTCTGTGGATATACGTTTTCAGTTCTCTTGGGTACATACACATACACACATACACATACCAAGGAGTGGCATAGCTGAGTCATATGGTAACTTTATGTTTAAGTTTTTTGAAGAAATACCTATTTGTAAGAAACCATTGCCTAAATCAAGGTCATAAAAATTTACTACTATATTTCTACTGTGTGATTTATATTTTTAGCTCTTACATTTAAGTTTCTGATCTCTTTTCAGTTAATTTCTGTATGGTGTAAGAAAACTTCCTTAATTCCTCCGTTACTGCCTTTGTTGTTGTTAAAGATATTTTATAGCATACCATGATAATTCCCTTGTGTTTTCTTTTACTTTTTTTAAGTTAATATCTTCATAGTTTCCTGGTGATTACAATTAGCATCTTAATTTAACAATCTAGTTAATTTCAACAGTATACAAAAACTTTGCTCCAGTATAGTCCTCCTCCCCTTCTTTTGTTATACAAATTCCACCTTACTAACTATAAGCCCATCAACATAATAATTATTGCTCTCACATAGTTATCTTTAAAATATGATAAAAGAAAAGAAACAATGTATATGTATTTTCTTCCACAGTTACATATTTAATTATCTTTACTGGTGTTCTTTGTTTTTTCAAGTAAATTTGAGTTACAGTCTAGTATCTTTTCACTTCAGAATGAAGGACTCCTTTAGTGTGTCTTGTAGTCATTGCTAGCAATGACTTATCTCAGTATTTCTAAATTTGAGTATATCTAAATTTCTTTTTTGAAGGATAGTCTTGCTGGATATGGTTAATATCCTTTTCTTTCAACAATTAGAATATATCCTCCTACTCTATTCTGATCTTCGTGATTTCTAAAGAAAAGTCATCAGTAAATATTATTAAGAATCCCTTGTATATGATGAGTCCTTTTCTCTTACTTTCATTATTCTTTTTTTCTCTTTGGCTTCTGAAAGTTTACTATGATGAGTCAAGGTGTGAAACTCTTTGGATTTATCTTAGAGTTACTAAGCTTCTTGGATATGAATATTAATAGTTTTCACCAAATTTGGAAAGGTTTCAGACATTATTTCTGCAAATATGCTTTTTTGGTCCTTTTGTTGTCTCTTCTCTGGAACTTCCATCATGCATATATTGGTGCACTTGATGGTGTCCCACAGGTCTCTGAACTTCTGTTTATTTTTCTCAAAGAATTAGGTAGTTTTTTTTTTAATTCAGCTGTCTTTCTTGATTTAAAAAAAATTGCAACTCTTTGTTTAATTTCACAGTTTTAAAAAGTTCATTTTGACAGTTTTTACAAATGTTGCCATGACTTTTATGGAGGAATGGATATTTGGAGGTGCAGTACTTAATTCATAATTCCAGAAATGTTTTTCCTATTGACAGGTATGTTGTACTCATGGGTAGTCATATGTGGATTGACTCAAACCACCCCTAAGCCAACACAATAACTGGCTATGGTTAATGATCCTGATACAGATGATATATTCTGCTTCCTCAACAACAACTTGTAGGTCGATGAACGATAGGGAGGCACCGACTAGGCTCCTGTGCAACTACTAGGTGCTAGCAAATGAAGTACTGCTCTAAGTGATTGGGCTTGTCAGAATGCTTTCCATCCTTGTCTTTGTAGTAGCTCTGGGTCTAGTTTGTCCACCTCAAGCTGCTTCTCTCTATTCTTACATCCTTTATGACTCTTTTTCACCTAAGGAATTCAACAACTTTCTATAGCTTCTGTGAAAATGAAAACTCATTCTTCTGGTCATATATTCTTACATTTTTCTTTTCTTCTCAGCAGGAATTAAATTAAAAAACAAACAAACAAAAAAAAAGTCGTTTCCAGGACGAAAAAAAGAGGAGAGGGAAACACTGAATCATCTCTTTGTATATTGAGACTCAAAAGAAATGTAATACCATAAAAAGTTTCCTTTTTTATGTTTCTTATTTTTTGTGACTGGAATTCCCCCTGAGATATATAGTTGCTTAATTAATATTATCATTTTTATTAGCCTTGATAATACACTAATATTAGAATTACTTGTCCTATTTACTTTTTATGGATCAGATTAATAGCTCCATAGTAGATATTTTAAACATTTCTCTTGTTCCCTGGTAGCACATTTGAGCCCACATGAAATAAAAATTCAGGCAGATCCTGGTATTTATGGCCTTAGTTTTCAATTTTCCCAGCCTCTGGTTCAAATCTTGCTGCAGAGTGCTTCCATCTTCATTGCCAAATCACACCTCACTTTTCATTCTCACTTTACCTGGCAGTTTTAGTGGGCTTTTGACTCCCAATCACTGGCTCTATCTTCTTAGTTGCCCAGTACTTTCCTTTTCTGGAGACAGATCACTTAATCACGGGTCTTTCATGAAAAGCCCCAGGATCTCCTCCTTGAGTGCAGGGCCTTTCAAATCAGTCCTTACCCTATAGAACAAAGACTTGAATAATTGACTGTCTTGGTATAGATTATGTTCTAGTAGAGCAGATGAAAAATAGCCACATAATTTGTACAACAAGCTATTTAAGTGTTATTTCAGAGCCAAATAATACACTCCCTTTCTCTTGACCTATTTATTTTTTATTAACTACAAAAGAGTATTTCCCCACATATATATTTAGTGACCCAGTACTACTATAAGCAATCTTCTTGGTTTAGTTACTAATAATTATTTATATAATATTTGTTTAAGTCTTGAGATTTTATAGCCCACCTACTTGCTTTAACTCTTTACAAACAGGTTAAAGGAAAATAATTAAATCAACCTGCTAAAATAATCCTAGAATTGCCTAATAGCTTAAAAAATAATTAACTCACATTGCAAATTAAGGAATCAAGCAATGCATCTAAAATGTTACTGCTCATCTGTGATGGTTATTGTGAGTCAGAGTGCCATGACTCAAATATTTTTGCCAGGGCACCACCCTGGTACTCCATCCCACCCTGCAGCCCTAGTGTGTCACTCATGTTGAAGTCTGCCAGTAAGTTTTAGGAGTTTCCTACAGTATTAAGAACTGTCCTTCACCAGGATTCTAAATTCATTTTTTTTTCCTAAGTACCAATTGCCCAAATGTCTTTGGACCAGGTTTCTGGCATAGACCTAGTTCAGGAAATAGGGTGGGAGGAACACCTATTTTATATTTTAAATGAAAAAACATTCACACAAGAACATTATGTAATAACAACAACAAAAAAAGTTTGTTTGGTGGTGAAGTTTAAGCTCTACATTATTGTGACTTTGTTTTGGTCATAGAAAAAGCAATCATGGGTTCTCAAGTTGAAGTAACAACACTAATATGGTAATTCCACTAGACTGCTTAATTTAAGAGGCTTGAAATGAAACGTGTCAATGTTATAATTGAGAACAAACCTGCTTATTTTCTCTTCCTAGTACCAAATGAAAGAAATTAATGTGCAGCAGATTTTCAGTAGAAAAACAAATGTTTTGCCCATTTTTGCCTCTGCAGAACATAGCCCTGGAGTCCAGTACACAGCAGGAACTTAAGAATTATTCAACTGTGTTGCCTGGGTGGCTCAGTTGCTTAAGCTTCTGACTCTTGATTTTTGCTCAGATCATGATCTCGGGGTCCTGAGATTGAGGCCATGTAGGGCTCCAGGCTCAGCAGAAAGTTGGCTTGATACTCTCCTTCTCCCTCTGCCCATCCCCCCACTAATGCTCTCTCATACTCTCTCTCTCAAACGAATAAATAAGTTCTTTAAAACAAATAAAAATAATAAATAAATAAAAATTATTCAGCTAAGTTTATAACTGCCCATTTGAGTTAGCTCTGTGAATTAGCCTCACTGTCTTGGAGAGCAACTGTCTGACTATATACAAAGTAAAATTCAAGAATCTGAATCTTAATGAAATCTTAACAGAAGCAGCTCTAGACATTACTACCTAGCCTTAACACCTCAGAGTGCAGGAGAGGGGAAGAAAGCACAATTTAATGCTATACTAAAATGTATTTTAAACCTCATATTTAACTTTTTTAAAACACTGTTTTACATTTTTCTTATAAGACTCTCTTATTTTAACATGAAACAATTTTAAACATATTTATTATTGAATAAAACCGACACTACCCTTCTACTCAGGTGAAAGTGCCTTATTTATCCTGTGGCTTTGAGAACCCATGATCTAACTACCAAAGAACCCTGGCCTTCACCAGAAGCAGAACTCTAGACATTTTCCTATTCCCAACTTCTTGAAATGTTCTTTTCTTGTTAAAAAAAATCCCGTTGACATCTAGCTAATTTGAAAAGTGAATCCTTGTTAATGTCATAATGGGTTCTGATGTCTTAATGTACCCATTTTATTGGAATATCTTCAAGATAATTCCCAAATACAAAGTAAGGATTCCAGGAGAGGATTCCAGAAATAATAACAAGAGTTGATAGAGATGATTTTGGCCAAACACCAGAATTTTCTTCTGATGCCCACCAAATGACATCACTTCCTTTTTCTTTTTTTTTTTTTACCACAACAAATGGAGGTTTATTTCTTGAATGCAAGGAGAGTTCAACATGAGAAAAAAAAATAATCAGTGAACAGAATGAAAGGCAAAAACTGTATGTTCACTGATGGATTTTGTATGTGTGTGTGTGTGTGTGTGTGTGTTTTATTTTTTTTATTATTTATTGGAGTTCAATTTGCCAACATATAGCATATCACCCAGTGCTCATCCCGTCAAGTGCCCCTCACTTCCTATGGCCCACCACACACCTGCCTTATATTCCCACTGTCTAATTCTAATTCTTCTACAACTGGGAAGAAGAATGATTCATTTCTATTTAATCTAGTCACTTTGCTAAATGCTTCATAGGCTTGTCTCATTTATTTTTTTAAAGATTTTATTTATTTATTCATGAGAGACACAAAGAGAGAGAGAGAGAGAGAGAGAGAGAGAGAGAGAGAGAGAGAGAGAGGCAGAGACACAAGAGAAGCAGGCTCTAAGCAGGGAGCCCGATGTGGGACTGGATCCCGGGACTACAGGATCACACCCCGGGCTGAAGGCAGGCGCTAAACCATTGAGCCACCCAGGGATCCCGGCTTATCTCATTTAATTCTCACAATAGTCTTCAAAGAGAGGCAGTATTTTTATGCCTATTTTATGTTTGAAAAAAGGAAGGCTCACTGAAACTATATAGCTTTTCCTAGATCACATAGCTGCCACAGGGTGGTTCCTGGGCATGAATCCAAGGAATTTAACCCAAGAACCTATTTACTCCATTAATTATACTCTTAATATATTAGATTACCTTTCAGGAAAACACTTTGTACGAAATGTATGTTTTTATTTTTGAGATATTAACCAGTAATCTGAATTACTTTTGCCTCATTTTATAGACTCTATATTCTAAATTCTTCATCAGTTTAGTCTCTAACCTCTCAAGGTACTTCTGCTTTTCATTGAAAGTTCCCAAACTGTTAAAGAGATCTGATCAGATTAGATCTCATGTAAAATAGGACAGCATACAATGTCTAGAGCTTAACATTTTCTGTCAAGTGACCCCATGTAATGACTAGTTTGTGACCCTAGTTTTTATCTTCTCTAAGCCTCAGTTTACTCAATAATATGACTTCCTTTCAGGATAATATTGATTAAGAAAATAGTTTGCATGACATTAATTTATGTTTAGATTTGTTGAATGAAGTTCAGAAAATGAGCACTGATTTTAAATTTAATTCTCCAACAATAGCTATTTTCTATCTCTATATTTGCATTTATGTGAAATGAGGAAGATTAATAAATATTGCCATAATATTCATAAAACATATAGAAGTTAACTTTAACCACAACACCGGTAGTGCTGGCTATCACTATTAGTTTGCAAATCCTAGAGAAGATTTTTAAAACTTTAAATTCAAAATATTTATTTATTAATCCTCAAAAAGAAAACTAAAGTTTTCAGTAATTATAACCTTGGTCATATTATAAGTATGTTTTAACCCTACTTTATTTCAATAAGATATAATTTTACAATTCCTTATTTCATTTATAATTCAGTAATATTATAATTTTCTAGAGCCACATATAGCATATGTATATAGGTATATACACATACATATATATATACATATGTTTGCATATATATATTTCATAATATATATGTATACATATATATGTACACATACATATAATAGAGTATTGTATTACACTGAGCAATTTGAAGAGATACTTTAAGAAAAGTATCATGATTTTTAAAAGAGTAAGCATTAATCAGTTAATCAGTATTTGACTATTGTGCAAAGGCCCATGGGCCATACCAAGATGCATAAGATATAACTGAGACTATAGACAGGGAGATGAGATGTACAGATTACCTGTCAGATCTTTCCCAGGAAAAGGAATAGCAGGAGGCAGGACGATGATACAGGTTAATGAAGATGGGATGCAAAGCCAAATTGGGATATGAAATCACTGAATGCAGGCAAAGGAGCCTAAATCATGTCTGATGGGTTTGAACTGTGATCCAATATGAGATTTTTCTAGAGATTTATTTGTGCAATTTTTAAAGTACGACTAAGAAATGAAAATATGAAAGCTAGAAATAGGGAATAACAGTGTTTTCAATATATTTATTAGGTAATCATTTCATATACATAAATTAGAAGAGGAATTCCTTAGCCAACGGGTCATTGTTACTGAGATTTGATGGTCTTTCTTCAACCTCCCAGAGCTGCCCATCCTATTTTTGATCTTCATTACATTTCTTTAGCTTTTGTCTTTTTCAGCTTTTAGGCCTTGCAATCATCTGTTTAGTAGCAATCTATTCAATCATCCCCATCGGCTTCTTCCTTCCCTTCTCCTGGGTTACCTATACTATGTCACCTGTATTGTGTTCCAGGCAGAGTCCTCCTTTGGGTGGCAGTCTTGTCCTGCCTAGCCCTAGTCCTGCTAGATAGAGATAATTAGTTGTTGCTTTGAATTGAACTGAATTGAATAGATTCAATTCCCCCCACCACCCATAAACACAAATCCACTCATCCACTTCTTCCCTTTCTTTGAAATTCTCAAAATCATTAAGACACAGCTGCTTTAAACAAACAAACAAACAAACAAACAAAAAATGAAGCTAACATGTGAATGTGGTTCTTGACTCAGAAAGGTTGTTATGCCTCACCCAAAAAGAAACAGAAGCAGTGCAAATTCTTAAACGCCTTTTCTGGCCTGGGTCTCCCAGGATGGGGTAACTAACCATCTCCAGAATCTTGACCCATCAACTTAACTTCTCAAATCTTAGTTCCTTAGAGAGTGGGAGTGGGGGAGGAAGGAGTAACATGAACATGATTTAATGCATTCTTATAAAAGTCTGTAACAAGAAGAAATAAAACAATGTCCTGAGTTCTTTATTAGATTCAATTCCCAGCGTACAAACATCCTAATTCAACTTAAACAAAATAGCCCACACACATACCAATTCTAAGGAGACTGGCTTCCAACCTTCCTTAACCTCTCTTCCCTCTTGCACTTATCTTTCTCCCTCTTTTTCTTTCTTCCCATTCTTGTTTCTTTCTCCTTTTCTCTCACAGTCTTCCCAAAGAAAAGTTTAGCTGCAACCACCGTTAAACCACAAAACACCTTAAAGGAAGCAAAGGCTCCATAAGCGAAAGCAAAATCTGTAGGGGCCTGTCAGAGTGGATGCCCGTCTACACACACACACACACACACACACACACGCACACACGCACACACGCACACACACACACACGGTGCCAGACAACAACGGCACAGCGAAGTTCAAGTGTCTGCAGGAGAGGGAGGTGGGAATACCAGATGTGTTCACTTTCAGAGACCATCTTAATTTCTTCTGCGCAATCGGACTCAGCCTGCCCTTAAGGGCCAGGGCCCCGGCACTAAGTGCCCTCCCAGCCCAGACCCACGGATAAGCAAGTAGGGTGAAGGCGGGGCCACTGGGCCGGCGACAGCCTCCAGAAGGTCGAGCCCTGGCCCGCGTTCCTCCCACCTTAGGAAGCCGACACGCAGAGCGGGATCACCCTCTCAATGAAAGGCAGATGTCCCTTTAAGGTCCGCCTGGCAGCCCAGCCCGTGGACTTTAGCCTAAACACGAGCCCGCGGAGCTGGCTTTATTTGTCCATGTCTCGGACAGAGCCTGGGAGGCTGCCAGTGGGATTTCAGAGACCGAGCGCGGGAAGGGGCGGGCGATGGGGCAGTAAGTCTGGGATATGAAAAGCGTGGACAGAACCTAGAGGCATTGGTCGAAAACACAGGAAATTCGCTCTCGGGCCGCTGGACGCCGTGACTGCCCGGGGCCGAGACGGAGACCTCCCGCGGCAGAGGGGCCCGGAGCGCGCGGCCCCCGAGCGCGGTCCTGCCGCGTCCTGCCCCCGAGCCCGCGCCCCCGGCTGCCCGGCTCCGCGGCTCCCCGGCCATGGCCCCCCGACGCCGCGCCGGCCCGGGGGTCGCTGTCGCCTGCTGCTGGCTCCTCACCGGTGAGCGACCCTGCGTTTCTCCGAGCATCTAGGTGCGGGGGCGGGGGGCTGCTCGAGGGTAGGGAGACGCCGAGAGCCCCGGCCCCGGAGGTGGACCGAGCGCTGGTTCAGTTCGGGACGCTCCGGGTAGTCCCGGCAGCTCTGAGCGCGGAACCGCGTTTCTGCGGGTTTTTTTGGTTACGAGTTTTGATGTGTTACAAAACCTTCCCCCGCAATGGTAGGAGGGAGACGGCGCTGGAAACTTTACAAAGTACAAATGCTTTTACAATTAAAGTTGTTTTTACAGTGTACATTGTATTTTAGGACTTTGTTGAAAGACATTTCCCCGGGTTTTTTTTTTTTTTTTTTTTTTGAGGGAGGTAACTAGAGGGCCCGGTTTTATATGCCAAGGTCCTACCTTCAGATTACTCAACAGTGGACATTATTGCATTTTCTTGCTGTCAAGTATTCAAAGATCTTTTCTGCTGTAGAACGAGGAGAGAAAGGAATGCAAGGCAAAATTGCTTCTTGTCTTGAGATGATGTTTCTCTTTTTTTTTTTTTTTTAAATCTATTTATGATAGTCCCAGAGAGAGAGAGAGAGAGAGAGGCAGAGACACAGGCAGAGGGAGAAGCAGGCTCCATGCACCGGGAGCCCGATGCGGGATTCGATCCCGGGTCTCCAGGATCGCGCCCTGGGCCAAAGGCAGGCGCCAAACCGCTGCGCCACCCAGGGATCCCCTGAAATGATGTTTCTATATAAGGAGGAGGGACATTTTGAAAATGAGAAAGGGGTAGTCACAGAGCATACTATTTTTTTAGATGCAAAATACAGTATTGTTACTTGTGGATAAAAATTACTTAAAAATACACACTGGAAATGCAAAGTTATATCCAGTTTAGGAAAAGGTTGAATCATAGCATTTTCAAGATTTTCCAGATAATTAACCCATGGTCATATTTTGAAATGGTGAAAGAAAAAGGCAGATTGGTGAAGCTTTGTGCAAAAGAAAGTGACCCGACTTATGGTTAGGTTAATGGCTGGGTGTAGCATATCATCAATATTCCAATGTTCAGAGTCCTTACTCCTGGCATGCTTATTGGTACTAGTTAATTTAGCATTTTGGCGTTTAAAACAGGTGATCCAGGCAGTTTACTCTGATTTAGATGCCCAAACATAGTTACCTCTTACGAAGATTACTGAGAAATGAATTATTAGCAAGCAAAACATTTTTTCACAGTATTAAGAGAGTTAATTATGAGCTATTGACTTTTCATCCAGACATTTTCCACTACTTAGGAAGTGTCCAGTAATCCAAACAGTAGTAATTTCTGAACAGCTTTACAGCCAGCAGATGGTTTAACTTACCAGCAACTGTCACTGCCCTTTACACTTATTTGACCTATAATGGATGCCTCTTCAGTTCAAACGTTTTGAAAGTTGTTTGTATTTTGTTGTTGTTGTACAAAATCTGAAGTTTTACAACTATTCAAGTTGTACCTTTTTTCATTTTAGCAAATAAGCAGTCACTAGTACAGAAAGGATCAAATGCAGTTTGCATATCCTCTAAATAGACAAGAATGAAACTCAAAAAAATAGAGGTTAAGAGTTACAATTATATATATTTTTAGGTTTAACTACTTTATATACCCATAAAAGTCACACTTGCATACTGTGAGTTTTCTGCAATTGTTGGGATAATATGTCTTGCTAAATGCAAAAGGGGGCTTAAAAATAATGCATAGATATTTCTAAATTATAACATTTAATTCCCTTTTGTATGATGTGTGTGTGTTATTCAGTCATACTGAAATTTAGAATTTACTGTGTCACAACCGATAAGTTCCTCATATGCGCTATTTTTCTGCCCCTTTCACAACATAAGGATTTGAAATTTGACTTCTTCCTCTACTTTGTTGGTTTTCAATTCAGTCATCATACTGTCAGATATCCTGGAAACTTCTCAATTCATAGAATCCACACCTAGCTTGTGGTCTTATCACCATACTCACTCTTTACCGTAGAGAGCTCTTCTTCTTGCCAGTCTTAACCCAACCCCTAATCTATCTTCTTAATAACTAATTTTCATTATATACCAGTCTTTTTAGTAAAACAAACAAAAACAGTGTCTTCAGATGAAAGCCAGAATTCTCTATTGAGGGCTCTGGGTTTGCCCTAGTCCAGCACTCTCTTTCTCCTCCTTCACCTATGTCAGTTTCCTATTTCTGTTGTATCAAATTGCAGATTTATTGGCTTAAACAAGACAAGTATATTATGTTACAATTTTGTAAGTTAGAAGTATCACTGGGCTAAAATCAAGGTGTGGACAGAGCTGTGTGTCTTCTGAAGGCTATGGGGAGGATCCATTTCCTTGCCTTTTCCAGCCTCTAGAGGCCACCTGCATTCCTTAGCTTGTGGCTCCATCCATTTTCAAAGCAAGCAGAATAGCATCTTCAAATCTTCCCCTCTAACTCTGCTTCGTCATCCATTTCCTTCTCTGACTCTGACCCTATTGCCTCTTTCTAATAGGATCCTTCTAATTACATTGGACCTACTTGGATAATACAGGATAATCTCCTCATAGATCCTTAATTTAACCACATGTGCCAAGTCCCTTTTGCCATATAAGGTAACATATTCACAGGTTCTAGGGATCAGGACATGAACATCTTTGGAAGACCATTATTCTGCCTACCAAAACCCTGAAATGAAAACTCCCCCATGATATCCGGTCACATTTCTTTACTTTCTACATAATCCTCATGCTCATTTTGCTTCTGTGAATATACTCTTGTTTTATATATCTAGAAAAGAACTCCACCCTTCCTTTCCACCACCCCCTACCATCTCTCTGACCTTCAAAGCTGGGTTTGTATCACAACAACTCACCACCCTCTCAATAAGCTTCCCACTGGATTAAGAATTGTCTTGTATTCACTTTTAACAATACTTTTAAATGATTGGTCAACAAAGATTATTTTATGTATGTCAAAGTCCCAGAAAAAAAAAAAAAACTAGTGACACAAAGGATTTAACTGAAGAAAGTTTAGTAAAGAGACTGTTTACAGAGGTGTTTGAAGAACTGACAAAAGATGGTGGCGCACCTAAGGACAAACAATAGTGAGAAGAAACATCTGAATCAACAGTAGGAAGAGAAGCCATTACCACTCTTAGGCCTGAGGAGGTAGCAATGTCAGGTTGACTGGGAACTCTAGCTATGGGAGAGGGGCTATTGGATAGGAGCTGGGACATAGGAAGATGAATGCAGCTAGAGCCAAAATTGAAACCCAGACAGGAGGAAGTGGGAGAAATAAATACCCCTTCTTTTCTTCCCACCCTCTAATGTCTTGCCCAGCCCTCTCATTGGCCAAGTCCAAATGGCAGAATTAAACCTCCTGGGAAATAGGGTTAAGACATACAATAACAGAAAAAAAAATAACACAACGTAATGCTGAAAGGCACATATTTATTGGGAACATATTATGTGTGAGATCTTGTGCCAAAACTTTGCATGCATTATTTCACTTTAATCTAAAAAAAATGACAATTTAGAATGGTTATCCATATATTAGAGGTGAAGAAACCAAAATGATAAGAGATTAATTTGTCTAAAGTGTGATGACTAGTAAATGGCAAAGCCTGTGCTCAGCTTAGATCTCTGATCTCAAATATCATTCTGTGAAATAATATGCCATATAGTCTATCAAAATGCTAGTCCATTTCTTGCTCAACTCTCTGAATGTTAGAGCCACATATAATTGTCTAAAAGACTTTGATAAGGACCTAATTAATGATGTGTCTGATATTTTCATGACTTTTTGGTATATAATGAAATTAGATGATGTCCCACCCTACATTAATCATAACTCAAAATAAGACTGTTTCTCTGGATATTAGAATATACAGAATTGAATTATATGTCTCTCTTCCCTAGAAACATTTTAGTTAGCCTAAAAGCAAGGTGTTTTCCTTTGTGACTTTTTTCAGTTAGGATTTCCTATTCAAAATGAAGTCTAGGAGCACCTGTGTGGCTCAGTAGGTTAACCATCTGCCTTTGGCTCAGGTCATGATCCCAGCACCCAAAAACACCACAAAACAAAATGAAGTCCAGTGAGGTGATGGCTGAATATGGAAATCAGACACTTACCAATGACAAAAAAATGACTTCCAGGGGCATACAATGGACTGTCAGAATTACTGAAGATGGTGAAACTCTTTAGTCATTATGATATTTGTAAAGGTAGCAGTAAATTTATAGGATGTTTGTTTAATAAATAGGCACTGAGAGTAGCAATGAAATATGTATGTTTAACTAGTGCCTGTTTTTCTTCCCTGCTGTTGTGATGCTGTTTTGATGTGTAAACTCTTGTGCCACAGCTTATAACTATTGAGTTTACTTCCTTAAATGGATGCTCCTCTGCCCATTCTCTTCCACCTCCAACCCAACAAACTTCCTATTAGATTTAGAACTTCCTTAAATTTCATATGCCACTTAAAATAGCTTATAAAGTAGCTCATGTTTAAAACATATCCAGAAAATTAGGGATCAAAATGCTTTTATTTACTTACACAATCATTCTGTTGTATGAAACACAAAATAGTGTATTTGAATTCATTTTTAAAAATTGAGATGAAAGATATTTGGAATTGTTGCCACAATACTAAAATCAGAATACATTGCCTATACAGAGTGGTCTGTGACTGGAGAATTGTATTCATTCTCAAAGCAAGTACAGAAGAGTATCAAGAGATGTAAATGAGCTGAATATATTCCTGTCAAGATCACTGAGTTTCTTTTAGCTCTTCTGTTGTACCAGCTCTGCTGAAGTCTCCAGGCCTTTGTATAAGCAGTTACTCACACTTCTTGCTTACCCTCAAGTCCCCACAAGAGCATCATTTCCAAGAAACCCACTGGGATAAATTGGTCCTCCTCCCCCAGAAACATGTAAGCCCCTACCATCTTTGCTTTTATACCACATGATACGGTAATTAAATATCTAACTTCTGTCTTTCCAGCTTGCTATATGCTCTGTGAGGGTAGAGTTTATTATCCTTAGCATCTAAGAATAATAGTCACTTGAAAATTTGTTATTTAATGAATCCCAAAAGATATAGACAAACTCATAAAATACTTAAGAAATCAATCAGATTGTCTCTTCTAACTGTATCCTCACCTAGAAAATATAAATATATATATATATTAGATATGCATATGCATATCTAATTGAATGAAAGACACCATCAATTGAATAATGCATCATTATTTTATTCACTCCTAAGGAAAAAAAGTGCTGCGAATCCAATTATAACAATCTATAATGTTAGATTGTTAGATACCTCCTAGTTTCAGAGATATTGAAAAGTGGGAAAATGTGTATCTGAAAGTTACAAACATAGCATACTATAAATCTACCTGGTAATTTTCTATCATATTTCTTTGTATTTTAAAAACCTGCATCATAAAATTTCAAACATACTTCTAGATACAAATGACACTTTTTTGGATATAACGATATGAATGAACATTGTCCCTCTCCTTGGTTTTTTTTCTGTTTCATGCAGGGGATAATTGCTCCTCTGTCATCAGCAGCCTCACTAGATCCCAAGAATGAGATACTCTGAATACTCTGCCTCAGAAGAAATGTGACAATAAAGTAATCAAAATGTTCCAGTTGCACAGGATCAATGACTAGTTTTGGCAAACCCTAAATTTATGTCGTAAATGGTGATTAGTGCTAGAGCTATACAGATATAAACGGACCTAGTTTTTACCTAAAGTCTTCAATTTAAAAGGAAACAATTTAAGAGGAAAATGAAAAAGTCAACTAAATATTTTTTTTTAAGATTTTATTTATTCACGAGAAACACAGAGAGAGGCAGAGACATAGGCAGAGGGAGAAGCAGGCTCCCCGTGGGGAGCATGATGCGGGACTTGATCCCATGACCCTAGAATCATGACCTGAGCCAAAGGCAGATGCTCAACCACTGAGCCATCCAGGCACCCCAAAAGTCAATTAAGTCTTAAAAGGAAATTAAATATAGCACTGGTTGGTACTAAGAATTCACTTGATGTGCAAAAACATTAATATTGTTTTATCTGAATAGATTTCTATAAAAAACAAATGAGAAAGCTAATTTTTAAAATCACTATAATTAAAAAAATAAATAAAAAATAAAATAAAATCACTATAATTCAAATAACTCAGATAAAAATAATAACTCATATTAAAAGTGACAACATATGCTTTTTATATAAATTATATGAGATCTGCTGAAATAAATACAAATTCTTAAATTTGAGTAGGATACCTAGATCACATTAGAATGTCCAATGGTTACAATAAATGGACTGCATATTTTATTATAAATCCTATAGTCTTAATATGAATTAAAAATTACAATATACTTTCAAAATTATTTTGTTAGCTATAACTTTACTTTGCCTTATACTAAAATTCGAAAACACATGGGTATTAATCAGTCCTTAAAATTATACATTTTATTGTAATATTATTGGTAAAATAATCCTGTATAGGGATACACACAAACAGAAACACACCCAATGCATGCACACTTTTTTTTCATTTCCTTAAACATCATTTACGTTAGCAGTAACTTACTTAACTTCTAAAATATCCGTTCTTTTCCATTTTTATTCATTATGATGATAGGCTACTCTTGGCTAATTGCACAATTCTATCCTTCATTGCCAGATCATGCTGCCTGAATCTTGACATGATTCAAAGGGGTAAAAGAAATCTACAAAAGCCCTTCCAGCTCCATGATTTTGGGTTTGTGAATTCCATATTGAAAGATTCTAAAAAACAGGAAGCGTTTAGTTTTCCCTCATTTGCTATCAAAACAGCTAACCTGCATAGCTTAATCATTGTATTTATATCCTTATTTATTGCAGGGAATGAAAAGGTCTTCTAATCAAGAAGCACCTTTCATTGTTTTCTTTCAATTTATTTTAATTAATTAATTTTTTTTATAAATTTATTTTTATTGGAGTTAATTTGCCAACATATAGAATAACACCCAGTGCTCATCTCATCAAGTGCCCCCCTCAGTGCCCGTCACCCAGTCACCCCCACCCCCGCCCACCTCCCCTTCCACCACCCCTAGTTCATTTCCCAGAGTTAGGAGTCTCTCATGTTCTGTCTCCCTCCCTGACACTTTTGTTGATAAGATTTTGTTTATTTGATAGGAGGCTTTTTATTGTTTTGCGACAATTGCAAGTAAGTATTTTTAATCACAGGAACCTTAGATAGTAACAGTACAAGTTCCTTCAAAACAAAAACAACAACTTTCCCTTTTCCCTTCTCCCCTTTTCCCTGAATTAGCTGCATACTTCTTCCAGTTGTCCACTTAGCTTTACTTGTGGAGGTCACATGGGCATCTTTGTACAATGTGAGGTTAGCACATTCTCTTTACATAAATGATTGCATCTGTATTAGATATTCATAATCACAGCTCTGGCTTATTTTGTAAAGTTCATTTTCTAAACAGGCATAATAAAACTGTCATTATACATTATTTACAACATTTTAAGACCTTTCCCTAGTAAGATGTGTTTAAAATAATTATTTTTCTCATCCAAGCATGGGTATCTCAAAAGTTGAAATAGGTTTTTAGAAACTCACTGTAAAAGTAATCTGCTCTTTAAAATTTCAGTAATATTATAAAACAGTGTTTTCCTAATTTTAAGATGCCTGTGATAGACAAGTTAAAAACTTTGCATTAAAGGAGAACTAACAATTACACATTCTTTCATATAATAACTATGCTTATATATCCAACAGTTGCTGTACTGGGTTTCAGGAATGCAGACAAATAAAATGTAGTCTCTGGCCTTAAGAGGCTCACAGTCTGAAAAAGACAACAGACAAGCAAAGAAGAAATGATGGGAGGAGCTTCCAACATGCTCTAAGCAGAGGGAAAAAATATTAGTATGTGTTGCAAGAAATTCAACTCTTGCAAAAAAAAATACTAGAGCAAGAATATTTATACATCCCCTACTGTGTGCTAAGCCAGGGTATTCAAACAAGATTTCCATTTTTCAGGAGCCTGTACCCCTACTGCTGTCATACAAATCATTTCTAACATACCATTATAATAGGAAGAATTGTATTCCAGTTCACCAATGAGGTACATGAATTCATGCACTAGGGCTGACCTAAGGTTTCCCCGGAGGAGAGATGCCAGTATAAATAATAGTACCAAACAGATTATCCATCAGTCAACTTTATTGAATCAGTTATTTTTCTAAGGCCGAATAATTATGATCATGTTAAAGTGAGTCCTTTCCCCTTGCTTTGTCTGATCCAGATTTCTAGCTTCAGGTCAGGCATTCTTAGAGATACACCACAGTATCTCACATGTTTATAGAACTCTACAGTTTACAAAGTATCATAATCTCATTAGAACCTTATAAGGGTTATCAAATGAGAGTGGAAGGGAAAATAATCTAATTTACAACATAGAATGAAAAGTTCAGGTTTGTAGATGTTAGGGGGCTTATCTAAAGTTACTATAATCTAGCTAGAAAGATCAAGACTCATGACTGCTGACTCTTGGTGTGCAATTATTAAACTTGGTATTGATCTTTTACCACTGCAGTGGGCCTAAGGAACAATCAAATTCAAAAGGTACTATGAAAAATTGAAAGTAAATGTGATAGGCTCATATTATGAGTAGTGTTATACTTTTTTTTAAATATTTTTACAGCATAATCTTGAGACAGTTTTAATTATTGAATTCAATACCCTCTATTCTTAAGTAAAAGGAACAGCATTTCTAAGAGACTAAGGGCTGCCAAAAGTTAGAGTAAAAACAATTGACAGGGTAAGAATTACAATCCAGGATGTTTGACTTCTAGCCCAGTTCTCTTTTTGAGACACTGAAATTATATCAAATATATATTCTTAATTCTAGAGAGATTAATATAAATAAAATAGAAAAATATAAAGCTACTGATATAAATTCTATTTTCAGAGAGCCAGTAAGTAAATATAAAATTATAATTTAAAGTAACAGCTAAATCATGTTTTTTTCCCCTCATGATTTTGTGTATTTTGGTAAAGAATGAAAATGCTGCATACTGCTATTACATAAGTGCTATAACTACAGCAGTTTTAAAATAGGATTACTTCTTACATACCATTATTAAGTGAACCATAGCTGATTACAAAATCATGACTTAAGAACTCTGTGATGATGTTCATATAGCTGCCACACTTTACACCTGATTCACTAAGCTTATCGTTGATATGTAAGTGCCTACTATGTGCAAGGGACTTTTCAAGATTCAGTGGAAGAATGAGGGTGAATCCACCAAGAGCTGAATACAAAAGAAAAAACTAATATTCCAATTAATATAATGCATGATTTCAAATGTGAGACAACATTTAAGCTAGTGCTTAAAAAGAAGTAGGATTTATGGAGACAAGAGTGAGAGGCAGTGACATTTTAAGTAGAGAGAATGGCAGAGTTAAGGGCAACAAGTAGACAGTTCCCAGGATATACGGGGAACAAAGATTACTCCTGTGGAATATAGGATGCTGGAGGGCTCAAGTGGAAAATAAAGTTTGTAAGGCAAAATCATGGAGGCCTTGAATGCTAGAGAATCGAATTTTAATTAGTAGGAATGAGAACTCCAAATAACTCCAAATAAAAATGTAATTAGTCTGGAAACAGTAAGTTACCACACAAAATCTGGGGGAAAACATCTGATTGTTCAACAGTAAGCTACAATTACTAAAAAATAGTGCCATTTCAGATCAAATAGTAATTCTATAAAAAATTTTGTAGTATGTTCAATCACTGAAGCCCATTTATGTTTAAAAAGACAGCTTGGGGGGGGATCCCTGGGTGGCTCAGCAGTTTAGCGCCTGCCGTAGGCCCAGGGCGTGATCCTGGAAACCCAGGATCAAGTGCCACATCACGCTCCCTGCATGAAGCCTGCTTCTCTCTCTCTGCCTCTCTCTCTCTCTCTCTCTCTCTCTCTGCCATGAATAAATAAAGTCTTAAAAAAAAAAAGACAGATCAACGTAGTTTACCCTATGATTTAAATAAACTTTTAAAAAGAACCACAGAATTAACAGTTAATGGGGGTTTCCCACAGGTTTTAAAGTGTAGAAATATGTGCATAGTTTTCTAAAGTAGAATACTGGATTTTTCTCAAGGATTGTAATGGTGACCTAGACTGGACGGAAGGAAAACTATGTTGAATGGAGGAATATAAAGATTTTTTTTAAAAGTAATGAAAGCAAGAAAGGGACTGTGCCTTTCAGATCCTGTTAGTTCCTAAGCTGTGTGTCTTTAACTAGTAAAAGTGACAAGAAGTGGCAGTGAATGACAGCACATAATTTGTGATTGCAGAGACGATTTTGAGCATCCATAATATAGTTTGCAGCACTGGATAGAGGAGAGGGTGTGGAGTTAATAAGCAGGTCTGAATTTAAAAGTCGGTTATGTGATCTTGAATCCATTTATTTCCCCATAATTCATTTTCTAATCCACAAAATGAGGATAACAAATATTTACAGAAGAGGATTAGGAGAGTATAGGAAAGTACCTGGTGAATATTCAATAAATGATAGCTCTTCAATAAAAACTTAACCCTTATTAAGATCCTACTGTATGCCTGCCATTCTGATTCTGTGGTTTTTAATCTTTGTCAGGCTTTGCAGAGAGGTAAATTCTACTTTAAAAAAAGTGATCAAGGAGCAACTCAAAGTATTTCTCTTTCCTAGTTATTAGTAAATGTCCTTTGGAGAGGCAACCCATCTTTACGCTTTAGTGCAATCAGTTCCTTACTCAAAAGTTACTGGGTTTTCTTGGAAGTGGAAGAAGGGGGTTTTTTCTATTCAGTGATCTTGTTAAGAGGCAATCCTCACTTTTCAACCTCTCGCCACCATAAAACGCCAAGTGATTTACAGATTTTCTTTAAATCCTGTTGGTCCTAGTAAATCAGATGTTCCCCACTTCCGTCCAGTACCCTCAGCTCTCAGCTAGACGTTAGCAGTGAGGGTCAGGCCTAAGCTTTGCGACCCAACCCCCAACCTAAGTATTTCACAGGCTCCTGAGCTGCGTGAAGCGGAGACTGCCAATTTTGGCTTCTGGGATTCCCAGGACATCAGGGCAAGCAACTGAGAGGTCCACGCAGGGGTAAATTCCACAGATGGTTTCTTCTGTCTCTGGGGAAGTCGGTCGGTGCAGACACGGCGACTAAGCGCGGCAAACAGCTGGGCAGATTGCTCGGAGCCCAGACCCGTCGAGACCGGTCGTTCTTAGAAACCGGGTCTGGAACTAGCAAGTCCAGCAGGTGTGCAGCGCTGGAGTGCGGATAAGGCGAAAGCACATTTGAGAACTTCGAGGGCAAGTGTGCACTTCTGAGGATTCCTTTTACTTCTAGTTAAGGTTTGAAACTGGATTTAGCCCAAGGGGAGAGAAGGTAAACAGTGGCAACTTCACGCATCTGGGAAAAACAACAACAACAACAACACATAGTCCCCAGAGTCTGCACAAACAGGTTCAGTACTGAAATAAAAGACCCGCCGCCGCCGCCGCCGCCTCCGAGCGCTTCCCCCGGCGGGTTTACTCCGGACGCGCCTCGCGACGACTACGCCTGCGCCTGCGCCCCGGGGGCCTGAGACCCCCCGCGACCCCGCCTACCCCGTGGGGACGTAAGACGTGCGCCGAGGGGCGGGCTGCGCGCTGCGCATGCGCTCTGCTGGCGGCTGCCGCCTGGTCCGCGCTGGCGGCTGGAGCCTCGGAGAAGCCGGCTGCTCTGTCTCTCGCGGGGTCCCGCGCGGCGCGCGCGGAGACTAGGAAAAGGGCCACCGTAAGTGTTCCCGTCGGCCGCTTGAGTCAGAACTAGAGTATTTCCTTCCCGCCGGGCTAGTGCCTGCGGGAACGCGGGCCCCGCCCCCTTCCCGGCCTAGACCCGCTTTCCCCTCCCTGCCGGTCTCCCACTGGGGACCCCCTCGTGTCCTCTCGTTCTGCCTGTGAACACCGTCCCCCTTCCCCCCCCCCCGCCGGCGTCATGAAGCTCGTGAGGAAGGACATTGAGAAAGACAATGCGGGCCAGGTGACCCTCGTCCCCGAGGAACCTGAGGATATGTGGCACACCTACAATCTAGTGCAGGTGGGCGACAGCTTGCGTGCCTCCACCATCCGCAAGGTGCAGACCGAGTCCTCCACGGGCAGCGTAGGAAGCAACCGGGTGCGCACTACGCTCACTCTCTGCGTGGAGGCCATCGATTTTGACTCTCAAGCCTGCCAGCTGCGGGTTAAGGGGACCAACATCCAAGAAAATGAGTATGTCAAGATGGGGGCTTACCACACCATCGAGCTGGAGCCCAACCGCCAGTTCACCCTGGCCAAGAAACAGTGGGACAGTGTGGTTCTGGAGCGCATTGAGCAGGCCTGTGACCCGGCCTGGAGTGCAGATGTGGCGGCTGTGGTCATGCAGGAAGGCCTCGCCCATATCTGCTTAGTCACTCCCAGCATGACCCTCACTCGGGCCAAGGTGGAGGTGAACATCCCTAGAAAACGGAAAGGCAACTGTTCGCAGCATGACCGGGCCCTGGAGCGATTCTATGAACAGGTGGTCCAGGCTATCCAGCGCCACATAAACTTCGATGTAGTGAAGTGCATCCTGGTGGCCAGCCCAGGATTTGTGAGGGAGCAGTTCTGCGACTACATGTTTCAACAAGCAGTGAAGACCGACAACAAACTGCTCCTGGAAAACCGGTCCAAGTTCCTTCAGGTAAAAAGTCTTCTCCAAGGATAATTAAGAATGGGCAGAGGGATTTGTATAAAACTACTCTTTAAGTTTTAGAGCCGGGAAAAGTACAAGAGGACAAGGGGTTCACCGGTCTGATTGTAAATGAGACAATGAAATGAAAAGAGAGTTGTTAAAAGGCCTTATGTACCTAGTAAACTTTGCTTAAGTCCTCAAACATATAAAGCCTCAGTTGTGCTTTTGGCTCTAGGTCATCGCAGGCTGATTAATGGGTACTCTCAGAGATTCTTTTGTCTAACTTTCATAATTATGATTCTAGGTACATGCCTCCTCTGGACACAAGTACTCCCTGAAAGAGGCCCTCTGTGACCCTTCTGTAGCTAGCCGACTTTCAGACACTAAAGCTGCTGGGGAAGTAAAAGCCTTGGATGACTTCTATAAAATGTTACAACATGAACCTGACCGAGCTTTTTATGGACTCAAGCAGGTGGAGAAAGCCAATGAGGCTATGGCAATTGATACATTGCTCATCAGCGATGAGCTTTTCAGGCACCAGGATGTCGCTACCCGCAGCCGGTATGTGAAGCTGGTGGACAGTGTGAAAGAGAATGCAGGCACGGTTAGGATATTCTCTAGTCTTCATGTATCAGGAGAACAGCTCAGTCAGTTGACTGGAGTAGCTGCCATTCTCCGCTTCCCTGTCCCTGAACTCTCTGATCAAGAGGATGATTCTAGTTCTGAAGAAGATTAATGATTGGACCTTATAATTGAGACAAGCTGTGTCTCTGTTGTTACATTTTCTTAGCATCCTGACAAAAAGCTGCAAGGCACTTTGTGGTTCTTACAGTGATTTCTCATGTATTTGGTCACACTAGGTATCATGTGATTGGCAGGATATGTGTTAAAACTAAACAATAAATTAAAATGAAATAATCTCCATCTACCATCTGTATTAGAATAATTTTTGAAGAAATTATGAGTTATTTGCAGAGCTTGAAAACATATCTTGTATTTAATAAAAAAAAAAAAATGCCTGTATATTCTTTGGGATAGATCATGAAATCCCAAATGTCATACTTTGAATAAGTTTTCCTTAGAAAAAGCTGTTTAATACTTCATTATCCTAATAAGTTTACATTATTTTAATTCTACGTAGTGTTCTTGCATTAAGATCCCTTTTCTCCATTTCTTCTACACTTTTTTTTTAATTTGCTATTTTAAAGGATGGCCAAATAATAGACTTTTCTAGAAGACAAATTTAAAATGTCTGAAGAGCCTTGTTAAATCAGTCATGTTACAAGTAAACTCTTGGTAGGTTTTTTTTTTTCCTATTAATCTTACTTGCTTTAGAGGACCCCTTAATCAGTTATTTTTAGATATAGACTTTTGATCTAGAGATTCTCAAGATAAGCTATTTGAGGTATCTTTATTTTTAAAATGCAGTTAAGATACATGATTTGCTTGTTATGTGACTAGTGCTAAAGCTGAAAATATTCATTTCTGGGCTCCATTTATTTGCACTGCCACGCTATTTATGTATTATTTGGCTTATCCTAGATATATGTAGTGCTATCTTATATTTCTATGTGGCATTAGTTTGTGCTTGCACATTCTTATTGGACTCTCTACACCCTATTTTAAGATGTGAGAAGGTCTATTGAGAAAGTTTGATTAAGTTACATCATTAGTAGCATGTGGTAGTTGACTTGTACTCCAGTACTCTTTACTGTAATGAGGGAGTTTCTGCTAATACCTGAGTTTAAAATATTTTCATTCGGTATTTTGGATGTGCATTTTAAGAGGTAGGGAGGGATCCTTAGAATGGAATTGCATCCTTACTTTTTACAGACCTCAGTTTAGCAAAAGAATTAGGAAAGGCGTTATGAAGGAAGAGTGATAATCAGTTTGTAACACATTGGTACCTACTTCGAGTATAAATACTAAGTAAACTTTTGCTAATCCTTTCTGTTTCTGGGCATCTCTCCTGGGATAAGTGCCAGGTCTGGGGATTATTTTTTATAAATTTAACTAATCTGAGTTTATTTTAATCTGTAATTAGAAATAGACACTTCCATATACTTTAAAATCACATTTTTACATATCTACCTCTTAATCTAAAAATAGATTGTCATTTTATTATAAATCCATGAATATTTAACTTTAAAATACTATGAAAAACATGTTATTAAATTATTTGGTAGGAGTATAGAAATGAAACTGAGATTCTTGACATTACAACCTGATTGATAATGATTTGTATTCTCAGTAAGAATTTGGAGAGTTGGGGCATATATTACTCTCATAACTTATGCAGTACTGGTTATTCCTAGATCTGTTATCTACTGTGATAGAAACAAGGAGAAATAAAACCTATGCATAAATCTGACCAATACATTTTAGGTCATAGGTTCTCAAATATAGCTGCTTGTTAGCCTGACCTTGTGAGCTTTGGAAATTCATTACCCAGACTAGATCCCAGACTCAGTAACCTTTCACCCTAGAAATGGTTTTTTATAGCTCCTCAGGTGATTCCATTAGGTATCAAGACTGAGAACTACTGATTCAGGTCTCACTATTCAAAAGTGTGGTCCATGGACCACCAACAGAGACTATGGACTGAGACCCTGAGAGCTTGACAGAAACTAGAATCCAGGACCTATCATGGACCTTCTTGAATGTCAGTCTGTATCCTAACATCTCCAGTTGATTACTGTGCATAATAAAATCTGATAAACATAGATAATAGTTATTCTCCCTGTACTAGTAAAAGTCTCTGGCTGGGGTTGCCAGTCATAGAGAAAAACATTTGAGTTTCAAGGTCTTTCAAGAGAGTTAATTGACCAAAATTCAGCTTAACTATAAAACTTCTTGAAATAAAAGTGTATTTTTTTTGGCTATAAGGTAGTCAAAATATCTTCAAGAATTCCTGGTTTTAAAAAGTTACATTATGGGGGTGTCAGGGTAGCTCAATTGGTTAAGCATTGTGATTTTGGCTCAGTCACGATCTCAGGGTCATGAGATTGAGACCCAAGTCCAACTCCCTGGACCCTGCTTAAATTGTTTCTCTCCCTCTGCGCTTCCCTGCCCTGCCACCACTCTCAAAAAAAAAGGGGGGGGGGGATGCCTGCAGGACATCCGAAATACTCTTCTACCTGTTTCTGTATGCTCGCTTCCTCACTCTCAAGGTTTTTGCTAAAAATTCATCTCAGTGAGATCTTCCAAGCCAGTCTTTTTTTTTTTTTTTAAATAACTTCTCCAAGATTTCCTTCCGAGCCCTTCGTTGTCTCATTTTTTCCTATATGTATTTCATTTCAGTGTTTCACTTATCTGTCTAGATTGTAAAGTCAATAAGGGCAGAGACTATTGTCTGTTAGGTTCATTGCTATATCCTTAATGTTAAAAAAAAGAAAAAAAACCCTCTGGCAAACAGTAGATGCTCAAAATATTGGGGTGCGGGGTTAAATGAATGACTGAATGAATTCTTTCAGTCCCTTAATAAGGTTCCCTAGTTAATTGTTCACACAGGCCTGAAGTTCAGGAAAAAGCAGTTGGCTGAGGTTAATGATAAAGAGTTGTCAACATATAAGTAAACCTGAAATCAGATTAAAAATGGCCTAGCAAGAATTAGTAAAACTATGAAAAAAGGCCAGGCACAGAAGCACAGGGAAACCTATTTAATCTCTTTAAATGTTCCTTGACTCTATTATCTACTAAAATCATTTAAAGTAGAGATGTTCCTATATTAAAGTAATTAATATGGTCAGATAACTTTTTCCCCTACAGAGCTCTACAGTGCTCTAGAGATATACAAGTAGAAGAGCCAAAGTGTTGATTGCATAGAAGTTGAGTTTTAAAAGTTCCTAAGATGGGGACACCTGGTGGCTCAGAGGTTGAGTGTCTGTCTGCCTTTGGCTCCGGGCATAATCCCAGGTCTGGGGATCAAGTTCCACATCCGGCTCCCTGCAAGGAGCCTGCTTCTCCTTCTTCCTACATCTGTCTCTGCCTCTCACCTTGTGTCTTTCATGAATGAATAAATAATATGTTTTTTTTTTTAAAAAAAAAGTTCCTAAGATAAAAAATTTCTACCTTTAAGGACAAAAACCAAATTACTTTTGAATATGGTTTAAGTGAGTCTCAGTATACATAAATATTTACAAATTTAGTATATCAAAGTTTCAGTTATAAAAAGGATATATTCGGGGGGTGATGATTCAGTTTGCTAGGACACTTTTTCAGGATTTCCATAGCACAGAAATTATTAGCAAGTTCTGTCTCATTCAAGTCAGGTTTATAGCCATGTTACTGCTATTGGACCCTTAGTTCTTGGGCTCCCTGTCCTAATGTGACATCTTTGATTTCCCTAAGCACATTTCCTCTTTTACTCCCTAAAGAACCAAAAGTACCACAATTATGCATGAATTTTGCAATGTTTTACTTATATTTATTTTAAAAATTGATTTTGGTCAGCCCATAATTTTATTGATACTGAAAGTGAATCAGTTTCCAAGTAGTAACCTTAGTGAGGACTTGAAGAGCAACTAGAAAAAGAATCACAGGTTCAGATAAAGTTTTTAACACCCTAAATAAAATAGTTGTCTTCATACTGATGTCAGCATCTTTAAGGTTTGTATGGAGGTTCAATTTATGTATTCTAGAAGATGTAGTATTTTAGACAAGTGCTATTCAAGATTATCTTGTGTTATATGCACTTCTAATCAACTTAAAAGTTTAATGCAAAAGTGTCACTGAAAAGTCCTAATGATTTCTAAAGGAGTTTGAGACCTGAGTATAATACTTGTGTGTATTATGGATGCCTTATTTAGAAAAGATTCAAAAATCAACAGTGCAGATGGTTAAGATGTTGTGCTGTTAGATTCATAGTAATGGTCTTGGAACTTAGCAAGCACAGTCTGAGTCACCTAATATAGTCATCAAGTAGCAGGTAAACTTCACTAAAAAGAAAAATAAATTGGCCAAATTCTTGTTTGTTTGTTTGTTTTTTAAGATTTTATTTGCTCATGAGAGACAGAGAGAGGCAGAGACATAGGTAGAGGGAGAAGCAGGCTCCCTGCAGGGAGCCCAGTGCAGGACTTGATCCTAGGACCCCAGGATCACTACCTGAGCCAAAGGCAGACACTCAACCACTGAGCCACCCAGGTGCCCCAAAGTGGCCAAATTCAATAAGGAACTAGTTAGATTAGGAAAACTATAAAACACATTAACAAAAGATACTTGTTAAGCTGAAGTAGAGATGATAACATTTTTAGAGAGTATTTGATTTAGTAATACCATCTATTCTCATCCATATTTTAGAGTGTTATTTATAGATTTCTGAGTGTAATAATTTATAAGATAACCCATTTATTTTGCAGTATTTCTCTATTTTAAGAAACATGTCAGTATATTCTGTTGTGATAAATAACACTGAGAAAGAGACTGGGATGTTGTGAATTTATTCATTTAAATTGAGGTAAAAGTAATGCATTTACTCAAGGAAAATCCACTCTTACGTGCAATACTTTAGTTGCAAACAAATTTGAGCCTATCGTTTTTGCTCTTAACAGTGAATATTTTAATTCTATAAGAAGCAGCATCAATATAGGCAAGGTATTATATTTCTAGTGCCAGTCACTAAAGATTGTGCATTTATGATAAGTTGTGGGAACTTGAAGTACTGCCTTCTTTAAAGTTGCCTTTCTTTAGTGGTTAACATTACCCGCCTTAAAATCCCATCATTTAGAATGCTAGTATGATGGAAATGTGCCTATTTTCTATACTGAAGGACGGTTAAAGGTGCCACATTTGGTTCAGAACAGCCAAGACTGAGGCGGCGCAGTATCTGGCAGGCTGCAAACATGAGAGAAAAATGTCTTTGCAGACACATTGCCAGGCCACGCACAGGGCTGGCTCTACTGTCCCAAATCCAGGAACAGACAACATATGACAATAAAAGTAACTACATACTTACTGAGGGCCAGATCTATGGTAAAGTATGTTAGAATGAATTATTTAATTCTTTGAAGATTCCTGCAAGAAAGGTTTTTGTCATTACTATTTTCAAATTAGAAAACAAATTTAGAAGAAGTTAAATCATTTGTCCCAAATCATATAGCTAGTGGGTGTGATGAGGTGCCTACTCAAGCTATACCCTAAAAAATGTAGGAATGCCAGTTCATTCCTCAGTTTTCTGTTTGGAGTAGGTCACATGTGCCTAGAAATAGAAGAATTATTTGATAACACTGAATTTATATAATCAAGCCAAAATTTAAGCAATTCATTTTATATGTTTTTATTTACCTACCTACCACTATTATTTTTCATCTGTTTGTGAGTCTCAGGAGCTCAAACTTCTGGCACTCTATCTAGAATATGAGAAGTCAGAAGTGTATGGAAAATGTCCCAAGGCTATGTAATTTAACCAAGCCCCTCAAGCCTTAGTTAACCTCTATTATTATTTCACACCCAGTTTTAGCAAGCTTGTTTAAAAAAATTTTTTTAAACCTACTATGTTAATTCATGCATTGTTTCAACAAACATTTATGTATTTACTAAGCATCTTCAGTAGCAGAAACTAGGCTACTCTTGTGTATACAAAAATGAATCGAGAATTTTTTCCCTGCCTTGATCAGCAAATTAAATATCAGGGAGAGATGATCACAAGTGTCCACGCTGATGGCAGTCACAGTAGTCAGAAATGAGAGCCGACAGCTCAGGTGAATTCTGAAGCACTATCAAAAGAAGAAAGTCTAGGATGTAGAGTGCTTCACTGGGGTCTGAGGACATTACTGTATTATAGTAACTGATGTTAACACTGAGGAAAAGATTGAATTACACTCAGTGTTTCTGTTTTTAAAAAATCAAGGAAATATAATGTCTTTCAAGACTATTTTCCTCCAAAACTATTAAAAGATAGTGGTACTTAAAGAAATCTATGGCTGTGTCATACCTAGAATGACAGTTCCAGATAGCAAGTGTTTTACTAAACCGTAATAGTCTCAACAATAAAACTCAACTGTTGAAAGATGAATTCTTGTTAAGGAAAAAACCCCAGTAGGTTTTAGTTGTTAAATTTATCAGACAAAGATGGGAGGTCCTGTGAGCTCAAGTCTAAGTTCCAGAAGTTTTATGTCTGGAATTTTTCATCAAGTTCTAGTGTAAACATTGACTAGAACTTTTTGTTTGACACTCTTGTGAAAAATTGCTCTGTGAATATAAAGCATGTTTTAATCTTGTGTTTCACCTCATTGATCCTGTGACCATAATTTATAGTTTTTTTCCTCTTCTCCAAATGTACTGTTGACAATGATAGGAGTCCCTTTTTTTGGAGAGGTTCGAGATGGAGGAGAGGAAGATTGAAAATACATTGCAGTACAAACCTCTGAATCATTTAGAATCATGAAAGTTTGGTATTGTAAGGAACCTATGTGTCATCTGACCTACTCACTTCATAATATAGATGTAAGCTTGAGGCCTAGAGACTTGTTCAAAGTCACATGAACAGGAGCTTTTCATAGGGTCCACATTCCTGTTTGATCTATCCTGTTCCAGTTTCTTCCCGATTTTCTCATCACCAATGCATATTGGGAGGTTATGATTGAGAAGTAAAGAGCAAAGTAGGATCTTAGAATGCTTTAAACTCTTATTATTAAATAATTCATCTTGGGGCAAAGCCGCTTCTTTCTCAGCAGCATCACTGAGACCCAAATTTAGCTTTGAAGTTCAGTTGTTCATTCCTTTGAGGAGTATTCATCTTCTGCTAGAAAAAGACTCTGCTCTGCCTCCTACCTTTTTTCTTCTGAGAAGCATTTCATTCTTCTGACAGCCATTTACCAAGTGCCTACTATATGCCAGGCACTCTGCCAGCCCCTAGCAATATAAGGTGAGTAGAAAAGATTGCAGTCCCTTCCTCATAGGGAAAGCCAGTCTAGGATGGGGAACAGACAGTAAACAAAGTAAACAAGCTATGATAGCACTGCAATTGGTGCAGGAATAAGAAATATGGTAGAATAAGGACTCAGAGGGTGCTCTTCACTCAGCCTGAGGAGGTGCTATCGGAGCTTAAACTGATAAATTCCAGAAGCCCACACTGATCTGCCATTATTTTCCAGAGAGATGAAGCAAAGGGAACTGAGCCCCTTGAATTTATTTGGCACCTTTTTCTTCTCTGCAGTGATCCCTGCAATCCCTAAGCTTTCTAGATGTTAAATATTTACAGGAAAAAGTCAACAAACCTAAGAAGAAACATCATGGAGAAAGAAGATTGCCTTCTACCCTCAAAACTGAGTAGAAAAGGCACAAGTGGAATGGGAAATACGGAGCTGGGTCCATGACTGAAATGACTTTGTGATCCTGGAGCCTTTATAGTTTCCACATTTTTGTTATCTCCTGCATCTCTGTCATGACTAACAGCAAAACAGTCCAGAAAAGAGAGTGTTGCTTTTTTCAGGACAGCAAAGAAGGGGATGGTGAGAGGGGGAGCATGGGACATTATGTCCTATGCTATAGCCATTCTTGGAAGAGAGAATGTCTAAGAGAGGGTTATGGCAGCTACCCCAGGGAAAGGAAAGCCAACTGCTGGGCCAGCTGTCAAAAAAGAAGTGACAGGGAGCTCGCTTGGGCCTGGGGGAGGTAGGGGGAAGGCCCAGTGGGTGGACAGTAGGAAGACCTGCTAGAGTCTTTCCTCTCTATTCAGCATTTTATCCTCTGTAAAATTCAAGGAAACACCCTTGATAAATAATAACTTCTCTCTTAAGTAGCGTGCTTCACTAAATGGCAACATGGATGGGATGTGGTGGAAGGAAAGGAAATTTTCTGCAGAAGAGAGAAAACAATATAAGAGGAGGAATGTCTCTGGGAACAGTGCTCTGACCCTTTGTGTCTCAGTGGTATTCTTAACTGAGTGAAAGGAAATGGAATAACATGTGGAATGTGGAGAAGTAGGAAGAGCTGAGGCAAAATTAGCTGCCTCATTAAGTGTCATATTTTTTTAAAAAAAATTGTATCATTGAAATTCAGATACTAAATTTCTCACTCTGGGTCTATCTCCTTGCCTAGAAGTTCAGAAAGCATAATAAATCTTAGATTTTTTTCTTGTCCTTCCCGAAATCATCTTCACCTTTATCTGGGACTCTTATATTTGCCCTACGTCACAGTAAAATATAGTGGGAAATGGGGTGAATAGATAAGAAATACATAAAAAGACAAGACCTCTTTTCTTTAAAAAAATTTTTTTTTTAATTTATCCATGAGAGACACACAGAGAGAGGCAGAGACAGAGGCAGAGGGAGAAGCAGGCTCCCTGTGGGGAGCCCAATATAGGACTGGATCCCAGGACTCCCCCGGGATCTCGCCCTCAACCACTGGGCCACCCAGGTGTCCCAAGACAAGACCTTTTGATGATGGTTTGTTATGGATTTCAAGCTCTTAGATTTGCATTTGATGCATGTGTTGACATATATCCTTCTGGATGAATTAGAAACTTTAATTGTCAGAATCACAAGTGCAGTACAACCAGATTTTATACTTGAGACTGTGGAAAGGATGTTACATACCAAAAATTACAATGTGATTTGCATACTATTTGCTACAGTTACTGAAGATCATGTATAAGCATTTGCAAAAACATTGCATTTGTGAATAACCAAAATGAATCACAGCAGAAGAAATCATTTGGGCATTTTCAGATGACTCTGTGGCAATGGCAGGGCAAACATGAGAATTAGCCTGTGAGTCAGGAGATCAGGATGTACCCAAGCCCTACCACTAGGTTATGTGACTTGAGGAAATCATTTTATTCTTTTGAGTCTCTGCTTTTTCATCAATAGAATGAGAAAAGACAGGCGGCCCTTGATTTCTTAGTTGCTCTTGCAGATCTCTGATTCTAAGTGGTACAGTAGCAACAACTGCTTGTTATTTTTAAAAGTTGTATCTTTCCAGCAAAATAAATCTTCAGTGATTTTCAGGTTTAAAAGGAATCTATTTTGCACCATATCCCAAAAGCTGCCAAATTTTGGGTTTGGCTGACTGCTAAAGAGAGCAGCCCGCTAGGAGCAAATTCCAGAGCTCAGGGTCATTTATTTGGAATGCTTTGCCAAATACTCCCATATTTTCAAAGTTGTTGGGGCCTTTAAACTTGAGCATCAGGGGAGAAACAGTTTCAATAGGTGCACAAAAATTTTGAAGTTAAATATTTTTGAATCATTTGCAATGTTCTAATGTCATACCAAGTTTCATAGTCCTGCCACTTTTCTCCTTGTTATTTTACTTCCCTATCAACTGTTTGCTGTCCCAAAGAATTGGACAATGAGAAAGCACAGGTCTTATTTCTTCTGGAATGTTCTTTCAGTTTGGCCAGTGAGTCTCAAACCAGACTGCACATTAAAATCAATGAGGGAGTTTTAAAATTGCACTGCTAACTGGGTTCCTACCACAAGACAATTAAGTCAGAACACTTGGGAGAGGAGCCCAGGCATGTTTATGTTTAGAAAGCTCCCCAGGGGTTTCTTATCTGCACCCAGGTTAAACCATGACATGTCATCAACAAGCCAGTTGGCTTTAATATATGTTCTCTGGCCACAATGCCAGTCAGCTGTCTGGCCGAGAAAAAGAGATGGAGCATAGAAAAAACATGTGAAATTGCAGATTAACTATCTCTGCTACTGAAAAAGCCACTTCAGGGATGCCTGTGTGGCTCAGTGGTTGAGCACCTGCTTTCGGCCCAGGGCATGATCCTAGAGTCCCAGGATCAAGTCCCACATAGGGCTCCCTGCAAGGAGCCTGTTTCTCCCTTTGCCTATATCTCTGCCCCTCTCTCTCTCTCTCTCTCTCTCCCTCTCTGTATCTCTCATGAATAAATAAGTAAAATCTTTTAAAAAAATGAAAAAGCCACTTCAAAAAGTTGATGAGGGGAATTTACGTCTTTAGCTTTAGTGGCTTGGTATGGGATTTTTCTGTATCTTTATGTATTGACTTGCTATATTAAATCCACAGGACTAATACTGACCAATTTGTGAATATTTATTGATGCCTTTTACATGTGTATATGTTGCTAGGTACAGTAGGAGAGGGTACAAAAAAGTTGAGAACTTGATTCCCAGTTCTTGAAGGAAGGAGTGTCTAAATCTTGGGATGCAAGAATTGTGTCAGACAGAACCAAGACGGAAAAATCATATATTGTACAGAGAGTAAAAACTAAAACTGCTGATAACAGGAAGATAGCACAATTGGCTAGACTCACTTGGGAAGATGGCTTTTAAGTATGGGTCACCTTTTTTTGTTTTTGATTGATTGATTTTTTTTTTTTTTTGAGAGAGAGAGAGAGCAGTGGGAGAGGCAGAGAGAGAGAGGTGATCAGACTCACCATTGAGTGAGGAGCCCAATGAGGGACTCAATCCCAGGATCTTGAGATCATGACTTGAGCTGATATCAAGAGTCAGATGCCTAACTGAACCAGGGTATGGGCCACCTTCTGAATATCTTCTTTCACTCAGATGGCAGGCAGCAGTGGTAAGAACATTGACCCTGAACTTGAACATTTTAACTACCACAAATGAGCTCCCACATGAGGCTCAGACAGGAAGAGAAAGAGGAAGCCACTGTCAAATCCCTGCTACAGAAATGATCTGTGTAGGACAACACAGCTGAGGAAATTGCCATCGCCAGATGGCTACCACCAATTCACTGGACTTAAAACTCAACCAGAGCTTCTGAGAACAATCTCTAGTGGACAGGAATCACATATGGGTGGTCCCAAGGTCGCATTCCACAATCTGTGAATCAGAAGGCAGGAAAAAGGACCATTGTATATTCCCATCCCTATCTCCTATGTGCTCTGGAATTGTACCCCTTTCCTCAACTAGGAAGAGTGTGGAGAGTCAAAACAACAATAATAAAATAACCACTAATCATTGCAGAACAGTGAAAGTAGGAGAACAAACATTTACTAAAACCCTTACCAAGGTAGCTACAATACTGGTGGTACAGATACGGGCCCTGCAGCCAGACTGGCATCGTTCACATCCTAGCTTACCCACTTGCTGGTGCTGAGCCCATGCTGCATCCCATGTCAGTCTGACATCAGGGCCTGAGGCCCCATCACTAGTTCACTTAGTCCATTTGGGAAATGTTTAACTCCTGTTCTTCCTCAGAACAAAGATGCCAATTTGATTGGAAAATCTTAGCATCTTTTTAGGCTTCATATCTGCTTGGGAAAAAAATCACCTAATCATATAACTTAGTAGTATAATTGACTCTTTTTTCCCTTTTTCTTACCTTCTCTTCTTAAAAAATAACCCTGAATCTTGACTTCAGTTTTCTCCTGGGCTCCTGATATTGGAATGGATGTCTGATTTACCAGCAAACATTTAAGAACCAGACTTATTGGTAGATTTAAAAACGTGAATCATTTAAATACTCAAAATCAATCTCTCTAAATTTTCAGCCTGAGGAATTCTCAACAAGAGATTCAGTATCAGTCCTGAAGTATGATGGAAGTGCAAGGGGCTTAGAGGATGCTTGGCTTCTCTAGTCTCTGGTCTTCTTGAGGTTGCCTCAGGACACTTACACCTCTTTGTTTTTCCCTGGTTAATATTCAGTTCTGGAAAGAAATGAAATCCAGGAAAGAAAAAGGTGATACTTCACCTCCCCACTCCCAGCACACATGTGTCCTTAGCCTAAATATTGTTTTTCAATGCACCTGTCAAAATTCCAGCATGAAAGAGGAGTTAGCAAGTACATCCAGATTTCACATTGGGCACCAAATGCTAAGGAGAGTAGGCCACAAAAATTTAAAAGAACAAGGTCCATCAAGTTTTTTACTCTCTTACAGTTAAATCTAAATGTGGAGGTGAGCTAAAAATTAAAAATATAAAGCATGCAACAGGTGTTCCTCTTCCACCTTTCTAAGGTTTGTAGATTTAGAAGATAGAACAGTGAATGGGTACATACTTTTTCTAAAAAGTTATTCTTTGTTTATCTGAAATTGAAACTTAACTGGGTATCCAACAACCTTGTGCTCTGTTTAGCACTTCTGGTCATAAGTGGCTTGAGTAGGAGAGATCTGTGTTTGGGTGGATGTTGGGAGAAGCACTGGTGAGTGTATTCCTGTCCTGGACTGGTTTTTGCCCTAGTTTTAGAGCTTTGTTGGAAGGATGGGGAAGGCCTGGTCTCTTCTCCTGTGTTTGGTAAACACCTATCTAAGACTTTCAACAACAGCTTTGAATGTAAATACGTGTCTACTTAGTAGTCATCTTTTCCAGATGATTCTTATTTCCTAAAATAACAAGATCATCACTTATCTCAATTCAGGCACCTGAGACTGTTACTCCAAGGAGGTACATCAGTGTAAGACATCTTTACAGCAGTAATATTAATGATGCAATCTGATAATGTGAGATTCTCCTACAAAGTAAATTGCTGATTACAAGTGGGCTTATACTTTTAACAAATTAAGGAGGATTCATTGAAAATTTATCGCTAGACAGAAACTGAGTCACAAAATCTTTGTAAAAGCAGGAACAGCATATTATAGGGAGACAATGGCAATGGGTACAAGATCCAAGGTTTATTATCTCTAATACTGACTACTTCAGTGACCAAGTCCAGTTTCCTCACTGGCAAACTAAGTGACAACCTAATAGGGTTTTTTGAAAATTAAGTGAGATTACTGACACTTTTTTTATAATGCTTGCTCCATAGCAAATGCTCAAGACATTTTACCTGCTTTATATGGGGTATCTAAAATTTATCTCCTTGGGATTCAATAAATATCCATGAACACTATACACGATTTGAGTTCCAGAAAGAAATCAATCTGCCAGCAGAATCAAAAACAGATACCCTTTTTTTCAATAAAGACAATTTATATGAAAAATGAAAATTAATGATGTCTTACAGTTGAACATATCAGCCATGCATAGATGGGAACTTACATCATGAATTTAGTGTTTATTTCTATTAATCTTAAAGAATTCTTCCTGAACCATGGCATTAAGTTTTGATGTTGCCTTCCACCCCACTTAAACAGACTAGAAACTGTCATTCATAGGGAAGGATAGAGAATGAGGGAGGGGTAGCTATTGAATGAACTGTTCTATGAATTAGGTAAGCAATTAAGAACTGAAAGAGAGTTGAGTAGTTCCATCCTCAGCCACCCTGCCATTCTTCTCTTAGGGACCAGGGTCCTGGCTGTGAGCAAGAAAGGACCATGTGGCCATGTTCCATGTGGAGGGACAAGTCTCAGGACCTATTGCCTTTAATACCACTAGCTAGAGTCTTAAAGGTGTAACACTCCTAGAGAGATAGCAAAGCTCTTTTCTAATGCTCCATATTTCTGAAAAGTGTTTACTCACTTGCAGGTCTTTTCACTTTTATTCTGAATCACAGGAAAAAATAATAAATATCTGTATTATCACTGGCTATAGCAGATGGGGGTTTTCTTCAAAGTAACATTTTCAAGTAGTACACCTAGCATTCAGATTCTCTGGATGGAATTGGCACCCTAAAAGCAAAATGGCAATTTTGCCATTTTGGGCACCAGGTAGGTCCGTTGGTTAAGCGTCCAACTCTTGATTTTGGCGCAAGTTGTAATCTCAAACATATCCCTGCATGAGGCTTCATGCTCAATGCAGAGTCACATTGATTCTCTTTCTCCTTCTCCTCCACTCAGCTCTCACACTTAAATAAATAAATAAATAAATAAATAAATAAATAAATAAATAAATAAATAAATAAATAAAGTATTTTAAAGAAATAAGTCCTTGGCCTGATAATCTTGTGTCAGTTTGGAATCAGTTTAGAACAGTTTAAAATCTCTCAAACCTAACACATTCTAGAGCTTTAAATACTACTCACTAAAAAACCACGTCTGTGGAATTTTTTCCATTAAACCCTTAGTCTGATTCAAACCTAATAAGATGCTAATCTTTGCGAAACTTGTTTCCCCTTACTTGGCTCTCTTATTTTTGTAAAAGTCAGTCATAGTTTAACACACCAGAATTGCTTCATGTGGAAGAAGGTTAGAATTGCTGTGGGCTTGGTTTCAGGAGAACTAGGTCCAAACCTGGATTCCGCAACTAAGTGATTTTGTGACTTTGGACATCACTAAGCTATCAGGAGCCTCATCTATAAAGTGAGGATAATACCATTTGGAAATGTGGGGATAAATAAATTATGGAAACTTCATGTAAGCACTCAGCTCACATAGGAGGTGTTTGATAAATGTTGAATATGTGGCCTATTACAAGGAATTGAATAGCAAGCTTTGTTAGAGCTGTTTCTTTAATTAAATACAAAATGAATGTTAAAGTTTTTATGTCCTGACCAAATAGAGATTATCATCCTCTCAAAGAAACTAAAAGTTTCTTAAGTTTCTGGTTTGAGAAAGCAGATATCATTCTAGGTTAATAATGGAAATCTGCAGAAATATGAAATTGTGCAATTGTGCAAAGATTAAAAGCAGTGCAAAGTCAGAATAACATTTTACCTTATTTCTTGCTTTTTATTTGTTTAACTATAGGAGATTAAACTGGTACAAACATGAATATCTAAAATATTTATAAATATGTATTTTCACATGCAGATTATAATATACATATTATAAAAAGCTGTTTCAGCTTTATTTGTAGCAGAGATCAGTAACTTTTTTTTCTGTAAGGGGTCAAGATTGTAAATTTTTCAGCATTGCAGGAAACAAAGTCTCTTTAGTGATTAGTTAATTCTGCCACTGTAGTGCAAAAGCAGCCATAGATAACAGTAAGCTAAAGGACATGGCTGTGTTCCAGTAAAACTTTATTTTCAAAAATCGGTGATGTGTGGCATTTGGCTCAGAGGACAGTTTGCTGACCCCTGGCCTAGAGCATGATATAGAGTGTATTTTCTAATTAAACATAATTAAGGTATCTTATTGATGGGAAAAATTTTATGAATTTACATTCATAAGTTAATAATCAGCAATTGTATAAAAAAAGTTAAGTAAATGCAAGTGCATTCCTTTAACATCATAACTTGCTAAGTTTAAAAAAATAATGTAGTTTTCCAAGTATATTCAATTGAGATGCTAGTAGGTAAATTACATGGTAAATCAGCTTACATTTCACTAGTACTTCTTGAAGTTCTAACATAGAACCATGTGTATATGCACAATAGGCTTTATTGTTTTTCTGTGTTAGACACGTTTCAAAATTGGACTCAAACCCATTATTACGTGAATGTCCAGGACAGGATTTCCTTCTGCTGCACAAGAATATTTTGTGAATTTCCTGGGAAGTGCATTCAACAGTGGCTTACCTGACAGCATCACAGCCATTGTGTTCTAAGGAATTTCCTGCAGGGATTAAATCTGTTTGGCTTTGGCCTTGGTGTTTCCTAACTACCTCCCAAAATCACCTTAAACAGTGTCTTTCGGGGATGTTTTTGTGTGATTCCTTCCTCCAGGAAGAAATTGAAAGTAATGAAATGCCTAGATTGTTGGAGAATTTTGAGAATTAGAGAAGGCCACTGCAACTCTTTTTGCAATAATAATATAAGAAACCGGCTCAATCCTCAGTGTCTTAACAAAGCGTCCAGCATTTACATGTACATTAGAAGGGCATCTAATCACTCACCATTTAGAGATTCCAATTCTAATTTTATAAATTCAAATTCTCTTGTATATTGAGAATATCTAGGAATCAGAACTTCTATTACACCAGAGCAATAACAGGGTAAATACAATTAACTGTCAAAAAAAAAAAAAAAACGAAATATAAATGGCTCACCACTGACTTTATTTCTTACTTCTATCTCAGTCCAGTGTGGGTTTGAATGGTCCCACTCCACCTTGTACAACGCCATCAGGAACACATACCTCTAAGAACACAGCGGAATGGAAGAGAGAGGTTTAGGAAGGGAACAGCACCATCTTGGCTGGTGGAGTCACACTATTCCTGTTGCTCAGCACTCATTGACCAGAAATGGCCCACATGGCTCCCACCTAAGTGCAGGGAAGGCTAGCAGAGATGGAGGAACATAGGAACGTTTGGTGGTAATTGGTGAGCCCTGCCACAGAAAAAAACAATTAGAGCATTGGGTTTTGAGCTGAGTCCAAAAATCAAAAAGATAAGAAATTTACAATATTATTTCAGCTTCATTCACTTGGTTGTGACAAGAACATACGCTAATAAGATATTTGCTACAGTCTTATGGTTTCCCTTGTTTAAAGTAGTTGTGTTTCAAATTCTCTGTCGTTCAACTTAATGAACAGAGGAAACTCTTGTCTAACTATACAATCCTTAACATCTATATCATGAAATATATCCCTTTGCATTGATAGCCTACTTACTAAGTGTATGTGTGTATGTGTGTGTGTGTGTGGCTTGTTCCAATTACACTCCTTGCAGAAAAACAATTATATATCAGTATGTACTGAATAAATAAGTGTTGGTTGATAAATAGATAAACTCTATTTGTCTACACTGGTATACACTGGTGAATTTGAAGACTTGTGTTCAGTAAACTTTGGTAGCATTCAGTAACATGAAGACGACAAGTGACTGACTTTATTGTGCATTTCTAGACTGCCTAGGATTTTAGTTTGGATCAGTGTTCTTCAAAGTATGTTCAATGGACTAAACTGGAAAGTCTGTTGTGGTGTCCAGGAGCCTACATTCACAAACTTAAGTGTTTATGCTGCTTTTCTCCCTCCCCCATTCTAAGTGAAAATGGCCCTATTGAAACTTTTAAAAGAAAAATTAAGTTATTCTGTTTAGGTACGTGTAGCTGTAATCAAATTAGCTCATACATAGTTGATAAATAGGACAATGGTATCACTACAACACATGTCACTATAGTGCAGTTTCCCCACCACCTCAAATGTTTATGCCACCAAGTACCGGCACCTGAATGCCAAGAACACTAAAAGTCGGACATAGCAAGCATGGACTAATACAATCTGTGCATAGTCTGTTCTCCTTCCATTCTTCTTCTTGGCTTACTTTTGCCATATGTGTGATTTCTTGGAAGGACCTATTAATGGTCGGCCCCACACTCAGTTCATTTTTCCCTTGTTCCCATAACTTTACAACCTTAACATTTTCTTACTCCCCTCCATTGAAGCCCTTATATTTATCATAGCATTTATTTGTTAGAAATATAACACGCCTTTAAAATCATGCTAGTATTTTTATCTGGGTTGTTATTGGTTTTGTTTGTACTTTGGTTAAAAAGTCGTGAGGATTTTGAGTAGGCTCCTCCAGATACATTTTTACCACAATCTCTATTATTTTATCATTAGACTTTGTAGAAAACATGGGGTTGCTTTTAGGAATGGCTATATAACATTATAATAGACATGCCTGTATTCTTACAACTTCGATTGCATATATCTTGTGGAATAGAAGAATGTTAACAAAAGTTGCTCTGGACCTATTTGAGAAGTTTCCATATGGAGGCAGTTTTCCAGTCTTTTATGCTTTATATTTTAGAGTCATTTAGAGTTTCCAAATGGTGTTCACATAGAAAATTTCATTTCAATTCCAGAACAATAACACAGGGATCATTATTAGCAATTCTACTTGACAGACTTGGAAATTGAGGCTCAGAAGAGAGAAATGTTTGCCTAAAGTAGAATGGCCACAAAATTTTGGCTCTAAATAGTTATTATATTCAAAGAAACATATTTTGAGCACCTGTTTTATGCAAGGCACTGGAGATACAGGTATAAATAAGATGAAACCTAGCCCTCCTCTAGTGGCTTTCTCCCCTCTTCCTCCCATTGATGTACGGACTGTTTTTAGCTTGGGCTAAGTGGGACCAAGCAATTTACTCCATCCCAGAGAGGCAACAACCTTGTTAGTTTCTCGTTGGCAGCTCTAGATGTACAACATAATATTTATATATTTGTATTTAACCATTTTAAACAATCATACATTTTTAAAAAACATTTTAAAAACTATTGTAGAAAGTACAGAGTTGTTTAAAATACAGAGATATTAATAAAGAGGATAAATATTTTTAAGACCAGTTCAGGGACGCCTGGGTGGCTCAGAGGTAAGCACCTGCCTTTGACTCAGGGCATGATCCTGGAATCCCGGGATTGAGTCCCACGTTGGGGTCCTTGCATGGAGCCTGCTTTTCTCTCTGCCTGTGTCTCTGCCTCTCTCTCTCTGTGTCTCTCATGAATAAATAAATAAAATCTTTAAAAAAAAAAAAGACCAGTTCAAATTATTTTTGATAAATAAAGTATTAGGACAATCATTTTCAAAATTAATAAAAGGCCTATATGTAATAATACAATACTACCAGTTTCATTACTTGATTAATTATATTTAGTCACAAATAAGCATTTAACTGTATGCATTTATAGTGAGTGACACATGGCTATTTAATTCTTTCTGACACCCTTGTCAGTCTTTTCTTATTGTAAGAAAACAGAGCTCACATATCTCCAGAGATCTCTTCTACTTGTAGTTTTGATCCCATGACCCTGCTTAGGCATAACCCACAACCGGTTAAATGTTTATTTACTTGGTCAATGTTTAGCCTGTGGTTGGGCATTTATATCCCAATGGGAACTGAGAAAGTGATACAGAATGGTGAAATAAGGCAAAGGAAGAAAAATAATTGGAAACCAGGAGAAAACATGGGAAAAGGAAGGGGAAAGGATGAATAGTGCCTTTCTTATTTCTTTTTCATTTCTCTTGCATGCTTAGAAAATAGAATACACTTTTGTATGTCTGTAGTAGCTTTACAAAGAAATTAAACAGATTGTCAGGACTTGCCAATTTATTTCAGAAATATACAAAATATCATTAACATGTTCTACACTTCCCAGATAGATGGTTTGTCAGATGTTTGAAGAAAATGTACCTGACCTTGAGTGCTGTATTTGCTTTATATTTTCATGCTTAATGGTCTGTGACCTAATTTCTTTTAGCCTTGATCATGCTTTGTTCTATGGGTTAAAAAAATTATACATATATACACATACACACAACTATAAATCATGTATCAAAATACATTTGAATATGTACCTGAATCATCCAAATTTTAACACCTTAGCCTTATTTTTGTTCCTTTTGTCTCCCATTAAAGGTAAAATAGCTGAGATAATTGTTCTCTCTTAATGGGCTGATAAGTAACCAAGTAAAACATACTGTACTTTTACCTAATGCAATGGCAGGAATCCCAATTTACAGAATGTCCAATTACACAATCCTATATTGGTCACCAAGAAAAAAGTATGAATATTTTATTACCTTACATAGGAAAAATAAGGATGGAAGATTACTTAGAAAGGAAACTGAATAAAAGGTACATAGGAACTTTATGTATTGTTACAATGGCATGTGAATCTACAAGTACTTCAAAATAAAAGGTTTAATTTAAAGTATATTGTATGTTTAGGGTGAGTGAGATGCTTTGTATTTCGTTTCTTATGGTAAAGTGTATATAAAATTAAATTTACAATCTAATCATTTTATTTTTTTAAGATTTTATTTTTTTATTAGAGAGAACAAGCAAGGGGTAGCGCAAAAGGAGAGGGAGAGAGTAGACTCCCCACTGAGTGCAGAGCCCCACACAGGCTGGATTCCAGGACCCTGAGATCATGACCTGAACCAAAGTCAGACATTTAACTGACTGAGCCATCCAGGTACCGCTACCATTTAACCATTTTGAAGTTAGAATTCACTGGCATTAAGTACATCCACAATGTTGTGCAACTGTTACCACTATCTATCCAGTTCCAGAACTTTCTCACCACCCCAAATAGAAATCCCATATACATGAAGCAATAACTCCCTATTCTTCCCTCCCCTCAGGCCTTGGAAACCACAAATCTTGTTGATTCATGTAGTAATGTGTGTTGGTAGTTCATTCCTTTTTATGGCTGAATAATATTTTATTTTATGGATATATCATATTTTGTGTATCCATTCATCAGTTGATAGACATTTGGATTATTTCCACTTTTTGGCTGTCATGAATAGTACTGCTATGAACAATCGTGTACAAGTTTTTGTGTAAACCTATCCTTGGAGTGTTATACTTGGAGGTGGAATTGTTGGGCCATATGGTAGATCTATGGTTATTTTTTCAAGGAACTGCCAAACTCTTTTCCATAGCAGCTATTCCATGTTATGTTTCCATCAGCGAATATATGAGGGTTCTGATTACTACAAATCCCTGCCAAAACTTATTTTCTATTTTGTATTTTCGTATTATAACCATTCTGCTGGGTGTAAGTGGTATCCCATTGTGTTTTTGGTTTGCTTTTCCCTAATAATTAATGATGTTGAGCATATTTTTATGTGTATATTGGCCACTTGCATAAATTATTTAGAGAAATGTCTATTAAAGTCTTTTGCCCATTTTTAATTGGGTTGTTTGTCTCTTTGTTGTTGAATTGCTCCTTATTTTGAAAGGAAATGGACCCAAAGGGGCATCAGTTGTGCTGAAAATGTTCCTTTTCCGAATTTGGATGACAGTTACATGAGTGTGTTGCTTTGTGCCCTTTACATTTGTAAAAAATGAGGTTGTGTGCTCTTTTCTGAATGTATTTGTTTCCTAGGACTACTGTAACAAATTACCATAAACATACTGGCTTAAAAAAAAACCAGACATGTTGGCTAGTATCAAAAGGACAAGAGATAATAAAGTTTGGTGAGAAGTGGAAGAAGTGGAGAAAAGAGAACTTGTGCAGTGTTGGTGGGAATGTAAATTGGTACAGTCAGTATAAAAAACAGTATGGAGTTTCCTCCAGAAATTAAAAATAGAACTACCATATGATCCAGCAATTCTACCTCTGGGAATATAGCCAGAGAAAATGAAAACACAATGTCAAAGAGATATCTGTACCCCCATGTTCATAGCAGCATTATCTATAATAGCCAAGACATGGAAGTAACCTGTGTCCATTGACAAAGAAATGGATAAAGATGTCACACACACACACACACACACACACACACACACACACACACACTGAAGTATTTTTCAGCTATAGAAAAAGAAAGAAATTCTGCCATTTGTGACAACATGTATGAACCCGAAGGGCATACTAAGTCAGTGAAATAAGTCAGATTAAGGAAGACAAATACTGTAGGCTCTCACATGTGGAATATTAAAAAAAAATAAAACAAAATCTAACTCATAGAAAAGAGTTGAGATTTGTGGTTACTAGGGGTAGGGAGTGGGGGAGAAAGGATTAGATGAAGATGGTCAAAAGGTGCAAACTTCCACTTATAAGTACTGGAGATGTAATGTACAACATAATGATTATACCTAACACTGCTGTATGGTGTATATGAAAGTTGTTAAGAGAGTAAATCAAATCCTATGAATTCTCATCACAATAAAAACATTTTTTCTTTTCTCTCTCCCTCTGTTTCATTCTCTTTGTGTCCATATATTTATATAACGAATGCTAACTAAATCTGTACCCGTTTCAAAGTCAAATCATTATGCTATGCAGCTTAAATGTATACAGTGCTATATGTCAATCGTATGTCAATAAAACTGGAAAGGAAAAAAATAAGAACAAAAACCCAGAAATTTATTCTCTCACAGCTCTGGAAGCCAGAAGTCCAAAATAAGTTATTCTCCCTCTGAAGGATTTAGGGAAGAATCTTTCCTTGCCTTTTCTAGTTTCTGGTAGCTCCTAGAATTTCTTGGTATTTTATAGCTTGTAAACACATTTCTTTAGTCTCTACTTGTCTTCACATAGTCTTCTACTCTGTGTTTCTGGTTCTAGGTGTCCCAAATTTCTCTCTCCTTTCTTTTATGAGGATACCAATCAGTGAATTTTATGCCCACTGTAAATACAAGATGATCTCATCTCAAGATCTTAACCTAATTACATCTGCCCAGAATCCTCCTTCCAAATAAGGTCACATTCACAGACACCAGGGATTGGGACTACAGACATGTTTTTGAGGGGACACAATTCATCCCTCTATACTGAATGTATGTCATACTTAAAAAATATTTTAAGTCTTTATTTGACAGAGCACAAGCAGGGGGAGCAGCAGGCAGAGGATGACTGACTGAATGAATGAATGAATGAATGAATAAATAAATAAGTGCCTAGGGGGCTCAGTTGGTTAAGCATCTGCCTTTGGTTCAGGTCATGATCCCAGGGTCCTGGGATGAAGCCCCATATCAGACTCCATGCTCAGGAGGGAACGTGCTTCTCTCTCTGTTTGCTGCTCCCCCTGCTTGTGCTCTCTCTCTATTAAATAAATAAATAAATACAGAAATACAGAATTTTAAAAATGCCTTTAAGAAAAGAAGTGGTAAATTTTTTTAATGTGGTAATCTGAGTTTTGTGACAAAAGATCTATAAGTTAGGGAGAGATAGATTCATACAAACTTGCCACCCTATAAAGGAGAATTTTTTTTAAGATTATTTATTTATTTATTCATGAGAGACACAGAAAGAGAGGCAGAGACACAGGCAGAGGGAGGAGAAGTAGGCTTCATGCAAGGAGCCCAATGCGGGACTCAATCCCAGGACTCTGGGATCAGGCCCTGAGCCAAAGGCAGACACTCAATCACTAAGCCACTCAGGCGTCCCTAAAGGAGAAATTCTTAATCAGTTTTTGAAAACTGTCTTTACAAATTATGATTCTGAAAAGAACTTTTCAAATAAGGTTTTCAAACATTTATGTGTTTTTTTTCTTTTTTTGAGAGAAAGCTAATGAGAACAGTACCATATTCATATATGGAGAGAATACCTTTTAAGATACTAAAGAATTTGTTTTTTTTCAGTATTGCCAAATACAGGATTCTATTAAAATGTCCAGAAGACATACTGTTACACAAGATGATACACTCTTGGGGGTTTTGTTATTTTTTGTTTGTTTTTGCTTTTGTCAATTATGAATAATTAAATGATTGCCTTTGTTAAAATTTCAGCCTTGGATCATTGTGATCCTCAACTTTGGTCTGGTTTGCAATTGGCTGAGGATTCTGGTCATAAAAGGCATATTATCCTAACACAGCCCCAGCACCTTTGTATTTTAGTATGACATGTAGCTTATGACCAACTTTGTTGGGGTCTCACTTCATGCATCAGTTAAATAAGTATGTAAATGAAGTAATACTTTCTTCTTAAGAATGACATTTGACCCAATATAGTAAAAGTTGAGTTTCAAAAAAAAAAAAAAACTGATATAAGTGGTAGTAGTTCTGTGAAAAGGCTGTTTTACTATAGAACATAAAAATTTAAGAATTCAGACAATAGCTTATTCAGAAGACTAAAAGCTTCTTAGAAGCCTATTTTCTGGACCCTCATGCTATTCTGCAATTTTTCTTTTTTCCCCTCTTTTTGGATAGTACTATCTGTTAAGAAATAGATGACAAAGCTTTGATTCATCACCTTCTCAAATTATCTCCACTATATAAAACATGTCTTCAAAGGTAAATATTGGAAGCTTTTATGTGCCTAATTGTATGAACTTTTTGAATAAGTCCTAATTATTCACCAGGAGTATATCTTTAAAAAAAAAAAAAACAAACAAAATCCATTTTTTTTCTGCGCTTTCTTTGACGGGTATTAAAAAATAATAACAGTCATTTTTAGGTTGATTGGAGTTCATCAAGAAAATCATTATTTGTTGGTACAAAGTTAAAAATTAAGGAAATCCAATTTTTAAATTTTTTCACAAAGTTCTTTTTATATATTTAAAGTAGTAAAAGGCCAAGTATTTTATAAAGTGTCCACATAAATTATATTACTGGTCTTTCATCATAGTATAGAATAGTAGTTGCACTCAAGACTTGAAGGAAAAATATGCTTCAGGGTTTGGCTGGGAAATAACTGACATACAACAGAATCACTCACCCTCATAGTTTTTCCCTGTAGGCGCCAGTCAGAGTGTCAGTCTGTGGAGGGGCAAGCTGGTGCCTCATTCAGCTCTGCCTTCCTAGTAAGATCAGCCTGACACAAAGCTGCAATTATTCTGTAGTGACATCACCACTATCCTGCCCTTTTGCCTGTATTTAAATGAATTATTCTTACGTTGCATAATGGAAGACTTCAACTTTGACTCTGAACGGGCAACAAAATTCAGTGTGAGTTCTGTGTCATGTTTTCATCTGGCTTTATTTTTAACTTCTGGTGGAGCCTCAAGCACAGACCTAAAGTACTGAAAGCATTTTTCTAATGTGAAATGTAGAGTCTTCCCAGGGATTACCCAAATTAAGTCCCAAGATATCTATTCCCTAGTCTCTTTTTTTTAGATAGTACAGACCTGGGACTCCTGGGTGGCTCATTTGGTTAAACGTCCCTTGACTTTGGCTCAGGTCATGATCTCAGGGTTGTGAGATTGAGTCTGGCATCAGGCACTGTGCTCAGCACAGGGTCTGCTTGTCCCTTCTCCCACTGCTCTTCTCCCTCCCCACTGTTCTTGCTCTCTCTCTCACTCTCTCAAATAAATAAATAAATAAATAAATAAATAAATAAATAAATAAATAAATAAATAAATAAATAAATGAAATCTTGGCACAGACTTTCTCAATGATTAAATAAGAAAGAAAGAAAAAACAAAACTAGGATTGTAGGATTTATAAAATTGGCACACAAAGGAGTCATATTATAATAAATACTTATGGCCCCTGGGATTTTTTTTTCTTTTTTAACCTCATAAGGTTAATCATTTTATTATGCTTTACATCTCACAAGTAACTAAAGCTCTTTGAGGGCATGGCTAATGTTTATTTTGAATTTTAATCACTCATAGCTCTTCCACACTACCTTGCACATGATAGATGTGTGCTGAGTGAATGTCACACATGCAGGATGTTGTCACATATAGACATTTATATACGTATTTGTAATCTACATACAAAACAGACCAGTCACTTTGTCTCTCTTACTGTTTTTGAAGTTTTTAATGGCTTTTTGGAAGAAAATAAGAAGGAAGCATTGAGTCAGGTCATGGAAGCCATCTGTTTCTCTTAGCTACTCTGCTTCATGCTTCTTTCCCAGCCTTCCCCCAGCCACATTGGAGCAATGAAGCTTAAGGGGGACCATTAACTGGACTAGACAGTATCTCATTTCCCTTCTGTATGTTAGAATTCTCTCTTTCCCCCTTCTGGATTTCATTCTCACACTATAAACTACCTTCTTGGCAAGAATGACGGCTGTGTATGTTATGGAGTGTCCTGTTCCATGAACTTCACCACCTGGATAGGGGCCTGTGAAAGGTATGAACCTGATATCAGAGAGTTGATTACTTGGATTGGTCCCCTTCGAGTTAATCAGCTGTGGCCAGGAGAGTGAGACACTAGGTAGTTCATTTTAAATCTGATGCTCATTCTCAAACCAGTCAGCTGTAGTCTGGATGTCAGTGTCACTTAAAAACATGGCAGCACCTTGAAACCCTTAGTTCGAGTAAGATAGTTGCCAAAAGAAGGTAGTTACTGGCTCCTGATCAAATGGAAGGGCCAATTTAGATAATAGATAAGGTGTCTCATACTTACTATAATATTTTATGATTTATCACTATAGCAGTCGAATATTAGGAAGTCATAATTCATTATGTGCAGTTTGACCAAGGATCAGTCAAATAGATTTTTCTTGCAGGAAATACAATAAATAAACACTACCTACAGTGTGTTAGAATAGAGAAAGAACACTATCACTAGAAACCTGGAAGCACAATTAAATACAAATATTATAGGTATTGAAAAGACCTTTTTTTGTTCTAACAGAAATACCTAAAACTAGACAGAGACAGAGATGATAGATAGATAGATAGATAGATAGATGATAGATGAGATAGAGATAGAGATAGAGATAGGGAGATCCCTGGGTGGCTCAGGGGTTTAGCTCCTACCTTTGGCCCAGGGCGTGGTCCTGGAGTCCTGGGATTGAGTCCCACATCAGGCTCTCTGAATGGGGCCTGCTTCTCCCTCTGCCTGTGTCTCTGCCTCTCTCTCTCTCTCTCTCTCTCTCTCTCTCTGGGTCTCTCATGAATAAATAAATAAAATCTTTTTTAAAAAAGAGATAGAGATATCTCCCTCCTCTCACCAATCCCATTGCTCAAAGAGTTTAGTTTTGATTGGTTTGGGTTGTTCTTCTTAAACTTTTTGTTTTGGTAAACCATCAAAAACTTTAAAATTGCAATGTTAACTATGTTCAGTATCACTAGATGGAAAAGACTATCTTTGAAAAGACAGTAAAATGGCCTTTCATTAGGATGAGCTACTACATAGAACCCTCTAGATCATATTTCCTCATAAAAAAAAAGTGTATCCAGTCTAATGCCAATTATCTTTACATTTTTATAAGGCATAAATTTTCTTTAACTCTAAGGTCTTAAAAATCTCCATGTAACATTCTGTAATGTATCATGGGCTCCCTTCTGAGGAAATGAGGAAATGTGAAAGATTCCATTGATCTCAATGGGTATGGCCTTTATTGTTGCTATTGATTTGGTTGTGTTAATTTCTGCCTCTTTAATGCTCCAAATAATAATTTAAGATTAGAGAGTTGCAAGAATGCACAGAATGATGAGAAATGATGAAGTCAGCAAGCTTTCCAAAGTTGCAGTACTTGAGGAAAATAGTCAAATATGCATTCTCATTCATCTGCCATAGTCCTGCTCTATCCTGTTTAACCCTGTTGATAGGTGGACAACTTGAAATTTTTCCTTCTATCTTTATATGTGTACATTTTCAGAGTAACGTTCAATACACCTCTGGCATTCTGGACAGTTCTAAATTGAATGATGACCTTTTTCTTTTACATCTTCCTTGAGTGCCTAGTGTTTGTGAAATAAAGATGGCCAGTTGAAAGTCAGTGTTACTTGACTTACTTCCACATTTCTTAGTTAAACTTATCCCAGAGTAAGGAATTACGAGTTCCTGGAGCAGCACCTGTGTCTCTTTCTTAATATAACTCTCAATTCCATGATTTGGTTTGTCTGCAGTTGTCTCAAGAGGCAGACAAAGCCATATACATAGCATAGTCCTAGAAACTAGACTGTGGACAAGTACTAGAAAGGAAATAATGACAATTCTAGCAGTCAGTTCCGTTTCAGACCAATGTATTTGTTAAGCAAATTGTGAACTGTGGCAAATCATAGTATTAATCTCATTTCTAAAATCTTTTATTTCTTTTGCCCTTCAAGTTGACCCCCAGTGATGTCCACCAGAGTATGAGTGTAAGATGCAGCTGCCATAGCAAACCATCCTGGTCAGATCTCCACCATGCCCTTTTTCACCTTGCCTGCCTCTGAAATTATTTTATCTCTCCCTTATCCTAATCATGCATCTTTATATCTTCTTTTACTGACCCGCACCCCTTACTCTCATGTCACTGATAGTGAAGGGATTGTAGAAAATAGGAAATAGGTAAAGATAATTAAGATGATATATTCAAATTATTTTATTTTGTGTCTCCTTGCAGCTCCTAGAAGCAAGAATAGCATTGTGTTTGTTCTAATTTTGTGTTGAGATATGAAATATTAAAAATTAAAATGTAAAAGAATTAGAAAAGATATATCATGTCAACACATCTTCAACCATAATGATAATTATACAAAAAATGTATATGTTCTTTTTTCTCATGAAATACTTGAAACTTATAAGAAAATTAAAAGAATAACAACAAACATAGATGTGCCTAGTACCCAGATTTGCAAAGTCTAAACATTGTCCCATTATTGTTTTTTTTTCATAAGAAATAAAACATTATTAAGATTTTCTAGAAAGCCAAATAATGAACAAATCTCTTCCTCATTGAGGTTAGAACTAATTGATGACCAAGAATCAGAATGGAGCATGGCAGATGAATGAAATTCCCACTATTCTCCCTTAGACAATGCTGACTTGTCTTCCACCTCCAACTCAGAGTCTGACACTAGAGAAATAGAGCAAAGCATTGTGGGTTTTTTTTTATTTTTTGTTTTGTTTTGTTTTTGTTTTTGTTTTTCTGTAAGCAGGCTCACTTCTGAGAGAAAATGAATAAGGGAAGACTGGGCTACCCATATAGCTTCTCTTTCCAAACTCACCAATCACTTAAGTGTGAATGGAGACAGGCATAGATACAGACAAGGAGGATTATAGCTTACAGAGCTCTCTCCCATCAGGAATGGGAAGTAAGCATTTTCCTCTAGAAACATACAAAGTTAAAGCCACGTTTTTATTTCCTTTTGGATCCTATTCTCTTCCTTCTTATCCACTCCCCCGCCCCCACTCCGTCCACAGGTAATCTCTACCTGAATTTCAAGATCCTTGTAAATAACGAATACTTGGTCACCAGAATTGTGATTCTAAGTACCAGCATGCTTCCATTTAAGGAAAATATTGGCTGCCAATTCTTGGGGATCTTGATTATAACATCTGTATTTACTTCAATTACCAGAGACTCTAGAAGACTAATGGAAAGAATGTAAAAGATGATACTGCTAGATAGGAAAAGAGTTTGAATCCAAGGATGTTACTGCTCAACTAATGTTCCAAGTGCTGAAAGATCATCATGGTCTCAGCAACAACAATTATAGCTAAGAAAACAAAATTTAGAGCTATCTTAAAACAGAAAAGAAAGCATCATTAAGTTATCTCTTTCCCCTGAAAAGAAAACAAGCATTCTACTGACCCTTGCATTCTGAAATATTTCAACATTCCAAGTTACTGAGATTTTTCTTCATCTCTTATAAACAAACCCCAGTGTCCTTTAAAATACTTTCTGGTTTACTTTACGATTTTTTCAGATGAATAAGTTATTTGCACTTGGCTTCCATTATTTTTCTCTTGATAAACTGAACAAGTTTTAAATTGAGGTGAGGTACAAGAAGGCTTTTGAATAAAGAGAATGTGTGCTAGTGAATGATAAAATGAAAACTCACTATATTAATTAGCTAAGAAGGGAGATAAATATTATGAAAAATCATTTTAGTCTAAGTGATAGTATATTATTAGGGACATCTAGAAAAATTAACCTATTACATGGTATACTAGAATCACTAAGGCATCTCTTAGTCTATGCAATTTGAAATTGCCAATTAAAACTACTGGATAACTCTAAGATAAGCAATTGCTTTCTTTTTTTAATATTTTTTATTTATTTATTCATGAGAGACACACAGAGAGAGAGGCAGAGACATAGCAGAGAGAAGCAGGCTCCATGCAGGGAGCATGATGTGAGACTTAATCCCGGGAATCCAGGATCTCGCCATGGGCCTAAGGCAGGCGCTTAACCGCTGAGCCACCCAGGGGTCCCAAGCAATGGTTTTCTTATAGACTTTTTTTTTTTTATTATTGGGATATACTGTTGGGGTTTTGCATTGTATTTTATTTTGTTACTTAGCTTTATGAAGCCCTTAATTTATTAATGTTAATGATTGACCACTTGTGTATTAAATCAGAAAACATTTAGATAGCCTTATTCCATCAAAAGAGAAATGTTATAAATCTATATGCTTTGCCTCCTGCTTCAGAGCAATATGGCAAATAAAAATATGAAACCTTAAGGCAAGTTAAAGCTAATACCCCTTTGTAGTCCATGGCAAAACGAAATATAGGTAGACTTCATTTTATATGTTGATTGTGTTCTGAAAACCATGCATAAAAATCAAGACGTAAAAAAAAAAATCAAGACGTTTTTAAAAGTCCAGGCATACTTAGTCCTTGAAAAAATATAGTTGATTCAAAATGCCAGTAATTACTTTCCAATCGAAATAATCACAATTAAACTGATTTTTTTTCACATGTTGGAATTTTTCCATTCATTTCTATTTTATTTATCATTACACGTAAGTGTGTTTTCACTTAAACAATTTTAGCTTCAAACTACGAATTGTACAATTAAGAGAGAATGACTTTTGGCTCTCTTTTTTAAATTTATGTATTTATTTTAGGGAAAGGGGGGGCATAGGGGTAGCGAGGGAGAGAATTAAGCAGACTTCTCAAGGAATCTGATGCGGGGCTCCATTTTGGATCATGATCTGAGCCAAAACCAGGAGGTGATGTTTAACTGACGGCACCACCCAGGTGCCCCACTTTTGGCTCTTTTTATACCATTTGTACATTAGGTAACTGGATAATCTTTTGCATGTTTTCGAGACTCTATTGTTTTAATCTCAGAGTCACATCTTACCCAGGTACCAAATGCATTGTATTCATAGATGCCTGAGAAGAAAAACCTGAATAAGAAGTTCTACCTTTATTTATAAAATTTTTCCAATGAATTGTATTACTTTACGTATAACTTCTTCTCTGTGATATACCTGAGCCAGTAACACATTGCCTGTCCTAAGGTTATTTTTGCTAATGTACACAAGAGGTAGTTTCATGGGTCAGGAAAACAAAGAGGTAGTATACACAGTGATATGAATTATTTGAAATTTCCTCATTTCCTTTGGAGTTATTAAATATACAAACAAAAAATAAATATAATTCACAGTCCCCAGTGAAGCAATAGAAGTATCTGAAGTAGTACTCATATCTCACACCCTCCTCTGACATGTTTATGGATTTCAAAATCCAATACCCAAGCTATCCAGAAAAATTGTCCTATTGAATCTGTAGGAGAATCAGTAACAGAACCTGTTAGTGCCTGGAATTGGAAATTGCCAGTTAAAACCACTAGGTAAATTGAAAACCATTTATTTTACAGTGCGTACTACCTCTTTGCTTTCCTGGCCCTCAAAAGTTCCTGTTATGCATACTAACAAAAATAACCTAAAACTGACAATGTCTTACTATCTCAACAAGAAGAAATTATATGTAAATTAATAAAATCTACTGAAAAGTTTTTGTTGACAAAAGTACAACTTTTATTTACTCTTTTACACATCCATAGACTTTGTATCTCACATTTCTGTGTAAATACTTGAATAGGATGCAACCCTGATCTGTTCTGAAGTGTAATATGCCTTTCCCCATGCAGTACTCCATGCTGTGTAGTCACAGAAATTAATGAGTTCAGCTCCCAGGATGCCAGGGCAGCTGGAGAACAGAGTTCTGCGCTCACGTTGCTTGCACAAACACATGAGTTGTGTTTCCCACAATGGGGTCCAGGGCCCCCTGAGGTTCTACAGCTTTTTTATCCTGTAAAACACAGAGCCAGAAGATGATGCTGATAGGGTGGAGGCGTTGGGAGACCGAGACTGTTTAAGAATTTCAAGAGAAGGGACAGTCTGAGAGGAGCTTGGCAGAGCAGGCAATTATTTGTGGTGGGAGGATATGGGAAAAGAGCAGATGTCTGTAGATACTACAAAGGAAAATAAACACTGTGGAAGAACAAACTTATGTAGAAAAATTTAAAAGGGGGATTTTTAACAAAGGATGTTTGGGAAACACTCCATTGGAGTTTAATATTCTGGGCAGCACTTACAAAAGGGTATAAGTTCTTACAGCCAGAATGACCTTTATATGAGAAATCTCAATTTCTCAGTTTATTCCATCCTGTTTCATTTAACAAACTTGTATTAAACACCTACTATGTGCCAAGAAATTTCCCCCTTCCCACCAGTCATATACAGATATACACACAAACACACACTCACTTTGAAGTTCAAATACCGTGTGTATTAACTGGAGGCCCACAGGGCGTTAGCACTAAAGTCAAAACAATTCACTTACTACAGCATGCTGTAGTTAAAAAGCAACCTCCCAGGATGAAACTTGGAAAATGCTTGAACATGGAGGTGTTTATTTGGATTGGCTGTTCTGGACTTGCTGATAGAGGTAGATATCATGCTGACATATTACATCATTTCTGATGAAAGAACTCTGAATGGTGGGATTGATGGAGCAGACTTTCCTCTTACATAACTGTATAGGGAAGTTTCAATTGCTTGGAGACAATGAGCTGGATATGGTATTTTTTCCCAGAAAATATAGATTCCTATATTTGAGATCATGATACCATTTCCAAACACTATTGTTTATTCTACATCAAGGCTCAAAGCTCTAATGTTTGTTTTATTGTTTTTTTTTTCTGTTGCCTTCACCACTGGAATTCTTTGTCTCATCCTTTTCAAGATTGCAGTGCTATAAAAATAATCATTTCAGACTTCAAATCAACTAGAATTATATAGTGTGATATTTTTGGATAGATCTAGTTACACTATTAATCAAATTTTATCTTTTTTAAAAAATATTTTTATTTATTTATTAGAGAGCACAAAAAAAAAATGGGGAGAGGGCAGGGGAAAAGGAAGAGGGAGAGAAACAGACTCCCTGCTGATGTGCGGCTTAAGCCCAAGACCCTGAGATCATGACCTGAGCTGAAACCAACAGTCAGATGTTCAACCGACTGAGCCACCAGGGTACCCCTCAATTTTTATCTTTTAAGGTAATTATGTCCACCAAAATTGATATCCAATTCACTTAGCCATCAAGAGTAATTGAACTAATTAAAATTTCACATTTATTGCATTGATATTATAAAGATACTTCATTATACATTAAAAGTGAGCAAAAGGGCTTTCACTTCCACCAAATCTTATCATTAAAATGTTTTTCTTCTAACTCCCTGAAGTCTCTCAAAGTTGAATATATTTTATTTGAATTTAAGGAGAAGGTAAAGAAAATTTGAAGTGACATAAAATACCTAATGTATCACATCATTAGTTAGAGTGAGCATTTATAACTTGAGGAGTTTATATTCATTTGAACAGGAGTGGATGAACTCTTTCCACCAAGAGGCTTCTGCACAACAAGAAATATGAGGCACCAGGATGTACCAGCATTCAGGTTGGGGGAGCATGGGGGCTCTGCAGCTTTGTATTACAGAGGCTGCACTGCCTAAATATTTTCTCTGATTCTCAGGTGGGCTTAAGACTGTGACTCAGTTAGTATGACCTGAGTATAGAAGAGTCACTTCAGGCTTAACCTATCCTTGCAATAGACTTGTAATCTTTGAAGTAGGTTAGAGGAGAGTAGATTGTCATTGAAGTAAGAGAAGCCCTGACTTGCTATTGACTGAGAACCTGGATGGTACCATAAATATTCACCACCTCTTGAGGGACTGAGATGAGAATCTAAGATATTTAAGTGGAAGAACATGAGTCACCTGCACTTCTTTTCCTTGGCCAGTTCTTTCACCTGGAAGGCCTGGGTTCCCTCATCTTAGATTTTCTTTACACATGTCATTGCAGCCAGGTTTAGAAACAGGAAATTTTCAATAGAAATGAGTCAATTAACCCACTGTCCTGTCCCACTGATATAACATCTATACAGATGTTATGACCTATATATGGTCATTAGGATGGAGTGGGGGATCCTCTTCCAAAAGAAATCTCTACTGCCAGATGGTAAACTGATTCTTTGGATTCTACTTATGAGCACAGCTAACTCATTTATTGATTATTCTTTATTGCTACATGCATAAGTTGTATTTCTCACAGCAATTAATACCTATGAAGCATTTGTAAGCTCATTTTAAATATGATAATCTGAGGCTCATAGAAGTTAAATCGTTACTGTGTTTTTTCCCAGCTAGGCTATTAGATCTTGAAAGCAGACTTTTTATTTTTTTTAATTTTTTATTTATTTATGATAGTCACAGAGAGAGAGGCAGAGACACAGGCAGAGGGAGAAGCAGGCTCCATGCACTGGAAGCCCGACGTGGGATTTGATCCCAGGTCTCCAGGATCGCGCCCTGGGCCAAGGGCAGGCGCCAAACCGCTGCGCCACCCAGGGATCCCAAAAGCAGACTTTTTAAATGATTTTTTATGCCTATAGCTCTAAGACCTAGCATATATTCAACCCAAAGTAAAGCTTCAATTAGTATTTGTGGAGTAGTGAATAAATGTGAATGATTACATATATGATATAAGTAAAAGGGCTCTACTTAAGCCTAAGTTCATATATCTCTAAAGATTACCATCTTTCCATACAATCAAAGAATTTGCTTTAAAAACCATTAACTATAGGGGTGCCTGGGTGGTCAGTTGGTTGGGTGTCTGACTCTTGGTTTCATCTTAGGTCATGATTTCAGGGTCCTGGGTTTGAGTCTCCCATTCAGCTCTGAGTCGGGCTTCACACTCTATGCAGAGTCTGCCTCAGATTCTTTTTCCCTCCTCGCTCACATTCACTCTCTCTCTCTCTCTCAAATAAATAAATAAAATCTTTAAAAATAAATAAAAATAAAAATCATTAACTATAATAACAGTTACTATTTCCTATCTTAATATTATGCCATTTCACTCTTTATAAAGAATGAATATATTAATTCTGTGATTTCTCCTATGGATAAATTGTAGGAAGATTGGATAAACGTGTAGGAAGTTGTTGAAAGAAAACAATAGCATTTTAATATCTATCCCAAGTTACCATTTATTTGATATCCTTTTTACTTGGGCTTAGAATTTTAAATATTCAAAATTCCACTGGCTATTAAGTGCTTCAATCTGGATATTACTAAATCAGAATTTCTGGCCACCCTGTGAAAGAGACTTTCTTCATTATAAAGCAAAAAAATCAAACAGGCTGCAGTGACTTTTCTTGGAACTCAGAGAATGTGTGGAGGAGGAAGGTCTTCTTTGACAGGAGAGTCAGTGCTCACAGGAGATGCCGAGACTTTGACCCCTTCATTCAGCTTTTCCTGCCACCCTACCCTCAGCTACTCCAAAGCTACAAGATGATTAAGAGCTCTCATAGACCATTTGAGGGTTCCATTGACCTGGGTTATTATTTTTATTTTTATTAGTCAGACCGCCTCAATGGCACTGTTGTCACGAAAGTCTATGATTTGACCTCGGAAGCCCAGTGTTGAATTCCCTCTCTATCACTCACATAGCCTAACATTAGGCCAATCACTTAACCCCTCTAAGCTCCAGTTTCCTAACATACAAGAGGAGAATAGTGGTTGCCCAACCGCCACAGTTTGTTGCCTAGTTCAACGCCCTTTTTATATGAATATGTTTATAAGTGGCAAATGATTTTTAAAGCTTTATTGATTTATTTATTTGAGAGAGAGAGAGCGCGTGCGAGGGGAGGGACAGAAGGAGAGGGAGAGAGAGAAAATCTTGAAGCCAACTCTCTGCTGTACCTAGGAGCCCGACAGCCACAGTGGGGCTCAGTCCCAGAAACCCAAGATCATGACCTGAGCTGGAATCAAGAGTCAGCTGCTTAACTGATGGAGCCAGTCAGGTGCCCCATGGCAAAATGTTTATGAGCAGAAAATACTATACAATTTTAGGTTATTTCTCCCTCTCTTTATCTCTCTCTCTCATTTAGTTGTCTTACAAGTCAAATTCCATACTGAGGCAAATAAATCATCAAAATTATCTCTTTCTATAAGAAATACCCTTCAGTACCAACAATCCCATCTTCCTCCTCAGTTTTTAGCCCTTAAATATATAACACATATAGTCATATTTGAAAGAGAGCAAGCCTTTCCATTTCTTTTCTACCTGAACATGAATGTTTTGGCTGAAACCTCTCATGATGCATGATGCTTTATCTAGAGCTCTGGAGCCATGACTTCTCTCCTTCTTCACTCATCCCCCCCTTTCGCATTTCCCTAGTCCTGGCCACTCTAGAAGGGCCTCCTCCCCAATTTTGCTTCTCAGATTTAATTACATAGGCTAATAGTAGCGTCACCTTCTACTAGCACTTTTCAGATTTAGGGTAAGATGTAGAAATCGAATTAATGTTAATGTTTGGGAATCCTGGGGAAATGTGGGAAAATTTCTCTGTTTTCCTGAGCTTCTTTCTCTTCATTTGCACAGTGATGATAATGACACTATTTGATTGTAGTGTTGGGCAAATTATATGGGAAAGAGCATGTGAAGAGTAACACATAGTTAAGTGTGCTGTTATTTCTAAGGAAAAAATCCCTCTTTTGCTGGTACATGTGAAATCACAACTTTACTTTGACATCTGACTATTGTCTATGGTTTATTTCCCATCATTTTCATCCTGTATGTTCCGTTAAACCACCTTAGCTTTGTTTTTATTTTTGTTTTTTGACTTTGATGGAGAATAAGTATTATTTTTGCTTTACCTCTGGTACATAAAGTTCCAAGACAACTTAGTATAACAAAATGAACATCAAAGTTACAAGAAGCTGCTTTCACTGTTTGTGCACTCCTTTAAATCAAAAGAACAAGATGTAAACTATTTTTTTTTATGTCATCTCCTGTGCTTCAGGCTCCTTGGTGCTTTAGCAAACATGAAAGAGACTGATTTACAATCACTTTGGGCAAATTGCCTGTAGAATTCTGAAGACAGGAAATGAAAAAAAAAGTGCAGCACACCCCCCGGACATTCCACATAACATGTGGAATAAACAAGCCTAAAAAGGAAACCAAAAGCTCTTGGTCTTATATTGAGGAGTATCATGAATGGCCTTTGAGAGAACATATACTAAAGACAATAAAGGGCTGGAAAAATAATTCAAGAGCAGTGAACTTGAATCTGATTAGTGGTAATCCCCTTCCCCTTTAGTCTAAAAGATGGTTAGTACTTTTAATTTAGATAAATTATGTTATCTGCATCAACATTATGAAAGAGGGCTACCATATTACAGACTTACACCTCTCAAACCTTAACAGAAATTGGACTTCCTGGGGATTTTTGTGGGATGGAGATACTGATTCAGGAAATCTGAGTGGAACCTAAGATTCTGGATTCCTCATAGGCTCTGGGTGATGCAGATGCTAGTGGTCTGCAGACCCATTGTTTTCATGTCATCTTCTTCAACAAAATCATTGGTGATGGTATTCTGGTCCTTATCTATTGAATAGTCATTTTCAACTTGGACAATTTTGGTCCCAAGGGAATTTGTCAGTATCTGGAGACATTTTTGATCTTTATAATTCAGGGAGTACTACTGGCATCATGTGGACAGAGACCACAGATGCTGTATAATACACAGTACAGACTTTCATAACAAATAATTTTCTGGCTCAAAGTGTCAATAACACTAGAGTTGAGAAATCCTGTTGTAGACATAATACTTTGTGTATCTCTCATATTAAAAATAATCTGTTGAAAGTTTTCAAAAAAATAAATAAAGCTGTGAGAGAAGGGTAGGAGCATGTACTATTTAGTTTAGAGGAGAGCGAACAGTGTTTAAAACTGTCTTCAAATATATGAAAGGCAATTATGCAAAAGATGGTAACCAGCTGTTCTCCATCCCATTTGAAGTAGGAGCAGGAAATATACATAAATGGACCTATGCTAACCATCCATTCTTTTTCTGCATCTTCCACACCAGCCAGGAAAATCTCTCTATGATTTTGCAACCATATTTGTCCCATCCTGTGTCTTATTACTTGTAGAGACCCTCCCAAATCCTTGGGACATACTATCTTCTTATTGCCAAGTTGAATCTCTCCCTCCCTTTAAAAACCTAACTTGAAAATTTCCATCTTCATTGTCTTTCTTAACTAAAATGAAATAATTGGCAGTTCATCTGTAACTTCAATTGGTACACTTTCTCCTTCATTATATTTGTTCTACAAATATGTTATTGCCCATCTGTGTACAAGGAGCTTTACTAGCTTTTGAGAAGGGACAAGAAAGATGAATAAGAGAGTCCCTGCTTTTAAGAATTTTCCAAACTGGGGGAAAGTCACACACAGATAATTATAATGTAAATAAAAGTTTTAAAAATTATTTCTATGAGAGATATTCAAAAAACAAAAGAGGAGAGTTTAGTAGTTTAAAAATTATTTTCAGTTGGAAAGATCAAGGAAGACTTTATAAATAGGTATACATAGTATCTTTTTTCATAAATAGATATACATAAATATCTTCTTTTAAGAACAAAATTTTCTCTTAATTAGGTACAATTCTGTGCAACAAAGAAACAAAAATGTTAAAATTGAAGATAATGAATTAGAGCATACAATGAATTTGAGTCTGGATTTAGACTATATTTATGGAAGAGTTTATAATGAGTAAGGAAAGAGAATTTTTCAGGATGTGTATAGCTGTATCTTGGTTTTAACAAAGGACAGTGAATTTACTCACCTCTGAACGTACCTTATGATGCTTGTAATTTTACAGGGGGAATGCTCTTTGGGAAGAATTCTTAGTTACATCTAGGAGAGGAATGCTTTGTAACTTCACAAGTATACTTTAAAAACTAGTACCAAACGTGGAATTTGGCGCCATCCATTTGACAGAATTTGGCACCCTTCCGAACCCTTTTAGGAGAGAGTCTCACTTGTACAAGGTTTTCATTACCTACACTACAAGAAAATTGAAGAGAATTAATCCTTATTGAATATCTAGTATATGTCAAGTGCTGAGTAAACTCTTTAGATGTGTCATCTGATTGTCAACAGCAACCGTGAGGTTATCACCACCAACAGTATAAGGAAGTTCTAGTGTATTAGTATAAGTTTCTGTCCACTGCATGATTGAGAGGGAAGCCGACCAAATCTCAGGCCTGATTAGGAAGCCATTTCTGGGTAGAGGCAATCAGCTTGCATTCCCTTTGGAAGTAGCAAGAAGAAAGCTTCCTCTCCTGAAGATTTAAATGGTGATTCTTGCATGCTTCATAGTCAAAACAGGAAACTGAAGTTGTTTACATTTCATTAGTGCCATGATTTGCTGTAGGGCTCACTATTGGAAAGCTATCTGTAACCATAGTAGGTATATACAGCGTGTTTCTGCTACCTTGCTCTCTCTCACCTTCTGAAGTCATAAGCTCTAGGAATGATACAGCTACTAAATTATTATAAGATTTTGTTTGAATATTAGTATTTGTATTCTTCAGTCATTATATTGATTTTCAGTCAGTAATACAATTAATATCATAGACCTTTCTTGCAGTTCTCGTTTTTTGAGCATCATTACTCTTTTTAACAAGAGCAGTTTTAAATCATGCCTTCCATAATTCTAAACATGATGGAATCTTAGTTAACTCTGTGTAACTGGACCTTGTTTTCCTTCTTAAAGTTGTTCTAGGCTTCTGCGTATCATTCAATGTTGATGTGAAAAATTCAATGACTTTCAGTGGCCCCGTGGAAGACATGTTTGGATACACTGTTCAACAATATGAAAATGAAGAAGGAAAATGGTAAGCCAGTCGATTGTGTTGCGTCGTTGTTTAGTTTTCTTACAAGATGATGCAAAATATTATTTGGTTACAGTTTGTTTTATGAATGAGACTTCAATGGAATGAATCATGCGTGGTAGAAAATGCAGTCTAATCATTTGGAAATGGAAAATGACAGATTAAAAAAAGGAAAATTCTTTGGCAGTACTAAAGGAAGTGGTTAGTGATTTCTTTTGAAGCCTGTGTTGACCTCAGGGAAGGTCGGTCCATGTCCAAAATAGTCATTGTTCTGTGATTATGTTATTCTGGCAAAAGTTCTTTAATTGTTCTTATTTTAGAATAGCTGAAATTTAGCTGGAAAGACTGGAGGCAGATGAGATGCTGTGTTGAAAGGGCTAATATCACTTCCATAAGATATTATTGGGCTTATGTTATTGGTAATTTACTGATCTAAGTTTGCTTTACTGTTTATAATGAACCTTACTGAATTCCCTTTATACACTTTTAAACCTTTTAATAATGATTCCGTTTACTGCAGGTATTATTTTTAAAGCATATTTAATGTGTTGAAACTTACACAAAATTAATATTAAAGCTCTTTATATTTAACATAATTTTTAGTGCTTCTTTTTTATTGAAAAAAAAGAACAAGAATTTGTTAAACTTTGCTTCAGTTTAATAACTTAAATAAAACTAAACTATTCTAGTAATTAAAATAAACAAAAAAGGGATTTATGCCTCCTAGGAAAACAGTAATTGGACTTTCTGATGTTTCACTTTACCCTTTTATTTAAATTTTTTAAAAGATTTTATTTATTTATTCATGAAAGACACACTGAGAGAGAGAGAGAAGCAGAGACACCAGCAGAGGGAGAAACACGCTCCATGCAGGAAGCCTGACATGGGACTCAATCCCGGGTCTCCAGGATCAGGCCTTGGGCTGAAGGCGGCACTAAACCGCTGAGCCACCCAGGCTGCCCTCACTTTACCTTTTAGACTTAATTTGATAATAATCCAAAATAATTAAATTTAAGAATTTCAGTTCTTGGGGTAACTGGGTGGCTCAGTGGTTGAGTGTCTGCCTTAGGCTCAGGACCCTGGGTTCGAGTCCCACATCAGGCTCCCTACAGGGAGCCTGCTTCTCCCTCTGCCTATGTCTCTGCCTCTGTGTGTGTGTGTGTGTGTCTCATGAATAAAAAAAAATAAAAATCTTTAAAAAATAAAAAATAATTTTTTTCGGACAAATTTTATCCAAGGTACAAACTAGAATTTGTGGAGGTATTTCACTCTCTACTCTCCCTACAAATATCTTAGATGAGAATTCTAATAGAGTATGAGTGTTATATATTTTTCCTTCAAACCTATGTTCTCACTTACCACCCCACCCTCACCCCATTTAAGGCTAAACAGGTGAAGTCATCCCTCTAGACACCAGTTTTATTCTTTTAGGCATTATGCCTGCAATTCAAGGAACTCTGCCTCTCAGAGAATAATGTGAGTGTCCCAAGCGTAAACCATATAATAAACTGAAACTCAATGGAGCTCCTAGAAGTCTCAGTCGACTAAGCATCCAACTCTTGATTTAGGCTCAGGTCATGATCTCAGGGTTGTGGGATTGAGCCCTGCGTGGAACACTGAGTTGGGCTCTGCAATGGATATGGAGCCAGCTAGGAATTCGCTCTCCCTCTACTCCTCCCCCCTCCCTCTCTTTAAAAAAGAAAAATTGCTTAAACTGAAACTCACTATGTATTTTTCCTGAAAAGCTAAATTTCTAAGTAAAATATATATATATATATATGAAAGGTTTCTATAATTACTATTAGTCACATAGTTTTAAAGAAAAATATAATAAATAACAACCCTTAAAGACTTAACCTATTTAGAATGAACGTAAGAGAATCAGATGTTTTTAACCTATTTTATGAAAGTCTGGTTTTCATTTTCTAATGTGGACAAACCCTTCAAGCTTCCTCTCTCATCCAGTCCAGTCTCTCTGATTTTAGAAAAATCTGGTATCAGCAGTCCTTAATTATCTAAATGAATCTCAGTAGAGTAATAAAGAGTTTTTCTTTCCCCTCAGGAGCCATAGTACACATATGTGATCTCTTCAGTTTCTTTCTGTCCCTTATTATAAGCCCATACTATTGTGAGTTTCCTGCCCTCTAAATTCTCTAATAATCTTTCAAGATACAATAAGGTGAAGAAATGAGAAAATGAGAAATCAAGTCTTTTTCTTTTAAAGATTTTATGTATTTATTCATGAGAGACACACACAGAGAGAGAGAGAGAGAGAGGTAGAGACACAGGCAGAGGGAAAAGCAGGCTCCATGCAGGGATCACAACGTGGGCTGAAGGCGGCGCTAAACTGCTGAGCCACCTGGGCTACCCAAGAGAAATCAAGTCTTAATGAAGTGCTAATGTCATGATGAATTTCCTTTCCAAAGTCACTTTATCTTTGAAGAAGGTGAATGTGTAGGTGAGAAAATAAAGATAGCCAGACCAACATTTGGAAAGAAACAAAAGTGCACAGAGTAAATAGGAAGAATATGGTTGGAAAAAAAAAAAGTTGCTAATGGTCTGTCTGAATGACCCTACACTGAATTGAACTTTAAGCAGACCATTCAGGATTCTGTACATTTGTGTGAGATAACGTTAATAATAAGATATTAAACTTTTTATGTTAGAGATCGTGCCTTATACATTTTGCTTCACTAACAAAATATAGCCTAGTTGTCCGTGTACAAATGTTTATTGGTGAGTTATTTAGAATTTTTCCTTAGCCGTAACATAAATGTGGGCCAATTGAGTAGATATTTGTTGTGTCTAGCATTATTATGCTGAACTCTATGGGAGATATAAGACAAATACAAAACCTTATAATCTAGTAGAAGGTATTTATGAAATAATTGAAGATAATGCAAACTGGTGCAGCCACTCTGGGAAAAAGTATGGAGGTCCCTCAAAAAGCTAAAAATAGAACTACCCTCCAACCTGGGAATTCCTCTACTAGGTATTTGCCCAAAGGATACAAAAATACTGATTCAAAGGGGCACATGCCCTCCATCTGATGTTTGTAACAGCAACAGTCAATGAGAGCCAAATTATGGAAAGAGCCCGAATGCCCATCTATATATAGAGAGAGAGCCCAAATGTCCATATATATAATGGAATATTACTCAGCCATCAAAAGGAATGAAATCTTGCCATTTGCAACAACATGGGTGGATCTAGAATATATTATGCTAAATGAAATTAGAGAAAGACAAATACCATATGATTTCACTAATATGTGGAATTTAAGAAATGAAACAGATGAACATAAGTGATATTAAAAAAAAGAGAGAGAGAGAGAGAGGCAAACCATAAGAGCCTCTTAGAAACTATACCAAACAATCTGAAGGTTGCTGGAGGGGAGGTGGGCAGGGAATGGGTTAAATGGGTGATGGTATTGAAGAAGGCACTTGTGATGAGTGCAACATTATGTGTCAGTGATGAATCATTGAATTCTACTCCTGAAAATAGTGTTACACTATACATCAACTAAGATTTAAATTAAAACTTGAAATATTAAAAAAAAAGAATAGTGCTAATCAGTATAATATAGACTATAGATTCAGTGAGAGTTAACAGAAAAAGGAATTTATTTTTGGCTCTTGAGCTGAATCTTGAAAGATATTCAATTGGGCAGCCCGGGTGGCTCAGCAGTTTAGCGCCGCCTGCAGCCCAGGATGATCCTGAAGACCCGGGATTGTGTCCCACATCGGGCTTCCTGCATGGAGCCTGCTTCTCCCTCTGCCTGTGTCTCTGCCTCTCTCTCTCTCTCTCTCTCTCTCTCTCTCTCGAATAAATAAATAAATAAAATCTTTAAAAAAATAAAAAATAAAAAGAATGAAAGGTATTTATTAAGAAGAAAAGAATGCCACTCCAGTCTGGAAAGCCACATAAGTAAGGGCATAGATTTGAGAAGTGAGTGTGCTAGTAAGCAAATAGGACTGACACAGGAATGGTATAGTAGAAAACATAATGTCAAACCTTAGAACCAGACAAAGGAGCTCGGACCTAAGTCGAGGGCATTTAGAACCATTATAGGTCGTTTTTATGAACCTTAGTTTAGGAAATTACATAAAGATTGGATTAGAGAGAAAAAAGTACCTGAAAACTGGGGAATCGATAGGTAAACAAGAACAGCCATCTGGTACTTAAGAAATGAGGTCCCAGGCTCGATTAGAGAGAACTTGAATGAAAGAAAAGTGTATCCAAGATAAATTTATTTTTTGAGGTTCTTTTTAAAATTATATATATATATTTTATTGGAGTTCAATTTGCCAACATATAGCATAACACCCAGTGCTCATCCTGCCAAGTGCCCCCCTCAGTGTCCATCACCCAGTCACCCCAACCCCCCACCCACTTCCCTTTCCACTACCGCTTGTTCGTTTCCCAGAGTTAGGTGTCTCTCATGTTTTGTCATCCTCACTGATATTTTCACTCATTTTCTCTCCTTTCTCTTTATTCCCTTTCACTAATTTTTATATTCCCCAAATAAATGAGACCATATGATGTTTCTTTCTCTGATCGACTTATTTCACTCTAATACCCTCCAATTCCACCCACGTCTAAGCATATGGTGGGTATTTGTCATTTCTAATGGCTGAGTAATATTCCATTGTATACAAAGACCACATCTTCTTTATCCATTCATCTTTCGATGGACACCAAGGCTCCTTCCACAGTTTGGCTATTGTCGACATTGCTGCTATAAACATCGGGGTGCAGGTGTTCCGGCGTTTCACTGTATCTGCATATTTGGGGTAAATCCCCAGCAGTGCAATTGCTGGGTCGTAGGGCAGATCTTTTTTTTTTTTTTTTTAATTTATGATAGTCACACAGAGAGAGAGAGAGAGAGAGAGAGAGAGAGGCAGAGACACAGGCAGAGGGAGAAGCAGGCTCCATGCACTCGGAGCCCGACGTGGGATTCGATTCCGGGTCTCCCGGATCGCGCCCTGGGCCAAAGGCAGGTGCTAAACCACTGCGCCACCCAGGGATCCCGGCAGATCTGTTTTTAACTCCAGGATAAATTTAGATGAATCATTAAGGCTTAGTGGAAGTTTGGAAAGGCCAAATGGAGGTGTAGGAGGAGTCAAATACATTTCAAATTTTCTTTCTTTTTTTTTTTTCCATTTCAAAATTTCTACATTGGATTTTTGGAAAATGGGTAGCTATTCAGAGACAAATTTACAGGAAAGGAAAATAAGTTTTACCAGGAAGTTTTTAAGTAAGGTTTTAGACAGCTTGAGTAATGTCTGGATAGTTGGAAACCTGAAATGGAATACAGATAAAAAGGAGAAGTTAATACATTAGTGGAAATGTTTAGAGAGTGAGAACTGGTTTTGGTTTCCACTTGCAACACTGTGCATTGCCCAGAAATTAGCACTAGGCCTTAAACATAAATAATATACATTCAAAGATTATTTGTTGGCTGAACAAATAATCTAGTTTAACTCCCTGTTATCATTAATGAAAAAACAAGTGAGCACACACACATATACACAAGTAATATTAAAAATGGTTCTTATGACTATCATCAAAAACACAAAAGATGTATGTTGGCAAGGATGGAACAAAGGAAACATTTGTTCACTGTTGGTGGGAATGAAAATTGGTGCAGCCACTATGGAAAGTGGAAAGTATAGAGGTTCCTCAGAAAATTAAAAATAGAACCACCATATGATCTAGCATCCCATGTCTGGGTAAATATCCAAAGTAGTGGGAATCAGAATCTTGAAGAGATATCTGCACTCCCATGTTCACTGCAATATTATTCACAATAACCAAGACTTGAAAGCAATCTAAATGTCCACCGATGGATGAACAGATTTTAAAAATGGGTCACACACATACAATCAAATATTATCCAGCCTTAAAAAAAGAAGGAGATCTTGCCATTTGAGACAACATGGATGAACCTGGAGGCCATTTTGCTGCATGAGATAAGCCAGATACAGAACCAATTCTACATGATCTCACTCATATAAGAAATCTAAAATAATCAAAGTCATAGAATGTAGAAAGTAGAGTGATGACTACCATGGGCTGGGGGAAGGGAAAACAAGGAAGTATTAGTCAAAGGCTATAAAGCTTTAGTTATGCAAGTTGAATGAGTACTGGAGATTTACCATACAGCATAGTGCCTGTAGTTAACAATACTGTATTGTATATTTAAAAATTTACTAAAAAAATAGATCTTATGTTAAGTGTTCTTATCATGAAGTAATAATAATGATAATAACTAAAGAGGTTTGGAGGAAACTTGAGAGGCAACAGATAGGTTTATGGCATAGACTGTGGTGATGGTTTTACAGGTGCATGCTTGTCTCCAAACTCATCAAGTTGTATACATTGTGTACAACTTTTAATATCAATCATAATTCAATAAAATATTTTTTGCTTTTTGTAAGTAACTTCCAAAGGGAAATGTTAACTACACAGGACCAGAGCTGAAAATAGAAGTCATGTCTCTCCACTCTGTTACTTTTTTTCTTAATTAGAACTATGTTAAAAAATAAATGCTGATAACTGTCTTTGCAGTTTTCGACTTTACATATTAGTGTACATGTGAAAATTTGTGAGCATTTGAATGCATAAGGATGTCAGATAATTTAATTCCATTTTGACATTCCATATTTATAATGATTTTATATAAAAGGTGTGAAAAGTCAGAACAGCAAAAGCAATGTGGCCAACTGAATTTAAAAGTAAGCAAACTGGGCAGCCCGGGTGGCTCAGCAGTTTAGCGCCGCCTTCAGCCCAGGGCCTGATCCTGGAGACCTGGGATCAAGTCCCACGTCAGGTTCCCTGTGTGGAGCCTGCTTCTCCCTCTGCTATGTCTCTGCCTCTCTCTCTCTCTCTCTCTCTCTCATGAATAAATAAATAAAATCTTTAAAATAAATAAATAAATAAATAAATAAATAAATAAATAAATAAATGTAAGCAAACTACAAAAATCTAAACGTCAAAACCTTTAAAGATGGCATCATAGCAGCATATTGTTCTAAAGAGGTCCAGGCACTTGTAATGTAAAATAAATTTGGACATGTTTGGATGTCCAAACATGTTAAAATAAATAAACATGTTTGGATATTCTGTGTTTATAAAATCAAATAGGATACAGACTTACTTTAAGAAATGGACTACGGAGTAATTGACATATCTGGAGAACATGGATTTTGTTATTCAGTTTTTCTCCAGAGGTGGGCACCTTTATAAATCATATTTGCTACTCAGCTTTTGGAAACTCATCAACCTCAGATTTTTTTAAAAAATCACCCTGACCCATACTACATCTTGGCTGAAGACTGCCTAAAGAAGTACTTGTTGGTCCATTACAAGTGCAATCTGTGCATTTGAAAAGCATTACTTTCATTCTTTGGAAAGAATTAGAAGTTAACAGAAAAGGTGGCCTTATGCCCCCCTTACTTTTCAGAAGTTTACGGTGAAGTGCAACTTACTTTATATCTCTGGCTCAGAAACCACATGTTTTCTCAGGAGTACAACACATTATACCTCTGATTAAGATCAGCCGTTGTTCATTATGGCTAGCATGAGCTGAAATATCCAAGTAATTGCACTGTGGTTCGGAAAAATTCACAAAGAACACAATTAGTTTAGTAATTTTTCTTTGAAGAGAAGAAACTTAAATGTGCTCAGCATTATACAAGCTTTCCAGATTTAGTGGTAATCACCAGTATGGCAAAGTTTCTGCCAAATGGGAAAATATGAGATTCTCAAGGCTTTCCATTCTGCGGCTCCTTTGCCTCATTCTTTTTAATATGTGCATCAACCCTTTTAAAAAAATATTTTTATTTACTTGTTCATGAGAGACACAGAGAGAGAAGCAGAGACACAGGCAGAGGGAGAAGCATGCTTCCCGCAGGGAGCCTGATGTGAGACTCAATCCCAGGACCCTGGGATCACGATCTGAGCCAAAGGCAGACACTCAACCACTCAAGCCACCCAAGCCTCCCAGTGCATCAACCCTTTTAACTGCCGTTTCCCAAGCCAATCTTGGGGGCTTCAGTGACTTCAGTGGGCCTGCCTTTTGTAGGTTTCATGATGCAGATGCCTCCCTAGCTCCCTAGTCAATCCTCCACCCAATATATATATCAAAATATGTTGGCTTCACACCTTTTCCCTAGAGGATCCTGCTTTATGCCAAGTAAGGTTTACTAGCAAACTCATGTGATTGATGCTCTGTTTCCAATGATGTATATTTTAAGTAAAGGCTATTCAAGCTTGGGGTAAAAAGACTTTTCAAAGGTTCTATCATATATTCTGTTACAATCTTAATATAATATTTATTTTCCATTGTGTATAATATCTTTTGAAGTTGAAATTTCCTCCTTACTAAACTTGTCATTTCTTTGGCTCACCTCATTTCCACCCCTATACCTTGCATGACTGAAAGCACTGAAGCTAATGGAGCCACTATAAAACTTCATTCTCCAAGATGACCAAACACTCCATTCATTAAAAAAAAAAAAAAAAAAAAAAGGCTGGTGGGTGTACTTGGCATCTGATAATGACTTTGGCTTGGACATCAAAAAGAGTTAGGTGAAAAGAGTGTTCATGAAGTGATATAAATATGAGAAAACAATCTCTAGAAAAATATCTTTTATAGAGGAAAAAACATAAATATGAAGCAGAGAAGCAACAGACCAGCTACTCTTCAAATAAGTAAAATAATGGTCATAGTGACAAAAATGACTATTATGAATAGCAAACATTTCTCAGGTTAGTAAATTTTATTATGACTGGAGCTTTTTTTCCATGGAAAAGAACAGTATAGAATGAACTTTTAGAATGAGTGAATGAGAATCAGAATTAGCCATTATAGAATGAATGTAGAAAAAAATATTTCTTTCACCTTGATGATCTTGGAGTTCATCAGGTATTTCTCTAGAGATCAGTAATGAGATCTAGAAGGTTCTTTAATCCTCTTAATCTGCACACAAATCATTGCAATAATGCCATTGAAAAAGCCAAAATCTAATAGAAATAAAATGTAATGAGGTAAAGGAAGCTTGCATTACAATTTGAAACAACAATAACCATAGTTCATGACATAATGTGCCTTGGCTCTTCATAGTGACCCTGTGGGTTTAGGTAGATATGATTGTTACCATCCTCATTTTCTAGACAGGAAACTGGGACTCAGAGAATGAACTGCCAAAGGTTTAATACAGCAAGTATGCATCAGGGCCAGGACGTGGAACACCAGCCTTCTGACTTTCAGCCAATTCTGTCCTGTAACAACAAGGATTCTCTGGAAACTTGACCTGTGGAAATGCCTCCTGTGTCACTCAAAGGCATATATATCATTTGGTTTATGCAAAATATTCAGCCTCTAAGATAGAAAAGAAGACTTCACAATTAGGACCTTTTTAGCTAGTCACATGAGTCATGAATTCCCAGGACTGTCTTATTCAGATTCTTAGAGTATTAGATGCAATCATTAATTCATTCACTTAGTAAATACAGAATGCCTATTTTGTTTCTGCCTATTTTGTTATAGGCATTAAGGGTATATGAGTGAACAAAATAGATGAAAACTCCTGCTAATGTGAAGGGTGTATTCTACTGGGAAAGGAGAGAACAAAAAATAAATAAACGTAATAAACAGGTAGGTTATATCAAATGTCAGGATGTGATAAGTTTCTGAGAAAAAAATAGAGCAAGATAATGGGGATTGAGAATGCTGGAGATTCCTGAAATTCCATAAACACTATGCTGATACTTTTCTAGGATCTTGTTATTTTTATGCAACTTGGGAAAAGTGAGACCTACTCAGATTAAGTGATAAATATATGTACTTTCAGAGCTGCAAGCTTGATGTCAAAACAAATAGCTCCTAGGAAAATACACAAAATCATCTTAGAACATATTCCTGCTAACCGATTCTTTACCACTCATCACAACTCTCATGCTCCCTGTCTTGACCCTGGCCTACTAAACTACCACTTTCTGAGCTCTCATACCTCAGGGCTTACTTATCCAGAATACACATTAGGCCATGGTTCCAGTTGCTATTTCAGGTTATTTCCAGTGATCACCATACAGTAGGGGTTTCTATTGCCCTAGAAATCAAATATAAACTACAGAGCCTTTCCTTTAAAGTCTGCTGTGTGCCACTCAACCTTCCTGCTCCAATTTACAGAAGCTCTACACTGTGTTCCCAACACCTGTACCACCTCATCATCCTCATTTTCAGCACTTGCTCTTTTGTTTCCACTTTTTTCCTAGGATATCCACATCTCTCTTCTCTCCTGTTTTAGAATTCACAATAACTTTACTATTAACATGCCATTCAGAACTTACTTTTCATCAATTATGCTAAATTCTCCCCAGTTAGTGGTACATGTTTTCTAAACTAGTAAGTATTCTTCTACACACTTACAATTTGTCTATTTGGATGATGGAACCTTAAAATTGGAAGGATCTTTGGAGGCCTAGCTCACATCTACAGCAGTAACAACCTCCAAAACATCCCTGACCTCATTTTGGACTGAGGGCTGCCTCACTGGCCTATGTATGCCCTTTCAGATTAAATCTTCATTAAATCTCCACAAGCCCACCACTCAACTGCCTCTCTACCTAAATCTCATGAGATGACTATTGATACTATTTTCAAAGAAGGAAGGAAGGAAGTTGAGAAAGGAAAGAGGGGAGGAACAGGGGCAGGCAGAGGGAGGGGCCTTAGATGAAAACTTTATCCTCCCTTCTTGTTTCAGTTAGCTCTTGATGTATAGCAAATCATCTCAAAACCTAGTGAGTCAAAACAGTATTTTTTATTATTTCTCAAGATTTTGAGGGTTGCATTGGTGTTCCCCTGCTACATGGGGAACTGCACGAATACTCATCTGGTACCTCACTTGAGGGTGGAGGGTCTAAGATAGTTTAACTCATATGCCTGGCAGTTCATGCAGTTGGCTCAGGCATTGCTTCTCCTCCATGTGGCCTCTCGTCTTCCATCAGGCTAGACTGGGCTTCATCACAGCATGTGATCTCAGATTTCCAAAAAGGATGAAATGGAATCTGTAATGCTTTTTTTTTTAATTTTTGAAGCATAGTTGACATACAATGTTACATTAGCTCCAGGTGTACAGTGTATTGATTTGACAATTCTACACATTACTCAAGCCTCAGGAGTCACAGTGCCATTTCTGCTGCCTTCTATTTATCAATTAAGTCCCAGTTTCAACAGGAGGAAAAACAGATTTTGCCTTGGTGAAGGACATTGAAGGACAAGTTCACATTACAAAGAATGCAAAAAATTCCAAAGCATCTACTACAGTTTCAAACCTCTGTATACTGGGCCATCCAGATTCCTGCCAGGGAATCAGTGGCCTTTCCTCATGTCTAAGGCAAATTTGTCCTTCTGGATCCATCCCGTCTATCAGCTCATGGGTTCTACTCTTTCTTCTGTATAATATTAGCCTTTCTCTTGTTACTAGTTCTTTCTTAACATCATTTATCCAATACAGATGCTTTCCATAATAAATTTAAACTTACCTCAAACCGTTAATGGTTTGCCTGAAAAAAAACAAAAGGCCCACACACAATGCCATGGCCCATCTCCTTCATTCTTAGCCAAATATATATATATATATTACTACCTTTCTGTAAACTATCTTAACTATAATATCTATAAGTATGTATGTATGTATGTATGTATGTATTTATTGAAGTTCGATTTGCAAACATACAGTATGCAGTGCTCATCCTGTCAAGTGCCCTTCTCAGTGCCCGTCACCCAGTTACCCCATCCCCCTGCCTGCCTCCCAAACTTCTTGAAGTCTGCTCATGGCTCCCATTTTTTTATATTCTTCCCTCTTTGGCTTTTGAGATATTACTGTTTCCTGATTCTGTCTCCTTCTTTGGACACTCCTACCAGTTTTCTTCCTTTGCTCATTAAAATCTTAAGTGTTACTTTTTCCTTCAGCTCTCTTCTTACTTTGTACCTTCTTCAGGCAGTAGTATTTACTCTCAGGGCCTTAGCCAAGCTTGAAGCATGCTCATATATATTCCACATGATTTCTGAGATGATCAGCAGCAAGGCTGAGCCCAGAGGCCTACAGAAGTAACCCATTATCAGTGCACTCTATTGGCCTTTCTTCTATCCTTCTATCACTTTTCCCACCTCCACATTTGTGCGTGCTTGAAATTGCCTCCCCCAAATCTACCTGCAACCAAAGTTCTTGTCTAGGGTTCGGGGAAACCCAAACTAAGACAGCTTATATTCTATTTGTAGAATTGGTTATCCCTTCCTCTCCACTTCCTAAATTCAGATCCTCCTCTCTCATCTAGGTCTAGAAACTCTTACCTTCACTCTCTGAGTCTAATTTGCCCCTTTCCCCAATTTATTCATGACACTGCAAGAAAATAAGTTTCATAAAGCATTTGATCATATCACATCCCTCTTTAAAAGCATTGGTGGTTCTTGACTCTCCCCTCCCTAAAAATCTGAAATTCTTATACTGGACTATAGGAAAATTCATAATCTGGACCCTGTTTAGCTTGACAGGCTCAATTTCTACTCCAGCTACCCTGAGCTACTTGAACTTATTAAAAGAGTGGTTTCTTCTTGCTTCTTAGACCTTGGTGAAGTTGCACCAAGTTCTGACCTGTTCGGTATTATAATAGTCCTCTTATAATTCTGCTTCCCCCCTAAGTTTTAAGCCACCTAAAAAAAATTGTGGTTTATTCATTTCATATTTCCAGGGCCTGCTGTACATGCTGGGCTTGTAGAATGTTCTTACTAAATATTAATCAATCTATCCAGCCTCCACTTAAATACTTTCCATAGTAGTATGCTCACTACCTTTCTGTAAACTATCTTAACTATAGAACCAATTTAATCAATCACAGTACAAAATTCTTCGAAAACATCAAGGAAAGAACAATAACCATAACTTCCTTAATATAATTTGTTTTTTGATGAACTCTCATTTAATCTAAGTTTTGCATAGATATACTGGTTCTGTTTTACGAATGAAGAAACTAAGGCAGAGGGTAAGTAACTTGTCCTAAATCATACGACTAAGTAAGTGACAAAACCGTGATTTGAATGCATGAAGTCTGGCTCCAAAGTTCATGCTATAATTGATGGAAAGAATTAAATTACTTAGTATATGAAAAGCACTCAGAACAGTATATGGCATAAGGTATAGATTTAATAAGTGCCAGCTATTATTGTCATTGCCATTATGATGAGTACATTCAATATAATTTGGTATCGTTCACTTTGAATTGTCATAGGTTTTCACTAAATGAGGGAGATTTTTATTTGAATTAGATCATAAATAATTTTTAATACCACATCCAATCGTATTAACTATTGTTTTTTATGACTGCAATATTCTATAGAATGGCCCTGCAATAATTAATTAGTTCTTGCTGTTGACTATATTTCTTTTAATTTTTCATATTATATATAACACTATGGGCATTATTTTTATGCATTAAGCTTTTTCCCTTAATTTAGGCCATTTTTTAGGATGGATTTCCAGAAATAAGAGTTATGTATTAAAAAGTCTAAACATTTTTATGGTTATTTATGCATATCAAAAATGGCTTTACAAAGGCATTATGTCATAGCTATGTTTTAGGGAGTCCATTCAATAATTCAATATTTGCAATTGTTATAAAACCTTCACATTAATACTAGCTTTACCCAAAGAATTTACACAAAATAAATCCCATCCCTTTTCAATATGACAGACTTTCAAATATTTAGATTTTTAAAATTTTCTTTCTTTTTTAAATATTTTACTTAAATACAATTTTAGATTTTTTTAAAATATATGCCTTCAACACTTTCACTCCAATGGAACCTCTCAGCGTCATTCAGATTTTTTTCTTTTTCTAAACATCCCCAACTTTCCCTCAAGCATCTCTGGTCTGACAAAAGTATCAGGTGCTTAACCATCTGAGTCATAATTCCTAAATACATTCCGTTGTGCCTATGTCCCTCTTAATTTGGAGATTACAGACATGGTCTGTAGTGCAGAGCACACAGGGTCACTTTCCTTGACCAGGGCATCTCTTTCCAGCAGTGCAGCCTAAGGACACATTAGCATTTTATATACTAAAAAACACTGTTGGCTCATGTTTACTTGCTATCAGCAAATCCCCCATGTCCTTTTTTACATAAACTCCTATTAAGTCAGGTTGCCCACATCCTGATGTCGGTAATAGTATTCAAATAGAAGGTTTTTTTTACATAGTTCCATATTAAATTTTAGCTGGTTTATTAAGTTTCTTGTTCCACAATGTTGAGATACTTCTGATTTCCCAAATATATTGATTAATTTGATGCATTCCTTTATGCTTTCTGCGTCTTCACAAAAGTCATAAACAAAGATATAGGCTAAGACAATCCCAATAAGTACAGTCTTATGGTACGAAATTCAAGTCCTTTGGTTGACAGTAATCAGCATCTTTGTATATAAGTTTTCAGCCAGCAGTAAATCAGTAGCTGTGAATCCACCCAAATGCCTTAACACTCAACCACATTCATCCACCTTATTCTCAAAGATATCACAGGGGACCTTGTTAAATGGCTTCCTAGGACTAAAATAAGTCATGACTATATTTTTCACTAATTATTATTAAACTCATTCTATAATTCTGTCTAAAAAGACATTAAGTGATTTTAACCTGGGTCTCATGACTATCCCTATTTTCTAAGTACTTACAAACTAGTCTATACTAAGATTAAATCTTATGATAATAAAATGTTTATGTTTGCTAACTTCTCTATGCAATTATCAGTTCCTCATAGAAAAAATCATTTATACTTCCATGTGTTTTGTAAACTAACACAGCAGCAGGCTTAACCAATAATTATTATTTCAGCCTCCAAGTAAAAGATATAATAAAGAAATGTTTAATACAATAAATAAAATATTCTGAAATCGCTCCTCTATATAGTTTATGGATCTTTAATGCACATCAATCTGCGATTTGAAGATACTCAGCTTATTTTGAATAACATTCCATTACTAACAGAGGGACTATCTGATTATGTCTACTGTTATTGCCTTAGAACTAGTCATAAAATAACTAAAATAAAATGTTTCCTTTTCTTCAAAGGTGTTAATTGAGTTATTTAACTTCCAGGGTGCTAATTGGTTCCCCTTTAGTTGGTCAACCCAAGAACAAAACTGGAGATGTCTATAAGTGTCCAGTTGGGAGAGGCAAACCATTACCTTGCATAAAGTTGGATCTACCAGGTATGTAAAATCAAAATGTTAAAGTCTAATCCTAAATTATACCCAGTATTCTCATTAAAAATAAATCTTAACTCAAAAAATATTACAAGAATCTATAAACATTCTTCAGTTCTTACCATCCATGTTCACATAAAATAACATTTTGATTCTGTCTGCCCTTTATTTGCTTCAGAATTCAGGATAAAATATCCATAGATTTAGAAATAAAAAGCCTTTCCAAATAACCCCACCCATTACATTGCCTCCACAAAATTAAACTGTTTATTTTTTTAAAGAATTTACCACAGGAATTGTAATACATGAATTCTTTTAAAGAGAATAGCACAAGGTAAACTTGGATAGAAATGAATGTGTTTGATAGAAATATCACTGATATTAGAACATGACTAGAAAATTCCTACTAGAACTATCCAAGAATTAGAATCCTATCAGTCTTCTATACAGTGTTAAATACCATTAGATTAACATATACTTTATAGGTTTATTTCAAATGTATTTTTCAGTTCTCTGTTTTTCAATTTCCTATTTGTTTATTATGAACATTTTTCCTTTATGTTTATGAGCATAGTTACAACAGCTGCTTTAATATCCTTGCCTGATAATTACAACATCTGGAGTATCTCAGCATCACTTTCCATTTATTACCTTTCTCTTGAGGTTGAGTCACATTTTCCTGTTTTATCTTGTGTTTAGTAATTTTGGATTGTATCCTGGATTATACTTTTGAGTTATAAGCATGAAGATTCTAGATCTTTTATGTGTCTTTGAATAGTCTTAACTTTTTGTTTTAGGAGACAGTTTACTTGGCTGAACTCAATTTCCAAACTTCAGTAGGAAGCAGTTAAAATCTCTATTCAGTTCTTCTGGTTGTAGCTGAGCTGTTTGAAGTTAGTCTGCACATATACAGTTCAAGTCCTTCAGATATTTGGACAGAATATACATGTATATGTTAGAGCTCTCTTTTTGTGGCTCTACTTTCCAAGATACACCCCCTCACTTTGTAGATGCTATCATTACCCCAATTTCTATCCTTTGTTTCTTTAGAACAGTTAAGACTGAGTTTTATTTCAAATGTAGCCACTGATGAAGGCCCTCCCTTGGGAGAAAACAAACATGTAAACAGGAAATTCACCCAATACTAATCTCCTCTTACAAGTACAGACTCCCTCCCCCCCCACCCCAGTTTCTGTTTTTGGTTGCTTTCTAGGGTCTTCAGATGGTTGTTTCATTTTTTTCTCCTTTTCCGAGAGTTATAGTTGTTATTTGCAAAAGACTTGCTCTGATAGGAGCTACTCTTTCATTATTGGAAACTTTAATAGCATTTTAACATTAGCAAGGATATTTTAACTATACCAACAACAGTGAAGTTTCTTCTGCTATAGTCCCTAATATCCCAAGAATCCTCATTCTGGGTCAACCCTAGTACAAAAAATCTAATCCAGATTATTCAAGACCAGTGTAGATAATAGCCCAGTTCCAGGTGCTTTCAAGGAAAACCAGACTAAATTCTGGGACCAAGACCATTGCTCAAACTAGGAAGGCAGCGTGACCATTCAGGAATCCCTGCTTCCATTCCCCACTTTAAGCTATAGATGGTCTTAAGGTAGGAAAAACTTCTGGGCATGAACAGTGAGATAAATCTTCTTTGAACCTGAGATTTCCCACTTTCAAATATTTTATCACTCTGCTAAGCAGAGTTTAGAAGATTTGGATTTTTCCTGTCCAATATTTTTTTGCTCTTTCCAATATAAATAACTAGAACTTCTTGCCAATTTTGCCAGGTTGGCATGCTTCAAGACCCAGTGTTCCTACCTGGAATATCAAATGGTGTCCCTTCATTGTATTTCTTTTATCCAGACTTCCTGACCACTGCTCAATCTTCCTCCAGTTTTCTTTGCTAGTCTCATGATGTCCTCATGATGGTGAAAATAATGGTCAAAAACGTATATTTGAGAAGGTTTTTTTTTCCTGCTCTACTGCTCATTTTCCCTCCTATCAGAAATCATCTTTTATCATTGGTCACTTATAATATATAGATATAACATGCAAGGTAGGTGTGTAAGTTTACATTATACCTATAATAATGTGGGAGTAAATGTTTTGTTTTAATTAGAAAATATGTGTGAAAGGCTATCCCACATTCTCTCATTGCCCCAATAGTTCTGCATTCTTTTACAGTTCAGCAAAACTATTTGAGACAGTTATCCAGACAAAGTTTCTGGGACATAAGCCAAGTTTTCAGCCTTAGCTTATTCATTATATCCTTTAATAATACTTTGAAGACAATTTAGTTGAATCAGAGGAAGAATGTGCCATGATATGAGCAAAGCAAATAGAATGTCTTAATGAGAAGACACTTAATTTTACTTCATTTTCCACCCTTATAAAGTTTTGTTCTATTTTTAGTTAATACATCAATTCCCAATGTCACGGAAGTAAAGGAGAACATGACATTTGGATCAACTTTAGTCACCAACCCAAATGGAGGGTTTCTGGTAAGAAAGCAAAGAGTTGGTTAATGAACCAGGAATGCTATCATTATGTCTTTATAAAATCTGTTCTATAATTTTTAATCTTATGGTTTTTAATTTTTTAAAAGGCATGTGGCCCCTTATATGCATATAGATGTGGACATTTGCATTACACAACTGGAATCTGTTCTGATGTCAGCCCCACATTTCAAGTCGTGAACTCCATTGCTCCTGTACGAGGTACACATTTTATGCAATGTTCTTACATGTTTGAAAAGTGTAAGCAATGAATGAGACATATGTATACACAGGAGCATACCAAAAAGCTTGAAGTATTGTGTCAGCTACCAGCATTACCAATTTAGGTAAATGTTTGCTTTGGCAATATATAACCAAACTGCACTGCTATTTTTGGAGTTGATATTAGTGTAAATAACCTTTAACAGAGTCTTGTTTAAACATCATCGCTAAAGCTGTCACATTGTTTTTATTTAAAGAGTGAGTCTCGGGATCCCTGGGTGGCGCAGCGGTTTGGCGCCTGCCTTTGGCCCCGGGCGCGATTCTGGAGACCCGGGATCGAATCCCACGTCGGGCTCCCGGTGCATGGAGCCTGCTTCTCCCTCTGCCTGTGTCTCTGACTCTCTCTCTCTGTGTGTGACTATCATAAATAAATAAAAATTAAAAAAAAATAGTGAGTCTCTTTGAAGAAAGTAATCTAATTTGAAATACATATAGAATGAGAATAGTTACATAAAATTCATATTGAGAAAATTTCCAAAGATAACTCATACAATGTTGATTAAAATTAAGTAGAGATGAGTTTTACTTGATAAGAATTTCAAACCAATTGCTATGGAATGCAATAGTATTTATCACCTTTATTTTTCTAAAACTGTTTTCTGATTATAAAAGCAATGTGTCCACTATGTGGACTATCAGTTTATCTTTTAAAACGAGCTTATTTCAGCCATGAAGACACTTCATACACCTTCATACTGTCTAAAAAGATAAATTCAAATGTGCGCAATTGACTCCTTTTATTATAGAATGCAGTACCCAGCTGGACATAGTCATAGTGCTGGATGGCTCCAACAGTATTTACCCTTGGGAAAGTGTTACAGCTTTTTTAAATGACCTTCTTGAAAGAATGGATATTGGTCCCAAACAGACACAGGTATGTGACTAAGCATTTTGATTTCTGTTGTTCTAAAGATAAAAATGCATAGATTTTTAATAATAAAAATATTCTGAAAATAAGCTAACCAATAAAGCTAATATTCAGGATGAATGTTATATTCTATATCCCTGCTTTTCTCCTGATGAAAAAGACATTACTGGAAGATCCTGTTATTTTCTAAATAGAAAATATTATGAAAGCTGCCATTTCTAATGCTCTTGGAAAATATCCCCTACAAATCTCTGTAAAATCATAATTGATTCTTATAAGGTAACTGTAGCCACCTCTGATAATATCAGATAAGGGTTTCAGAATCTGTGGAAACTAATCTCACAACCCAAAGAACACCTAACATTACAATCTCCTTTCTCATATTATACAGAGTAAATTTGTGAGTGACCACAAAATATCACTTAAAATCCATTTTTTTCACATATTTAAGAATTTCTTTTTCTTAATGAGGTTTCACTTCATTTAATGGCAATAAAGGCGATGTGTTTAGAAATAGGTACTCATGCGGAGAAATTTCTAAAAAAACAACTATTCGACTTAACTGTAGCTAAAACATGGGGCATGTGCTCAACCTGTTCTGCTGCAATTTTGATGTTTCTATCCACTAGAACTGTAATTAATCTTCTATTTCTATAGTGAAAGTCCTAATAGAGGAGCTATTCTCCCAGCCACCAGCAGAACTCTAGCCTGCGGGGTGGGATATATGGAGTCCTAGGTCTTTCTTAAAAGGGACAATTACTCTATTCAGAGGAATGGGCTCAACCCTTAGTGTGCAGATGCTCTAGCAAATGCGAGGGAAATGAACATGCGCTGAGGCAGAAGAGTCAGGTCACATTTACTCAGTTCCAGGACCCCATTCCACAGAGGAGAAAATTTCAGAATGCAACCCTGCACACAGTCATTTGTGATATCTGCTGATTTCACTGGAGACAATCTTCTTCGTAGGGAGAAGCTCCCTAAATAGCTGAATTTTTCTGTCACATTTTGCCTGTATAATTCATTGTGGAATTTAGTCATACTCCTTAATTCATTTACTCAAATATTTTTCCTGAGGGTTTACAGTGTACCAGGCTCTGTGCTAGGGCTGGGATAATTGTAGACAATATGACAGACACCGCCACTGCCCTCATAGGGCTTCTGATAATGGGATGTTTCTCCAAAAGTAGCTCACAGAATTTCTTTTTCCAAATCCTTGAGGTGCTTGTGCGATGCAGATTTTCAGAATCAGAGTCTCTCAAGGTAGAGCTATAGAGCCTACATTTTAAGTAAGCAAGCTACACGATTCTTAAACATGGTAAAGTTTCAGAAACACAGGACTAATGCATTATTATATAATGATGTGTATGTGTGTCTGCTGCATCTGTAGATACAGACTTTGTATCACCTTTTTAATCCTTTTTAGTAGCCAGCCAGTCAGAGCTTTGCCATGACATAGTGGGCCCTTAATAAGACTCTGTGGAATAAATGTGTATGTCATAATTGATGCTTTTTAAAATCTTTCTCTGATAGGTGGACACTTAATGAGACACTATTTCTACAACTGGCATTTTAATATTCTTTTAAGTATATTACTTTATCCTCTGGGCTTTAGTGTTTATACTTTAGTATTTTCTAATCTTTTTCTATTTTGGCTTAAGTTGTATTCATGACTATTTTGTAAGTAATTCTCTAAATGAAATGGATCGGAAATGACATATTTACTAAACCATCAATTTTGCTAAACTGTATTTAACAGGGTTTTAAATGTAACGCATTTAAACTCCCTTTAAAATTTGACCTTCTTTGGATTCAGAAAGGAAATTTATTCATAGAAATTTTGGAAAAATACTTCCTCTTCAAAGAAAATGTGTATCGTTGTCTTTCATGTGGTCTTACAGTAATTCTCTCCAAAAACATAAACAATTTATTTTAACAACCATTTTTTTCCCTGACTGGTTATAACATAATTTAAATAAGTTTGGTTTTTTTGTCTTTTTCTTTTTGCTTGTTTTCAATTAGAGCACCCAGTTCTGCCCTAAGATTGGCAGAATTTCCTTCTGGAATTTTTTTCTCCCAAGTATTTATCCTTGCTGCCTTCATTCCTGAAAGGGGGATATATAAACATAAATTGTGAGAGAGACTACAGATAGGAAGCTAAGAGCTGGATGGGGAACTCTTAGAGTCCTCAACCACATCAAGGGCATAAAGATATTAAGAATGGAGTTGAGGATTTATGAAGATTTCTCTGTAAAAAGAGCCTAGTGAGAAAGGCTTCAGTGGGATCATACAGTGAGCTTGGTGTGTCCACTGAAGTTGGGACACACAGTTGACTAGAGTCTGACTCCTGCCCGAAATACCTAACCGGCGAGATAACAGCTAACCAGCTCCTGACAGGCAATCAGATGAGAGGAAGCCACAGTCGAATTGGCCTGCAGGCCCAGGGTCAGTCGTCAGTACAAAGAATGTGTATGTTTATGAACTATCACGGAATCATGCTAGGTCCTGTCCATGGACTTCCCTGAAGGTGAGCAGAGAAAATCAGAAGACATCCCTGATATCCAGGGACAGCAATAGTGAAATGTATTCACCCAGACAAGGTTGCAGGTAAAGGGACATCTGCAGAGAACCCACAAGAAGGCTGTTAGCACTGGATCCATCTCAAGATAGCACCAGTCAAGTAAGAATTCCTGTATCCTTTATTCATCCTCCCTCCCCCTGTCCCTGTGGAGGTCAGAAACTACAGTTAACAAGCAAGGGAAGATAAGAAGATAAGTAAAGAAACAAAGAAATAAACAACTAGTTGTTCCCCTTTCTCAACTGCATGCTTCTCACCCACTGTAAGCCTTACTTAGTAAGGGAAGGAGAGAAGATTCAACTGTAAATCAACTTTGATATTTTGTCTTCTTGATTTTGTTTTAATTTAAGTTGAACCCCATGAAATTGTTGCTGTATGATAATTTTGTTGACCTACAAATACAGCAGTTTCTGTGGTACAACCTAAATTCAAATACATTTGACCCTAGGACAATGTGAAGGTTAGAGACAATTACTTTCTGAAGAGTTAAAAATCTGCATATAACTTTTGATTCCCTGAGAACTTAACTACTCATAGCCTGCTGTTGACTGGAAGCCCTTCCAATAACATAAGCAGTGGATTATCATATATTGTATATGTTATACATGTTATATACGTATTCTTACAATAAAGTGATCTAGAAAAAAGAAAAGGTTATTAGTAAAATCATAAGCAAGAGAAAACACATCTGTATACTACATTGTATTTACCAAAAAAAAAAAAAGTCATGTTATCTGTGGACTGACCCACACAGTTCAAATTTGTGTTGCCTAAAGGTCAATTTTATAGGTCTCTCTTTTTTTTAACAGATCTTTCAAAACAAAGAATAAGACCTTTATCTTTCTATCCAAGGGGAATGGAAAAACTTCACCCTAAATAAGTTTTAAAGAGATCATTGGGCCCCCCAAAAATTACATTATGACTATACCTCATGAGTTCTTGTTTACTATATTAATTACAGTTATACACCTAGTAACAACAAGTAAAAATCGAATATGATGGCCTATTCTCTGCAGTCGTAGATTTGTCATTCAGTAACTGCACGTATTGGAAGATAGTTGCAAAGATGTAAGAGTAACTATCAACACAACAAAGAAAAAACCTTCGAAAGAAAGGAAGGGGGGAAGGAAGGAAAACAAAAAAGCTTGCATTAAGAATGAACTTTGGATGAGCACAGAATGATGTATAGAAATGTTGAATCACACCATATTATACATCTGAAACTAATATAATACTGTATGTTAATTAAATGGAACTAAAATTTAAAAAACTTTAAAAAAATAAGTTTTCTGTATGACAATTAGTATACATTAAGAGAATGCAACACAATTACAAAAAGATCAACTCCAAATAGTTATTCAAAATTTCTTCCATGTTCCTGTGTGGTCCCATTAAGACTTTTGAAAACATAGTGAAAGAATTTTTGTAAACCAGTTTTTTTACCCAAGACAGAGTAAAGGCTGTAAAATTGCCTTTTAAAAAAACCACCTATAAAAACAAACCTGAAACACTCTGAGCTTGCCATAAAAGATATGATGGTATAAACATTATGGAGGTCTTATTGATCCTCAATACCTAAACATAACATTGCTTTTAATAATAAATGAGAATGATATAAATATGCCAAATACGAGTGCATTACCCTAAATAAAACCAGTAAATTGTGAGGCTTGATATAAAAGTGAAATATACTAATGGAACAATGTCTAGATTGTTGCTATCAAGAGTGTAGAATAACATTAAACCAGCCAAAATGAAAGAGAGAAATTAATTAAATTTTAGGAATATTATTTATCTTTCTTTTTACTGCACATTTTATGGTTATTTCCCTAGAAGCCTTAAATATTAGGCCTGATTCATTGTTTTGAAGTCTGAAAAGAAGCCTGACTGCACCTTGCAGCCATATCCTTGTCAATCAGGCTATAGTTTCTGACAGTGGTGCTGTGAATGAGGTGAATCTTCTCTATCAATAGCTACCCGTTCTCCATTTTCCCCCCTTCCTCCATCCATAACTCACCTGAGTTATCCTTCCAAGGTAAAGTTCAGACTATAGCATTTCCCTGGATAAAAGAAATCTCCTATCTTTGCCTGCTGAATAAGATCCAAGCTCTCCAAGGGACTATGTGGCATTTGTCACCTGGCACCAGTCATTCCCACTGCCTCCTGCCTCCCTGGTGCCCTAGCCTCCCCTGGCCTTCCCTGAACGCATCATCTGTGTCTGCATGAGCCCCCCTGCCCAGAGTGCCCTTCTCTACCCCAGGCCCTAGGTGCTAGGTATACTTCATAGACTTACCTCCAATGTCACTTGCTCTGGCACTTTCCATGATCTTTCCACCCCTGCTTCCCATGAACAGTTCTTTCCCTTCCCATGTTTCCATACCTTTTGCTCACCCTTCACTTATTGCTCTCATCATTGGTAGCACTACTTTTTGTATCACGTATCTGCCTCTCCTGGCAGACTACGAACTCTACTTTGACAGCATTGTACCTTAATCCTTTTATTTATGGGATACAATTTAGAGTTTTATGTCTTTCCAACCACAGAGGAGATGAATTATTTGGTTTGGAAAAATGTCATTACTGGGATTTTTCTCCTTGTGTTAAAAATCATTGTTGTGGGGCACCTGGGTGGCTCAGTGGTTGAGTGTCTGCCTTTGGCTCAGGTTGTGATCCTGGGGTCCTGGGATCGAATCCTGCATTGGGTTCTCTGCAGCAGACCTGCTTCTCCTTCTGCCTATTGTCTCTGTCTCTCTCTCTCTCTCTCTCTCTCTCTCTGTGTCTCTCATGAATAAATTCAAAAAAATAAAATCTTTAAAAAAATCATTGTTGTAATAACCTCCTTCTTTCACTCTACTTCATGAAATCATTGACTTAGAAGTATGTGTTTGTGGTACTCCCCCGAGACATCCCCTTCACATTAGGTTTCAGGCTTTGCAGGTGTTCCCTCCCTGGCTCCATTCACCTCTCTTCTTGATTTTTCCCATAGTCTTCTCTCTCCTGAGAACTTTACTTTCACTCTCCTATCCTTGCGTTTTTGAATTTGGATCAGCTTCATTGCAGGAGTATCTAAGAGGGAAGTTAAATATATCCCTTTCCCGGGACCTATATTTATCATCATTTACCTTTATATTTCTGAGGACTCATTTCATCTGAGAGCCAGGCTCATCTATGTCCCTCTCCATAGTGACAAAAGGTTAAGCCTGGTTTCAGCTAACATTGCATCAGAATGACCCATGCTGACAGTTCAATTGGACTGCAATCTATATTATTACCACATTCATATTCTGACTTCTAATTACATTAGAAGCACATTATAGGGTAGGGCTTTTGTACCATAGTTTGGTAAAAGGAAATATAAAATTGGCCAGACAAAAAGCCTGAGCTCTTTTCACGTTAAGCAATTGTGCATCTTACACAGAAAACTTCATTATTTTACCCTATCATTATTCCCCTAAAGAATCCATTGAGTTGATAATGTTAATTGTTGACTGAAAGTCCAGAAACTTAGTTCACGCCAGAAATTAAAATTTAGGTACTGCAGTTAAAACATTGATTTAACAATACAAAGTAATAATACAGTTGTAAGTGGGAAAATAATTCCATTCCTTCGTAGCTTTTTGACTTAATACACATAATAGCTATTTTGCATACTTCTCTTTCTTAAACTTCTTTGTCATGCTGTTGCGACTTGAAGTTTCATGAGAGAAAAATCAGAATGCCTTCCTTTCAGTGATTTCTTTTCTATTTCTCACATTCACTTTCCTCCTCTTTCTTCTCTATTCCCCAGAAGAAATGAAACCGCTTAGATAACTAATTCATTGTAATTTGGCAGATACATATGAAGTATCTTACTGATCAAGTATTATGCTAGATGTCATGGGCAATTTAAAAATTACAAAAACTAAAACTTTGTCCCCGAACCTAAAAGACTTCCAACTTAGAAATGAAATAAAATCTTATATTTGGATAACTGCAGTACATGATATTGTATCATGAATATATCAAAGGTGAATGAGGCAAAACAATTAATTGATATTTACAAGTAGGTAAGTCAGTATTATAAGGCAATTTTGTCCAAACTGTGTTGCTTGAGATGTTGAATATGTCTCTCCCAAAAAATATTACCTTAAATAAGAATAAAATATACCAGGTCTTCCAATTCATGATTCACAATGCATGCTGTCATATTAGAGATTCTGAGAGCACTTTCATTTTTTAAAAAAGATGTATTTATTATTTTAGAGAGGAGGGGATGGGCCTGAGGGAAAGAGAGAATCTCAAGCAGACTCCCAGCTGAGTATAGAGCCCAAAGCAGGGCTCAATCTCACAGCCCCAAAATCAGGACCCAGCTGAAATCAAGAGTCCATCACCCAACTGACTGAGCCACCCAGGTGCCCCTCTGAGAGCACTTTCAAGAGAATTTGCTTATGAGACGGAGTAGAGCAAATAAGGACAAGCGTAACAAAAAAGCCTTGGTCTTTTGCATTTGAAATTTGTAGCTTTTATCTTTTATCTTTTATCTTTTTCTTTTTTAGTTAATATAAATAGCAGTGGGAGAAAAAAAGGTAGACAGAAGAGATAAAGGCAGAAAGACGGAGGGGATGTAGGAAGGGGTCCCGCTGTAAAGATAAATGTTAACTTTGTGTTATTCATCATTTTCCAAGATTACTTGACCATGGAACTCTTTAAAAATAATACCTAGTAACACACAAAAGGATGATAGTACTCCCTAGGAAAGGAGTAAGGGAATATTAGTTTGTGGCTTAGCTGAAGAAGGATTATAAATCTCATGTTTAAGTGGAGGGTTTGAATAAGTGTTACAAACCTCTGGCTCATGTAAAAGAATCCTCAGGCATTTGTGTTCCTGATTTATGCCATAGCCTGAATCTTAGTTCTCTTTGGCCTTAGAATATAATTACATACCTATATCTTTTGTTCTACTTACTCAGGAAGTACAAACTGTATCTTTCTAGAAAGTAAAGGCTTCCTTTACAGTTGCCTCTGAAAAGTGACTGAAGTTCTACTTGTGATTCATCTATCCCTTGTGAGTGTTGTTACTATCTTCCTGTACTGTGTTACGGATGCCATAAGCTACTCTTTTTTCATTTTCTTTTAAAGAGAGCCTACATCTAACTTATTGCTTCTTTTAGCTGTCATCCCTGTCTGCTTATTTCCATTCAGCAAACATGCCGAGAACTTATCCATCTCCATTACTCCTCAACAGTGTTCTACTTAATTTCTACCCTCTGGATCTTGTATCATTCCAACAACAGAAGCAACTGGCTGCTTCAAGTCACATATGATGATTATTGGCTGTTTTTATTTTTCTCAGTTCCTAGAATGATTTCAATTCCTCCTCATTTTTGACATATTTTCCAAGTTCCAGACAGCATTGCTTTTTCCCATTCTACATTTGTAACTGATTGTTCTTTACCTGAGTATCTCACTCAGAAGGCTGCATCTTCCTCCCTCCATGAGGCCTTTCAACATAAGACAATAAATATATTTGTGCTTCTCTTCTCCAGCCTCCTTACAATCTGTATTCATCACTTGGCTCACTTTTTATCTTGTTATTTAATCATCACCCTTACTTGGTTCTGTTGCATTTGCATATACACACAGTGTGCTAGAATGAATCTGTTTTACTTGCCTTAAATTATACACTAAGCTAGGACTGAGACTGTTTTTATTCACTGGGTCTTATCAATAGTCAGCAAAGCATTATTTATGTTTGTTTCATCACAGGAAAATGGTCAAACTGACCATTTTCCTGTGATGAAAATCAATAAATGGCACCCCTTTCTGGAGAAGACACAGCAAGCCTTATTCTGTCTGGTTCCTAAGGAAATATGCAGCCCAGTATCAGCCAGGGGCCTACACTGAGTGTCACTTCCCTGAGGTCTAAGTTTCTACTGCGCAGTCTTCTCATTTCCCACACTACTTTATGTCTTTTTCTGCTTATCATTATTTCTCTGCTATCTCCATATTCTACTTGCTTATGTGAAATGTTACAGTCATTTAGTAAGAATGTATGAGGGTCAACTCTAAGCAAAGCAAAACAGTGGCATGGGATAAGAGAATTCCAAAAGCTATGACATAGTCCATGCTCTTTACCCCTACTTGGCCCTCTAGAACATATAATTTAGTTGGAGAGATAAAGCATGCATACAAAACAGTTGAGAAGAGTGCAGTACTCACAGGAGCAAAATAGACAAGTTTGCCTCAAAGCTTGGAGAAGGGGAAGATTAGTATGAGCTACATTGGCTAGGTGGGGAAATTTTTTGCAGAGAAAATGAAACTTATCTTCTGGAATGGGTAGAATGTATCTTTGTTGGAGGGATGAGAAAGGGTAGGAGCAACATTTGAACTGGAGAATCCTAAAGATGAGGGAGAACAAATAAGATACAGTCAGGCTTTGAGTAACTGCAAGTCAGGGGAAGAAAACTGAATTTTATCCTATAGGTCTAGTATTTCCAGGAGCACCTTGAAGATCTATCTGCTTTCTATCTTAATTAGAATAAAAATTCTCTTCTAAAGTGTACTGTGTATTTCAAAGTCATTGATATACTAAGCAGTGGAGAGCCATTAGAGATTTTTGAACAAGGAAGTTATATGATGAAAGAATTTCAAGATAGTAAATCTTCCATTAACATGTAGAAGAAGCTGAGGAGAATGGAAATAGGAGGGAGAGCAAGAGCAGAGAGACCAACTATTGCCACAGTCCAGGTTCAAGGCAGTGAAATCTGGCCTGAGCCAATGAAGAAATGCAGAAAGAGGGATAATAGCTCAAATGAAAAGAAGTAGAATATATGCCAGTTAAACAAGGCTGCTTTGTGCCATCATATTTGACATTTGCGATGTACTTTACATACCTTATAAAACCTTCTATGAAATATTGGGTTACTTGGACACTAGGAATAGCAGAAAAATTGTATCCCCTTGCAAAGTCCAAAGTCAGTGCTTTGAAGCTTCTCTTTCTCTCCCTTAGGTCTGGTTTCCCAGATATAAACCCTGAGAAAATGAGCCAAGTGATAGTGATTTACTAAGGGAGTACTTTTAGAGAAAATAGTAAGATATTTGGAGAAGCAAAACAGTAGCAACTGAGGACAACCAAGGATGTGATTTCAGGGTAAATCAAGACTCAGGCTGATCTGGAAGGGGAGCTCCCAGTTGAGTCAATGTGCTGGTCTTTCACTGCCTGCACTGAGGCATCGCCTATGGAACATGGTAATAGGCAAGGAGGGAGAAAATTCCTGGGCACTCCTGGCTTTTTGAGCCCCTGGGGCAAAACACTTGTAGCAGTCCAAGGACAGTCAGTCGTCTGAAGAGATGCTCAGGTGGAGTTAGAAGCAAAGTATAAAGAAAGCAACTGGCATTTGTAAATTCTCTAGAGAATAAACTTAAGAAAGTGATATATATGTTATGTCGATAGAGAAAGAGAGAAAGATATAAAGCACTGATTTTTTTACTTACCAAGGGCTAAAATTTTTCTATCCCTAGTGTTCAGATAATCCATAGTTTATAGAAGGTTTTATAAGATATTTAAAGCATGTTGCAAATATCAAATGTTATGGCACAAAGCAGCCTTGTTTAATTGGGATAAATTCTACGTCTTTTCCTGTGAACTCCTCCCCATGTATCAGTGTGATACTCTCTTTTTCCTGAGCAGTTAGTGGCTTATGACAGTTAATGACTTATGACCATTTGCTCTCAAATGGGAGCAAAGTGCACTTGTTGGTAAAAAAGGAGTAGGACTGTTGGGCTGTGTTATGTGCAACCACATTAGATATTCATGGCCATAACTTTAAAGTGAGACCAGTCTACAAGTTGTGTGATTTCTGTCTAGAAACATTTAGTGTCACAGAAGCACACAAAGAAAAGGGAGATATTTGGACTTAACCAGATTTGGAAGCTAGCCAAGCGAGTTAATGGAGGGGAAAAATGGTTAAAGGAGTTAAAGTTTGCAAGTAAATGATTATGGTGATGGACCATGGGATCTAGGCTAGGTTAAAAAAAAAAAAAAAGTAGGATCTCTGAATTAATAGGAAGTCTTGATATGGTGAAGGAATTGATAAATTAGATATACTAGGTAAATGAGCTGAAGTTAATGGGCATACAGAAGAACACTTGAATGGAGTTGGAGGTGATGCAGTTTTTCCAGTTGACAAGGTCAAGGATAAGACCTTGAGAGTGAGTAACAGGTGAGCTATAGGAAAAGATTATGAAGGGCAGCCCCGGTGGCCCAGCAGTTTAGCACCGCCTTCGGCCCAGGGTGTGATCCTGGAGATCTGGGATCAAGTCCCACATCGGGCTCCCTACATGGAGCCTGCTTCTCCCTCTGCCTGTGTCTCTGCCTCTCTCTCTCTGTGAGTGTGTGTGTGTGTGTGTCTCGTGAATAAATAAAATCTTAAAAAAATAAAAAAGGAAAAGATTATGAAGATGAGGAAGTCAAAGAAACAAGAGAGTAGACCGTTCAATAGATTATCCAAATAAGAGACTAGGGTGTTCAGTAGATTCACCCAAGTAGTAAAATGTCCAAGAATAATGACAGGAATGACTGTTCTCAGAATTCTTTGGTCTCCTGCTTAGTCAAATAAAAACAAAGGGAAATAAAAACAAACAACTCCATAAGATGTCCTAGATGGATGAGCAATTAACTTTCACAACAATATTTATTCATCTTGATACCTTAATAGGCAAAATGTTTAAGTACCAACATCATTTTACCTTTATTTACAGTGAATATTTATATAAACAAAGACAGTATCAAACCTTTATGGTTTCCCTTAATAATTATTTAGTGTCTCCCTGGATTATTAATTAAAAGCTATAAAGGTCATTGGGAAAATAATTTTAAATCTATGTAGAGAGTGATAGATAACTATCCATTTCATTATAATTCAAGGAAATAACTTGAACTGGAGTTATTGGTATGTCCCCATCATTTATTTTTTTTTTGCATAATTAGTTCATTGTAGCCTACTTTATTTCCAAAGGGACTTCTGGTCATCTTTATTCCAATTATAATAGTGCATAGTCTTGGTACTTATGGTGACAAATATTCAGTGAAAGATATATTCTTAGAAGAACAGGGCTATCCTGGACACAAATTGAGCAGATTGCATGTTCACTCAGCTTATTATGTACTTTATCTTACACTTGTATATGATCTCTAGTTGTTTCTTATTTATCCTATACCTAATTAAGCAACTCTAAGGAAGAATTAAAATGTTCTATTTCTATTTTTAAAATATAATTTTTTTGCTTTGCTTTATTATATTTTCCAGTTCCTGGAGATTAGGTAGCTAACTCATTAAATTCATCAAGTAGCAATGAAATGGTAGCAGCATTTAGCAGAAACTAGCAGGATGAGGTGACAGAGAATGCAGGGACTTTAGGAAGTTGTATTTTTGTAGAGAAGAAATAGAGTGATGGAAAGAGCTGTGGGATAAGGGATTCACATTTTAGACTAGACCCTCTTCTGCTCCTTCACTATGAGGAGTATTTTAAACTTAAATTACTCATTTATAAAATGTGATACTAATTTCTATTACTATAATCTGAATAAATTAGGAAAAAAGTTTTTATAAAGCATTAAAAATATAGGATACAGGATGCTTGGTGGCTCAGTGGTTGAGTACCTACCTGTCTTTAGCTCAGGTTGTGATCCTGGGGTCCTGTGATCGCGTTCCACATCAGGTTCACTGCAGAGAGCCTGCTTCTTCCTCTGTCTATGTCTTTGCCTCTCTCTGTGTGTCTCTCATGAATAAATACAATCTTTTAAAAATACATATTTATATAGGGTACTATTCTTATTTAAGTATGGTGGCATAATTGCTCCAAGATGTCTAATGTCCTCTACTTTTAAAAAAGGTTTTAATTATTTAACATTATCCTGTCTGTGCTAAAGACAGAGTGAAAGGAGGGAGACAAGAAAGGGAAGACAAAGAACTTGAAAAGGGGGGTGGGGAGAAGGGCTGGCATGAGAGAAATGAAGCTATGCTTGAGCTAGATACAGCCTGAAGCAGAAGTGTGCTCCCCCAGAAACATGCCCCACTTATTACTCATCCAGCCTCATCTTGTTTTACTTCCCCTCACAGCCTGGTCCAGGCTCACTGACTTCTTTTTGGTTCTCAGGACATCCCTGCTTTTTGCTCATCTCAGCTTCTTTACACACAGATTCCCCTTGTGTGGATCCTGTCCTCCCACTCAATCTTTATCCAGGACAGATCTCCATTCTCCTTGTACCTTTCAGCCTCAACTTGAATATCACTCTTAAGAGGCTTTCTCTGAGCCCCCATTTTGAAGTAGAGCCTTAGGTCCTACTTGCTAAACAGCTTTTCCATTACAGCCCTCTCCACAGTTGAACATGCATTGGAATGATCATGTGTTCAATCTCTCTCTCTCTCTCTCTCTCTCTCTCTCTCTCTCTCTCTCTCTCTCTCCCTCTCCTAGTTAGAAGCTCCATGAAGGCAGAGAGCATGTCAGTGTGTTGCACTTTCTACCCTCCAAGGCCTGCCAGAGTCATTAAGTAGAAACCGGTGAAGAGATAAACCAATCACTTGAGAAATTTAATAAGAGTATTGTCATTCTTATTCTTTTGGGCTACAAATATCCACAAGTGGAAATGGTTATTGCTGTCAGAATAGAAAGATTTGTGTGCTGATGAATTTTTTAACTCATCTGAAAGACAAAAACGTATATCTGATCCACACGTTTAAACTAAGAAAACTGAAAACCAAACATTGCTAGATGGTTAACTCACAGTGGCTTGGTATTTCAGGTTGGAATTGTACAGTATGGAGAAAATGTAACCCATGAGTTCAACCTCAATAAGTACTCATCAACAGAAGAAGTACTTATTGCAGCAAATCAAATAATCCAGAGAGGTGGCCGCCAGACTATGACAGCCCTTGGAATAGACACAGCCAGGTATGTGGATTAAAAAAATAAACCAAAGTAAAAGACTATGAAAAAATAACTGCTCACAATCAAGCCTTCTGGAGTGTTGATTGAACATTTACCTTGACAATATTTAACTGTCTTTTTAAAAAATCTTTTTTAAAACTAGGTCCCACTGGCTAACTAATAGTTATAGGATCAAGGTTTTCTACAATATGGTCTCCCCTCACTTCATATCTTTCCTCTTATTCCAAAGGTTGAAATGATGGAAATGATGGAAAGTCAGTCACAAATTACTGTAGTCTTCTCTATCATATTCCTTATTACTAAGACATAATATTAGTGAATATTTTTCCCTTTGTTCTTTGTTTACAGCTTCTAGGAATCTCATTTTTTAAAAAATGATTAATATTCATTTATTTCTACTCAATATATATTTATATCTTAGTATGTTCATAATTTTACAGTACCTGATATAAGGTTATTGAAGCTCTCAAGTAAGATTTTTTAAGAGGCTAAATTCAATACTGCTGTATTTGAAATCATTTGAAAGCCTAATCAATTGCAAAGATTAAAAGAAGTTGTAAGAACATCATCATTTGTTCGCTATTTCATCCTTTCTCCAAATTGCCTCTTACTTACATCCCCTTCCTTATTCTTACACTTCCATGGAGAACACATAATCCACTCTGGTTGAATTTTATTCTACGAGAAGCTAAGAACTATTCTTTGATTACAGTGTGGAACATTTTTTTTCTCTGTTTTTTTCCCCAACTGCTCTCAATTCTTATCTCTTGCTATTTTCTTCCTGAGTTGCCTTTAAAGCTAGTAAGGTTCTGAACGAAAACTAAACAATACCAAAATCTTGAGAAATCTAGTAAGTAGTTGGATTAATATTAAGGATCCTTCTGTTAAGTGTCTTCAACTTCTCATCTGACTTTAAAGAGCTAACTATCCATGCTCTCATTTCACCTGCCTGCTAAGATCAGTATTTTGGGGGGGTTAAAATAATTAATATGGATATTAAAGAATGAGTTGGATATTTAAAAATTTAAAATTTCATGTGCAGCATTAGATTCATAAGTGTTAGAGAAGCATGTGGTTCTAGTTATATGGGGCTCAAGAGAAAATAACCACAAACAGATGGGGTAATTTTACATTTACCTGCCTGTAGGATCACCAATTTGCATGCCCAAAGACTGCGCATATTGAGGTGTAGTGAATGCACCCTCTTAAATAATTGCTAAGTGTGACTGCACAAAGTAAATCAAAGTGTTCTTTGAAAGCTCTGAGGCTGTAGGGAGCTGTGTATTTTCCACAGGCAACCACTTAAGAATGAATATTCGTCTTTGAAAACTAACTGAAGAAATATTCTGGCTGCTTTGCTCTTGCATAAATACACTCTAAATACCATGACCCTATATGGTTTTTGCCTACATGTTTCACAAAGGGCCTAGCTGTAGAATGCAGAGTTTATTGAGTTTTGTATATAAATACAACTCTGTAATGGTATTACTAAGTATCCTCCTTGTACATTAGTTTTTCACATTAAAGCATATTTTTAATTGCTCTTTATTCCTTTTAGGCAGGGACAGTTACAAACAATATTTTTAATTTGTTAGAATCCTTGACTTCTATTTTCATTGATGATAATATTTGGGGTAAAGGGCAATTTCCTGAAGATATTTGAAACAGAAAAAGTCTGCTCAGAAGTTCTGCCAGTGGCTACTCTTACATTATATAAAACCAACCCTTGTTTATATCTACCAGATTTTCTTTAAGAAAAAATGTCTTTCAGGATGCCTGGGTGGCTCAGAGGTTAAGCGTCTGCCTTCGGCTCAGTGTATGATCCCAGAGTCCCAGAGTCCCGGCATTGAGCCCCACATCAGGTTCCCTACATGGAGCCTGCCTCTCCCTCTGCCTGTGTCTTTGCCTCTGTGTGTGTGTGTGTGTCTCTCATGAATAAATAAATAAATAAAATCTTAAAAAAAATAAATGTCTTTTAATCATCTCCATCAGTTGAGGTTCATTCAATAATGGCCTGGATCTCCAAGGGATTTAGGAAGTTTTGGTGATCCTGTAAGGATCAAGTCTTATATAATATCCATGTCTGAACTTCATTTAAAGACTAGCCTTTAACATCTGTTTTCACCTTTGTTTGTGCATATAAAGAAGTCAGAAAATCTATCTGTGTAGTGTAGAAGGCAGAGATACACAGCTCCCCAGTGATCATTTTTTAATAGCTTCTTTATTTTGAAAATTTTAAGAAAAATAAAAAAATAGTACAACAAAATCCTGTGTACTCAACCAAACAAATCAACAATTTTTAACATCTTGTCATACTGAATTCAGTCCTTTTAAAGGAAAATAATCACAGATGAAATCTCTTTGTCCACATCACTAGGATCTTCTCTCCTGTTCACAATATACCTACTATTGTGCACTTACTGTGTATCTACAGTAAAACTAGTGTGTATTGTGAAAATCCTTTGAAAGGTTAGCTTAAGAAAAAAAAATTTTAACAGATCCCAAACTACGCCTATCTGTCCTCTTAACCAAATAAAACTATTGAAATGGACCATTCACTATAATGAATGCTACATTTTATGCCAAAATCTAAAAAATATCATATGAAATCCTTTCAGTGTTTCATTCCTAAGTAAAATTTACTTGACTCCAGAGGGGAAAGTGAATTGAGTGAAAGAAAATAATAGAGGAGAAATGTGCCTGTGTGTGTGTGTGTGTGTGTATTTGTGTAGAAGCACAAAACAAATAAAAATTGTTAATTTCCCCTCTCTTCCATCTCTTTCCATAAATGCTTTTTGAATTAAATAAAAAATTCCTTTCTTTGCAGTTAGGCTATAGAATTTTCCCTTTCTCTCCATGCCACTTTCTTCCACTCCAGCCCCAGGAGCCTATGTCCTAAAACCTCCTTCAGACCAAATGTTTCATACCTACTCCATCTGCTCTTAATCCCCAAAAGCCCTGCTCTGTCACTGACTCAGATCACAGTGATCTGCAGTCTTTTATTACTATGTCTGATTTTCCCCCATACCCAAGAACACTCTCAAATACTATCAGCCATACAAAATTCTCCTCAGCTTAGAAGATTTCCATACTCTTCTATAAATGTCAGACTAGATGTGGTGGAAGTGATTATAAAGTAAAAGCTTCTGCCAAAAGCAGAAAAGAGGAGTGTTTATAGAGAAAGGAGTGGCAGAGAGAGTATTTAAGATATGACCTTTTCTAAGTCTGATGTGTGTGCTCCAGTCACACCTTCCCTGAGAAGTTTTTAAAGAATGAAATACTGCTGCCCTTTGTAGACGGGAGATGTGATGATTAGCAAAATGGTGACTTCATCATCTGGGAGAAATCTAAAACTATTAAAAATAGCGATCATTATGCCTCCCAGCTTGAATGATGGTTGTCAATGTTGATCTTGGAAGGACAAGACTGCTCTAAGTTGACTGTTTTTCTTTTGTTTATCACTTTGCCTAACCTTGGGGTGGTGTTTTATTTGCTTTTTTTCCCCCTTGTGATCACTTCAGGAAGGAAGCTTTCACTGAAGCCCGGGGTGCCCGAAGGGGAGTTAAAAAAGTCATGGTAATTGTGACGGATGGGGAGTCCCATGACAACCATCTACTGAATAAAGTCATCCAAGACTGTGAGGATGAAAACATTCAGCGGTTTTCCATAGCTGTAAGTACATGGTTAACATGGTTTTCAAACTCTGGTGCAGAGACAAGAGATGTGTACATATCATGGTTATTTTATTAAAGTTACGAAGAAAGGACAATAAAAGAGACAGAAGTAGGAGAGGAAAAGGAAGAGAAGAAAAGGAGAAGAGGATGCCCCAGCAAGGGGAAGAATGCTGGAGGGATGTAGAGAGGAATGGAGGAAGGGAAGAAAAGAGTGAGAGAAGGAAGGAGAAAGTGGAAGGTAGGAATAAAAAGGAAGGGAGGGAAGAAAGGAGAAAACTAAAGATATGCTAGAAATAAATTCATTGCCTGGAGAATAGTCCAGCTGATAGAGGGGTAGAAGACCTTAATTTTGTCTTTTCTCAGTAATTCAGCTAGATAGCTATCAAAGCATTCTGAACACCTGCAAACTCAACCAGAGATGTAAGAAAAGTATAGCTGCAACTCTACAAATAGAAGAATGACCACTTTCTGCAAGAATAACAAGATGGAAAAACTCACCTCAAAAAAGAGAACAAGAGGCAGTACTGACTGCCAGGGACTTAAGTAAGACATTGGACCAAGAGTTCAGAATAATAATTATAAAGATACTAGCTGGGCTTGAAAAAAGCATAGAAGACACTAGAGAATCCCTTTCTGGAGAAATAACTAAAATCTAATCAAGTTGAAATCAAAAAGGCTATTAGTGAGATGCAATAAAAATGGAGGCTCTTATACTAGGATAAATGAGGCAGAAGAGAGAATTAGTGATATAGAGGACAAAATGACAGAGAATAAAGAAGCTGAGAAAAAGAGAAATAAACAACTGCTGAATCACAAAGGGAGAATTTGAGAGGTAAGTGATACCATAAAAAGAAACAGTATTAGAATTGGGATTCCAGAAGAAGAGGAAAGTGAGTGAGGGAGGGGCAGAGGGCATATTGGACTAAATTATAGCAGAGAATTTCCTAATCTGAGGAAAAAAACATGTAATTCTAGAAAGCACAGAGAAACCCCTCTCAAAATCAATAAAAAAATAGGTCAACACCTCAACATATAATAGTGAAGCTTACAAAATCTCAGAGACAAAGAGAAAATCCTGAAAGCAGCTCAGGACAAGAGGTCCATAACCTGCAAGGGCAGAAGCATTAGACTGGCAGCAGTCCTATCCACAGAGACTGGCAGGCAGAAAGGACTGGCATGACATATTCAGGTGCTAAATGAGAAAAATACGCAGCCAAGAATACTGTATCCAGCCAGGCTGTCATTCAAAATTGAAGGAGAGAGAAAAAGCTTCCAGGACAAACAGAAACTAAAAGCATTTGTGATCACTAAGCCAGCCTTAGGGGATCCTTTAAGTGAAGAGAGAGCCCAAAAGTAACATAGATCAGAAAGAACAGAAACAATATACAGAAACAGTGACTTTGAAGGTAATAATGGAACAAAATTCATCTTTCAATAGTTTCTCTGAATGTAAAAGGGCTAAATGACCCCCAAAAGACACAGGGTATCAGATTGGATAAAAAGGCAAGACCCATTGATATGCTGTGTGGAAGAGACCCATTTTAGATCCAAAGACACCTCCAGATTGAAAGTGAGGGGATGGAAAAACATTTATCATGCTAATGAACATCAAAAGAAAGCTGGAGTGACAATCCTTATATCAGACAATTAGATTTTAAAGTGAAGACTAATAAAAGATGAGAAAGGACACTATATAATAATAAAAGGATCTATCAACAAGAAGAGTAACAATTGTAAATATTTATGTCCCTAACATGGGAGCAGCCAATTATATAAACCAATTGGTAACAAAATTTCAGAAACACACTGATAATAATATAATAATAGTAGGGAACTTTAACACACCAATCACTGAAATGTATAGATTAGATCATCTAAGAAGAAGATCAATAAGGAAACAAGGGCTTTGAATAACACACTGGACCAGATGGACTTCACAAATCTATTCAGAGCATTCCATATTAAAGCAACAGAATACACACTCTCCTTGAGTGCACATGGCACATTCTCCAGAATAGATCACATACTGGGTCACAAATCAGGTATCAACTACCGCCAAAAGATTGGGATCATTCCCTGCATATTCTCAGATCAGAATGCTTGGATACTTGAACTCAATCACAAGAAGAAATTTGAAAAAACTCAAATACATGGAAGCTAAAGAGCATCCTACTAAAGAAGGAATAGGTCAACCAGGAAATTAAAGAGGAATTTTTTAAAATTCATGGAAACAAATGAAAACACATCTGTTCAAGATTTTGGGAATGCAGCAAAAGTGGTCCTAAGAGGGAAGTATACAGCAATATAAGCCTTTTTCAAGAAACAAGAAAGATCTCAAATATATAACCTAATCTTACACCTGAAGAAGCTGGAGAAAGAACAGCAAATAAAGCCTAAACCCAGCAGGAGAAGAGATTTAATACAGATTAGAGCAGAAATCAATGAAATGTAAACCAAAAGAGCAGTAGAACAGATCACAAAACTAGGAGCTGGTTCTTTGAAAGAATTAATAACATTGATAAACTCCTGGCCAGATGTATCAAAAAGAGAAAGGACCCAAACAAATAATATGAATGAAAGAGGAGAGATCACAACCAACACTGAAGAAATACAAACAATTATAAGAGCAACTATATGCCAACAAATTAGGCAATCTGGAAGAAATGGATGCATTCCTGGAGACGTATAAACTAACAAAATCAAAACAGGAAGAAAAAGAAAACCTAAACAGAGCCATAACCAGCAAAGAAATTGAAGTAGTAATCAAAAATCTCCCAACAAACAAGAGTCCAGGGCCAGATGGCTCCCCAGGGAAATTCTACCAAACATTTAAAGAATTAATATCTATTCTTCTGAAGTTGTTTCAAAAAATAAAACTGAAAGGAAAACTTCCAAACTCTTTCTTTGAGGTCAACATTACCTTAATCCCAAAACCAGACAAAGACCCCACCAAAAAGGAGAATTACAGACCAATATCCCTGATGAACATGGATGCAAAAATTCTCACCAAGATACTAGCCAATAGGATCCAACAGTATATTTAAAGGATTATTCACCATGACCAAGTGGGATTTATTCCTGTGCTGCAAGGATGGTTCAACACCTGGGAATCAGTCAATGTGATACACTACATTAATAAAAGAAAGGACAAGAACCATATGATTCTCTCAATAGATGCAGAAAAAACGTTTGACAAATCATTATTTCTTGATTAAAACTCTTCACAGTGTAGGGATAAAAGGAACATGCCTCAATATCATAAAAAAATATATACAAAAAGCCCACAGCAAATATCATTGTCAATGGGAAAAATTGAGAGCTTTTCCCCTGAGGTCAGGAACGCAGCAGTGATGTCCACTATCACCAGTGTTGTTCACCATAGTACTAGAAGTCCTAGCCTCAGCAATCAGACAACACAAAGAAATAAAAGGCATCCAAATTGGCAAAGAAGAAGACAAACTCTCACCTCTTCACAGATGACATGATATTCTATGTTGAAAACCCAAAAGACTCCACCCTAAAATTGCTAGAACTCATACTAGAATTCAGCAAAGTGTCAGGATATAAAATCAATGCACAGAAATCAGTTGCATTTCTATACGTTAACAATCAGACAGGAGAGAGAGAAATTAAGGAGCCAATCCCATTTACAATGGATGAAAAAAAATAAGATACCTAGGAATAAACCTAACCAAGGAGGCAAAATATCTATACTCAGAAAGCTATAGAACACTCATGAAACAAATTAAGACACAAAGAAATGGAAAAATGTTATATTCTCATGGATTGGAAGAACAAATATTGTTAAAATGTCTGTTCTACCTAGAACAATCTATACATTCAATGCCATCCCTATCAAAATATCATCAACCTTTTCCACAGAGCTATAACAAATAATCCTAAAATTTGTAGGGAACCAGAAAAGACCCTGAATAGCCAAAGGAATGTTGAAAAAGAAAACCAAAGCTGGTGGTATCACAATCCTGGACTTCAAGTTCTACAAAGCTGTAAACATCAAGACAGTATGATACGGGCACATAGATCAATGGAACAGAATAGAGAATTCAGAAATGGACCCTCAACTCTATGGCCACTAATCTTCAACAAAGCAGGAAAGAATATCTAATGGAAAAAGACTCTTCAACAAATGATGTTGGGAAAACTGGACAGCCACATGCAGAAGAATGAAACTGGACCATTTCCTTATACCATACACAAAAATAGACTTAAAATGGATGAAAGGCCTAAATATGAGACACAAATCCATCAAAATCCTAGAGGAGAACACTGGCAGCAATCTCTGTGACTTTGGCCACAGCAACTTCTTGCTAGGCACTTCTCCAAAGACAAAGGAAACAAAGGCAAAAATGAACTATTAGGACTTCATCAAAATAAAAAGCGTTTGCACAACAAAGGAAACAGTCAACGAAACCAAAAGACAGAATGGGAGGAGATATTTGCATATGTCTTATCATATAAAGGGCCAGTATCCAAAATCTATAAAGAACTTATCAAACTCAACACCCAAAGAACAAATAATCCAATCAAGAAATGGGCAGAAGATATGAATGGACATTTCTCCGAAGAAGACATACAAATGGCCAACAGACACATGAAAAGATGCTCAACATCACTCAGCATCAGGGAAATACAAATCAAAACCACGATGAGATACCACCTCACACCAATCAGAATGGCTAAAATTAACCACTCAGGAAACAACAAATGTTGTGAGGATACAGAGAAAGGTGAACCCTTTTATGCTATTGGTGGGAATGCAAGCTGGTGCAGCCACTCTGGAAAACAGTATGGAGGTTCCTCTAAAAGTTGAAAATAGAGCTACCCTATGACTCAGCAATTGCAGTGCTAGGGATTTACCCCAAAGATACAAATGTAGTGATCTGAAGGGGCACCTGCATCCCAATTTATAACAGCAATGTCCACAATAACCAAACTATGGAAAGAGCCCAGATGTCCATTGACAGACGAATAGATAAAGAAGATGTGATATATATATATATATATATATATATATATATATATATATATATCATGTAACAAATAGATAAAGATGTTATATATAATATATATTATATATATATGTAACACAATGGAATACTACTCAGCTAACAACAAAAAAAGAAATCTTGCACTTGCAAAGACATGGATGGCACTAGAGTATATTATGCTAAGTGAAATATATCAATAAGAGAAAGATAATCATATGATTCTACTTATATGTAGAGTTTAAGAAACAAAACAGAAAATCATAGAGGAAAAGAGGAAAACATAAGACAAAAACCAAAGAGGGAGAAAAACCATAGGAGACTCTTAATCATAGGAAACAAACTGAGGGTTGCTAGAGAGGAGGAGGGTTGGGGGACGGGGTAACTGGGTGATGGACATTAAGGAGAGCACGTGGTGTAATGAGCACTGGGTGTTATATAAGACTGATGAATCACTGCCCTCTACCTCTGAAACTAATGATTTTTGTTAATTAATTGAATTTAAATGAAAAATAAAATAAATACTTTTCATACTAATTAATAATTCTTCCCACAATTTGGGAAGTAGAAAATCAGGACATGACTTATAATAATCTACTAAAAGTGAATAGTGGTATTTCCATACCTACAACTCTTTGAGTTGCAGAAAAGAAACAAAAGGTCACCTCATTTTTTGTCTATTCTGGACAGTCTATACTGAGACTTAGGAGTAAAGTCCCTCCAATGGCAAGACTTTCTTATGTGATTCTATAGATATGGGTGCTCCTCTGTGCAAGTCACTTCTTGGCATTACCAGTAGAATGGGGAGAAATCAGAAGACATATCATTGCTTATGTGCTCCATTTCCTCCCTACTTCATAGCTGCTAACACTGCAGCCAAAGTGAAGCAACCAGAAGCTATAAAATATTTTCTGTAATTGCATTTAAACTGGACAAGAAGGGGAAAATGATCAGAAAAGAAGAAATTTCCTTTAGTTCCAAGAAAAAACCTAGCCTGCTATTGATGATGGAGAAGATATTACAAAGTACTTTAACTTTTTGTGAACAAATCTGTATCAATATAAAAGCAATCTGTTATTAATAACATTTGTCTCTCACAATCCAAAGAGACAGAGAGAGAGAGAGAGAGAGAGAGAGAGAGACTGTCAGAGTGCTTTTTACCTCTTATTAGTGATTTTTTTTTTCTAAATCAATTTTACTACCTCCATGAGCTGAGATGACTCAATTTCGTGGTGCCACCCCATGGAACATTCAGAAAAAGAGAAATAAAAATTCCATCTTTCAAATGGAAATATGGAGAATAAATTATCATGCATAAAGCACTCTGTAATGTACAATAGTTTTTTCTGTGTTCTAGATTTTTTTTTTTTGTCCTTTGTGGCATCCCAAAGAGAGCAGGGCAACTTTCATTTTCCCATTTATGAATGAGGAAACCAAGGGACAGCAGGCTCCACGGCTATAGGCCACATGACCAAGGCTGCAGACCCCCTTGACTGACCATATGTACCACTGCTCTGGGCTGTTCTTCCTCATGCCTTAATCTCTCTTTCTTGCTGCTCCAGATCTCTGGAAGGTGCTGCAAGACTATCCTAACATATTTTCCCTCAATTCCCCAGACTCCCAAATTCTCTCCAGCCCCTGTACCAGAGCAAAAAGACCCAGTAGAGACACTAAGCATGTCCCATCATGTCATAACCTTAAAAACAACAGACACATGGGCGCTTTCCAAAAGTGAGAAGAAGGTGGTGGGGGGAGGGTAGAGAAGAGTATATTTTTGGAACTAGAAAGACCTTTGTTCAAATTCTGCCTTTGTGACAGTAGATAAGTGCTTAATACTCCAAGCTTCAGCATCTTTATTTAGAAGTCGGGGTAAATATTGTTTCTATCTTTCTCTTTCTGTTTCTCTTTCTTTTCTCTCAGATAAAAAATCAGTGAGAAGGTAACTATAAACATCTAGCACAATAGCAGGCTAGGCAACCAATAAATATTTTTCTTAAGGGTCTTTAACTAGAGGAGTTTACAACCGTGAAATAATAAAATTCATGGTACCTCAGAGCTAGAAGGAATCTTAGAGATTCTTAGGAATCTTAGAGCAATTGTGTTGCCACCTTGCACAAAAACCTTCAGAGATTCCCCCTGGACTATCAAACCTTATCTCAGATACTACTGTGTCCAGCCTTCCTTTCTAGTTGTTTGCTCTCATTTCCATAGCATGTGCCCTTCGCCCAGGGGGAGGGAGTCTTCTTAATACAAACTGATTTTTTAAATAAGTCAGGAAGCAAAAATTTCAGAACTATAAGAGTTTAGCCTAAATTGTTTTTCAACAGAATCTCTCTTTTTCATTGTAAGTATCAGATATTACCCATAGTGGTTTTTCAGCATCTCATCAGTGAGATTTCCTCTTTTCCATTCAAAAGTATGAACAGTGAAGGACACCCCACACCCTTGTAACAATGGAAGAAGAAGAGTGATTCATCCCTGATAAACTCCCAGAACACAATTTTTTTTAAAGATTTTATTTATTTATTTATTCATGAGAGACACACAGAAAGAGAGGCAGAAACATAGGCAGAGGGAGAAGCAGACTTCATCCAGGGAGCCGGATGTGAGACTCAATCCTGGGACCCCACGATCATGCCCTGAGCCAAAGGCAGACTGAACCACCAACCCATGCAGGTGTCCCCCCCCCCCAGAACACAAAATTGATTCACTGCTTCCCAGAGGCAAGGTGACTCTACCTATTTTATAACCAAGATGACTTTCTTATGACAGGACAACTTCTGATTGCAACAATGTTCTTTTGTTTTCTTTTCCAATTTTAATTTAAATTCTAGTTAGTTAACAAACAGTGCAATATTGGTTTCAAGAGTAGAATTCTGTGATTCATCATTTACATATAACACCCAGTGCTCATCACAAGTGCCCTACTTAATCACCATCACCCATCTAGCCCATCCCACTCACATCCCTCTATCACCCCTTAGTGTGTTCTCTATCTTTAAAAGCCTCTTATGGTTTGTTTCCCTCTTTCTTTTTCCCCCCTCTCATATGTTCATATGTTTTGTTTCTTTAATTCCACACATGAGTGAAATCATGTAGTATTTTTCTCTGATTTATTTCATTTACCATAATACACTTTAGCTCTATCTACATTGTTGCAAATTGCAAGTTTCATTCTTTTTGATGGCTGAGTAATATTCTATTATGTAGATATAATCTAATATATATTATTATACATATAATATAATCTTGTATATATATATATATTTATATATCATCATTTTCCCCATTGAATTTTACCTAATATATTTATACATCATATATATATATATATATATATATATATTTATGTCACCTTCTTTATCCAAAGAGGTTAGTATCCAAAATCTATAAAGAACTTATCAACTCAACACCCAAAACACAAATAATCCAGTTAGTAAATGAGCAAAAGACATGAATACTTCCCCAAAGAAGACTTCCAGATGGCTAACAGACACATGAAAAGATGCCAAATTTCACTCATCATCAGGGAAATACAAATCCAAACCATGATGAGATACCATCTCGCAGCTGTCAGAATGGATAAAATTAACAACACAAGAAACAACAGGTGTTGGCAAGGTTGCAGGGAAAGGAGAACCCCCTTGCACCATTGGTAGGAGTGCAAATTCTGGAGAACAGTATGGAGGTTCCTCAAAAGTTAAAAATAGAACTACCTATGATCCAGCAATTGCACTACTAGGTATTTACCCAAAAGATACATAAATACAGGCTCAAAGGGGTACATGCAGTATTATCAACAATAGTCAAATTATGCAGAGAGCCCAAATATCCAGCAATGTCCTTTTTTATTTGGGATACAGATATGAAAAATAAAAACACCACATTATTTCTGTCTTTTCCCTTGTTGTTAGTTCTATAAATTATCTCTTGCCTATTACTATTAATCCATTATTACTTCTCCTTACAATAATAGTTACTATAACTATTTTGATCTCTTCTGTGGTTGAGAATAATTCCATAGATCCTGGCTTCGCTCAGCGATACTGGCCACAGTTATCTCTATGGCTGGTCTTTTCAATTGCATAAGCCAATGTATGCCCAGTTTGTCCCAGACAATTGGATATCAGAAATGCTATCATTTGTTCAGCTTCCCCCCAGAGAATATAGTCTGGCTTTCCAGGTGCCTCTGAGCAGGCAATGATCTGAATAAACCATCAGCAACATTAACAACATTAAAAATAAACTTCAGTGGAAAGCAGATACTGTATCTATCAATGAATGACTTCTTAATTTTAAGTAAAGCTTATAACACTTTTACATGATATCTAGCTACATATTCAGTATTTCTTGTCCTTAAGTCACTACGTTTCCCTTGGTCGGATCCCTAGTTGATAATTCATACTTTGCCTCCCATCTGGTCAAAAAGGGTTCTCATAATTACATTAGTTTTCCTGGAGAATCGTAAAATCACGAGCTCCTTTCCTATTTTAATCAATGAATTGTCAAATTGCCCTTCAAAAATGTTATAAATAATGTATAGAAAAATTTCACTTCAGCAAGAATTTCTATTTTCCCAATTCATATTTCTTTTCCCCAGTGAAACTTTCATTTTTTAGTTTGTTCCAAACTGGGAAATAAGGCAGTAATTTTATTTTATTTCTTCTCCTTGTACATTCACACAGAAAGCTTTAGACATTTCTGAAGCTCCATTCATGCTTCACATGGATCAAATATACCCGAGGCTCTACCTGTATTACCACTTGGGCTCTTCCTCCTAATCCTTTTTTTTTTTAACCTACCAATTGATCTTGAAACCACAAAGATGTGTTTTGGGGAAGACAATGCCCCCCCCAAAAATTGACCATTGAAATGTTAAGCACTCTGTGGTAAAACTGCAAACATGACCCATTAAACTCTCAGATTTGGTGAGGATCCTAAGCTGGTATGATTCTGTATGGTCTATACTCTGTCACTTGAGGATGCTACACACTGCCAGCAGGAGCCTGTTCTACATTCATATTCTAATCTAAAATGATAATGGCTGGGATTATAATGACTGTGAAATATGTATCATCTACAGCATTCAAATGAAAATAAGAGAAGTTAGAAAATATCTTAACATTTCATTCATTTGCACACAAAGCGCACCATAGTACATGTAAATGAATTGTACACTTTACATTTGATACATCTGCCTCAAGGGAGCTTCAATTCTGAATGTCTACTTCAGGTAAATATTAACAATATCAAATGCCTGGTCTTGACATATTTGTATAAAGTAAAACAGAAGTAATTTATAAGTGTTATTTTGTATTTTTTCTCATTCATAGAAAATAATGTTTCCACAAGCACCAGATCCTTGGGTGAAGAATCAAAATACTTTCCTACATTTTTTTATTCCATAATACAAAATAGTTCAAGATGGATGCAAGTCACAGTACTTTCTGGGAATTTTTTCCTCTTATATTTTCTTCCAAATATATACTCTCATGTTCCATTTATATGTTTTATTTTTATTATTTAAGTACATCACTTGGGCATTTTCCCCATTGAATTTTACCTAATTGTCTCTTGTCTGTCACACAGAGTACTAAATGTCTAATAACCTTTACATCACAACTAAGAACCTCAACCATGCATGGTCTAAGCATCTTTACAATTTTTATGTGAATTTTCAAATGCATCACTTTGTAAGTGAAATGGAAGTTAACATGACAACGTGATAGTGAATCTAGAACGTGTTCAATAGAGACTAAGGAGGAAGGATGGTGACTTTCCAGATGAGGGTGTCATATAACTTCTAGGATAAATTAGGTAAAACAATGAGGACTCAGAGGGCTTCACATGACGTAGAATTTGTGTGAATCTAAAAGAAATCCATGTGTAGCAAAACTGCTGACCGAAGAATCTAGCAGTGTGTGAGAAAAATACCAGGTATAGAGGAAGGTGTTGAGCAAGACCCCAGTGATCCTGAAACCAACACACAGGTGTGATGGAGGCTCTAGGGGCTGGAGACTTTCTCCTACCCTTCTCCATGCTTTCTCTGGAGCATGTTCATCGAGATATGGGAGGACCATCTTAATTGTTTTTAAGTACAAGAGACAATTGTTCCATGTAATAAGAACAAGTGGCCCTTGGGTTTCCCTCCCTATCTAAACAGTTCTCTACATTCATTTCCATTAGTTCTCTTCCCCATCAAGTAGCTAAAGTGAAAAAAGCACCAGTGGCCTCTGTTCAAATATAAACCATTTCTAATGGTTGGAATTTACTTTTCAGACAAGTAGACAGGATCTGAGCTTTTGTGTTCTTGTGTAATTTTGCAAACTCCTGGTATTGACCTTCCTACCCAAATCTGGGCAAGTAGTAGAGAGTTGGGTTCAAAAACAAAAAAGCTACCGAAATAGTATACCGATTTCGTTAGAGCCAGCTCTTGTTTTCCTAAATTTCTCACTTTTTCAAAACAGCACAAAGTTCTTCACAAACTTTAGGGCAGTTGTGTCTCATGAACACATTTTATAGGTAGACACAGAGGTAAAGAGCAGACAAGGATCTCAATGAAGACCTGTATGTGCAGATATGTGATATTGCTCAGGACCTCTCCTAGGTATTCTGTGGGAAAGGGAGGAGGGCGTGAGTCAAGCAAGGAGAAGAAACCATGAATAAATCCCCCAGCACCTTCTCACTAGGAAGGAAAACTCCAGAACTGCCTGACTAGCTGGGACACAACTCTTCTATTCACATTAATATTTAGTGTACATTTTAATGATTAAGTTACTAATCTAAGCCCTCATGTATTTTATGATACAAATAAACAAGTGTATGGTAGATCATAAACAGCAATACCTAAAACAGTAATTTTAGCTTTTTTCCTAACTGTAAGTGGAAAGTTGTACCCTTCTTAATAAAACTCTCTGACATAAAAAAAAAAAATACATGCAGATGCCTAGAAGGGGCAGCTGAAGGAGAGTGGGGTTGGATACGGGTGCTCAGAAGAGGCAGGGGATCCATGGCCAGAAGACCCAGTGAGGACAGGACTGACTAGCGCCTCCCCCTTTGCCCGCCCACCCATGTGTTTGGGACCCACACAGTGCACAGTGCTGAACTGTGATTGGGAACTCTTGTAGATCTATGTTGCAACAGGAATTTGAAGGCACCATAGAGTCCCAGTTTAATGATGCCAGACAAATCTATGCCTATGATTTAAAAATGGAAAATGAAGCTAGAAATTTCTGGTATCTTCGTGGTCACCAAATGTTCTGATTTTTCTTGTCCCTAAGGAGTAGGATAATATAAAATTCTAGCAATAGCACAGAGCTTGGGATCTTACCTTTATTTTTTGGATTCCAGGAGCACAGAATTGAATTAATGATCCTTAGTTCAGGAGACCCCATCATTTGTGAAAGTGTGACGCACTTTATAAGTTTCTATGTTTATTATTGTATTTGTACATGTACATGTATTTTAAGTATGCACTATAAGCATCTATGGGCCAGACCACATTCACCACCTGGTGTCCTTTACCTGATACACATCAGCCCAAATCCTATACTCATCTCTTGCTCTCCTTTTCTAATCTCTTGGTATCTATGCGTATCTAAAACAAAAAAAAAAATTCTGGGGATGCCTGGGTGGCTCAGTGGTTTACTGTCTGCCTTTGGCTCAGGGCCTGATCCTGGGGTCCTGAGATTGAGTCCCACATTAGGCTCCCTGCAGGGAGTCTGCTTCCTCCTCTGCCTATGTCTCTGCCTCTCTCTGTGTGTCTCTCATGAATAAATAAATAAAATCTTTAAAAAATAAAAATAAAAAATAAAGTAACACAAACAGTGAAATGCAAGATTTCAATGTGAAAATTATGTACAAAGTTTAGATAATTGCATACACCCATGTAACTGACACCTCCATCAGAATATAGAACATTTCCATCACCCCCAGGAAGTTCTTGAACTTTCATTTTTATAATATTCACTTCTGTAGTAACCAATGTTATGACTTATACCACCATAGCTTAAGTTGCCTATTCTATTTTATGTAAATTAAATTATACAGTATTACTCTTTTGTGCTTAACTTTTCACTCAACATAACGATTACCCATTATATTTTATGCCTCAGTAATTCATTTTTTTTATTATATATTGCATGAATCTACCACAATTTGTTCCGTACTTTGCTGTTTATAGACATTTGGACTGTTTACAGTTTGGGCGCATCCATCCAATGGGATCCTACTAGCAATAAAAACACTGAACTTCTGATACATGAGGCAACATGAATGACTCTCGGAAGTGTTAGGCAAAGTGAAAGGTGTCAGACACAACAGGCTACGTGCTATATGGTTTCATAAATATAACATTCTTGAAAAAGCAAAGCCTTAAGAACAGAAAATATATCAGTGGTTGTAAGGGTTAGGAGAAGGAAGGGATTGACTACAAAGGGGCAAGAAAGAACACTGATAGAAATGTTCTACATCTTGAAGTGATAGTAACATCTGTGTGGGTTTGTCAAAACTCAGAATTGTATATCTAAAAAGGGTGGGTTTCACTGTATATAAATTATATCTCAATAAACCTTACTTTAAAAAATAAAATAGATGTTTGAGAAAATCTGCTAAGAAATCTAAATAACTGCGATTAACCATAATAGATAATTCCTGCCCCTCCCTTTTCTCTAAAAAGTGGGAGGGGGCCCCTGTCTTGAGCATTTGGTTTCAAACAGGAATATCCTGATTATCTGTTTTCTAGATTGCCAAATTAGATTACTATTTAGTTTAATATCTGTTTAAAAAATGTGTAATGGGACTGGGCTCTTGGTAAGATTATCAAGAAGAACTTCCTATTCAAGATCAAGTAACTCATGCTAATTGCTTTTGCCATCAAATGGTGGTGGCATGGGCTGGAATAATGCCAAAGACATTCAGAAACTATAACATTACTTTTGAACTGTCAGGCTTTAGAGATAGAGCTGTTCATAAAGAGGGACACAGAATGCAGGAGAAGAAACTTTCACAAACATACAAGATTGCCCTTTATATTTTCCTACACCAATTATAGTATGTAACAGTTAATATTAGGGAATCTACATAATCTGAAGATTGTTCTTCCAAGAATGTGGAAATACATAAAAATTGCATTGTATTAAGGTATTATACACTCCCGTGTTTATTGACAAAAATGCTTGAGATCCTTATTTAACACATAGAATTTAAGTATATTCTTGCCATTTTGTCATGTCTTAGATTCTTGGGAGCTATAACAGAGGAAATCTAAGCACTGAAAAATTTGTGGAAGAAATAAAATCAATTGCAAGTGAACCCACTGAGAAGCATTTCTTCAATGTCTCTGATGAATTGGCTCTAGTCACTATTGTTGAAGCTCTGGGAGAAAGAATATTTGCCTTGGAAGGTAGGACGAGTTCTTATAAGTCTGCATGTTTTCTCTACAACTTAAAGTCAATGTAGTGGGGTTTTGGTATTTATTACTACTACACGGCTCATGCACTTTTAGTGTGTACAATAGCCAGCATGGAACAATGCCTTTTAATGTAAATCTGTCCCTGAGATGGCTATCTTACACAACACTGACTCTGTTGGCAGCTCTCTCTGTAAGGATGTAAGGACTGGGGGAAGGCAATGGTCAGTGTAGACTCACCGGAACAAAAATGTGCCCACGCGATTTAGTCTTTTTCTGTGACACAGGTTTAGAAAATGGAGACATAGCTCAAGTTTTCTTTTTTAATTTGTTATTATTATTATTATTATTATTATTATTATTATTATTATTATTTTGGGCTTCTATGGAACTGTTCTTGTTTGCAGTCACTTCATTGTTCATTTATTTTCTTCTATTTTGCTTCTTGCCCACTTTAAAGGTCTTCATGGAACTCTGCCTCAACTCTCATGGCAGCTTCACTATATTTGTCTAAGTCATAATTCTTTTTTGTAGATTTTTTTCTTCAGTTTTGTAATGGCGATCGGCTACTGAGGATAGTGAGTCATGGCATTCCTTCCTCTGCCTTTGGTAGATGTCAAGTAACAAATTACTTTGAAACTAGCCCTTGCCTTGCAAAAAAATGTCTTTAGAATTGTTATGCCAGAAAAACTGAAAAGGCCTCTTTCTTCATGTTCTCTGATAACTGGAGCCTAGGAGAACATGTCTCTTTCCCTCTTTCCAAAGAGTTCTGCACTTATGCCTCATCTGAATCCAGTGGACCCTATCCTTGTGAGGACACATAGAAGGACAGTTGTTTTCACATTTAAACATAGGAGTTTAAAAGCATCTTCTCAGTCACCGTGATATGACCTGATAATGGAAAACAGAAAGATAAAATGAGAAACAGACATAAGTAAAACAAGTACACCATTTTGACTCAGTATCAAATGATGAGAAAAATGCAGAAAAGTGACTGACAACAGAATGTTAAAATATATAGAAAGGAAAGAAATTATTTTAGAGTAGTGGCTTTCAAGCTTTATTTGACAGTGACCCATGATAATAAATATACTATGCCTCACAATTAAAGGGGAGTAAAATAGGCCATCCCAAAATATGTCACTTTGGCACATAGATTATTTTGAGCTAAAGGCAATCAAGACCCAGCAGACTCAGGAAATACTTTTACCTCTTCCTTAAATACCTAAAAGAATTTACAGAGCAGTTGGCCCAGAAAACGAGCTATAACCAAGGATAACTTTTTAATCTTAAAGACCTATCTGCATGGCATAGCAAACTTCTAATTGCCAAACATCTGTTCTTATATATCCTATGAACTTCCCTCCTCCCTTTGAAGCCCCCGGTCCTTATGTCGGGATGGCGTATAAGTTTCAATTGCCCCCACTTGTCCTTCAATCTCATATTTGGGGGAGGAGAGCTCTCATATGAAATTAAATTTGTTTTAATTTCCTCCTGCTAATCTGTTTTAGGTCAGTTTACTTATTAAACCAGCCAAGGAACCTGGAGGGGAGGAAAGGAAAATTTTTCCACTTCTGTATGACCCGTAACCCTTATTATGTACAAAGCACTCTGATAGTTTCTCATTTTCATTCTGTCTTCTCTTTCAATTAAAAAAATGCTGGTGGTGGGATCCCGGTGGCACAGCGGTTTAGCGCCTGTCTTTGGCCCAGGGCGCGATCCTGGAGACCCGGGATCGAATCCCACGTTGGGCTCCCGGTGCATGGGGCCTGCTTCTCCCTCTGCCTGTGTCTCTGCCTCTCTCTCTCTCTCTCTCTCTCTCTCTCTCTCTCTCTGTGACTATCATAAATAAATAAAAATTATTAAAAAAAATGCTGGTGGTGACTTACCTTGCTGTAAGTGACAAATTTAGTTTAGATTTGATGAGCATCTTAAGTCCATGCACACTTCCATTTCTCTCCTTCCCTTTTGCCTGGCTGCTTTTCCCCTGCACCTTTAGAACCTGAACACTTGAATTACTTATCCCTCTGGAGTCACAGCTGCTTCTGAAGAACTTAACTATCCTACATTTTGTGCACAAGTCACTTTTAAGTGGCTTTGCTCTCACAGCAGTTATCCCAGTGTCATTTACTAATAGGCCAGACTGTAAGCTTTGCTGGCCTCAAGGAAATATACAAAGATTTCCAAGTCATTGTGCACTTTTAATGTTTAATAATGTGATATGTTATGTCAATAGTGTGATATAATAGAAACAATCTCTAAAGACCATTTAAATGAAATGACTTAGTTACATTAGATAGTTAAGCACGATACAATACAGTTTCCATTTTAAACCTCCCCTAAGTAAACAAATAAACATAACCTTGTAGAACTTGTAGAAATGAAGCCTTTATCAGCTGTTGGGAAAAGAGGAGCCCAATTTGCCTTAAATGAAATTTTTGTGTTACTTCTAAACTAACCACACCATGAGTTAAAGGTTACATGTTGGAATGCCCAGACACTCTAAGACATCTGTGTATTTAAAAGCAAAGTTATTTTTTAAATGTCCTCAGATTGAAATGTTTCCTGCATCTTTACTGGTACACTTTCAGGCCTAACCAAACTCAGTGCTTTGACTAGCCTTTTTCGGGTTTTTTGTTTTTTTCATAGTGAAAGCAGAAAGGGCTTCACTTTTTTGTTCCTTGGGAAGTGGCCACTTCTTATCAACATTTATATTTAGATGGTAAATAGTAACAATTATGAAATTCCTGTTTACCACGGACAGCGCCACCTAGTGACGAGAACAGGCCGCGAACCTGCCCAATCAAAAGAAGAGTCTGTCTCCCTTTCCCAGCAAATGTTGGGAGAAATGCTGAGATTTCTAACCAGGCGCTGAGCAGTGGGGAGAGTGATTATCTCAGTACTCATGAACGGTCTGGGGAGGAGTTAACAGCAAGAAATTTAGAGATGTACAAGGAGATATTACCATGAGGACAATTTAGGCAGACTATCATGTAGCTCCCTAAGCAGAACCCCAGAAGATTCTAGAAATAGGCAGCAGGTCTTTCCTGCTGCACTCTTAAAATTGGCCTTGCAAAGATAAATAAAAAAAGACACCATAAATCATTGTGGATTTAAAACCTCAAAGTTAAAGTACACCTCAGTCTTTTAAATTAGATGATAATTCATATGTGAGGTTAAAATGATATATTTGAATTCTTGATCGATATCCTCATTTAACCTAGTCCTAAAGGAAGGCAACCACTGATATATTTGTTAATAAATTTATAACAGTAAATAACTAGTAAATGAGTTTGATTTCACAAATTTAATTATTATCATGCCTCAATAGGCATGACTGACTCCTAAAATTATGCACTATTTTTAACTTATTTGCAAAGCCAAATAAATCAGTAACTCCCAACTGAAAGCAAATGAATCAACATTCTCTCAATCCCCTTAGGAGGTTGTGGCTTTGGGTTGGTGAATATTTTGAGAATAGCACATTTTCCATGGAATGCTCTGGATTGTCTCTGTATTTCAGTAAAGGGCCTAAAAATGAGTATAGGATCTTGCCCATAGAAATCCTCATTAAAACTGTTCATATTCATGGAGCTCTTGGAAAGATAAAAAGACTTAATGGTTGCTATTGAACCTCATACAGACCATTGACTTAAAAAAATGGGTACAAAAAAAATGGGTACAGATTCTATTAAAAAAATACGATTAAAAAAATTTTTCTAATATGACCTAGAGACCATCCAAAAGTCCCTTCCCAATCTGTGACTGATACCTACCACCAGAAATTAGAGCAAATACAAACCCAGAATCCCTGCACCCTTTATCAAATAATGGTATTCTGAGGGGATCTATAGCTGGAAATATAGCTGAGGCTGATAGAAACAAGAGACCTCTTTAAATGTGTGAATAAAATTTGTTTAGCCCTGGAACATAACAGGTAAGTTTAGCCCAGTGTCTGAGCAGGATTCCCATGGTGTAAAGGGAAGACGGGTTTCCAACTTCAGTACTTTCAACTTTAATTCTGTGGATCCAAAGTGCCATATCATCCATGGGCATGATAGAATATAAGATCAGAAGCATGAATGGAGATTTCTCAACTTCTTCAGCAAGGATGGGGAAGCCATCAGTCAAGAATTTAGGCATGGCCTTCTGCTAATCTTCTCTTTCCTCCACCCAGCCCTACCTAGGAATTTTGGGTTGAGAAATGTGTAGCTGAACACAACTCAAAAGAAGTTGGAAGTTCTGGTTGGTTAAAAGCCCAGACTCTAATTAGCCTGTCTCTCCAAGTTAACCGTGTGCTAATAGGCATTTATCTTTCTGTTATAGCTACAGCTGACCAGTCAGCAGCTTCGTTCGAAATGGAAATGTCTCAGACGGGCTTCAGTGCTCATTATTCACAGGTACATTGACCAATTGGTAGAAAATGAAATATCTTTTTTTTTAAGGTTTTCACTCCCAAAAGCAATGCCCAAGCATCAACATTATAAATGCAACTAGCAGTTTATGGCTTGAGCCGTTATTCTGACCATGATGACTTTCTAATCCAAATGGGAAAATGGCATCTCACAAACTTACTAGGAAAACAACTTATTTTACACAGTTCACTATATTGTACTAATAATTGTGAATCAAACATTTTGAGGTCTGCCCAATGTAATTATACATCTGGCTAAATGAAATACTTAAAATAATTGCTAATGATATGGAATGTATCTTTTTCCCAATTTCAGTGTTTTCAAATATCTTGCTAGAATTCCATGTTCAAGACCTAGGATTCTTGGCACCCAGAATTAAGCAGAAAGACAAGATTAGGAAATATATCATTTGTGGTTGGTGAAATAAAATGCATCAGAATTCATGCAAAGGAATATTGACATTTCAATGGGGTATTGTACTGTATAACTTAGGGCAAGTTACTTACTCTGCCAAGTTACTGTCGTGTTATTTTGAAAATTATATGAGTTAATATATGTAAAGCACTTTAAATAGAATTTATCATATTGTTAATGCTACATTCTTACTATTTTGTTAAACATCATTTGTTTTCTTTATTTGGTTATAAGGACTGGGTCATGCTTGGAGCAGTAGGAGCCTATGATTGGAATGGAACTGTCGTCATGCAAAAGGCTAATCAAATCATAATCCCCCACAACACAACCTTTAATGTTGAGTCTACCAAAAAGAATGAACCTCTTGCTTCTTATTTAGGTAAAGTTTGGATGTAATCGATAGAAAATTATTATGTTTTTATTTTTGCTTTTGTTTTTATTTTTAGCAGTTTGCTTTTGTTTTTATTTTTAGCATTATTTGCTTATATTTATATAGACTTACTTATAACCATGTAACTCACTTCCAAGAGTTAGACATTTTATGGACCCATGAAAGTTCCTAAGCAGCCTTAGTTTCTGAGCAATAATCAGAATAATAGAACATGGAGGTCACACTCACTCAAAGGGCTCTCTAGTGCAAGAATGATCTAGGCTGATATGTGCACATTTTGAGATCTCTCTGTGTCTGATATTCTCATTAACTTCAAGAAGAGCTTTGTACCTGGTGGACAGGAAATGATAAAAAAGAGAAACCTTGATTCAGCTAATATTGTCAAGATTAGACTCCCATTTTCTCTAAAATATCCTATATCATAAGTTTCTTTCTATGGGTCCTAATTTTGGAAAAGAAAATCTTAATTTGTCTTGACATATAGCTTCTTTAATAGTTCCATTAAATCAGACAAATATTGAGGTGTAATGTCATCTTATTTTTCAAAGACTTGTCTGGAATGACAAAGTATATGTCAGGTATCATCTTATTCTAGATCTGTACCCAGCTGCCTAGGAGATAGCAGGGAACTATTCTATCACTAAATGATCCTTTAAACAGTTAGGAGGGCCTAGGATGAAAAAAAAAAAAAAAAAAAAACTCAGGCTATAGTTTCCCAACTCTTTAGTCACTCAGCAAATATTTGACCGATACCTATTTTACCCCAGGCATTGTTCTTGGTGCTGGGGGTGCAGTGGTAAAGAAAACAAATACCTTTCATTGTTCATATTTTACTATGTTAGCATTCCTTTATGGGATCTTTCTGTCCTGGAGGCAAGTCTTTTTTCTCTCTATTCAAGTTACTTTCTATTTTACAAGAAGGTAGGAGGTCTTTACTAGTAGATCCACACATCTCCTGTCTTAAAACTGTAGAGGCGGCAGGACTTAAGAAAAATGAAAGGCTTGAAGGTTTTAGATAATTAAAAATATGTCTGTAAGCAGCAAATATAATGTGATTGCTCAAACCCCTTAATACAAGTTGAACTGCATTTATGGAAGCTAGTTTATTTCTCATAAAAGTCCTATTACATTCTGCTGTGGTCAAAGAGCAACTAGAGTATTCCATTTTTCTAAACATCACACATTACAAAAGAAAATGCCAAACTAGGATTATCTAAAGGATACCGATCTGGAAACAATTTCTTTCTCCCCTTCCCCACCCCCTGCAAAATTTGAAGAAATTGATGGTTAGGAAACAAAATGTACACTGAATATCTTTTAAATATTTGGAGGATTATGCTATAACATAAAGAGGTTGGGCTTAAGATTCATATACATTTAAAAGAGATTGTAGCATATAGTAAACATCCAACTTTCCAAGTTAAGATATTAAGGAATAGAAGAATGATGTCATAGCTACCTATGACAGATCTGGACTAGAATCTAGGTCTCTTGATTCTTATTCCAGTGTTCATTTCAAAATTAAAGACATTTACAAATTAAAGATATAGCATGAAGTCCACAAAGATGTGTGTGACATTTTAAGAAGTTCACAAATTTGGGGGCACCTGGGTTAAGCATCCAACTCTTGGTTTCAGCTCAAGGTCCTGGAATTGAGTCCTAAATCAGGTTTCATGCTCAGTTCCGAGTCTGCTTCAGATTCTCCCTCCCTCTCGCTCTCCCTCTCCCTCTCAAACGACCCCTCCCTATCTTGCATTCTCGTGTACACTCTCTCTCTCTAAAATAAATAAAAATCTTTTTTAAAAAGCTCACACATTTTGAGAACACTATAGTTCTTTTAGTATTCTGAGTTATTATGTGATAAAATTCCTTAAAACCGAATAGTTTTAAGAATCCTAAATCTATTCCCTGAAAGCTTGGATTCATGGTTGCTTAAAGCAGGCTTAGTGAATTCAAAACTTAAAGATAGAGGGAGGGGCAAGATGGCGGAAGAGCAGGGTCCCCAAATCACCTGTCCCCACCAAATTACCTAGATAACCTTCAAACCATCCTGAAAATTTACGAATTCGGCCTGAGATGTAAAGAGAGACCAGCTGGAATGCTACAGTGAGAAGAGTCCGCGCTTCTATCAAGGTAGGAAGACGGGGAAAAAGAAATAAAGGAACAAAAGGCCTCCGAGGGGGAGGGGCCCCGCGAGGAGCCGGGCTGAGGCCGGGGCGAGTGTCCCCAGGACAGGAGAGCCCCGTCCCGTCCCGGAGGAGCAGGAGCTGCACCAACCTTCCCGGGCGGGCGGAAAGGGGCTCGCAGGGAGTTGGAGCAGGACCCAGGAGGGCGGGGATGCCCTCGGGCTCCCGGGGACACTAACAGACACCTGCGCCCCGGGAGAGTGCGCCGAGCTCCCTAAGGGCTGCAGCGCGCACGGCGGGACCGGAGCAGCTCGGAGGGGCTCAGGAGCGGCTCCGCGGAGGGGGCTGCGGGGCGGGAGCGCGAATCCACCAGCGCAGGCCCCGGAGCACAGGGCGCCGGGACACAGCCCAGGATCCGGCCTCCCCCGGGACAGGCAGAGGCCGGGAGGGCCCAGGACAGCGAGGACGCTCCTGCCCGGAGCTGAGCAGATCAGCGGCCCCGCCCCGGAGCCTCCAGGCCCTGCAGACGGAGAACCGAGAGCCCGAGCCCCGTAGTTCCTGCGGAGGCTAAATCCAGGCTTCCAGAGTTGCCATAGCAACTGCTGCTGTTCCTCCTGGGGCCCCACGGGGTCCCCGCTGAGCCCGGCAGCAGGCAGGGGCAGAGCAGCTCCCCCAAGTGCTAACATCTGAAAATCAGCACAGCAGGCCCCTCCCCCAGAAGACCAGCTGGACGGACCAGTGATACTCCCCCGTGTTCCAATACAACTTGTTTTTGGCCACTCTGCACTGAGCAAAATGACTAGAAGGAAAACCTCACCTCAAAAGAAAGAATCAGAAACAGCCCTCTCTCCCACAGAGTTACAAAATCTGGATTACACTTCAATGTCAGAAAGCCAATTCAGAAGCACTATTCTACAGCTACTGGTGGCTCTAGAAAAAAGCATTAAAGACTCACGAGACTTCATGACTGCAGAATTTAGATCCAATCAGGCAGAAATTAAAAATCAATTGAATGAGATGCAATCCAAACTAGAAGTCCTAACGACGAGGGTTAACGAGGTGGAAGAACGAGTGAGTGACATAGAAGACAAGTTAATGGCAAAGAGGGAAACTGAGGAAAAAAGACACAATCAATTAAGAGACCATGAAGACAGATTAAGGCAAATAAATGACAGTCTAAGGAAGAAAAACCTACGTTTAATTGGGGTTCCCGAGGGCGCCGAATGGGACAGAGGGCCAGAATATGTATTTGAACAAATCCTAGCTGAAAACTTTCCCAATCTGGGAAGGGAAACAGGCATTCAGATCCAGGAAATAGAGAGATCCCCCCCTAAAATCAATAAAAACCGTTCAACACCTCGACATTTAATAGTGAAGCTTGCAAATTCCAAAGATAAAGAGAAGATCCTTAAAGCAGCAAGAGACAAGAAGTCCCTGACTTTTATGGGGAGGAGTATTAGGGTAACAGCAGACCTCTCCACAGAGACCTGGCAGGCCAGAAAGGGCTGGCAGGATATATTCAGGGTCCTAAAGGAGAAGAACATGCAACCAAGAATACTTTATCCAGCAAGGCTCTCATTCAAAATGGAAGGAGAGATAAAGAGCTTCCAAGACAGGCAGGAACTGAAAGAATATGTGACCTCCAAACCAGCTCTGCAAGAAATTTTAAGGGGGACTCTTAAAACTCCCCTTTAAGAAGAAGTTCAGTGGAACAATCCACAAAAACAAGGACTAAATAGATATCATGATGACACTAAACTCATATCTGTCAATAGTAACTCTGAACGTGAATGGGTTTAATGACCCCATCAAAAGGCGCAGGGTTTCAGACTGGATAAAAAAGCAGGACCCATCTATTTGCTGTCTACAAGAGACTCATTTTAGACAGAAGGACACCTACAACCTGAAAATAAAAGGTTGGAGAACCATTTACCATTCAAATGGTTCTCAAAATATACCCTAAAAACTATAGAACACTTCTGAAAGAAATTGAGGAAGACACAAAGAGATGGAAACATATTCCATGCTCATGGATTGGCAGAATAAATATTGTGAAAATGTCAATGTTACCCAGGGCAATTTACACGTATAATGCAATCCCTATCAAAATACCATGGACTTTCTTCAGAGACTTAGAACAAATTATTTTAAGATTTGTGTGGAATCAGAAAAGACCCCAAACAGCCAGGGGAATTTTAAAAAAGAAAACCATATCTGGGGGCATCACAATGCCAGATTTCAGGTTGTACTACAAAGCTGTGTTCATCAAGACAGTGTGGTACTGGCACAAAAACAGACATATAGATCAATGGAACAGAACAGAGAACCCAGAAGTGGACCCTGAACTTTATGGTCAACTAATATACGATAAAGGAGGAAAGACGATCCACTGGAAGAAAGACACTCTCTTCAATAAATGGTGCTGGGAAAATTGGTCATCCACATGCAGAAGAATGAAACTGGACCACTCTCTTGCACCATACACAAAGATAAACTCAAAATAGATGAAAGATCTAAATGTGAGACAAGATTCCATCAAAATCCCAGAGGAGAACTCAGGCAACACCCTTTTTGAACTTGGCCACAGTAACCGGAGAAGGACAAACAGTGTATGTTCTCATTCATTTGGGGAATATGAATAATAGTGAAAGGGAATATAAGGGAAGGGAGAAGAAATGTGTGAGAAATATCAGAAAGGGAGACAGAACATAAAGACTTCTAACTCTGGGAAATGAACTAGGGGTGGTGGAGGGGGAGGAGGGCGGGGGGTGGGGGTGAATGGGTGACGGGCACTGAGGGGTACACTTGACGGGATGAGCACTGGGTGTTATTCTGTATGTTGGTAAATTGAATACCAATAAAAATTAATTTATAAAATAAAAAAAAAAAAACTTAAAGATAACACTGTAAGCAAGAAAAAACTAAGAACCTGCATTCTTAACCACAGTATTTATAACATATGATTTCTTTCTACCCAGAAAAGGAAATTTGTGGTATATTGTCCACAATGTGCTTAAATGATTTTATATCTTAGAAATAATTTCATTAGCTTAATCACACATTAGCACATAGGATATTTTGCCAACATAAAGTTTACAGTCGATTTCTTTTAAAGCAAAAAAGCACACAGAAAGGGGCCAGAGAAGAAAAATAGCTTTATACCACAAATATTATTCCAAATCTGAAATGGGGTTTTCAAAATGTCTGCTTGTGTGAGTTAAAAATTAAGAAGAGTTTGAATGCGTTAGTCTGAAATTTGTGTGGACTGCAAGTTGTTAGACTGTGGAAAATCTTATGGAGGGGACAAAGTGAGAGGTAGATGCTGTATTAAAAAAAATCTCATACTAATCAGTAATTATGAGAAAGAAGTAGAAATAGAAGCTGTTGGAGCTCTCAGGGGACGGCCGCTCACCCATCTTTCCACTAGGATAATATGCACTTAGCAAGTGGTTTTGATGGTGAGAATATGTTTGAAGTCTCGTTCTCTGCCTCCTCCACCCACGGCCTGCCCCTTTCTAATCATGCCAGACAAATTCAAGAGAAAAAGTAAAGATATGAGACAAATGCATGAAATCAAAGCAGAACATACCTATTTCCCATTACCTCACCAGATCCTAGCACTTTCCCCAAGGAGTAAATTATGAAAGCTGACAGGATCTATTTCTAAATCCATGCAGCAGACTATGCTATGAATTTTCCTTTCTCTTCAATTTTGTACTTTTTTTCTCTTCAGAAAGCAAGATTAAACTTGGATGTTTATAATTATTTTCCTTTCAAGAAAATTAGATGTTACATGGCCTTCTTTCTCTCTCCCTCTTTATTTCTTTAGACACCTGAGCTTTAACCAGCAACTATCTCACGGGTAGGTACTGTCTTTGTGAAGACTTCAGTTAATAGCTGTAGTTACCAAGTTCAAATTATTGAAATTAATTAACCAAATAATCATACAACCCCAAGCCTCAAACATAATTTGAAATTTTTTTTAAAGGTTCTTTTATCAGTTGGCATTCATAGCTCTGTAAGTTAAAAAAAAATAAAGTATACTAACACTCTTAGGCCTATCTCGTCTTAATATTCTTTAGTAGAGGGATTCCCTGGGTGGTGCAGCGGTTTAGCGCCTGCCTTTGGCCCAGGGCGCGATCCTGGAGACCCGGGATCGAATCCCACGTCGGGCTCCCGGTACATGGAGCCTGCTTCTCCCTCTGCCTGTGTCTCTGCCTCTCTCTCTCTGTGTGACTGTCATAAATAAAAATTTAAAAAAAATATATTTTTTAGTAGAGTGACATAAAATAAAACAGCTTTGTTTTTCATATTCTTCTTTTTTACTTTATTTATGTATAAACATGACCTTAAGGCTTTTATTTTTTAAGCAATATTGTGGTTAGTAACATCAGCACTTGTTTAGTAAAATTACTTGTTTGAAAAAGAATAGTTTATAATTTATTATGTGTAATTTTTTTAGAAGCTCAAAGAAAGATGAAGAAATGAGAATGTGAGAAAAATATTCATGAAGGAAAAATGCCTGAGGAATTGTGTACCTTTAGCACTTGTGAGAATCAAACATGTTTTAGTACAAAAACCTCTGCTCCTTTACAAAAATGTAAGAAAGTGAAAACTATAACCTTGTAGTAAAACACTTGGAAAAAAATTTCAAAATAATCTTTTTCTTAGTAAGAAATACTATTCTGTGGTATTTGGGAAAATAAAATGCCTTCTGCTCTGCTGATGGGCAGATCTGGTTACTAGAACATTTCTTCCTTCTGTAGAGTGGAAATGTGCACATGGCAATTTTTATTTATTGATTGAGCTTTTTTCTCTATGGACACAAAGAATAAATTTAATTCTTCATGTAAAAATTAAGAATTATCTGACACAAAAAATGAAAGCCCAATTAAAAAGAGGAATGTCAAAGCTCACTTTTTAAATTTAAATTCGAATTAGTTAACATATAGCATATATTAGTTTCAGATGTACAGTATAGTGATTCAACACTTCCTTACATCACCTGGTTCTCATCACAAGTGCCCTCCTTAATGCCTATCACCTGTTTCACCCATCACCCCTTCTACTTCCTTTTAACCACAAAAATGCAAATTAAATTCACAGCAAAATATTATTGTTAGATTATGTTTAACATCTATTATAACATTCACAAAGTTAAATAACAGTAATAATACCCAATGTTTGGGGAATTTGATGAAATTAGTGTGTCCTTTGGCTGTTCGTAGAATAAATTAGTACAAATGTTCTGGAAACAATTTGCTCGACACTGAAGGAATTGAAAATTTGATCCAGTAATTTTTCCTTGAATTTTATCACCATAAAAATCCAAAAGAAGGAAAAAAAATAAATGTTCAAGGATGTCTTTGAAGGCTTAAGTATAATAACAAAAAATTTAAAACCACCTAAAAAATCCTTCCATGTTATTGGGAAATGGTCCTTTGGTAGAAACGTAATGCCTTTATGCCTTAACTTAGAGAAATAAACGTCAACTACTTAAAAGTACTACTTAAAAATCTACAGCAGCAAGGGTATCTGGGTGGCTTAGTTGATTAAGTATCTGATTCTTGATTTCAGCTCAGGTCATGATCTTAGGGTTGAGAGATCAAGCCCTGTGGGGGCTCAATGCTGGGCATGGAGCCTGCTTAAGATTCTCTCTCTCTCTTTCCCTCTGCTCTTCCCCCTGCCTCAGGAGCAGGCTCACACCTTAGCTTTCAAATAAATAAATATATATATAGATAGATAGATAAATAGATAATAAATAAATAATCTAGAGCAGCAACACAGAAAAGGCTTACATTTCCTATGATTCGAACTATTTAAAATTATTATTTTTATCATATAAAATAATAAAATAAATTAATAATTATCAAAATTATCAGTCTTTATAATATGTCCAGATAAAGTACAATTGATTTATTACAAAGTGGTGAATTGGGATTATGAGGGATTTTTTGTGGAGTTTTTTTTTTCCTTCTTTCATCACTGTTACATCATTTTTGCCTTTAAACAATGAAAAACTGGGGTGGAGGAGTGGACAAAACAGTCGCAATAGATAATCAGAAAGCATGCTAAAAGCTTCTACCAAGACAAACTTAAATAAATATTTTCAAAAACAAGATAAATATATATAAAGACACAAAAAATAATTCTCCCAGCCACTTAAAATGGATCTTAATTTATTCTGTACAGATTTTAAGGGATCAAGTAGTACATCTGACATCTGGCATCTCTCTTTTGTTAGGCTACACAGTGAACTCTGCCACTGTTTCTGGAGCTGTGCTGTACATTGCTGGACAGCCACGGTATAATCATACAGGCCAGGTTGTCATCTACAGGATGGACGATGGAGACATCAAGATTCTCCAGACGCTCAGTGGAGAACAGGTAAGCTTGAAAATTATTGTTTTAAATTAATCCATTTATACTCTCTGCAAATTTAAATGAACCATCTATTGTCCTAAACTTTGAAAGAAAAAATCCTCTCATAATCAATATCAACTTTATTAAACAGGGCTCCATGTTAGCTTCCTTGTGGGGATGTAAAATGCCTGCATCTTTGGCCTCAGGAATATTTCAGTTACATGGAAGTGGAGATAAGATGTATAGATGATTATATAGATACAGATATACAAATATATACATAAAAAATATCTAAAACATCAAGAGGCTTGAAAATGCCAGTGGCACATACAGTAAACTCAGAAGATGGGAAGATTTTTTAAGCTAGAATTGGTGCCAAAAGTCTCAATACAAGATAAGATTTGTGCTAGTCTAGAAGGAAAAAATAGACTGTAGATAGGTAGAAAAAACAGAAGAGCCAGTTAAAAAGATAATGTGAACTCCAATTGTGTAAGGCTTCAAAAGAAAGGCTTGTGTAAGGCAAACTAAAGAAATTGGATTTTCTCCTGGTGGTCATGGGAAGTTATAACATGTAAAATCAAAAAATTCTCATTAGGTGATACTGAGAAATATTGAGAAATACTAAAAAGAGTTTAAGAAATTATACATGCAATATGCAAACATAAATATATGTAAATACTTTTAAACTGAAACATCTATGCTGTTGGTTACTATTGTGTTGCAATCATTTGGGCTTCACTACATATCCCAGCTCATCAGACTGCCCCTCTACACTCCTCCCATCACTGACTACTCCAAAAGGCAGGGAAGCATCAGCCTTCCTCCCCTGCAGGTGTACTCACAGCGGCCCAACAGAACAGCTTGGGTGAGAGGAGACAGATACATTGGGCAAGTACAGAGCTGTCCTCTCTTTAATGCCCCACAGGAGCCAATATCTTTCATAACAACACCATAGATATTAGCTTCCAGGGCTCCATTAGCTTAAGGACATGCAGTAGTCAGAGTCATCCTGATAAGCTTACACTGTGTTATCTCAATCACGTATTTATAGTTCCCCACAGCCTAAATGCAGTGTCCCAATGAGACATTATTTTTACCACTCTCAATATTGCTTAGTAATATAATTGAAATCCTTTCCCCACAGATGTCCAGAGGAACAGAGTTAGAGTGAACCAAAAGTAAGAGGCTCATATATAAAGATTATCATATATATAAAATAATATAACCTGGTGAAAGAGTTTTATTAGCCCTTTGCCCACATTTGTAATCAGAAAATGCATCAACAATTTTTAAAAGGCTATTGCTGTAGCAAGGATAAGGTGAGGAGAGCTTAAAATGATGTATCACCAATAAAAATGGAAAAGGAAGGAGCATAGTAGACATAAATACCGAGGAACTGACAAGATTGTAAAATGAAGCATTTTGTATGACATCTTAGGTCTGATATCACTCTATTAATTGTCTATAAGACAGGAAGTGAAAATTTTGTGAAAATTGCTCATGAAAGTTACAAATGATTTAAATTATGAATAATTTAAGTTTCAAGCCTGGTAATCTGGGAGAAAGGTGGCACCATTATTAGAATGTCATCAACTCAAGCAATGTAGATATTTTTTTAATGGTATTTGGTTTTACATGTTTCCTGTAACAGTAAGCACAAATTCAAATGGTTATGGGTGCCAGGAAGGTAAAGTAAATAAATAAAGCTACTGCACAAAAAACAACAGGAAATGGTGGGAACCATGGCCTGGACAGCTCATGAGCCACCTAAACATTTAGTGCCCACTCAGCTCCAGATAGCTATTGTCATGGGAGCATGAAGTCCCAAGATTGCTAGATCTTACAGCATTTTATTTATGTTTGTAATTAATTCAACTTAAAAAAAAACTTTTAAACCCTTCATAACCTATGAGGAAAGAACATTCGAAAGTCAATGTCTAGCAGTTGTCTAAGTGTCTAGCAATGTCTAGGAATGTAGAACTGGAGCCTTGAGAGGAGGATAGAATGAAATTTGCAACTTTCAGTAATAGAAATGTTTGGAAGGATTACCCATCTAGGAGAGGGGAAAGGGGGGAAAGTTCAGGTCTTAGTTTAGGGGATGCCAAAATCTAGGGCATGGGAGGAGGAAAAGGAGCTAGCAGAGATGAAAGCAAAGAATGGCCTATGATATTATGGCAGAATCAGGAGAGCAAAATTAAAATCATGGAAGCCAAGACAGGAAGTTTCAATAAGAGAATTATCAAAAGCATCAAATATTAAACATAGGTCAATATTTGGTAAGGTTATTGCATTTAGATAATGAAGTGTTAGTCTCCTGCATTTCCCTAAAATGCATCCATATCTTTAAAAGAAAAAAACATTGCTGCAAGGGGATGGTCTCCCTGCAATCCTTTTATATTTTTCAATCTTCCACAGATGCTAAGACAAGACTTAGCCTTTTTTTTTGTGTCTTAGCACTGATAGGTTTTTTTAATTTAAATTCAATAAGCCAACATATAGTACATCATTAGTTTCAGAGGTAGAGGTCAGTGATTTATCAGTTTGCATATAACACCCAGTGCTCATCACATCACATGCCCTCCTTAATGCTTATCATCCAGTTGCCCCAAACTCCTACCCCGCTCCTCTCCAGCAACCTTCAGTTTGTGTCCTATGACTAAGAGTCTCTTATGGTTTGTCTCCCTCTCTGATCTCTTTCCATTCTGTTTTCCCTCCCTTCCCCTATGATCCTCTGCGCTGTTTCTTACATTCCACACATGAGTAAAGGCATATGATAATTGTCTTTCTGACTGACTTATTTCACTCACATAAGACTTAGCCATTTTGTTGAGTAAACTTCGAAGTCTACAAGGTGAAATACACTGTACCAGTATTCCAAGACAAATCAATTCTTCATATTGTATTTTATTTCATATTTTCATACTATGGTATATAAACATATATTGAAGCCATCCTAGAATGCCTATTATTGTTCAATCTCATTTTATTTCCCTAAAAAAAAATCATGGTGGCATTCATTATCCTTTCTGCTTTTTGAAGAAGAAAGATATGCTAGGATGAAATCTAAAGGAAGCCATTTCTCTTACTCTCAAGCTGCAGAATCTGGGACAGCTGCTCATCCTGAAGGATGGGTCTGATTATTAGCCTCCCACAAAAGCCAATAAATAGCTCTCAGGTAGAATCCATTTCTATATTTTATTTCTATTTCTATATCTACCTGAATCTCAATTACTCTTCTAGATTAGTATAAGTAAAAGAAATGCAGGCTTTTAGCTATCTTGAGAATTTCTGATGTTCATCAGATTATTTTGTTTTGTTTTGTACCCTAGATCGGTTCCTATTTTGGCAGTGTTTTAACAACAATTGACATTGATAAAGATTCTAACACTGACATTCTTCTGGTCGGGGCTCCCATGTACATGGGAACAGAGAAAGAGGAACAAGGAAAAGTGTATGTGTATGCTCTGAATCAGGTAATGGTACCTCTGGGCCTAGTAGAATGTCGAGAGTATCTCTTCCTTTCTTTCAATTTCAAGTAAATAATGCAGTTCCAATTTGGTACTCACTTTAGAAAAAGGAGCAAAGAATCTTTCAGGACCTCTTTACCCCCACCAACTCCTCAGTTTCTAAATGAACATTTTAGAATTCTAATAAGGTAGTTCAAGCCGTTAGGCATTCTCTGCTTGGAAATGTGAAATATCCTTTTTTAGCATAAAATATAAAGATAAATATAAATCTTTTTAAACTGCTAAATAAACTCACAGGGCAGCCATTCATACCTCTGGCCTAGGGGTGTTGGGAATATTAGCAGTTAAAATGCATTAACTGTCAAAAACAGGTAAAGCTGGGAAAGCAGAGACTGAAATAGTAAACTATATGTCAGTGACACCAGACAGTTTCAGCAAACTACTACAGTCTTTGGAATACTTCATTGGGCTGGAGTGAGATTTTGTTTTCCACTCCAGACCTTAGACATCATTTATTAGGTGAAATAATTCTTGATCTTCATTAGAAGAGTTTTGGGTTTGGGGGTTGGTGTTTTGGGCAGTTTGGGGGGTTTGTTTTGTTTTGTTGTTATTTACAGAAAAGTCAATATTCATCTAGTTAGCTTTTTAAATTCTTAGAGTCTGTCCAATTAATTGTTTTAATCCATAAGTTGCATATCTTTCTTCCTATCATTTTGTTCGCTTTTTCCCATCAATATTTTTTGGTCCTGTGCTGTTTTTCCCTTTTTTTCTAGAAAATGTGTTCCTGACCATCATTACTAATACTTTCTGTTCCTTATTGAGTTTTTTGTTTTGTTTTGTTTTGTTTTGTTTCACTCTATATAGCTTTGGGGAAAGTTTGCTTTTTGGAAAAAAGTCAATTTCCTCTTTACCCCATAGGGGAGACTATATAGAGACTTTCCAAAGAAGCAAATTTTGGATGAAGGAAAGAGAGATACCTGAATTGAGGATTTAAAAATTCAGTTATTCGGCTTTAAAAACATACTGTCAGTTATATACTCACTTGGTTGCATTAAAAAGAGAATCCATTAAAATCCTTAATATGTCTTCCTCCCCATACTTCTGTTCTTTAAAATCTTTATCTTTGCTCTCAGAAAGCACCCTTTTTAAGAAATTTTACAAACTCTACCATTGATGTACAAATGGTTTTTAATAGCACTGATTTAGCATGTACTTAAAAATTTCACTGTGCTGCAGTAATGATAGAAATCCATAAGTATCCTGTTTATCTTTCTTCCAGACAAGGTTTGAATATCAAATGAGCCTGGAACCCATTAAGCAGACTTGCTGCTCATCTCTAAAGCATAATTCATGCACAAAAGAAAACAAAAATGAGCCATGTGGGGCTCGTTTCGGAACAGCTATTGCTGCTGTGAGAGACCTCAATCTTGATGGATTTGATGACATTGTGATTGGAGCTCCCCTGGAAGATGATCATGGGGGAGCTGTGTACATTTATCATGGGAGTGGCAAGACTATAAGGAAAGAGTATGCGCAAGTAAGAAGTTAAACCTACACATTCCTACCGTTAAATGATAAGTGGGTTTAATGCTAGGCTTGCTTATTGTCTTACTTCATGAATTAATTGATTTTTTTCCTCTATCTCTCTTGGGAAACTAGATTTAATTCTCTTTTAAGTTTTCTTTACAGAAGCATTATTTTGTTTTATCCTTTTATCTAGTTTCTTTTTTCTGTTATTTGCCATGTCATCATGATCTGAGCTCTCAGAATAGTAAAAAAAAAAAAAAAAAAAAACAAACAAACAAAAAAAAACACTTTTTAACAATGTTATCTGACCTTGCATTGTGGCTGGTCCTAAACAGAGGATACCTGTTTCTGAATAAGAGAACAATAACGGTATGATTCAGTCAATAAAGAATATGAGATTATTGTTTTTATATTCAATATCCATGTTGTTATAATGAAGTTGCATTACATTTATATTTATGAATTAAATTGGTATATTTTTGTCAAATGAATTTGGGTCCCTGAGGTTTATAATTCTTTCACAACTAACCCCTCTTGGAAAAAAAATCTGAATAACTAAGCTTAACCTGCAGGGGATTTCTGTTGTTGTTTAACATTTATTGTAAGTTAATGTTTCTAAACCATAAATGTAATTTTTTCCTACATGAGAAAAATATCTATCCGTTCACAAAAGTGTTTAATGTACCATAAAAGTAGGAGAGTTTAAAGGAATTCTTCTAATGTAATTGTCTGTTTTTAAGTAACCATAAGTAGTTAGGCATTGAACTACTTATATAACATGAAAAGAAAGAGCACCAATTATTTCTTTTTATATTTGACTTCTTTTTGTACTGTGGTCAACAGAATTCTCAAAATCCATTCATGTATTGTGAAATCATGCTTAATTTTTCATAAAGTCATAATGACATTAGTGAAACAATAAAGTAAAGGACATATTTCAGTAACAGCACTTCCATCCATTTAGTAAATTATTTATTTTCAAATAATTCAAAAGTCTTCATGGCATTGCTTAACTGAAAACAGGCAATATTTACCACGGGAGTGTGATGGAATCAAGAATTGAAGGGAAGAGTTTCTTTTTTTTTTTTTAAGATTTTATTTATTTATTCATGAGCGACACAGACAGAGAGAGAGAGAGAGAGAGAGAGAGAGGCAGAGACACACAGGCAGAGGGAGAAACAGGCTCCATGCAGGGAGCTGGACGTGGGACTCTATCCTGGTCTCCAGGATCAGGTCCTGGGACAAAGGCGGCACTAAACCACTGAGCCACCTAGGCTGCCCAAGGGAAGAGTTTCTTTCTTATGTTCTATCACTTTATTCCTTCACTATTAATCCTGATGATTTAGTGAAACGGCATTTTCACTGTAGAAAAAAGAGAATATTTAAATCATTAATAATAAAATAGATTGTCATAAGAAATGTTTATGCGTGGAAAATGTTTCCCTTTGATTGCCTTGTTTGGCTTCTTAATTTATGGTTTTTAAGTGAAGAAAGGAGGATTAGAAGACCCCAAGTTTAGGGAAGGTCTGTCAGTCCCATCTCCTTGCCATCAGGTCCTATTAAAATATTACCAGCTGGAACAAAAGCCAAATCAGGAAGTATGAATATTAAACACATTATGTTTGGGTATATGCACAAATCAGTCTTGGAGAATTCAACATTCATTCTTGCCTTTTGAGTTTAGAGTGCCCTTGACTTTTAGCAAAGATCATATACTGGAAAATGTATTTGGTGGAATGTTCTATTTATAACCAGCCGTCAAATTCAGTGAGCCCCCAACTGACCCCTAGGACAAACTTCCACTCCCTCTCTTGCTTGTCTGATGTGTTTTAAAGGTTCCAGCATCTTTAAATATCTTGGTATTATGGGATTGAGTGGGAACCAGAAAGGAGAGCCAATTACTCACAATGTTTTCCTTGAGCATTAGACAAGATGACGTTATAAAATTTTTTTCCCTCTCTCTGGTGTCAGTAACCCTGAAATTATTTTGTCTGTACTATAAAAAGAATAAGCTTTGGTAACATCTGAGTAATTCATCTTGTCACCACATGAGGGGCTTCTTAGGCAGATTTCCAAAATATCTTTAATTCTAATTTTGTGTTAACCAATCCAAGTTCTCAGATTTATTTAAAACTGTTTTTGAAGAGACACTTCTGGCATAAAAACTCTCTGTTGGGACTTTCACAGCGTATTCCATCAGGTGGAGATGGCAAGACACTAAAATTTTTTGGCCAGTCTATCCATGGAGAAATGGATTTAAATGGTGATGGTCTGACTGATGTGACTATTGGGGGCCTTGGTGGTGCTGCCCTCTTCTGGTATGTATTTTAATAACATCCAATTAATCTGAATATTTCACAAAGAGTTCCAGAGCTCAGAGGATGATTGGAGCCTGTATTATACCAAATATCTGTTTTCTTTTGTACCCCATTATTTTTTTTCATACCCCATTATTTAGATAGAAGCTACATAGTTTAAGAATCTGGAGGAGTAAATAAGTCTTAAAATTGAGAAACCATATTAAATAACAAGTAGAGCCAACTCTTAATTTGAGGTATTTATTATGTGCTTGGCACTAAGATAGGTATTCTGTTTTAGAGGACAGCATAAGGTAGAAGAGGGCCCCATAGAGAACAAGAAAACATCCCTAACTTTGAGTTGTTCACAAGCTTTTAGGGGTAATTGACTCTTCCCTCATTTACTTAATATGGATAATTAGACAATTGTGCATTATTGTCTGTATTCATATTGTTGGCCAAGCATAGAAGCATCTTCAGTAATATCTATGGTCAGCCTTTAAAATGTCTGCATCTCAAATTAATTTCATTTAATTGTAAAATTCTAATCAATGATCAGATATATAAATACCATTCTACTTATTAACTTGTTAATAAAATAATGTATTAATAATATTAATAATTCCAGTTTTAACTGGTTAGGAAGCCCAACTTCAAAAAAGCATTCTATTTGGCAAAAAAAGTGACTAAAATATCAAGGATATGAATTTTGTGTGATAATTTTTTTAAATGTTACAAACTTAATTAAGAAATATAACGAAAGAGGGGGACACCTGAGTGACTCAGTCAGTTAAGCATCTGACTCCTGATTTCGGCTCAGGTAATGATCTCATGGTTGTGAGATGAAGCCCCATGTCTGGCTCCATACTCAGCATGGAGTCCGCTTGAGATTTTCTTTTGCTCTCCCTCTGCCCCTCCCCTTGCTCACTCACTCTCTCTCCAAAGGAAAAAAAAAAAAAGAAAGATGAAAAAGAAATATAATGAAAGGATTTAATATATTAAAAATATATTTATGCCATGTGCTTTGATGAAAAGTCCACGTATTGATTCTTCCAAATTAATCATTGACTTAAAGTAATTTAGATGGAAACAAACCTCAAAGGTCTTTTTCTAGAAGGAATTTATCTAGAAAAGTAGTAAAGATAGAGACCTGAAAGTAGATGACTTTGTCATAATTTAAGACAATTAATTGCAATTATAATTACAATTGATAACATTGTAAATAGCATTGTGTGATGGCAGATGGTAACTGCACTTATTGTGGTGAACATAGCATAATGAATACCATTATTGAATCACAGTTACACACCTGAAACTAATATGTCAACTATACTGAAACTTAAAAATTTGAAAAAAAATTTAAAAATTAAAAATAGAGATCATGTTTAAAATGTTTAAGAGATATGTTTAAAAACTTACTGTCAAATAAAAATTGTACACTAAATTGTGCACAGAAAATAGCCATTATATTAAAAAATGTTTTAGCCATATAATAAGGAGAAAAAAACTGTAAGGTGGTGCCTAGGAAAGGAGAATTCTGGTCAGCAGGTAGCTGTGACTTTGGGGAGGTCACGCCCAGAAGCAGGCCTCCAAACCAGAAGTCACCAGTGTCAGCCAGAAAGGGTACATTTAGTCTTTGTTTAAACTGTTAATCCTGGATTAATTTATTACTATAACCTTAATTTAAAAATATTTAGCATATTGACTCTCATATTAAAAATATATACAGGGCAGCCCAGGTGGCTTGGCGGTTTGGCACCCCCTTCAGCCTAGGGTGTAATCCTGGAGACCCAGGATCAAGTCCTGTGTGGGGCTCCCTGCATGGAGCCTACTTATCCCTCTGCCTGTGTCTCTGCCTCTCTCTCTCTCTCTCTCTCTCTCTCTCTGTCTCTCATGAATGAATGAATAAAATCTTTAAATATATATATATGCGTATATATACATACATACATACGTACATACATAAGGGCAATTTATACTCTCCGGTTTTGTTTCAAAGTTTTCTTACAAAGCTCGGAAGACTTATTTATGGCTGACATGGGGCTCAATCCCAGGACCCTGCTCAGTGGGGAATCTACTTCTCTCTCTTCTTCTGCCCCTCCCCTCCAGCTCATGCACACACACATGCACTTTCTCGCAAATAAGTAAAATCTTTAAAAATAATTTTAAAAATAAATGTTTTTTTAAAAATCACCAAAGAAATGGAATCCTGAGAGCCCAACTATACACAAAGGAGAATCCCCATCAGTGCATTCACATTGCATTCCCATATTGATGGCATTCATTAAATGTGAAAAGGTGTGAATAATCATCACTGTGTATGTTTGTAGGTCCCGAGATGTGGCTGTAGTTAAAGTGACTATGAATTTTGAACCCAATAAAGTGAATATCCAAAAGAAAAACTGCCGTGTGGAAGGAAAGGAAACAGTATGCATAAATGCTACAGTGTGTTTTGATGTGAAATTAAAGTCCAAAGAAGACACAATTTACATAGCTGGTAAGTGTCATATGTATACCAAGTACTTCGGGGCAGGAGGACAATACACATGAGGAAACTCAGGAAGATACTGTATTTTCCCCCTTGATAGGGATCTGCATCTCACATTTGCCCCTGTGTACATGTTGAACCTTGAAAAAAATCTACTAAAGAAAGAATATGTTATGGAACCCATAAATTCTGGAGCAGAAACTGTAATGCTTATATGCAATGACTCTCCCATTTACCACAAACAACCAGGTGCTAAAAACAACAACAATAATAATAATACAATTAAGAAGTAGAATTTGAAAATTGGGCTCCAAAAGAGCCCAGTTTTCCTTCCCATAGGTTTTCACAAACCCTCTCTTGCTTCTCCTACCCTATTTGGTAAGACTGGTATCGCAAAGGACCTGAATATTTTGCCACCCCTACTTCCTGAGATCTCTTTGCTCAAATCAGAAGATAACCCTGGTTTTTGAGATTCGGACATGTCCCATGTGTATGCTCTCAGGCACAGTCTGAGTATCTCCTCCTACCTACATGTACACTATCTAAGGTGGTTTTTTAATGATATTGAAATATGTTGGAGTCAAAACTGTGGAGGCCATTGGTTGCAAAAGAGTAGTTTACTCTATAAAACAAACGTGAGTAGAATATGAAAAATCATTAATCCTTAAAATCTATTTTTCTTAGTTTTCTCTACACATGCATACTTATGCTCTGCAATGGCCCTCTGACTAGAAGATGAATTAGGTATAGAAATGTAAAATGAGCTACATTTTCATATACAGCATTATTTCAGTCTCATTTGATTTTTATAAAGTAACTAAGTGATAAAACTAAGTAGGATTGGGGATCCCTGGGTGGCTCGGCGGTTTGGCGCCTGCCTTTGGCCCAGGGCGCGATCCTGCGGTCCTGGAATCGAGTCCCGTGTCAGGCTCCCGGCGTGGAGCCTGCTTCTTCCTCTGCCTGTGTCTCTGCCTCTCTCTCTCTCTCTCTCTCTCTCTCTCTCTATGTCTATCATGAATAAATAAAAAAAATCGAAAAAAAATAAAAATAAACTAAGGATTGTTGCCTTTTTAGAGAGTGTAAGGTTTAACTTGTTTTTTTTTAATTTTGGTATGCCTATTTTATTAAATTCATTTATTAAGCTTATTTTATTATGTGTTTGAACAGTCTGAAGTGACTTTTTCATAAAATAGGTAAAAATACATTAATGTATATTTTTGTGTCTATTGAAATATAATCAATATTCTAAATAGGACTTCAACATTACTAAACTAAAAATATAATTTAAGTGAAAACCCAATAAATACATGCATGGTCAGAAAATTCATTTACATGCAGGTGTACATGTGTATGAGTGTGTGGGTGTGCATATGTACATATACATTATAAGTGTGATTAAACATTAAAGGCATAGTGAACTCAGAAAGTGATTCTGAGATTGTCTTTATGGTTATCCTACAGGTTATCACAAAGGTTATCTTTATGACTAGGACTACTATTGTACTACAGTAGTGTGGATAGCTTAGTAATAGAAACTTTTATTGACTGATTGCTCAAGAGCTTTTTCTATAATGCTAATTTGATGAACTAGACCATATGAAAATTAGTGCAAGTAAATATTTCTGTCATTTTATTTCCAGATATGCAGTACCGTGTCACACTAGATTCACTAAGACAGATATCACGAAGCTTTTTCTCTGGAACTCAAGAAAGAAAGATTCAAAGAAACATCACAGTTGAAGAATCAGAATGCACTAAGCTTTCCTTCTACATGTTGGCAAGTAAATCATATATGTTATAACTGCTTTATTCCAAATCAAGAATAAAGCATAGATGTCTTATTTCAAGTCAATCTTATGATTTTATTTCAAAATGCACATCACAAAGCAAACTTCATCTTATTTGGTCACTTTTATCAGAAAATCACAGGCCTGATCTTCTAATTTCCAAATGCATTTCATAAAACTATCTTTCATCTTCCCTGTGTGTTATCAGTCATCCGTATATTATGGAATAGTAGAAAGCACAGTATACTAGTTTATAAGATACCTTCTGCCTTCATTCATTCATTCAGTTTACAGTCATTCATTTATTCTTTTAAACTGAAAACATCATTTAACTTTTGTGGGCCTTATCTGTCAAATGTGGATAAGTGGTTACATGCCCTGAGGGCAAACTGTTGGCCCATGTGATTTCTGGGGTCCCTTCTTGTCCACTGTGCTATATGTGTTTCACTCTTTAAATTGAAGGGGAAGAAATCAAGTATTTTCTATCATCCATAAGCTTTGTGCTTATATAACTTGTATAAAATTTAAAAGGGCATGAAAAACCAGATGCCAGATGTGCCTCTGCCTCCAACCTGCTAAAAATCACTGTAGCGTATATTTGTCCAAAATGTAGACTCTAGCTATGTGTAGGCACTTGGTATTAAAAGGAATTAACTAGTTTCAAAATTTCCAAATTCTTTTTGGATTTTAATAGATACATTAACATTTGTTCTGGAGTCAGCCAGAATGGAATTTGTCTCAAAACTTCCCCACATTCCAAGTGATTTTAACCAAGTTGTTTAGTCTCTTAGAGGCTGAATTTTTCATCTGTAAAATAATGACTATAATGTTACTCATCTTGGAGGACTGTTGAAATACTTCTCAATAATGTTTGTAAAGCTCATAATTCTGGATATGCCATAAGGGATGGCTGTTACTGGTGATAGTATGAAACAACATTGATTACATTCATATCACGTATCATTTTGCATTATAAAATTCTTGCAACTCAAGGCATATATTATACTAATGAAATCTAACTCAATTTAAAGAAAGTTTGCTTTTTTGAAATTGGGAGACTTTCCTAGAAGTATTACATGGCAGTGGTTGGCTCAACGTCTCAAGAGAAAAGATATTGTTATACAAGCAGCCCAGAGTAGAATATCCTGACATGGCAAAGTATGGCATATCCTATTACTCCAGCAGGGTCCCGGAGAAACTGGAGGTGAATCAACTGATCATACTCTGAAGCCTCTGCATTCCACCAGTGTCCCTTATCAAGGCAGAAGGCAGTCTCTCTCCAGTGAAGCAAAAGCCTGATGATCATATGTCAGATCAGGTGCACAAGAATGTTCCAGTAAGCCTGAACCATAGAGGCAGATGGAAGCCATAACAAGATCAGAACATCCAGGAAATATAATACCAATGATAAAATATGTTATGTTTCAACCTGTAGGACAAGCATGACTTTCGGGATTCTGTAAGGATAACTTTGGATTTTAATCTTACCGATCCAGAAAATGGACCTGTTCTTGATGATTCTCTACCAAATTCAGTACATGAATATGTAAGTCAGATTTTTTTTTAATTCAGATAACCTATATGTGAACATATTGGGAGAAAATAAAGCCCTGAAACACATACACATACACACACACACACACACACACACACACACGCACACACAACCTTAAATCAGTTTAAAAAAAAAAAAAACAATGAAATTCTAGAGTTTTCTCAACTCTTCTGTTTCCTGTTATTGGAGGGAACTCTTCAATTTCCTATTGTTGGAGGGAACTTATAAATAACAACTGTTTTTATGTCTCCTAAATTTAGGACCAGTTGAAAGAAAGACATGGGTTGGCCTACTGGAACTCCCTTTTATTACTAATGAACACTGGGTTCCAGGGCACAGCTTAGACATATTGAGTGTATCCTACTGAACAAGACTTAGACCACAGATAACCAAGTATGTCATCAGCAGTGCTCATCAGGTCATTTTCAGGGGGGCCTACATCATAAAACTTGCAGAATAGAGATATAGAGCTTCCCATGGGCACACTGCTGCCCTAAGAACAGAAGAGGTGGGAAGGGACTGATCCTCCTTCCAAATTCACAAAGTTCAATGTCCCACCCCTGAGAAAGAGTGAGCAAGTAGAATGATGGAGTGGAGGAATTGTTAGAGATGGGCAATTAGTCTTCCCCATACACATATCCTTCATTCTGTTTTTCTTCCTTTTAAGTATATTTATGGGTGTCTTAAACATACAGGCTTCATGGTTTATGGTCTAACCTAGGAAGCAGATATTAGGTAGGAATTAAAGCATGTACCCTGGAGGAGAACTTAATTGTTTTATGGGAACTTCTGCCTAGGCAGAGAGTCAGGGGGCATTCCCCTGAAATTGTGACATTTAAGTATTCTCAGGAGTGGAGGGAGCAATGTTTCATGCACAGGGAATTTGTGTAAAGGTTCTGAGGCATTAAAGGACTAAATTAAACTCTCTAATGTGGCTGACACTGAAGAGCAAGGTGGGAAGGTGATGTGGGATGAGGCGGAGGCACAGGCAGGAACCAGATCATTCCAGCCTTTGTGCTAGTGTGCAGGTATTTTGAAGAGCAATGGAATGCTACTGATGGCCTTAATTGGTTCAGTGATACTGGTTTATATTTTCTAAGGATTACTCTGGCTGCAATGTGGAGAATAATTAGAGGAACAATGATTGGAACAAGAGTGGGTGCAGGAGATCACTTAGGAAGCTATTGCATTAGTTCAGGGAGGAAATGAGGATGGCTAGACTAGAAGTGATGGTGAAAATGGAGAGGCAAGAAGAGAGTTGAGAGATTCTTAGAAAAGAAGTAGAATAGACAGCTCTTAATGAAGGTTTAGATAAGGGAGTAGGACTTCATGAGAAGAGAAATCAAGGAAAACTCCTAGTTATTTGGCTTCACCACTTTCTACCCTCTGAGCTCTAATACATTCCTAAGTATTTGATTCTTTTCAAAAGAAAATCTCATAATTGGAGTTGAGCATTTAAGTGTTCTCTCATAGATTTTGATCTTAGAGTACTTGACTTGATTTTTTTGAAACTGTTCTACTCTGGCACACTAAAGCCAGTGAAAAACATCTGTGAAAATTGTGCATTCTTTAAAAGGCTGGAAGAATTTATATCCAGAAGTTTATTATTTTCCCTATAAATTACGGGAATAAATCTAAAATTCCTTAAGATTTCTGCAGTGGAATCTGTTCTCTTTATGAGTTCTTAACTTAGTTTGGCAATATGTCATTTCACAAAGCAGGTTAATAAGTAATTTTCAATCATGTTTAACTAAATTTTGAAAAAATGTTTTCCTATGGCCATTTCAGATTCCCTTTGCCAAAGATTGTGGAAACAAGGAAAAATGTATCTCGGACCTCGCCCTGAAAGTATCCACCACAGAAAAAGGCCTGCTTATTGTCAGGTCCCATAACGATAAGTTCAATGTTAGTCTCACGGTCAAAAACAAAAAGGACAGCGCCTATAACACCAGAACCATAGTGCACTATTCTCCAAATCTAATTTTTTCAGGAATTGAGGTAAATTTTTAGTTTTATATTTATTAATTCTAGTAGTAATCATTTCTTGAGTCTCCTTTTCCTGCTACTCAACTAATTGTTTTTATTGGGTTCAGAACAATAGAGAACATTTTGTACAAATTATTAGTATTCACTAATGGTGAAAGTACCAAACTTTTTTAAAAGGTTCTGTTTTGATGAATGTCTTCAGAGATTTGTGACTTTTCTTAGATTTAGTATGAGGAAAGAATCACCGATGTATCAAAATCATATGTTTCATAGAAGCATTACACAGCTGAAACTGAGACCAAAATCAAAGAAAAATTAAAACATAAAGTCAAGACAGTGGAACAGAGGTGCAGAGAGAGTATTGCATGTATGGAACAAAAAATATGTTTACATAAAGAAACATTAAGATATCATTTCTCATTTTCTATGTAAAACCCTTACAGTGGCCAGAAAGGTATTAAATTACAAAGTCTCATTGTCATAACAGAATTCTTTTTTATTTTGGCAATAACATATAGTTGCATAAGATGCTCTATCAGGAATAATTAGTACTTCCAAATTTGAACGTTGCTTTTAATTCTGGTCTCTGAATGAATCTGCTTTATTTACAATTCTATCTATAAGTCCCTGAATTAATAATATGTATGATTCATATTTAAAACAATACCCTAATTAATATAATATTAAAACTATCATCTAGTTTTCTAGTTTCTGTAAATTCATACTTTCAGTGACATTTCTATTTATTAGGATATTGCTTAATGACATGACTAACAGAGGCTTAAAAGAAATGTCCTCCATTACTACCACATATTTTAGATCCAGTAAAGAATGTTCATTATAAATCTAAATGTGCAAAGTGATGCTGGAAAAATATTATCACTGAATTTTTCTCTGGAAAGGGAACTATATTAAAAATCATTGCCGGGATGCCTGGGTGGCTCAGTTGAGCATCTGCCTTTGGCTCAGGGAGTGATCCTAGAGTCCCAGGATCGAGTCCCACATCGAGTTCCCCACATGGAGCCTGCTTCTCCCTCTGCCTATGTCTCTGCCTCTGTGTGTGTGTGTGTGTCTCATGAATAAATAAATAAAATCTTTAAAAAAAGTATTGCCAGTATCCTCATCAACTAAGTTCATGGCCTTGGTAGAGAGGCAGAACTATAAAAATCAACAGTGCATCTCCTCTATTTCTATTAACAATTGAAACAGTAGTAATAATGACGTCTTTTCCTGAGTCATATGATGTTCCAGGCTCTGTTCTAAGCATTCCACTTACTCAATTCTCATTAAGGAAATAGGTGTTATTGTACTATAGAGATTCTAAGCTAAACCCTTTCTGTCACATTTTAACCTTTCTGTAACTGCATTTTACAACTGATATGTTTACTTAACTGGCAGCATTTTCCCCCTCTTATTGGTACACAAAATAATGGAGAGTCTCAGATTCAGTGGCATTTTCAATTTGATGAAATAAAGTATGACAAGCCTCACTTGGCAGAAAATCAGGCTCAGAGAAGTGAGGAGTCTTGACAAGAAGATTGCTAAGAGTGACGGAGTCAGAATCTAACTCATGGTGGCCTCATCAGAACTCATGCTCTTACCACCGGGCTAAACTCTTCTCATGGCAACCACTCACTGTGGGCTTCCATGTGGCAGTCTAGTATGTGTGGGTTATATCATCCAGCCACCTAATCAGTTTATGATTAACGGCACATTGCTGTTAGAACATCCATTGTACAGTGTTCCACTAGACAATATATGTGATGTGCTCTGTCCTTCAGTCTCCCTTAAGGAATGTTTTTGTATTTTCCATGGAGGGTCAGACAGGTAATCCCAGAATGCTATGACTCCCCCAACTAAGCTGAGAGACAAATCTTAGCAAGGCAGAGTCCAAGACATGGCTAGGAAAACTCTGGAAAACCAAGCTCAAGCATTTCACCTGTGTGTCTGCTCTAATTCTGTTTACTTTTTCTTCAAAGGCTATCCAAAAAGACAGTTGTGAATCCAATCATAATCTCACATGTAAAGTTGGATATCCTTTCCTGAAAAGAGGAGAAGAGGTAAGATTATAAAACATCCATGTGGCAATTGGGTATGAAAAATGCTATGCTCAAAGTTAAATATATAAATCCTTCCAATGGTATTTTAGGGTGATGTAGATGAAGAAGGTTGATTTCAAATTTTTGAGATACTGAAATCAAAAGCCGATTATTGCAGAAGTCAAACTAAAATGCTGAGACAAAATTAAAAATCTATACTTGATAATTTATCTGATTGTAGTAGGTTTTTCTGGCCTGTAGAGAAAACAAATCTTCCAAGCAGATTGGTTTAGAACTTTGTATAGAAACTCTTTTTTCACTTCTCCTTCTAAAATAATATCCTTATTGAGATATAATTCACATACCATAAGATTCACTTATTTAAACTGTACAATTCAGTGGGTTTTTGTATATTCACCAAATAGTGGATTGTACAGTCATCACCACAATAAATCTTAGAACATTTTAACATCCCCCAAAGAAACTCAGCCCACATTACCAGTTACTTCTCTTTTTTCCCCTCTAGTCCCTCCCCAGCCTCAGGCAACCAATAATCTACTTTCTTTCTTTAAGAATCTACTTATTCTGGACATTTCATATAAATAGAGTCATATAATCTGTGGTCTTTTTGTAACAAGCTTTTTTCATTTAGCATAATGTTTTTTTAAAGGTCATCCATGTATCAGTAGTTCCCTTTTATCTCCAAATAAAATTCCATTTTGTGGAAGTATCATATTTTATTTATTCACCTATCAGGTGACGGGCATTTGTGTTGTTTCCGCTTTTTGGCTACTATGAATAATACTATGAATATCTGTGTACAGGTTTTGGTGTGGGCATATTTTCCATTCTCTTATGGTGGAATTCCTGGGTTATATAACTACGTATAACATTTTGGGAAGCTGCAAAACTTCCTTCCAAAGTGACTGCACCATTTTTCATTCTTACCAGTCTTTCTTCACATTGTTACTGACTGTCTTTTTTATTATAGCCATCCTCGTGGGTGTGAAATAATATCTCATTGTGATATTGATTTGCATTTCCTTAATGGCTAATGATTTGCATAATCTTTTCATGTGCCTACTGACCATGTGTATATCTTCTTTTCAGATCCTTTACCTATTTTTTAATTGGGATGTCTTTTTTTATTATTGAATTGTGAGAGCCCTTCATATATTTTGCTTTCAAGTCACTTATTATATATGATTTGCAAATATTCCCATTCCATTTTTTCACTTTCTTGAAGATGTCCTTTGAAACACAAAAGTGCTTACTTTGATGAAGTTCATTTAATCTATTTATTCTTTGTCATTCATGCTTTGCCAACCCAAGGTCACAAGATTCACTTCTATATTTCCTTCCAAGAGCTGGATAGTTTTAGCTGTTACATTTGAGTTTATAATCCATTTTAATGAACTTTTGTGTATTGTGTAAGAAGAAAGGGTCCAACTTCGTTCTTTCTGTGTGGATATCCAGCTGCCCTACACCATCTGTCGAAAAGGTTATTCATTCCCCCATTGAATTGTCTTGTACTTTTTTTTGAAAGTCAGTTGAGCATAAACATATGGGTTTTTTCTTGACTCTTAATTGTAATCCATTGATGTATATGTCTATCTTTATGTCAGCACACACTTTTGATTATTGTAGCTTTTTTGAAAGTTTTGCAATCCGAAAATGTAAGTCTTTCAACTGTGTTTTCTTTTGCAAAATCGTTTGCTCCTCGGTTCCTCTATATCTTTATTTGTATTTTAGGGTCAGCTTGTCATTTTCTACAAAAAAAAAAAAAAAACACTGGGAGTTTGATAGGGATCAGATTGAATCTGCAGATGAATCTGGGGAGTATTACCACCTTAAAGATATTAAGTCTTTGATCTGTGACCATGGGGTGTCTTTTTATTTATTTAGATTTTCTTTAATTATTTTCTTTTTTTTTAATTTTTATTTATTAATGATAGTCACAGAGAGAGAGAGAGAGAGAGAGAGAGAGAGAGAGAGGCAGAGACATAGGCAGAGGGAGAAGCAGGCTCCATGCACCGGGAGCCAGATGTGGGATTCGATCCCGGGTCTCCAGGATCACACCCTGGGCCAAAGGCAGGCGCCAAACCGCTGCGCCACCCAGGGATCCCCTCTTTAATTATTTTCAAAAATGTTTTGTGTTTTTCAGAATACAAATTTTACACTTTCTTTGTTAAATGTATTCCTATGTATTCATTTTTTTAATGCTATTTTATTTTTATTTAATTTTTTGAAAGAGAGAGAGCACACTTATGTGCACAAACTCATGGGAGAAGGGGCAGATGGAGAGGGAGAGAGAGAGAGAGAGAATCTTGGGCAGGTTCCACATTCAGTGCAGAGCCAAACTTGGGACTCAATCCCATAACCCTGAGATCATGACCTGAGCTGAAATCAAGAGTCTGATGCTTAACTGACTGTGCCACTCAGTAGCCCCTTTTAATACTATTTAGATGAAACTCTTAAATTTATCTTCAGATTGTTTATTGCTAGTGTATAGAAATACAAATGATGTTTTAATATTGATCTTTTTCCTGAAATCTTGCTGAAATTATTTATTAGTTTTAATAGTTCTTTAAAGGATTCCTTAGGATATTCTATATACAAGATCATGTCATCTGCAAATAGATGCATCCTTCCCAAGGCAATGCCTTTTATTTCTTTTTCTTGCCCAAATACCCTCGCTAGAACCTACAGTAGTAGCTGAACAGAAGTGAGGGAGTGCTTTCATGTATTCTTAAAAACAGTATTTGTTTCCATGAAAAACAAAGAATAGCTATCTCATTTAATGATAAACAACATATTTGCCTATATTTTTATTGAAGGTTGCTTTTCAGTATGAATATTTGCTCCTCTATTCATATTGAGTTAATGAGAGAAATATTTAGTCAATCAAAGTGAGTTAAGAAGATACTTTATTTACTTACTTGATTTAGTCTTTTTAAAAAGATAGAAATACTATGCCAAATATTTATTTCAACTTATTTACATTATAATATTTTGTGATGTAAGACTTCAAAATAGATCTTTGTCATCTTAATCCCACATCCTAAAAAGTTGATAAAAACTGGGTTGGATATCTGGAAATGGCAGAGTCACATATCTATAATGAAGTCTTCTGGCTCCTCATTTTGCAAATGAGAATTCAGGAAGGCCTTTTCCCTTAATACATGTGGCATGACTACTAGTGACTGAAGAAACTATGAATGACAATAATTATCACTCAATTGAATAAATCATTTTAGCTATGAAACTAGATATACCAATCTACTTTTGGAACCTCATTATTAAGCGCATTTCTTGACTATCTCAAATGAAATTTATTGTAAGATTGCATTTCTTCCTTAATTATCTATAAAACACACATAATATTTGAAAAAAACCCATAATTCCTCTATTTTGACATGGAAATAGTGAATGTCAACTCAAGTCTACACCTTCCTCTGACCACTTTAATTAACCATGGAATTATCTTCACTTCATAAAGAATAATGATACAGTCCATGTTACATTTCAGCCATGTAGAGATATTAAGTCCAATCTTAATTATTTTTATTGTTTTTTAATTTTATAAATTAATTTTTATTGGTGTTCAATTTACCAACATACAGAATAACACCCAGTGCTCATCCCGTCAAGTGTACCCCTCAGTGCCCGTCACCCATTCACCCCCACCCCCGCCCTCCTCCCCCTCCACCACCCCTAGTTCATTTCCCAGAGTTAGAAGTCTTTATGTTCTGTCTCCCTTTCTGATATTTCTCACACATTTCTTCTCCCTTCCCTTATATTCCCTTTCACTATTATTCATATTCCCCAAATGAATGAGAACATACACTGTTTGTCCTTCTCCGGTTACTGTGGCCAAGTTCAAAAAGGGTGTTGCCTGAGTTCTCCTCTGGGATTTTGATGGAATCTTGTCTCACATTTAGATCTTTCATCTATTTTGAGTTTATCTTTGTGTATGGTGCAAGAGAGTGGTCCAGTTTCATTCTTCTGCATGTGGATGACCAATTTTCCCAGCACCATTTATTGAAGAGAGTGTCTTTCTTCCAGTGGATCGTCTTTCCTCCTTTATCGTATATTAGTTGACCATAAAGTTCAGGGTCCACTTCTGGGTTCTCTGTTCTGTTCCATTGATCTATATGTCTGTTTTTGTGCCAGTACCACACTGTCTTGATGAACACAGCTTTGTAGTACAACCTGAAATCTGGCATTGTGATGCCCCCAGATATGGTTTTCTTTTTTAAAATTCCCCTGGCTGTTTGGGGTCTTTTCTGATTCCACACAAATCTTAAAATAATTTGTTCTAAGTCTCTGAAGAAAGTCCATGGTATTTTGATAGGGATTGCATTATACGTGTAAATTGCCCTGGGTAACATTGACATTTTCACAATATTTATTCTGCCAATCCATGAGCATGGAATATGTTTCCATCTCTTTGTGTCTTCCTCAATTTCTTTCAGAAGTGTTCTATAGTTTTTAGGGTATATTTTGAGAACCATTTGAATGGTAAATGGTTCTCCAACCTTTTATTTTCAGGTTGTAGGTGTCCTTCTGTCTAAAATGAGTCTCTTGTAGACAGCAAATAGATGGGTCCTGCTTTTTTATCCAGTCTGAAACCCTGCGCCTTTTGATGGGGTCATTAAGCCCGTTCACGTTCAGAGTTACTATTGACAGATATGAGTTTAGTGTCATCATGATATCTATTTAGTCCTTGTTTTTGTGGATTGTTCCACTGAACTTCTTCTTAAAGGGGAGTTTTAAGAGTCCCCCTTAAAATTTCTTGCAGAGCTGGTTTGGAGGTCACATATTCTTTCAGTTCCTGCCTGTCTTGGAAGCTCTTTATCTCTCCTTCCATTTTGAATGAGAGCCTTGCTGGATAAAGTATTCTTGGTTGCATGTTCTTCTCCTTTAGGACCCTGAATATATCCTGCCAGCCCTTTCTGGCCTGCCAGGTCTCTGTGGAGAGGTCTGCTGTTACCCTAATATTCCTCCCCATGAAAGTCATGGACTTCTTGTCTCTTGCTGCTTTAAGGATCTTCTCTTTATCTTTGGAATTTGCAAGCTTCACTATTAAATGTTGAGGTGTTGAACGGTTTTTATTGATTTTAGGGGGGATCTCTCTATTTCCTGGATCTGAATGCCTGTTTCCCTTCCCAGATTGGGAAAGTTTTCAGCTAGGATTTGTTCAAATACATATTCTGGCCCTCTGTCCCTTTCGGTGCCCTCGGGAACCCCAATTAAGCGTAGGTTTTTCTTCCTTAGACTGTCATTTATTTCCCTTAATCTGTCTTCATGGTCCCTTAATTGATTGTGTCTTTTTTCCTCAGTTTCCCTCTTTGCCATTAACTTGTCTTCTATGTCACTCACTCGTTCTTCCACCTCGTTAACCCTCGTCGTTAGGACTTCTAGTTTGGATTGCATCTCATTCAATTGATTTTTAATTTCTGCCTGATTGGATCTAAATTCTGCAGTCATGAAGTCTCATGAGGCCTTAATGCTTTTTTCTAGAGCCACCAGTAGCTGTAGAATAGTGCTTCTGAATTGGCTTTCTGACATTGAAGTGTAATCCAGATTTTGTAACTCTGTGGGAGAGAGGGCTGTTTCTGATTCTTTCTTTTGAAGTGAGGTTTTCCTTCTAGTCATTTTGCTCAGTGCAGAGTGGCCAAAAACAAGTTGTATTGGAACACGGGGGAGTATCACTGGTCCGTCCAGCTGGTCTTCTGGGGGAGGGGCCTGCTGTGCTGATTCTCAGGTGTTAGTACTTGGGGAAGCTGCTCTGCCCCTGCCTGTTGCAGGGCTCAGCGGGGGTTGTTTACCCCGCCGGGCCCCAGGAGGAACAGCCGCAGTTGCTATGGCAACTCTGGAAGCCTGGATTCAGCCTCCGCAGGAACTACGGGGCTCGGGGCTCTCGGTTCTCCGTCTGCAGGGCCTGGAGGCTCCGGGGCGGGGCCGCTGATCTGCTCAGCTCGGGGCAGGAGCGTCCTCGCTGTCCTGGGCCCTCCCGGCCTCTGCCTGTCCCGGGGGAGGCCGGATCCTGGGCTGTGTCCCGGCGCCCTGTGCTCCGGGGCCTGCGCTGTGGGATTCGCGCTCCCGCCCCGCAGCCCCCTCCCTGGAGCCGCTCCCGAGCCCCTCCGAGCTGCTCCGGTCGGTCCCCGCCGTGCGCGCTGCAGCCCTTAGGGAGCTCGGAGCACTCTCCTGCGCTCGCAGGTGCCTGTTAGTGTCCCAGGGAGCCCGAGGGCATCCCCGCCCTCCTGGGTCCTGCTCCAACTCCCTGCGAGCCCCTTTCCGCCCGCCCGGGAAGGTTGGTGCAGCTCCTGCTCCTCCGGGACGGGACGGGGCTCTCCTGTCCTGGGGACACTCGCCCCGGCCTCAGCCCGGCTCCTCGCGGGCCCCTCCCCCTCGGAGGCCTTTTGTTCCTTTATCTCTTTTTCCCCGTCTTCCTACCTGGATAGAAGCGCGGACTCTTCTCACTGTAGCATTCCAGCTGGTCTCTCTTTACATCTCAGGCCGAATTCGTAGATTTTCAGGATGGTTTGAAGGTTATCTAGGTAATTTGGTGGGGACAGGCGATTTGGGGACCCTGCTCTTCCGCCATCTTGCCCCCTCCCTTCTTAATTATTTTTAATACTTTTTTTCTTTCTTTTGCAATTCCTTGCTGCTTAGGGTAAAAGCTTAAATCAAAGCATCTCACACCATCAATAGAGAGATGGGAAGATAATTTACTAGGGATTTTTGCATGTGCTTTACACTTAGAATATATTTTGACTTCAAGATCTAGATTCATAGCATTTCAGGATCAGGTCAATATGGAATAGGCACCTTCTTCAGTCCCACTCTCTGCTAGATACTCTCTACTAGTATCTTCCCAAGGTGTGAAAGCTCATCAGAAAAGCCAAGACTTATATATCCAGGCCAGTCAGGAAACTAAGGAAAGACAGGAAACAAGGTGCCTACTGAGACTGGCAACTTGACTTTTGTAAACTATTGTAGTTCAAACCCACCCAGTAAATATCCTATTAGAATTAGGATTACTATTTCAAACCAAGAAAGACGCTACAGATCAGCAGATTCTTAAGAAAAAATGTGTTTTTTTAATGTAACTCAAAATATATGTGGGAAAAGAAAATACAAAAGAAAATTCCACACATAATATGGTATAACCTTGCAAATGTCATGACACCTGAATTCTAGTCATCCCTTCTGTGAATGGGCCTAAATTCATTAAAAGAACTTTAAATATCAAATTCTGTCTTGTCTGGCACTTAATCCCAAAGGTAAAATTTTAGGTAGTTTCTATTAATTGTGCATTTTGAGCCATCTATGTAGCTGGCAAAATTCTAAAACACCCTAGTTAGCACAAACTAGGTTTAGTTCCCAGAATAGGAAATACAACTTTCCAAAGATTATCATGAGTCGGGCTAGGACTATGCTGAGGACCTATTTCTTCAAATAAGTAGTCCAATTTCTGGCCTGCCTATTGGTGTTTATGAAGATTTCTGGATTATATAGTTTATCTGCTCAGGCATAGTTTTTAAAAATAAGTTACGTGTATCAGAGTGTTAGTATAACAAAAACATTTTCCAGGTTTTCTTAGGTATTATTTTAACTTTGCAATTTGTAAACAAAACTTACTGCATTATTATTAATATTATTATTATTACTCTTTATTATAAATAAGCTTTTTAATTTTTTTATTTTGTTTTTATTCCTGAAAGGCCAAAAACTTTCTTATACTATCAAATTAATGGAACTAAGTAGGTTTTCCCATATTTTATAATGAACATGTATAGATGGTTACTGATACTTGAAGTTTACATATAAAAGAGGCTTTAAGTATGATCATTTCATAATTACATTGTTTATTATTGTGATATGTAGACTATGGTAATATAATACATAAGATGTACCTTCATAGTAATAGTTGATATGATACAAATTATTCTTATTAATATAATTTGAATAACGTTTTGAAACTCAATATTAATATGCAAAAAATATTACATAGTCACATTTAAAAGTACACGTATATTACATCTTATTCTGTTTTTGAGATGTGATTAGGTTTTATTTTGTAAAGTAATATTTCTTAAATAACTTTGCAATTTCAGTCTAGACAATATCATTAAAATAAGCATTTTGATCAAAGTAAACATTCTGCTTCTTTATCTGTTACTAAACTAAAAATATTTTTGTTTCATAGGTTACTTTCAAAATATTATTTCAGTTTAATACATCTTATCTCATGGAAAATGTGGTCATTCATTTAAGTGCAACAAGGTCGGTTGATATGTATGCATGAGTGTATGTGTATGTAAGCGATTAAGTATATAATTTCATGTATTTAGAATATTTTGCTTTATAGACTCACTGGAATTTCTTACAGCTTTTATGAATCAGTAAAAGTATAAGGCAATGAACCCCTTTACACCACAAAAACATCCTTATGAATAACTAAAACTAAAGAAATTTTTATTTAATAGAATTAAGGCACCTCCCAAGCAAGATTAAACCATTGGTTCTATGAGCTGTTGTAAGCACACATCACTTATATCTGCCAAATTGCATTTACATTTATTTAAAATTTTACAGGATTGCTAATTTAACTTTTACTGGCTGCCCATCAAAGTCAACTGAATCATCAGATGAACTTAAACTTTTATGATGCCCTTTTGTAGTTTAATACATTTTATCCAAGTCAGTCAGAGCTTCTGAGAGATATAGAATACCCAGACTAGGGATCCCTGGGTGGCGCAGCGGTTTGGCGCCTGCCTTTGGCTCAGGGCGCGATCCTGGAGACCCGGGATCGAATCCCATATCGGGCTCCCGGTGCATGGAGCCTGCTTCTCCCTCTGCCTATGTCTCTGCCTCTCTCTCTCTCTCTCTGTGACTATCATAAATAAATAAAATTTAAAAAAATAAAAAAAAGAATACCCTGACTAAAAATAACAAAAGACTAATAAGGAAATTGAAATAGTGTCTTAACTTTCTTCTAAGTGTAATAATCCACTGGACAATAAACTCCCTGAGATATCTTTGTTGCCTTATCCCCCAGTAAATAACGTGGTGCCTTGCATCTAATAATCACTGAACAAATGTAGGATGAATGGATAAATGAGAAAATAAATTAATGGGTAAATGAATTCCGTATGCTCAATTTAATCCAGCTCAATAAATATTTATTTGACACCTACTACAGATGAGATATTACATTAGTCATTATAGGGAATATAAAAATTAATAAGGACATGAACTTCCTGGAGTAAACATTACAGTAGGGGGCTTAAGACTAATGTATAAATTATTATAACATAAGGTACAACAAGGAAAATTCATTAGAGGAATATAAACTATGTATGAGACTTAATAGAGGTTGAAATTGTATCTACATGGCAATGAGCCCCCAAGAAAACTTTACCAAGGGGATTATAATTGACAAGGACCTTAAAGGTGTTAGAAATTCATAGAGAGGTTGAAAAATAGAATTAGATGGTGCATCCATAGCAAAATCTCAGTCATAAAAATATCTATAACCCAAAGCAGGGTGCTGCTTTCACTATCCTCTAGCTCACACCCAACCACTTAGTACACTTGGGAACAGCAGAATCATTAAAAGGTCCTTATATCCCATTCTGTGAGACCAAATTGCTAAATGCTTGGTCACTTGGTGGAGAGGGTGTGTGATAAAAATAACGAAAGCTAGCACTCATTATTTCCTACATCTAGGCATAATGTTAAAAACACTTTACATGTGTTATAATCATCATTTATTTTACACTTAATGATAAACCCCCATTTTATAGATGAAGAAACCAAGGCACAGAAAAATTAAATAACTTTCCCAAAGTATGTTAATGTTCTAGATCAATCCCATGCATGCTGGCCCCAGAGCCAGTGTTGGTAAGTGTTATATCCTTCACATGTGCTTTTTTTTTAAACACATGGAAGTATGATATGCCAATGCATATATAAACATGTATGCACTTACATATCATTAAAATGACAATTTCAATCAAGGGAATAAATAAATGTTTAACAAATAACATTAGCACCAAACAATAGCATGGAAAAACAAGAAGACCAGAAACTTAATATTGACTTTCTGCCACGTAACCCCAGTCACATCTTTTTGTGAGGTCCTCATCCATGGGGAATAAATAAGAATCACTACCTGATTTGTGTTAAAAACACAAATTCCTAGATGCTAACTCAAATCTACCAAATCTGTATTTCAAGGATAGAAAGCCAGTAATCTCTGTATTTAACAATTGGCCCAAGGTTACTTATCCATAATCCTCATAGAAGTTTGAGAAACCTTGGACTAAATTACTGTGATTTTCAACCCTAACTGCAATTCAGAATCAATTTGGGAAATTTAATAATATCTATCTCTGACCTCCCTCCTCATCCTGATTTAAAAACAAAAACAACAAAACAAACAAAAAAAACACAAAAATAAGAATTCTACTCTTTTATGCTTTCATTTAATTGCTCAGATAAGCTTCTCTTTCAAATGCTCAGAAATGTTTCTAAATAATCAATGGTTTCATGATTTGTCTGAACATGCTGTGTATTTTCTAGTGACAGTGAAGAACCTCCTGAAGCCCTTTCTGATAATGAAGTAAACATTTCTATCCCAGTAAAATATGAAGTTGGACTTCAGTTTTACAGGTAGAAGGAAACTGCATTTTTATGTTGACGCCTTTTTACAAACCCAGTGGTTCTCAAAGTGTTGTCACTGGCCAAGGGCGCCAGAAGCACCTAGGAACTTAGGCAAATTCTTGGCCCCACTCCAATCTACTGAATCAGGAACTCTGAGGCCCAGAAATTGGCCTGCAAGTTAAATAAGCCCTGTGAGTAATTTTCATGCACTCTAAAGTCTGAGACCCAGCATGCTAAATAATCTTAAATGTGAGGTGCTGATTATCCTGGATTGCATTAGCAGTCCAGCCTAAACTCATAAATGCAAGCTGCAGACCTAGAAGGAACACTTTACAAATGGCAGTGTTCTTAGAGGTCATCAGCATATTTCTCATTGATGAGGGTTGTTTATTTCTTGCATTATTCATAAACTGTCCTTTCCTCTAAGAACTTATGATCTATCCAAACACAAATCATATTGGCAATGTTATCCACTATAAATTTCCTTGCTTAAGCAAGACTCCAAGCTTTTGCTAAAAAAAAAAAATGTGCAATGTATACAAAAAGCATAAGAATCAGAGGCAAGTTTAGTCTAAAAATCTTATCGTTTTATTAATTTATTTCCTATGGCACTTTGTTTTTTCTTTTTTTTTCTCTACTTTGTTTTTTCTGATAACAAACAACAAAAATGAGAGGATTATAGGGTATATACAGATATAGAGTATATCTGTACAGATATCTATACAGATTCTGTGTATATTACTTAGCCTCCAAATTCTATTCACTGTTTTCTATCTTGCCATTATCCACTTCTCTTGGTACAATGGCTTTTTCCAAGAACTTTTCATTTTATTAAAATCAAATTTTGGCAAACACCTGTATATTTTTATTATACTTCATTTCACCAAGTTCATTCGATGAACATGGAGAAGTTGTATGTGAAAGCTTGAATTTTTAAGTTTAGCAGTAAATATAGGCCTTTAATATGAAAAGGTTAGCAATTTTTAAAAGATCTATTTGAAATTCAGCACTTCTAAAAATACCGAGTTTAAGCTTCATTATTCACAAAATGTAAATGACATTAGTGAATTAATGGGAAATTTTCACTTGGTTATAACGAAACTTTTATTTTAAAATCTATGTATTTTGGCATTTTAAGTCTAAATAAGCATCAGTGACTTATTGAGCTAAATTACATAATCTTTCTCACCCTCTTTAAAGATTTAATTGTAAATCTCAGGGTAAAAGAATTTTCCTCTGATTTGAAATCTCTACATGTACTTTTTGTGGAATTACCTGGTATAAAGAAAGAAAAGGAGTAAAATCAAATAAAAGTTAAACTTTTTTATGGTTTGTTTTTCTTGTTCCAATTAATTCTAAGCTCTGCAAGTGAATACCATATTTCAATTGCGGCCAATGAGACTGTCCCTGAAGTTATTAATTCTACTGAGGACATTGGAGATGAAATTAATATCTTCTACTTGGTAAGAAACTAACTGTAAATTAGTATTGTCAAGGAGTAATTTATAAGTTTATAAATTAAAGTATTAAGAGATACTTAGGAACATGTTGATTCAATAGTTAATCCTATGTTCCAGAATTTTTTTATAATTTCATTATTTTGAAGTAATTTTATTTAAAGAATTATTGACAATTATACTTGAAACAATATTGAAAACCTAAGTCTCTAATTTCCTCCTAAGACATGCTTAGAATGAATCCCTAGAAAAAATAAACCTGTAAAACCAAAGAAGCACTACCTATAAGCCTATAGACTTTATTTACATTATTTTTTCAGTATGAATGAGAAAAGCACTTTTAAAAAATAATTATGACTCTTTCAGAAACTAATAACTTCAAATGCCTTGCTAATATTTTCCCTTACTCAGCAATATGTATCTCAGATATTTACTCAGATATTTACTCAGTTATTTACTCATATTTACTCAGAAATATGTATCTCATTCTACTCATTGCTACCTTCCATATATATCATACTATAACTTATGTTCCTCCTACCTCATCCTTAAGTGATGTTTCCTGTTACAACATCTAGTTTTCTCTTTGAATTCCTCATAATGAACTTTTCCTAACCATATAGCAAACAATTATGGAGTTGAACCAGACTTTCATTTTAGGTAATGCCTATTTACAGACACAGACTCGGGTTAATATTACTCAAGTAAATGAGGGTCCGATTCAAATGATGGGCTTAAATGTATATTCAGAAGTATGAAATAATGCAACATTATTATAGGTGAAAATAGTCTCAATCTCTTTGGGAATTGCCAACAGTGGAAAAAGAAGTTCTCTTACAAAGTGAAATACATGTATGCTCTCAAGATTCATTCCATTGTTTTTATCTGTGCTCCTTGCTAAAATTTCTATGACAAGCATGAATGCCAATCACTTCATTACTGAGATAAATTTTTGAAATTTAGGCTGTCAAGTTCTTCTGGCTCCATTTGCTTTTCCCAGATTAAAGAATTCAGCAGAACACAAGGAGGGAGGGAGGGGAGGGAGGGAGGAGGGAGGAAGAAGGAAAGGAAGGAAGGAAGGAATTAATTTTGAATATTATAAATCTTCATATGTTGTTACTAAGGTCCAAACTTGAAACAGGTACTCTCAAACTATTATAAATAATGTTAATATAATAATACTGTTAAAAATATCCCTGACCATAACCTTTTGTATCTTATTATTTTGCTGGGATAAAATCTGAAATTGGAGTAATGAAATTGAAAAACCATGTGGACATTTTCTTAGGTGAGACTCATTGAAGGAATTTACTGCTAGAAATGTACCATAGAAAATTATAGGTAATACAAAGATTTATTTTCAGAGATATTCTATTTTTTTAGTTAGTTTGTTTGTTTATGTATTTGTTTGTTTATTTATTTATTTATTTATTCATCTTTACAAGCCAACATGGGGCTCAAACTCACTACCCAAAAATCAAGAGTCATATGCTCTTCTGAATGAGCCAACCAGGCACCCCTAGCTTATACTGTTCAGTGTCATTTGTAGTAGTTTAAAAATTGAAACCTAGGCACAATTGAAAAGTTAACCACATAAAATTGCCTAATAAGTTATCAGATATTAATCAATGGAGAGACTGCTAAAGAGGGCACATTTTAGATTAAAAAAAAAACCTTAATTCTGCTATTTACTAGCTCTGTGATCTTGGAAATTCTTTATTCTCATTCTAACCTTGTTTCCTTATAGGTTATATAGGTATATTAAGAGAATCTACCTTATTGGGCTGTTAACAGGATTAAAGGCAATAATACAAATAAGAAAATTAGCACAGTGTATAGAATACAGTAAGTGCTGAACATAAATAAATACTGATATTGTGGTTACTAGTAAGCCACTAATGAAAGTCATATTCTCAAAGAATTTCTCAGTTTATGAGGAAACACCATAGCAATACATTTTACAGGTGAGGTGCCAAATTTTGTATTTTATATGATGCAGATTTTATAATATATGCAAACAGGTAAGTTGTATGCTAAAGCGTTACCAGTGTGGTAGAATTATAGAACACTTACTTCTTGTTTATTTTCAGTATTTTTCCAATGTTTCAGTAAAAAACCTTGTTTTTAATCAGAAAAAAATAAATGTTAATTAGAGATTACATGATTTTTTACTATTTAGCAGGAAACATGGAATTAGACTGGGAGGCCGTGGCAGGCAAGTTTAAGGCATATTACAATAAGAAGTGGCAAGAGTCTAGGAGCATGATTAAGAGGCCAGGCACAGCTGGTCAAGAATTCCTAGAATTCCAAGATTAAAGGATGCATTTAGTTTTTGGCAACCACAGGGAATGCTTCAAATCTGTGTAACTCTCATTCCAGAAGACTCAGTTAGATCAGTTGGATTTTCTGGCATCTGTAGATTAAGGAGCTCCCTACTCACCTAAGAATTCAGCCCAGGGAGGGTGTGAAGGCTATGGCACCTGGCTGCTCCAATTCGATTGCACCTCTAATACCTGTGGAGACTTTTGAATAGTAAATTCAGCTTCCTGCTGAATTTCATCCTGCCTAGGTTTCCTTCCCTATGAGATACACTCACCTCTGGTGGCATGATGTGATAGTAAGTGGGAATTGTAGTTTAGTGGATAAAAGCAGATGGGCATCAAGAGGAGAGTCAATGTGACTCTCATCCAATTAGATTATCAATCATTATTGACACAGTAGCCCTAGCTGGATATAGGATAGTGAAGGGAAGAAGATAGATATCTGGTTTGCCTGTGCAGAGTGATAGAAGATCTCAGGTGACTGGGCTGAGAAATGATTTGTGGGCCTAAGGGGTTATGGCAAACTGGTTGAGGCAAACAAAATATGATCACCTGTTCTGAGTGGATCAAGTAAATGTCCTCCCTCCTTCCCAAGACTAGTATGTCCAAAAAGATATAAGCATAGTAAATTGACATTAAATTTTAATTCTGATATTCTTTAATCCCAGTCCTATTTTGGGAGTGGGAGGATGAAGGAACAATATACATTGTAGCTGATACATATGGCCACTGTTAAATATCCCTATTTTTTGCTTTTTTAATTGTGCCAGGTCTCTGTCCAGCACCATAAACTGTCTGCATTCGCTTTCAGATTCAAAATATTACACAACTTAATTTATCAATTAAGAACAGATGCCCTACCTAATACAGAAAGGATGCTGTTGGAAGAGGAAGAGGGAATTACCTTTTAAATTTTTTTCCTGTAGATTAGAAAGAGTGGACATTTTCCGATGCCAGAACTTAAGCTGTCAATTTCATTTCCCAACTTGACATCAGATGGTTATCCTGTGCTATACCCAAGTGGATGGTCATCTTCTAATGTAAGTCATGTGTGCCTTGGAATTACATCATTATTGCTATTTTTTTCAATTTGTACTTAAAACAAATTTGTACTTTTGTTCTGCATGCCGCTTGTGATAAAAGAGCTTTACCAAAGTGACCTGGAGAAGCATTTAGAAAATTTTAAATAAAAACTTCCACTGGCTACTTGGTAGATGTGTTAGCTTCCTACAACTGCTATGGTAATAAATTATTCCAAGTGGGTGGCTAGAAACAACAGAATTTATTCTTTAACAGTCCTGGAGGCCAGAGTCTACAATCCGTGTCAACAATGTTCATTCCCCCTGTGAGGAGGCTCCCAGGGACATCTGTTCCATGCCTCTCTCTTAACTTCTGTGGCTACTATCAGCCCTTGGCATGCCGTAGCTTCTGGCAACATAACTGCAGTCTCTGCCTCTGTCTTCACATGCCTGTCTTCCTTGTGTTTTTGTGTCTTTGCCTCTTTTTTAATAGCACATTCATCAGTGAATTTGAGAGCCCATCCTAAGTCCAGGACAACCTCATCTGGAGATCCTTAATTACATCTGAATGACCCTGTTTCCTTTTACTTTATCTATATGTCTGAGAGGGAGAGAAAGAGAGAGCACTGGAGCAGGGCAGAGGGAAAACAGACTCCCCGCTGATCAGGGAGCCTGACTCAGGGCTTGATCCCAGAACCTGGAGATCATGACCTGAGCTGAAGGCAGACACTTAAGTAACTGAGCAACCCAGGTGTCCCGAAATGACCCTGGTTCCAAACAAGGTCATATTCACAGGTTCCAGGTCCTTGGACTTGGGCATGTCTTTTTGGAATACTGTTCAATCCACTAGAGTAGTTTTTAGACAACTACTTGTTGACTGATGCCTTAAAATGTTTGTTACAGCTTTAATTTGAGGTGATCAAACAGCTCTATAAGGAGACTTCTTAGTTGCTCCTAAGCACACACACACAGCTGCACCTAAAACAGTTCAGTACTATTTTTTCACGTATCCCAAATAATAGCAGTATCACACCCACTTTGTACCTATAACTTTGAATGAGTCAGTGTGGTAAATTGTTATGGTTCAGTCTCTCAGACATAGAAAATCACAACAAATATTGAAGTAATATATGCATATCATCAGCATTTGACAATCTGTCTTCTCTTTAGAGATTTTTTAAGTTAATATATTCTCAGAAGTCAAGAATATTTGCTGTTAGAAGAGGAACAGTGACAGTTGGATTATAATATTTAAATGTCTCCCTAAAAGCAAAGAAAAATTAAACCTCTACCATTGCTAATCCAAAAAAGCAGGTTTGTGAGGATGTAGAAAGACTGTACTTTTCCTATTGTGCTTTTCCTATTACTTATGAACTTTATCCTTATTACCTTCTATCAAGGATGTAGAGTGTCTTGATACGTTATCTTATTAGAGTAAGTCTAGTAAAACCATCCAAAAATGAGCTGTCTTATTAACATGGCATTTTAACATTTATAGAACTGCCTACTTACATCTTCCTCCCACAAAGACCGTGTATCTTACCCTTGATGTTTAGAGACTCCTAAAATATTATTGGATGAGTACATAAATACAGATGAAAGCCCCTCTTTTTTTTTTGCTTGTTTCACAAACCATCATATAAGCCATCATATTGAATAATAAATGCTAACCCTTTTTTCAGTATAGTTTTAATTTCTTTTCTCTCTCTGTGTTATCGGAAATTACAACTAATGTTTGATGAAAACAATAAAATAATGAGTGTATTACTTACTCAATATTAAGTTCCACTAGCATCCTTACTTTTTTATAACAACCTCACTGATATCTATGACAATTTAAAAGTAGCATGCTAACAGTAATGATTATCTGGGAGTGAGTGTATATGACTGCCACAGAATGGCTTCTTCCATATCGCACACTCCCAAAGATGGATCTATCATCTGTGACAATAGCTGTCACTCACAGATTCTTCACGTTGTTATACAAGTCATTTTTCCTTCTGACATCTGGCATTGTCTGATAAAAAAATATTTTCATTTCTTAGAATGCAAACTGCAGACCCAGTAGTCTTCAGGACCCTCTTGGTGTCAACTCTGGGAAGAAAACGATTATATCCAAATCTGAAGATCTCAAACGAGGCACAATTCCGGTAAATTCAGATAACCAAGACAAGTGCTAGTTTTATCTCATGTTTTTTAACTGAATATATTCACTATAAACCTAAAAATAGCTATCTTATAGAATATTTTAATATGGTATATTTTTATCAAATGGCAAAGATATTAATATATACTTCTGAACATTTAAACAGGACTGCAGTACATGTAAATTTGCTACCATTACATGTAATTTGATTCCTTCTGACATGAGCCAAATCAATGTTTCACTTATCGTATGGAAACCAACTTTTATAAAAGTAAGTGATTGCATTTTTCTCTGCAATTATTGAATTATTGAATTCAAATTATTGAATTTGTTCATTACTTAGTATATGCAAAACAGAATGCCTTTGTAGAAAGAACTGGAAGTATAAGAAAATATGGTCTAATTCCTAGCTCTACTTAACCAACTATTTGGGTCTCATCTTGTTTGTTAGTAACTAAGTTATCTCCAAGGTCCCCTTCCAGATGTATACTTTTCTTTTGTCTCTCTTATTCTTTTTTTTTTGCACCTCTAGAAATAAACACTGATACAGTATAAAAGTTTGTATTTATCTTAATACTGTAGAAATCAGTTAAGAGACAAAGAACTGTAGAGAGACAATGCTTGACTCCTTGACACCATTATTAGCAAATAGAGCTAACCTGTATTATGGACTCATTGTATTAGATCAGACTTTATATACATATATATACATCCTATATATAGGATGTATATATACACACACATTTATATATACTATATATACACATACATTTATATATACTATATTTATATATATATACACACATATAGAAGTAAAATAGATTATTTTTTTAGCTCCTAATAGTCAAATCTGTCTGACAAGTTACTTTAAAACTTAATCCTTTGTATTTTATATGATTTCTTTCTCTCTTAGAAGTGTTTGGTTAATTATATGAGATTTCCATTTTTTAGGTTTGATCATATTAAAGTTGCTATTTTTGTAAGTCACAGACTGTTGGATATTGGCAATTTCATGTATAATGTGCAATCCTACACAAGCTCCTATATAAAGTTCATTAATAGAGTGTACCTAGCTATATGAAAGGGAGGCAGGGTTTGAGGTTTATTTTTGCTAATAATAAATCTGAAGGAAATGATTTAGAAAATTGTTCCGTTCTATAACAAGGATCTAAGTGACAATTTGAGTGGAGAAAAGAGGGATGGGTCATCATTTGAAACCACCAGTTCCATTAGAATGTTAACAAAACCAGTGTTTTTAAATCTCTCAGGTAAATCCCAATTTTAAAAATTTTACTACTCACACGTAACTAGCTCTCACTGTGATTAGCATAATATATTGAAAATATATCCTGTTTTCTTTTCAGGCACGTTTTTCCAGCTTAAATCTTACTGTAAGAGCAGACCTTCAAAGTGAAAATACATCCCTGATTTTAAGTACTGGCAATCAAAAAAGAGAAGTAAGTGCAGCTCTAAGTTTTGAAAAACATTATACATTTCACTCCGAATTTTGTGACATAATGTATTATAATAGCTTATAGAACCTAAAGCAATGACTAGCTAGTCACTAAGTAACAGACACTTTTTGCTTCAAATTATACTTAATTAGCTTCGAGTGTGATTTCAGTTTTCTTTGTAAGAAACTGGGAAAAATCATGATATTTACAATTAACATGTGATGTTTGACTTTACTGCTTGTAACTATCACAATAAATTGATGTTTTTACTTTTACCTTGATAACAAATGATGCATTTGTGATTTTCCTCCTTAAAAAACTGACATTATAAAATGCAGTTGACATCTGAAGAGCAGACTTGAAAAACACTTTACAGAAAATGACTGTACCCTGTACAGAAATAAATGTAAATTTTGAAAGGTTTCCTTCATTTAGTCATTGGGAAATCTGAAGCAAAAATGAAATATTACTCCCTCATACAAATGCTTGCTTCAGTCCTTGGTAAAAATAAAATGATTTGAGATCTTTTCTCCTGTTTTATTACAAAATAAAGCCAGAGACTTATTATAGATGTGGATTATATAAGCATTTCTCCTCTTATCATGCGGGGGCTTAAATATCCCACATGGATAGTATGACTTATATAATTTTTTTGGAAGCTACCTAACATTCAGATGTTGTTTAAAAATTTCTTATTTCAAATTAATACTTATTTCAAATAATTCCAATGTTTTTGACCCCTGGTAAGTATTAACTTTTAAATAATATATGCATATAATGTTTACTTACATTTTAAAGAGCACTGATAGATGCAAAGTTGTTCCACATGCAGAGAAGCCAAAATTTTACCAGTAAGCACCTCTCCTCCCCCAAAATGAGAATGTATTATATTGGAAAAGAGTACCTTTGATTCCTAGATATGTTTTGTTGAAATGTTATAATTAGCTTTATTTTCCCTAAATGTTAGTGTAAAATTCCCCATGGAATTATTATTCAGCATCTTACCATAAAGGAAAATTATACCTACATTGTTAAAATTACTAAAAGTGATCATTTTGTAATTGTGTGATCTTAGAGAAGTCACTGATCTCATCCAGATTTCAGTTTCTGTATCTGTAAGTTCAGGGAATTGTTTCAGTTGTATTTAAAATCTGTCTTGAAAGATCTTACTCTGTATGATGTACACTTATGCCAGCTCTGTGTTCCCAGAGCATCAGCAGTGACCCACACAGAGCGATCTGAGTTTGTATCATTATCCAACATTTGTAAATATCTCCCCTGTTCATTTTCTTTCTTACCTCCAATCTTCCCTCTAGCTTTAGGAATTGAGATGTTCCCTGTTACAAGCAAATACAAAAACTTGAGCTATCATCATTGATATCTACGCTGAATTAGTTTTTTTTCTCAGAAACCCAGGGATGAGACACAAGGCAGACAAGTTTCACTGTGATTTGGATGCTACGCTGAGTAGCTGGAACACCAAAAGCTGTTTACTTCAAAGTTTTGCTTCAGTTAAGACATAATTTATAGACTAAAGTCGTTTGGCAGAGACAGTGTGTTATGATAAAAAGTATATGGGAGTGAATATATGCACGAAAATTCATGTTATCTGTACACTTGAGATTTGTGCATTTTACTATATGAAAATCATATGTAAATTTGTAGACAAAAAATAAAGCACATTAAAATTAGAATTAGAAAAAGACCTACTCAGGTTTTTATGTCAACAACCTGTGGTAATGCTCCAGCCTAAACTTTAACCATCATGATAATGCAGTAAAGTCCATCAATAAATCTTTAAAATATATATTTCTCTTGGTTCTTACTGAGTTAAATTCACCTCTGCTCCTGAGCATTCTGATTCATAGACAGTTTATTCTTTATGTATACATTTCTAGAGCACACAATCATAAATATTTGGGGTAATAATAAATTTGACATGCTTAGAGATTTTGAATAGATGAAGGGCATTTTTAAATATAAGATTAAGTACATTGTTTGCTAGAAAATTACCTGCAAGAACTCAACATACCAGGAGTTATAACAGGTGTTTATCAATGTTAACAGTCTTGTTTAATAAATTTCAGTTTGCCATTCAAATATCCAAAGATGGGCTGCCAGGCAGAGTGCCATTATGGGTCATCCTGTTGAGTGCCTTTGCTGGATTATTGCTATTAATGCTGCTTATATTAGCACTGTGGAAGGTAAGAACCAAAGTTCCTTTGACTTCCTATTTCAACTATCAACAGCAAATTGGTGAAATAAATTATTATTTATCCATGCTGTGTAATATAGTAGTATACACCCATTAAAAATATTGAAGGGGTGACCAAGACAAAAGAAAAAATGTATATCTCAAACGTGGTGCACAACTTAATCCCAGTTTTATAAAAGAAAAAATAAATCAACAAATCCAAAAATCATGATGAGTCTCTCTGGAGGTTAGGATTGTAAAAGACCTTTATATGTCTATTACCTTGAGAATTATAAAGAGAACTAAGACCATAGCATTTATACTAAATTTAATAAAGAATAAAATCCCATTGAAAAGTTGAATTTAATGTTTTTCTAATGAAACATCAAATTGGTGTTTATACTAGCATAATACCACTCTATGTTTTACCAAGTTGTTTTATTGAATAGCTGAACTTTGCTAAACCAGGTTGTGGTTACATATTTATTTTTCCAATACCAGAGCAGCAGAATTCTCTTTTAATCAAACAGTTTCAATAAAAAAGTTCTGTCCCACAAAATTGCCAACTATTCCTATCCTTTTTGACTCTCTTACAATAACTAACTTTCTTTTGGGAGGGGTGGATTACACTCATAGAGGATGATAAAGAAAGCCAAGTTAAAGATGTAGGTCAGTAGCACTTAGTTCAGTAAATAGCTTTTCTCCAGCAAAGTCTCTAAGACAGAATTCCTTGCTTTCTCAAACCTCCAGCTCCTCCCCTCAGTTTACAGGATTATCAATGCTGTGTCTGTAATACCTGGTTTTGCCACAACGTGGTACCCAAGACCTGGCTTAGTGGGGTTGAGGCTGTGCTTGAAGTAAAGAATGGTTTCTTCACTTATCTGCACCTCTATTACAGAGAGCATTTAATTGTTGATTTCTTCCAGTGTGCTCTTCTATTCTGAGCATTGCACTTGCCCATATAGTTTTAGGAGGGAAAAGGAAAGCCAGAGCTGGTACTTGGATAGGTTTTCTCTGGTGGCATATCTCTGCTTAAAACAAATATGGTTTATTCCACTGGTTTTTTGGTCACCAGCCTGAAGGAGCATAAAGGTAAAAATAAACACATTCTTCCATCCAGTAAATGTTTTGTTGATACATTCTGCTGGCTTCTTGGATCTCTTCTGGCCCAGAAAGGAAGGTCATTTAGCAACATTTGGACTGCTCTGACCATCTGACCAGGAGAGGTGGTTAGTTCAACCACTTCAGTGGGAGACCCAGCAGTCAGAACTGTGACTTTACAGTAGACAGGAAGAGAATTAGAACAGACTGTGGGCCTTCCGCATATAAGAACTATTTAAACTTTTCCACTTTAAAGTTAACATCAACCTTCTGAGAAAGACAGGGCCCCGAGCCTCATTTTGTTAATGAGGACACTGACATGTACAAGAGTTAAATATGTTCCCTGAAGCCACATGATTTATCAGGTTCAGAGCAAGGACCTAAATCCAGACCATTTTACTTCGGTGCCAACACCATTAATGAAACCCTTACTTTGTGTTCTCTCTTCCTTTTATTTGCTCTTGCTTTCCTTACAACCTTTCCAACTATGTATTTTAACTGCATCTCATATTTGATGACATTAAAACAAAGAGTAGTTAAGTAACTCCCAAGATTACCAGCTAGTAAAGGACTGGATGCAAGAGACGATCTGTCAGCGAAGCCCATCCATTTCCAGTATCTCCCACTGCTAGAGGCTATGGGCAGTGCTCTTTATTCTGGAACTCCAGGAATTGGGTTTTGTTCAAGAGGTTCATGAACTTTCAGAAATGTATAAAAATATTTTGTTTTGGAATGAGAGTCCCTGATTGGATTCAGACTTTCAGCAGCTCCATTATACTAAAAAAGATTAATTGCCCCTCCTCCTGCTTCAAATCCATGTTGAACTTCCCCGAAGCATGTATTTGGTCTGCAATACACTCAAAAGAGCTACTCTCATCCCCAGGGATCTTTTTACACTAATATGACCTGGAGCAGAAACCTCGGGACTATCCTTTCTTCTTGCTTCTTCCAAATCTGACCACTTTGGAAATTCATTGGAACTTTCAGGCTCCATACAGGGGACAGGCCAGATTCTTCCTGGAGCTATGAATCTATTTCAAAAAGCACAGTCTTTATATCATTTATCCTTGCAGTGCACATGGTAGAAATTAAAGTTTTTCAAAATCTTAGTAGTAGCTTAATATACTTACTATTGAAGAGAGAAGGCTTGGGATGCCTGGGTGGCTCAGTGGTTGAGTGGCTGTTGTTTGGCTCAGGTCATGACCCCGGTATCCTGGGATTGAATCCCACATTGGGCTCCCCACAGGGATCCTGCTTCTTCTGCCTATGTTCCTGCCTCTGTGTGTGTGTGTGTGTGTGTCTCATGAATAAATAAATAAAATCTTTAAAAAGAAGAAGGAAGAAGGAAGAAGGAAGAAGAAAGAAGAAGAAGAAGAAGAAGGAGGAGGAGGAGGAGGAGGAGGAGGAGGAGGAAGAGGAGGAAGGCTTTTAGGGGACACAGGTTTAAATAGATGGAGAAACATGTTCTGGAATATAGTACCACACATTGAGGGAGAAGTCCAGTCAGGCCAATATAACCAAGAGAATGGAATGAGACTCAGCCCACAGAGGAACTCTAAGAAAGCAGAACATTTTTCTCTCTTAATTGGATTTCATACTGATGCCTAAAGTTCCATCACTGATGATTTATTTACTAATCCTAAAGCTTTATTCTTCATCCAATATGTATATCCTTGGTTGATGTGGATGGGGGATAGCACCACCATTTTTTAGTCTTTTATATATTAGTTAAATTTATTCATTCAACATTTATTCCATATTATAGTCAGTAAGCACGTAATTTCTACCAGGTACTGTTAAATCTGACCCTTTGCCATAGGGTTTTGAACTAAGGAAGCATAAATAAGATCTAATACTTACCAATAAGTAAATATGGAAAAGCAAAGAAGGAAAGTGAAAGTTGTAAGTCTGGACACTGAAAACAAACTTAACTTGTTTTTAATTTCGGCTGGTATCAGCCCCAGCCAGTTTTAAGCTATGTACTGTTTTACCTAGTCTCCACTCTTATGACCCAATTTCCACCTACAACCCTGTCAATAGAATTAGTTTAGTGGAAAAGTTCAGATAACACAATTAAGTTTTAAAATAGAGCACTTAAGTGGATCAGTCAGTTGAGCATCCAACTATTGATTTCAGCCCAGATCTGAGCCCAGATCTGAGCCCAGATCTGAGTTGTGAGATTGAGCCCTACATCTCCATGCTCATCAGGGAGTCTGCTTGGGATTCATCTCTCTCCTTCTCCCTCTGCACCTCCCCCCTGCTAGCTCTCTCTCTCTTTATCTCAAATAAATAAATAAATCTGAAAGAAGGACAAGAGAGAAAGAAAAGTCTTACAATTTACCACCTGTTTCTGTAAAAAGCCTTGTCTGATTTATTTTCAATTCAGAACATTGTAGGCCTGATAGTTTATGAATCCAGAACTTTTATTGTTGGCTTAAAGAGAAAAACTCTGAGACATAGAACTGCAGGACAAATTTATTGTTTTTTCATATTTTTTCATGTTTGTCTGTTGTCACCTTTTCCTCATCTGCCACCAACTAGGTTCTGATATGATGGAAGACATAAAGCCCTGCCATGGTGGAAGACATAAGGAAGTTACCGTCTTTAACTTAAAACTGCATTTTTGACCATTTATCCCATCTAAGCAGTTACTCAGTAATGATTTTTTAAAATATATCATTCCCTTGCATAATTTACCATAATTTCATGATTAAAATTATATGGAGGTACCATACTTTCAAAGAATTAACTCATTGTCTGAACTATTATAATCTGCTCTCTAATTTAAAAAAAAATACACAGACTTTAAAAAAAACTCTTGAGGACCCTTATTTCCTTTTATTTAAAATACCCATATTTTATTTTTTAAAGATTTTATTTATTTATTTGAGAGAGAGAGAGAGAGATAGCAACAGAGAATGAGTGGGGAGGAGAGCCAGATGCTGAGCTTGATGGATTCCCAGGACACTGGGATCATGACCTCAGCCAAAGGCAGATGCTTAACCAACTGAGCCATCCAGGTTTTAGATGAGATTATTACAAAGGTCATTTCCAGCCCCTATACTTATTTTTATTATAATGTACAATAGGAAATAAATAAAGCACATAATTTTTATAATGCCCCAAATAACAAAATATAATGAAAAGTTACCCACATTCACCTCTGGGTGAAATTTCTTCTATGTTCAGTGAGATCCTTTTCATATTCAAATGATACAGCATGTTTTTCAAGAGGTACTTCCTGTCAACCTATAAAGGCAGATGTTCTAACACATTTAAAGTTAATCCAGACAATATCTCCCCCACCTCTCAAACCATAGTACATGTGCCAAATTCCCCACCAGCTCTAATGACCTCAATTTATGACCATCAGTGATTTGATGGAATTTCTCTGCCATATCTGTGAGAAAAAAGATGGTGGGAAAGTCCCATTTAGTGCCAGCTAACTGTAGTTTGTATGTCTTCCCAAATGTCTTCCCAGCACCTTTTAAAGTTAGTTCACTCGGGCAGCCTGGGTGGCTCAGCGGTTTAGTGCTGCCTTCGGCCCAGGGCCTGATCTTGGAGACCCGGGGTCAAGTCCCACATCGGGCTCCCTGCGTGGAGGCTTCTTCTCCCTCTGCCTGTGTCTCTACCTCTCTGTCTCTCTGTTTCTCATAATAAATAAATAAAATCTTAAAAAAATAATAATAAAGTTAGTTCACTCCATGTACTAGTTTTTACTAGGAGACATGATTATATTTAACCAACAAAAAAGTTTAAGATGAAATAGCAATTTGATAAATGTCATTTCTTGACATTCAGTATTACTTAATAGGTCAATGAAAAAAAAATCCTGTCAATTATATTAATTATTTGTATGCCCAGAATCACTAACATAGTATTAAATTAAATTTTATCCAAGTAAATTAGTATTTATTTATGTAAATTCAAATAATTAATTGTGTTACTATTTGGTATTTTCTCAACAGATTGGATTCTTCAAAAGACCACTAAAGAAGAAAATGGAGAAATGACATATTTAATAGGAGAAAAAAATAATAATTATTCGATGATCTATCCTCAGGTTTGCCTCAAATATGTGACAAGAAATTTATTAATACAATTAAAGACATAGTCACGTAACTTTACATAATCCATCAGGGATTAATCACTTGGAAAATAACACATCAAAGAAGATCCAAAAACAATACCATAAAGATATATTTTATAAAATGATGAAAATATTTTTAAATAATTAGTTATTTGTGTTATTTAAGTAAAATTACAAAGTGTTTTGAAGATGAAGAATAACATGTACACATATATTTATATATTAAATCAGCATTCAGAGTATTTAAGGAATGCATAAAAAGACTTTTATGATCATTGATAAATTAAGCTTTTTCCATTGATTCCTGATGGATAGCCACATTCAGCATGATAGTTAACATATGTAAATGACAAGAAAGGAATTAACCGAAAACAATCACTTCTCCCTGTTCAAATGAGAAAATTGTTCTGATTAACGTATATATAAAATATAGACTGAAAATAGAATTAAGTCACAAAGAATACATTCAACATCTTTGTGTTGGGTTCTGTACTTGGGAAGTGTGGGTTTGTTTTTTTCCTAAAGTGTTTGGAAACTGTTGAACTGATGGAAAAATCAAGCTAGACTTGCTTAAAAGCAGCTCACTGAATGGATTAATTTAAGCTTTCATAGAACATGCTTAATTTTGACATGAGCCCTAAGACTCAAAACTTTATGCTGAAAACACTTCACAGCAGTTTTGTGGGGCGTACCACCGATTTGACATGACAAGTCATGGTATGTGTGGAATATGCTACGACGGCTTCTGAACAGAACGGGACAGCGCAGGCTTATGCCCTGAAAACGCTGAAGTCACCTTTGCTGAGAGGCTTTTGAACGTTAGGGGTCCCAGGATGTGACCAAAAGTAGGACTTTTCTCAACTCCTTGGCACATGGTTCACTTAAACCCTCAAGCTGTGAGAGTATGTTTATTTTTAATTTTTTAAAAGGTATTTAATTTTCCAAACACATTTCTTTTTTTTTTATGAAAGGCAGCATTCCATTTCAGTATTGCATTTTACCAAGAAGCCACTGCTTTTTAGTGTGGCATAATCATATTTAAATAGAACTCCAGAAATGTATTTTAAACAATTTTAGGCTTGAAACTTTGCCCCGACAGAGAGATATCACACCTCTGTATGAGCTTCTTTGCTCCTGAAGTAATCACTATGGTGCATCAGACTCTACTGTATCATAATAAGCTCCTAGGTGGCTCTGTTTCTTAGGAAAGTAACAATGAATGAATGTATCATAGCTGCATGTGTGAACTACTGCTGTAAAATTTGCTGATACTTGTGCAACAACTCCGTCTCACACCTGGCTGACCATCGCAAGACCAGCACCTGTCCAGCACCTTATCCAGAAAGTCCTGTATTCTACTTTTCTCAAAAGCATCAAATCAAGGGAGAAATTAAATGCTATGGATTTCACTTTTAAAACTAATTTCCAAGGAATTCTCCAAGGACTCAGAGTTGGTCTACCTCATGGTTCTCCACATCTATGTCTAAGATCCAACGACCAAAGCCATGCACCTAGGGAATGCCAAGATCATCAATACTAGAAGGCTCAATCTTCCAGAGATTTGATATCCTCCTGCTGGCCTGTCAGTGTTCAGAAATGTCCACTTTGGGAATTTCCTTCATTCCCATTACCTATCTCCAGGTTCAGAAGTCATTTTTCCCATATGTTCTTTCTTTTCCCAACAGAATTCAGGTCTCTCTTATTAAGAGTCACCATGTTGCACAACTCCGGTGCACAGCCTGTTTGGCAGCATTGCTCCAATCTCAGCACATTCTTAGAAGTTAATCTAACAGGTGAATTTAAATTCACACTTGGCCTCTTGGCAAAGAATTCACATGCATTTAAACCAAATATATTAACCAGAGGGGAAAGATGGAAACAACGGCATTTTAAACTTGTTTGAAAAGACAGCCATGGGGACAGATGAAATAACTACTGATAAGCCTGGCATAATTTTTAACATAAGCCGTTCCCAGTTTTCAAGTAGAATGTTTAATGAACCAGATATCACTTTTCCCTAATACTATTATTTGTTGAGCTTTATGTGTGTATATATGTGAGCAACTGTATGTCTATGTAAACACACATGTACACACACACACATGAATGCACAAACACAAATCAAATACAAAATACCTCAAAAATACCAAATGACAGCATTTGACAAAAGTGACCAAAATAAACACAAAAGCTACACCAATAGGAAAAATTTGATTCATCCATTTTCATTCATTCACTCATTCATTTTCAATAATATTTAGTTTTAGTGCATAGCTCTGCAACTATCTAAAAGATGTATATGTGGATGTTTTGATTAAAATAAAAGTCAACAGTACAAATGTTCAGTACTAATACATAGTCAATGATTAAGAAATATACTAAACTCTATTATTTTATACTAAAGCACATATTAATAAGAAAAGTGAGTGCTATCTAAGACTGTGTTTATGCCAAAAACTTTTAACTTTGGTAATTTACAAAATTGATTATTTCTTCTACTGTGAACTAAAATATGTATGAAGTCCCTTTCCAGACCAAACTTAGAATGGTATATTGGTAAATTATTCAACAGCTGGGTCTCCAGGAGGAAAAATAACCCCCAATTTGTATCATTTGCCAATTTCCATGATTTAAATAGTCTTGCCATAGCCATATCCAAGCTACTAAAATAATGCTAACCAGCTTGCAAAACTCCTGAAAATTCATCTGTCAGCTCTCATGAACCAGTATAAACTGGCTTCAGCACACTATTGAAATAGATTAGGTGATAATAATAGACAATAGATAGATGATAGATATACAGAGATACAACATGTTAGATATATATACATACATAAATACACAAAATATAATCATATTTCAAATTATGCTTTAAAGTCTCAAGCCCAGAAGATATAATGCTACATAGTCCCTCATTCTTCAATTTCAATTTCTAGAATTATAGCCTTTCTTTAATATTAAGAAAATTATATAAAAATTCAGGAGAAGCAAGGAGTTGAAAGTAAGAAAATATAAAGGGTGACACAATGAAAATCTGACTTTTACAGCCACAGAGAATCTATTTTACTTTCTCTAGGAATCCAGAGCTCTAGAGCAAGATTATGAAAGTTCATCCTTTGCAAATATTTGTCATTTGTGTGATCCAACTTGAAATTCAGTTGTCCAGTTTATTCGATTATTTTATCTAAGCCTTAGAGTCATGGGCAATTTAATCTCTGAATATTTCCATGTCATGAGTATGCTTAAAATGAGGCTTGTAAGGGGAGATTTTTTTTGCATAATTTGATGCCTAGTCAATCATAATAAATGTACCTACACATGCAAATACCTATAAATATATCTATTCTCTTTTCCTTTTACAAAACCAATATCTAGACTCAATTGGAAAACAAATATCTACACCAAAAGCCAAAGGTGGTTGCACAGTGTTTGCCTAAGCTGGGTTGTAGCGGCTGTGAAAAGCTGTGCCCACATTCTCTCCCAGCATCCCCTGAAAAGGCCACAGTTTATGGGGTGAACGGCCACCCCTCCAGCTTCCATGCAGTGTGGTAGAGGGTAATGTCTTTGTCAGACCTGTGGTAATCTGCTCCGTGTGAAAAAACTATCTAGCTTCACACAACACTGAGAAAACTAGGGAAGACCCAGGCTCAGAACATGACTCATGCTCTAGGTGCGGTCACATTATTGTTCAAATGAAGAGGCTTCTGGCAAATCCTTTTTTTTTACAAAATAATATCCTATGCATCCTTCATTTACTTTCAATGCTTCTCACGTCCTCTGCATTAGTCATCCCCCCACTGCCACCAAGGGAGATTTTCAAGACTATTGGAGAAAAATCTGTTCACATGTGTTCTCTGCTGTGAATATCAGCTTCAGTGAACTGATCATTTATATGTGATTTCAGGCCTTGGTTCTCCGACACTCTAAAGGCATAACATGATATAGGCATAATGTAATGGGAACAAAATGCCTTGTACTTCAAAGAAGGAATATCTTTACCCGATTTACAACCCTTTGTGGGAGACTGTCAACAACTGCACCAAAGGTTACAGGAAGGACTGGTAGGATGTGGCCATCAACACCCCACAATCCCCATCCTCAGCCATGGATTTAATAATCCAAAAAATTAAGAGGGCTATAAAGTCTTCAGACTGATGCTATCTTTTAATTTAATTTAACAGCAGATTTTTTAATTCAAACACAGTTTCAAGAAGAGTCCACTGGGAAACCCCTTTCATATCAAACTACTCTCCCTAAGCCTTTCCTACACAGAACTTCTGAAACCACCCCTAGATGTTAATTCTGCAGTACATTGCAAAACACTCAATTCTGCTGTTTCCCAAATGGAAGCACTATTGTGCAACATCTTATGTAAAACAATAAAAATAGAGCAAATGTCTAACATTATAATCTGGTGAACAAATCAGCATCTTTGATCCTCATATTAAAATTTAATCTTGAATTTAGAAATTCCAACTACAGCCTTTTACCATCGACCTTAAGGAAACCTGAAGGAGCATATGTTGGCTCTTAAGCCCCAGCCCCATTGTCTTCTTGACATCTGACACCAGGAGGTCCAGTTCTTAATTCATGGGAATGTATAATTCTGCCTCTATAAATGTCCTGAGCTTAACCCCTGAATTCACTACACCCCAGATCAGCTTGGCCCCACCCCATATCACATAAGCACTTCTTGCCAAAAATTTACCATACTGAAAAATATGGAAGGGTGAGTTATCACTTCAAATGTACTCTGCTTTGAGATCAGTTTTTCCTTTTTAAATATATTAAAACATTTTCCCCAAAACTAATGAGTTCAGAACTTTATGTAAGACTTCCTTGCATGTCCCTCCTGCCACCGGTTGGAGGATTTCAGTGCTGTGAGGACTAGGCAGGAGAAGGCAGAGCCCATTTGCAGAATCTTTCTGCCTTCTGCCTTCCAGTCGGTATCTTCTCTTCTCAAGTGCACAGTGGGGATGTTTTGTTTTGATTTGGAACTTCCTTGGCAAGGCCATTATAAGCCTCGTGCGTCTTGCAGGACTTTGCGTGGTTGCATGTTTTTTTCTGGTGGGTTGAGATTTGGAAATCCTTTAATTCTCTGACACACCATGGAACTCATGACAGTAAACTAGGGACCAGTGACACTCCTAACTATGATATTTGATTTTACCATATTTCAAGTCACATCTTCATGGAAAAAAAAAAAGACTAAGTGGAATTTTAGAAGCTCTTCTGCAAAAGACTGATACTCAATGCTTAATCTTTTATTTCAATTTGCTCTGTGCATATAGACTGAGGACAACATTTTAAAGAGAGATCTTCCAGATAACACAGAATGAAAGCCAGGTATCCTCTTGAACAATTCCCAGTAGACATTACTTTTTCCCACCCCCCATTTTTTAAGAGAGAGATTGAATGAAGAAAATTGACATATTGTTCCTCCACAGCAGAACCCAGCAGAAGGTAAGCCCCACACGGAAACTGATCATGGCTTTCTGAGAGATAGATAGTAGCATGGTAGGTCCAGTTCCAGGTGGCAGTCTTCCTGTCATGCCCCCTCCCCCTGCCCCCGGCCAACCCTGGCAGCTTGCATCTTGAGAGAAAAGAAAATGGAACAGGGGAGAGGAAATGAAGCTACTTATCTTTTATATATACACCCTTCCTCCTCAAAACACCACAAGCTCCCTTAGACCACATCATACCCACATGCAATACTAACACATGTACTTTGCACAAGTAAATTGTTGATTAAATAAAAGTATATTCTTACTTGCTAATTCGCTGGGGCTAATTTCCTGGAGTTTAATATACTTTGTCTCAAGTAAAAACAGTCATTTGAAGCAGCAACACATCAGGTCTTCTTCATACTGGAATAATTTCACACAGGATATCCTGATCCTTCGCATTTAATTCTGACACCTCCTGGCCTTCTTTCAGGATGCAACAGCTGTCTCTGCTTTCTTCATAGGAAACATTGGCCTGTGGAGAGAATGGTGTACTGTGTATTACTACTGTGAGGCTGTAAAATTGTTAGCAGACAGTATGAAGAATCGTTTCCATTTGATTAAAAAGAAAACTATTGTGTATAATAACTACTGCCCTGAAACATGTATCATATCACTCCAATAAAGTTTTCAGCATAGTCTGATATAAGATATATTGCATTGTGTATTTTTTATTTACCTCAGAATAAACTTACTAAAATGAGTAACTTAAAGATATGTGCATTTCTATAAGACTTTTATTGGTCAAATGCATTAGAATAAAATGCTTTAATCTCCTTCAAAAACAAATGAAGTGCAACCTTGTAGACTCTAGTAATTTATGAGATGCCTAACTTAAACCCATTTTTAAAGATCATTTATCAGGTCATAGTCATCAAACTGATAGAAATAGATGAGATAATAAAAGAGTATTTTGAATATCCAAGATATGTTGTATCCTGCACACTGATTTGAGGTCAGAGGTTTGGTATTTTTGGTATAATTCTTTCTTATCTTGTGCATCAGCTGCATATCATACGTCAAAGATAAAGGAGCATCCTGTCTTACCTATTAGTTTTTTTAAATGACTCAAAGAAGAATGGGATTGCTGTGATTTTAAGTACATAAATTGTATCCAAGATCAGTATTTCTTCCAAAGCTCCAACTTTTTTTTAGCTCCTTAGTAGATTTTCACTTTGATAGTCTAAAAGGAAAAAACAAGCAAACTAAGTATGTCTGTGGTGTTTCCTGTACACAATACAGCAATGTGATTAGTCTTTTGCAAACTTGACACAAAAACCACAGAATCCATATTACTACATATCTCTTTCTAATGAGATGTTTTATTAATAAATAGTCTGTTGTATAACAATACATTGGACCACATGGTGAGAAACAAAAAATACTAAGAAGTGAGGGGGAAAGGGTTATTTTTTTTATTTAACCTATAATTCAACAAAATAAAATTATTTAACATATAAGGGCTAGAAGAAAATATAGGAAGGAGTTTTAGTAGTAATCACACATGTTCATCTTATACATGTTTTCATCTTCAAACCATGCTGTGGGGTGACTGAGGTATTTTTGCAGAAGAAACAAGCTGAGTTATGAAAAGGTTATTTAGAAGGTCTTGTACTAATTTGTGTCAGCACATGTCCCCAATGCCCTGTGTTTTCTCTCCCAGGATGAGAATACACAGGGGAGGTACTAAAAAAGAATCTGGATATATTTGCTATAAAATAAATGACATACATCAGAATTTGTTATTCATAAGATCCAGAGCATAGGTGCAACATTCGCTTTCCTATGCTTTGTGGTGCCTTTTTTTACTTTTATAAAATTAATGTAATAATTCATAGGCAGATGTCAAGAAAAATGTTCACCAAATAGCAGTGATCAATGAGGACTACAGGTGACTTCTATCTTCTTCTTCAGAATAGTTATATTATTTGACATGTTTTTAAATAAGTGAGTATCCATTTTTAAATCAGGAAAGAAATAGGGTAAAAGGAAACATATACACATTGTAGACACTCTGAAAAACAGAAAAATAATTTAAAAACAGTCATTACACTAGAAAATACATCAAATTGTCCCTTTTCTGAGCATACATGCTTATTTTGTACTTATTTCTATTTTGATATACTTGATATCATAGAGAACATGGTACCCTGTACCTTTTAAAAATTTAACATTCTATTTTTAATTTTTTTAGTATTAAAATGGTGATAGCCATCAAAATCTTTCCCTTACTCTGGAGCTGACAATAAGAAGAAAAATTATTCCCTCTCACATTGTAATTTAATAATCTTTATACATGCCTTACTAGAATTTTCCATTGTCCAGATGTTAAATAATCACTTTTTTACCTAATTCTTCAAGCAGGGGTGAGATGAGCTGGACAGCAAGGAGTCCATAGGGGAAGATGGAAAAGACAGTCTTATCCAATAGCAAGTATGGCTTCAATGATTATGCAAAATCAACTGGGATATTTTATTAACAATCCTTGAAAAAGAAAGAATTTTTTCCAGAAACAAGACCTGTCATCATTACATCAAAAGTATTACAAACAAATGAAGTCAGTGAAGGGGAAACAGAGGACCAAACAAAACGTGAGACATAGAAAACACACAGCAACATGGCAAATGTTACTCCATCCATATCACTAGTTATGTTGAAGGTGAATTGTCTAAACACTCAAATCAAAAAAACAGAGATTGTCAGTCTGATAAAAGAATAAAGTTCAAAAAAAAAAAGAATAAAGTTCATTTATGTGCCCTCTAGAAGAGAAAGACTTTAGATTCAAAGGTACAAATCAGTTGAAAGGAAAATGATGGAAACAAAGATACACTGTGCAAACAGGTACCATAAGAAGACTGGAGGTGGCTGTATGTATATCAAACAAAATGAACTTTAAGATGTATGCAATTCCAGACTTGGAAATAATCTAATTCTGTGAAAAAGAAGGAGATCCCTAGAATTCTTCTAAGTGTACAGAAATCCAAGTGTATACCTGAATTGAATTTGATGTCTTGCAGATTTTCAAGGACTCATTGGTGGCTGAAATGAAACTTTCTGTGTGGATTAGAGCAGAATCATGGAGCCATTCCACTCTGAGAATTGAGTCTTAAATCAATGGGTAGGGTCCCTGACCTGCACAAATTCCAGCTACAATGGTCCAATTCCTCCCTTATGGCAGAAATAATAGGGCAAGCACCATTGTCTGTAGGCACCCAGGCTGCCAGCCACTTCACAGATGAATGCAGTTTGGTCATGTGCCAGTGCTCCAGTTAGTACTTGACTGGCAAGAAGTGGCTTGAATTAATAAAAGCAGCATTGAAACATCTGCAGGTTTGGTCTTTAGCTTCCACTTTGCTCAGCTATTTTTTTTTGTTTTGTTTTGTTTTTGTAGTATCTTTCAACCAAGCATGTGTGGCATGATGAATTCATTTAGATACCACAATCCTGAATGGCATTCCAAAAACAAGAGTGGAAATGCCTCAACCTGGTAAATAAAGAATCATATCCAGAATTGGTCATCAGACTGTAATTAGTGGAGCTGGAAGTTAGCCATACCCCAGACTCTAACCATCCTCAATGAAATGCCCTTGGCTCTTTAGTTTCACATGCTGAGTCTCTCATTTTCTATTTTTTTCCTTCCTTTACTCTCAGACTTTTATATTCTATTAGCACCCAAGTACCATCTGCTATTCCTTTTCATTCACTTTTCAAACACTTCTTTCATTCCTACCCATTCTGCATACTTCATCATTATAGGATGGGTAAATCTGCAAAGATTCCAATTAGTGTATTATTTGACAGCACAGCAGTTTTCCACATTCTAAGATGGACCATATCTTCATGAGTGAAGATTGTATGTTTAAATGAAGAGTCATTTGTATTCTATAAGAGCTATAAGAATTGGCACAAGTAAGGCAGGTAATTTTGAGTGGAACTGATGGGGCTGGGTGAAGTATCCCATTTTTCTAAGAGGAGAGAAAGAAAGGGAAGATCAACATTTATTGCCTACATGCCACATAACAGACAATTCTCTAACATGTCATTTCATCTTATCACTAACACTGTGGTGATACTATTATTATTTTTGTTTTACAGGTGATATAACTGAAATTCACAGGAGGTAAGGGGCTACTTCAAAGTTATAAAGCTAGTAAGTGGTGATGCTGAAATAAAAACCAAGTTCTATCTGGTTCCAAAATCATTTCCCCCAACTTCAAAGGCTTCAGAAGTCATGGGAAAAGAAATGAAAACACAGAGGTGCAAGAGAACACATATCAATATTTGTAGTAACTGGTGCATAGTAGATACTCAGAAAATATTTTTTTATTATTAAATGAATGCAAGAATTGATAATCTGAGTAAAGTTTTATTTATCTAGCTATTTTATCTCTTTGGGAGGAAAACTGTGAACATATAATATGGTCACTAATCATAGACTCTTAGATTTGAAGGCAATTTAAAAGTCATCTAGTACTGGAAATTTCTGTACAACCTCACTGATAGTGCGATACATATTATATAGTATGATAGCAAAATACAACATAGCTATGATGCATTTTGCAATCTAACAATCATTATTCATAGTGACAATACAAATGGGTTCTTGATAGAATTATGAGAGTTTATAAAGTGAAAGAATGCATTTTAGATAGACTATATTAGCTCACGTATGGCACTGCAAGGGGTCAAGAAATCAGTACCACTTATTTAAGATCTTAGATACAATAGCCAGTTCTTGAAAATTCTAATTCTCTTGACTTTTTTTGCTGGCCTTAGTCACAAGCCAGTTTATTGCCCCTTACAGAAGGACATCTGTGTCCCATGCTTGAAGAAGTTGGGTAGAAAGCCAATCTGTCTTTCTTTTTAAAAAATCAGAATTATAAAAATGTCCCAGAATTCCTTCCTCCCAGCAGACTTCCACTTACATCTTATCTGTCATAACAGTGTTACATGACCATTCCAAATTGCAAGGGAAATCGAATATTTAACTTCTAGCCTCTATAACAGAAGTAAGAGATGAGTTGGGAGGAATTGGGTATTAAATGATTAAACTCATAATGTCCACTCAAATGGTATTTCAAATATAATCAACATGATTACTATCAAATTTATTCTTATATGAATGGAACTGAGGCCAGGAAGGATCTCTGAGAGCCTTTTCAACTCCCAAATTCTATGAAAGTACAAAGGAAAAATTTTAAATATTTTTCAAGATGATTTAACACATGTTCCTCATAATATATCATGAATCTATATAGTGTCTTTGTAAGATTTATCTAACATTAAAAATTCTAAAGCCGTACATTGTTTTAAAATTAAGACTTTATTCATTTATAAAATATTAATTTAACAAACATCTATTAAGTATCTATTGTATGCAAGTAATTCACTTGAAAACTGAGGAGCAGTCCCCATTCTCTCAAAGAGACACCAAAAGACGGTTTTTATCTGAAAGCCATTCTTTTCTGACAATTCTTTGGAAAATGCTTTTGGCAGAATTGTGAGTTAAAGGTGTTGACTTTCAAGCTCCAGTCTCTCTTTCTCAAGGAAGTCCTACTGAATGACTCACTATGATTTCTCCCTTCTCTAAATTCCCTCAGTAATTATAGTCTGTCCCTGTCCTTTTGACACTAAATGACATTTTAATTTTATACATACACATTTACCCATATATACCTGTTCCAAGCTCTTCTGCAGATAAAACTGGCCTTCCATTAACAGTTACAAATATCCTTGGATGTATCCAACCCTTTGTTCTTTGACCTTCAGTCTACCTATTCCTGGCCCTTAAAGATACACTCCCTCCAATTCTTTCTGGAATCCCCAAAGACTGTCTCATGTTCATGAGTACAACTTCTTGGTTATCAAGTGGTGTCTGTCATTTTCTTCCCCTAGTTTTTGCCAGTGTCGTCTTTTGTTGATGGCATCCTCAATACAAAAAGTGCCTTGCCATCATCTCTTCTGAAATGGGGATGAGAATACCTTCCTTTTGTCTATATTTCTCTCAGATACCCTTGTTGTCCCAATCCTAAAGACAAAAACCCATGCTTTCTATTTAATCCACCAACAGGAGCCAGGACAGACACTTTTCTGTGATGGAAGTTGCCCTCCTTTCAGATGCCAGGTCTTGCTTTATATATCTCTTCCATTAAGGTGACTCCATTTATAAAACTCCTCAACCCTGAATGCAAACAGACTTCCAGTGAATTCTCCCATAGGTCTTCCAGACTTGCACAGGCAAAGTCCAAGCAGAGGCCCTTATTACCTGAGTACAAGTCTTCCATCAACTTCCAGAGGTCAGGAAGCATTGTACTTCTGTTTTGCCCTGCCTCTGCTTTCTGTGCAAAAGTTAGCCACAGTAGGTATTCCATAAACATGTGCTGGGTTGAATGTGACCAGATCTACTTAGCATAAAGAGAGTAATTTTTCTGACTGCGCAGAATTCAGAAGTTAGCTAAAGGCAAAAATGAAAATGAATGCAAGATTTTCCCAGAAATGTTGATTGAATTGCATTTGATGGCATTGGCAGGAAGGCATCCTTGAACTGATACAAATAATAGAGGAAGAGGCATCCTAGGGCTACCTACCTCTCCAATGAAGCATTTGCATTATGTTTAAGTATTATTTACACTGACTATAAAAAGAAACATCCATTCTCTTTAATCAATTTTTAGTCAAGTGTGCAAATGTGCTTACATTGAAAGTGCCTTTTAAAGATGTAATTAAATATGAAGAATTAGTCTCTCTTCTTTCCTTTCCTAGACATTGTAGCATAAACATTGGCATTTTGTTTCCTTAACTCACATTCTAATTTCACTTCCCCCAGAGCTCTTTCCCCAGATGGCCTTTCTATAGCCCAGACTTTACCCCACCTATCTCTCTTTCTATAAACCTCTCTTTTTACTTTGGGTTTTAAAAGTTTTTAAGTCATGATGGTTCAGATACTTACATATAGCAGTATATCCTTTTCAAACCAGCTGTTCTACATTGTGCAAAATGTACAAAATCATGTAACCACCCCACAATCAAGATATAAAATATTTCTATCCTCTAAAAGTTTCATTATGCACCTTTAGTCCTTTCCTCTCCTTGTCCCCAGCCCCCTTAATGGATCTGAGTTCTCTGTCGATTTACTTTTGCTTTTTTCAAGGTCACATCAAAGAATTCATAAAGTATCTGCCTTTTCTCATTCAGCATAATGTGTTTGTGATTTATCCACGTTGTTTATATATAATTGCATTCCTTTTTACTGCTGAAGAGTATTCCATTGTATGGATGTATTTTATATTTATTAGTTTTTATTGTCTTTGAAAGTTACAGTCATGCTGGGCTGGAGGGCACTGTGATTGTATTAGAGTTGGCTGTTTTTGTTTTGTATTTCCTATGAGACAATCTGGCCTTGAAAGAGAAAAATGCCTAGTACTCAAAATAGTTATATGCCTTGTAGTGCCTGAGCTGAAATGTATTCAGATTTTATATGCTGCATAAAAAACCTGATACATGTATATGATTCCTATCCTTATAAAGCAGTTATGAAGAGTGCCATCTGAAATTTTATATCTTAAAGTATAATTTGGCCACCTAATATAGTGGAAAGAGAATGAACTTCGGAGTCAGAGTCCTGGGTCAGCATGCCCACTCTGACACTGCTAGCAGCATTTGCTTGGACAACTGTCCTGACCTTGGCTTTTTTTTTAATTTTTTATTTATTTATGATAGTCACACAGAGAGAGAAAGAGAGGCAGAGACATAGGCAGAGGGAGAAGCAGGCTCCATGCACCGGGATCCCGACGTGGGATTCGATCCCGGGTCTCCAGGATCACGCCCTGGCCAAAGGCAGGCGCCAAACCACTGCGCCACCCAGGGATCCCTGACCTTGGCTTTCTAAGAATGAGCCTCTTCACTCACACAGTGGAGAACATAATACCAGCTCATAAGTTGTGATGAGTAGCTAAAATAAGATAAATTTGAAATAACAATGCATGTGCATTCTTAGCACTTGGTACACAGTAAATAGTTATCTTACTCCCCTCTTCTCAGCTCCTCATCCTGAGTAGTCTCTTTAATATATATAGATTTTTAATTTCTATGATAATTTAGGCTAACAGTTTAGGCCTTTTCCTTTAAATTCCGAATAACTTATTTAAACTATCTTAAATGGTTTTTTTTTTTTTGTAATTCTTACTGTGGATGGCAATAACAAATGACTACTTTTTAGTAAAAAACATGCTCATTTTATTTTTGCCACAGTTTATAGAACTTACATCTATATTCTAAACATGTAAAATAGCAACAACCAGGTTTTGTTTTGGTTCAAATTAAGTCATATATTAATGTACAGAAAATGACTCCGGAACTGGTTGATCTAATCTTTTCTGATCAGCCTTTATGTTTGTCACTTATCTTCTTCATCCACCTATTCATTTCTGCAACCTACAACCCAAAGATGATAAATACAGGAAGTTCTGCTGCTTTGCTACAAATATGGAGCATCTTTTGTTGATGGCAACAAAAGCCAGTAAGAGAGAGCATTTGAGGTAATGCTAATTTGGGGGTGGGGATGGAAATAGACTATAATAAAAAATAAAAGGCAATCTTTATGCAGTAATGTATAATGTATCTTAGCCTGAAGATTCTCTGCCTTAGGCATGCAGTATTTACCTTATAGTATTACAATAACGTTTCTCTGGCTCAAGTCCTACTTAGAGATGTATAGGAACCCCAGGCCTAACGCTTTGCTTCTGATCTCCTATGGGTTACTAGAATGTGTATCTCGCAGATATCAATTAGCAGCAACACTGCTCTCCTATCATCCTTTTCCTCGGCTCCTCTAACTACCATGATGGTCCCAACTTTCAACCCAGATGGCATGGCATGGTGCCCTAGTCATTGTGGTTTTCTCCTGCTCTTGGTTTTGATCACTTGTATATGCTTGGTGGTTTGGGGAAGGAAAAAACTTTTCTCTCTGCTCTCTTAGGTGTTAGGGCTAGGGCCCTATGAGTTGGATGCACAAAGAACAGATTAACAAAAAACAAAACAGAAGCTTATTAACACGTTCATCAAGCATACACATGGGAAACACAGTGATGGTAACTCAAAAGGGTGGTTGGAAGTTGGAGATTATAGAGCATCTTAACAAAGAACAATTTTATAAACAAATAACAAGACAAAGAAAAAGTGGTTTAGGCTTTTAGGGGCAGCACATATGGAAAGATAAATATATGGAGAAACTCATGAAGGTTAAGGGCCAGTGCATAAGGTTTGTTTTGCAGATTTCTCTGGTGTGCTCTCCAATCTACAGTTGTCCCTGGTGACTAAGAATTGACCTGCCTTTTCTTTTAGAAAGGAAAAGGCAGAGAGATTTTCTTGCATGTGCTTAGTCTCTATCGCTTTTAGCTCAAAATAATCCTTATGTCAAAGTGGCATATTTTGGGATAACGTACTCTGAACACTTTCGGTGGCTTCTAACTTCTAGTCATTCCCTCCTCTGGTTTATGATCCAGTAAGGCTTGTATTGAAATGAGAAGAGTATTTACCACTCCACTTGTCTTATAATTTAGCCAAAACTGTATCACTATCTTTTACTCCATCCCTGGAATGTTAGTACCATTTTTACCATTTTGCTTTGTATTCCTTTTAATATCCACCCACACACAGTCTAGGATTTAGAATTGACACCTTACTTTACTCAAATTAATCTTGCCCCTTGAAAACCTGTTTCTTGGATTAATGTTTTATACCTTACACTCCCTCCCTGGAAGTCTAATACCTCAAATAGGTGTATGAGTCTACCAGGCTAACCCTCCAGTCTTTGTTTAGGTGAAGGACACACAAATATGCATGCGTACATGAATACACACACACACACACACACAAACCCCTACACAACTATCTATATTTTTAAAAATCTTTTAATAGTATTTAAAAGTATCTTAAAATATAAATATGTAATGCCAAGACATATCAAATTGAACAACTTAAATATATACAGTTTATTGTGTGTCAGTAATACCTCAATGCAGCTGTTAAAGAAAATACAAACATAATCACCATTAAAATCTTATACTAAAAATATATATATAAACATATGGAAGAAGTTTGTACTAGGGCTGGAGATGAGTTTTAGTCATATATGTCATGTGGAATTAGGTAGTTAGAGAAGGAGAAAGTGGAAAATGGGAAAGAACAGAAGCCAAATTGCATGGAAATATGGTGGAAAAATTTCTGAGCCAGACTCAAAAGCAGAGCCGAAGGTCAAGAGGAAATACTGTTTCCAGATACCATGTCGTAACTTGTTTGAACACTTTGTGACCTTTCTACCCTGGATGCAGTTATGCTTCCTGGGAGGGATTGGAGAGGGAAGAATGGGCTACAGGTAGAGCTGACTGGATCTCTAGAGGGGATTCCCTCTAAGAGAATGTCAGTCTACAGGGAGGTAGCAGCCTCCTTATTTTAAGGCAGAGTCTTAAACCTGCCTTAAAGAAACCTGGCAACATGAAGTCTGAAGTCATCGTAAGTTGACAAAATGGAAAGGAATCTATGCTTATTTAGTGATGATGGAGGGCATGGCCATCCAGCAGCAGGGGCCAGTAGCAACACGCACTGACCTCCCAGTGCATGTGTGTAAGTCATAATCCATGGACACAAAAAATAGCTCAGGGGTGAAGGGCCCTACTTACATAAGTAGGAACAGTGAAAGGAGGACACTTGGCATTTGAATGAATGAGAACTCTTCAGAGACTGGAGGGGCTGTTGAGTTTGTTTATCTGTGTGAAAGCCACTACCTCTATGTGTATGTCATGGGGCACAACTCTAAGTAGTAAGTGAACTACATTGCCATACTATACCATATGGAAGTGTACGGTTTTATAGGCTTTAAAAATATTGGGCCTCCACAAATTTAAGCCTTGAAAAATCTTCATTTACCTTTGGATCTAGAAGTTTTTGATGGAAGATGCCATTTTCCATATAACTGTACTTTTATAAAGGTTCATAACAAATCTAAAGAAAAATGTGCCTAAAGCTTCTTTCATTCCACTATATGGCATAAACCAGACCAAACTCCCATATTCTCTACTTATATATTTCATATGATTTCATCTATAGCAAGACTCTGGAGATAATATTTGGTAATGAGATTTCAAGCTCACAAAGACAGCCAAATAGCATATTGTTCCCACCATAGTGCCTAGACTATTACTTTGCATGTGGTAGATATGTGTTAGGTAAATGAATAAATGGCAAAAGTGATGTTTTTACAAGATTCCCAACTTAATCCAAGTGAAGGATCATGTTAGAAATTTTAAAAATGTAAGAGAGAGAGAGCTAAGAAGTCTAGAGGAGAATTAATGCAGGAAACTTCAAGACAAATACTAGAAGACCATAAGATGAACCAAACTTGTGAGCCAGGAATAGATGTTTCACTTTCTCCTATAGCATAATAAAGGATGTAGAAGCAGAAAAGATTTAATGATTAAGACAGAGGTTCCTGGCAAATTCTAATTTCCTAATCCATTGAGTCTCTCCCATCTTCACTGATTTCATTCTTTTGATGTGTAAACAAAGCTCATTCTCATTGACCTGCTAGTCAAAGAAATCCTAATGGCAAAATTGGCTCCATTTGACTTTTTTATTTTAAACGTTCAAAATATGTTTCCATCTAAAAAGACAGACTCCAATCTAACTGGCTAATCAAAATTACTTCAAATAAAACAAGAGTTACTGTGATTCATAGGATGTACTATAAGTTAAATTGCAAAATGATTGAGAAAGGAAGGGTCTTGGCTTCAGAAAAGAATAAAAGCTACCTGCAGGGGACACCTGGGTGGCTTAGCGGTTCAGCATCTACCTTCAGCTCAGGGTGTTATCCAGGGGTCTTATGATGGAGTCCAACCTCAGACTCCCTGCAAGGGGTCTGCTTCTCCCTCTGCCTATGTCTCTGCCTCTCTCTCTCTCTGTGTCTCTCATGAATAAATAAATAAAAGCTTTAAAAAAAAAAACTACCTGCAGGATCAAAGATTGTGTATTCTTGGCAGAGGACCTAAGAAAAAAGATTGTCTTGGTGAGTGGTTTTATGAGTGTGTCAAATTGAAGAAGATCATGTACTGAGTTAAAATTAGGTCTCCTAGAATCAGGACTAGAGACATGCCATGGAAACTACAGGCACTTGCAGTTTGAAGATTTAGGGCCATGGAAGTGATGAGGAATTAAAGGGGAAATAAGTCCACAATGAGGAGGATGGAGCATGAGGAGGTACATGAGGAAGGCAAAGAGGAGGTACATACAGGGAGGCAAAGCCAACAACAACACCATTGCTCAAAGTTATATAAAATGAACTGTGCTCTTGCCTTTTCTAGGCTCCACTTTAGGTCCCTTAGACCAGGCTGTAATTAATTCACATCTTTGGGTTCTCTGAAATTTCCTCATATCCTTTCATTTCTTTGACTTAGGCTAGTTTAAGTAAGTTTGCTCTTTCCTCCTTGAAAAATACATTCGTTACTATCTATATCTCTAACTGAAACACCCTCGTTTTCCAGAGACAGCAGAGTGACAAATAGCCATAGAGCTGGCTTGATTCATCATAAGATACATTTCTTGAAGGGCGCCTGGGTGGCTCATTGGTTAAATGTCTGCCTTCAGCTCAGGTCATGATCCCAGGGTCCTGGGATTGAGCCCGTATTGGGCTCTCCACTCAGCTGGGAGCCTGCTTCTCCCTCCCTCTCTGCCTGCTGCTCCCCCTGCTCATTCTCTCTCTTTCTCTCCATCTCTCCACCAAATAAATAAGTAAAATATTTTAAAAAATCCCTGAAGTACAACTGAATAAAGTTTTCCCTTTATTGAGCTTTTCCATGTTCTAAGAGACAAACTTCCTAACTTCTTTTCTCTGGTTCATTTTAATAGTTAGATGTTAGTTGAATAAATGTGTTTATTCATTACTGGAAGAAACACTTACTGAGCAACAACTCTGTGTCAGGCCCTATTTTGGAGACTGTGAGTAAAGTTAATGAGACATGGTCACTGTCCTAACGGATGTCCAATAAGAAAAAAGAAAATATTAGGAGGATACAGGGAATTTCATGTAATGGTCAGCCAGGTCTCTCAAATGACTGGAAACAGAAAACAGAAAGATAAAAAGAACTAAAGAACTAAAGCAATCCCTCTCTCTCTAATGTATTCATGCTTCAGTGACTTGGTCTCTCCTTTCTGTTTTCTTTTTTTTTTCTGAAGTGAACATAACATCAAGATTTTATTGTCTTCATAACAAAATATGAAGTTTAGAACTGGATCACTTGGCCCTTTCTCTTCTTATCTCTTCCCAGTTCAAAATGCTTGCATCTCTTAATAGCCAGCATTCTCTTAGATCTGCAGTTGGGCTCAACACATTCAAGCCTCAGCACAATCTTCTTTGTAGTTTTAGCCTTTTTCCGGAAAATCGGCTTAGTCTGCCCACCATAGCCACTCTGCTTCTGGTCATAACGCCGCTTTCCCTGGGCATAAAGAGAATCTTTGCCTTTCTTGTACTGTGTCACTTTGTGGGGTTGGTGCTTACCACACTTCTTGCAGAAAGTCCGGCGGGCTTTAGGAACATTCACCATCGTTGCGAGAGCGCTATCAACACGGAAAAGTTCCTTTCTGTTTTCTATGAAAAGCTACTAATTGGCTTTTTCTATTTTCATTTGAAAAATGGCTGCCCCGAATGAACATGAATTCCTGGTCCATGTGGTCAGCAAAGATCCTCTAGAATCTCTGTACTATGAATACAACTTTCTAGGAGAAAATCTAATCAATGCAGTTTGGGCCAGGTGTCTCTCCATGTCACTAGGAGGCAGGATGACTTCCAGAAGGAAATCAGTGGACAGAGCTGGCAGGTTGCTTTGCGTGTCTGCCACACACATGAAAACAAAGACAGCTAATGCTTGTAATGCTAGAACAGAAGTATGAATAAAATGCATAGATGGATTGATGGTTCCAGGGACTAAGGAACGTAGAATTATTTTAGTTTTATTTGTTTTGTTTTTAAGTTGGAAGTATCTGTTTTTTTGTTTTTGTTTTTGTTTTTTGTTTGTTTGTTTGGTTTTTTTTGGATGTCACGCAACTCAAGAGATGCCGGGAGACCTGTTGGTGAATCAAACGCAATGGATTCTGAATTTTACTCATTCTTGTCATGGATTTACTGAGTAACATTTGAGGAGTCACTGGTTACTTCTTTGCAACTTTTCTAAGAGTTACATAGAATTTCACATTCCCTACCCTTTTCAGGTATAGGGAGAAGAATGTAGAACTCTTCAGAAATTCAATTTAGTGATAATTTTTAGGAAATATTTGCCAGGTACAGGACTAGACACTGGTGATGGAAACAGGGAAGATTTCAGAGATCCAGCATTTAAGTCTAAATTCAAGTCATACCATAATACATGCAAAAGAAAGAGTTTTGGTATGAGTGATTGCAGGGGCAGGTCGAGGTTCAACTGGGAGCTTAAACACTAAGGTGCTTGGACTTCATCCTGTAGACTTCCCAAGATTTTCAGCAAATTAATCCTGCATTTTGGAAAAAATAACTGTGATGATGGTATAGAGTATATCGCAGATAGGAGAGGAGGAAGCAGAGAGAGATTGCATAGGAGACTGACACTGTGAGGAAAGAGCAAAAGGGCTTGAACTAAACAGAGCAGCATTGGCAGAAGAAGTAGGAAATGGATAGACCACCACGTTAAGGTTAAGGACAGAGCTGAGATGGTGTGGTGGCAGGAAGGCCTGATGGTAGTCCTAAGGATGGAAAGCAGAGGCTTCTAGTTTAGGTGATTGTATGTGTCGGAATGAGATAGGCAAAGACCTGGATTTGAAGATAAAAAAAGGTCATAGAAAATGCTGGGGAAAATTCTTTCAAGCCTCCTCTCCAAAGACTCCAGCCTAGAGTTGGAAAGAAAAGAGTGGCGAGGCCTTACTCTATCCCTTAGCAGTTCTCAGAATGTGGCCCCTCGATGTCTCAAGACCCTTTTGGTGGTCAGTAGGTCCAAAATATGTTTATACTAATACTGAGATATTATCTGCATTTTTCACTGTGCTCACATTTACCCTATGGTACAAGAACAATGATTAGTAAGAGTAATTATTGCATTCTTCACCACTGAATACTCAGAGAAAAAATGAGAGGGAGAGGGTAACGGGAGGGGGAAGAAAGGAAGGAGGAATTATGGGGGAAGAGGACAGAGTAGGGGAGGAGGAAAGGTGGGAGGAAGGAGAGAGCTAGTTTCACTTAGAATGTCTGTAACAGGGCACGTGGGTGGCTCAGTCAGTGAAGCATCTGACTCTTGATTTCCTCTCAGGTCATGTTCTCAGGGTTATGAAATCGAGCTCTGCATTGGGCACTATGCTAAGCATGCAGCCTGCTTGGGATTCTATCCCTCCCTCTCCCTCTGCCCTGACCCCCCACTTGTGTTCTTGTGTGCGAGCTCTCTCTCTCTCTAACAACAACAAAAAGGATGTCCTTGACAAAGCAGTAAAAATTAACTACCTTTATTAAATCTCAACCCTTGAGTACATGTCCTTTAAATATTTTGCATGAGTAAACCTGGTAATACACATTAAGCACTTGTGTTGCACACTGAGTCAAGATGGTTGTCTCAGTGATTCATAAACCAAACTAGCCATGTTTTTTTCATGGAAAAAAACCCGTTTTACCTGAAAGAACAATTTATAGACAGACTATGATTATTCAGGCTGGGGTATTGGGTAGACATTTCTCAAAAATGAATGAAATGGTCTTTTATTCACACAGAACCAATGATAGTATGTGTTTCCAATGATCAAATCCAAGGTTTCAAATGAAAATTGAAATTTTGGAAAATGTGTATGTGCTAGCATGAGTCTGACAGCTTCCCAAAATGTAAAAACTTTTGTGATGAGCTAGGTGATATGATTTTTTTTATATTGTGTGCTGAAATGCATCAACAATTGGAAAATCTGCACAACCCAGTGAACCAATATTTTTTAAATGACCAGTGTATGAGGGGACAAAACTTTGCAGGGGTAAAAGATCTACTCAAAGTGCTCAGTAGGCCGATGAATTTTAATGCACAACATGTTGGAGGAGGTTATGACTGCTGATTGATCCGCAAATTGGACTCAGGACATTGGAGGCTCCTTATCCCCTCCCCTATCCTTGAAATGTAGGAGGAACATTAGGGACATGGCTTTGAGAAACTAATGTGTTATTGAGACTATATGAACTGTATATATGACTAAATCCTGCCTGTTAGGGGCTCTACATAAACTTAGGATGCTGGCAGCAATGTGGAGATTCACTCATCTTGCGGCCACTCCAGACAAACCTAGCATGTAAGTTCCCTTGCTTGTTAAAGCTGCGACCCCTCAATCTGAAGATGTCTGCCTCATTCCTCTCTCTCCTTGCCCTCCATGTATGGGGGCCAGCTTCAAATTTCATCCCCAGGGACTCCTGAGGTTGCACATCAACACATTAGGGTAGGCAAAGGTTATTGATGTGGTTTCAGATTCCACATTGGAACTAGTCTTTAAGAAGCTACCCCTTGTTGCATTTGGGGACAGTATCAGGTGTATCCACAATTATGTTCTGTTTTTTCATCTACATCTGTGTGATACCAGATTAATTCCAAATTATTACCAAATTAATATAATTTCACTGAAACTACACATCAGAACACATTGGATGCAGGAGCAGATATGAGAAATCAAGTCTTTATTTTTTAAGCCAGACATTAAAAAGATTGGCAAAAATGTAAGACAAAGCCATTCTTCTCATGCTTTCTTTACTTGGGGAAATATGGGTTTTTTTTTTTGTAGAATATGTTATTTATGTTAATACATAAGAGCCTTATTGTTGGATTAATACATAAATACATAATATATAAATATTAGAGAATGTATCTGTTCCAATTTCTTACATGGTAAATACAGGTAGAAATAATCCACATAAACAAAACTTCTTTGGGATCCTCCATATTTTTTCCAGCCTTAATAAGGTATAATTGACAATTACAGTTTGTATATATGTGTATAAATATATGTATATACACATATGTATATACTATATATATATCATTAGGGAAAAAATAAATAAAATGATCTGATTATCACAATCAAGATAATTAGCATATCCATCACTTCACATGGTCACCATTTTTTTGTTTTCCTTGTGAGAACACTTAAGATCTACTCTCTCAGCAAATGTCAAATATACAATACAGTATTATTGACTATAGTCACCAGGCTGTACACTAAACACCCAGGACTTATTCATCTTATAACTGAAAGTTTGTACCCTTGCACCAACATCTCCTCATTTTCTTCACCACCAGGCCCTGGTAACCACCATTCTAGTCTCTGTACTATGAGATGGCTTTTTTAGATTCCACATGTAAGTGAGATCATGCAGTATTCATCTTTCTCTGTCTGGCTTATTTCACTTAGCATAATGTCCTCCAGTTTCATCCATCATTGCAAATGGCAAGATGTCCTTTTTTGCAGCTGAATAATATTCCAACATCTTGGTCCTTGTGCACAGAGGTGAAATACCATGGTGCCACAAGCATGGTTGCTGAGGAGGCATTGTGGCTGGGGCCACCATCCACTTGGTGTATGACTAGAAGTTGCTGGGGCCTAGCGAAAGAGCCAGACTGTCCTTCAGAAGTCTAAGGAGGTAGCCCTGCCCCAGTCATGAGCCAATTCACCCAGTACAGGTGTGAGTAGACCAGTCTCAAGACACCCCAAACCCCAGTCCCTCCGAAGTTTAACTTTCACATCTAATAAGTCTTAGAATTCAGGCATCATTCTGCTGATGTTGGCTTTCTCGGTAGCCCCCTCCAAGGCCCCTAAGTACTCCAAGGAGGGCTGAGAATACCTGAAGGAGCAAATCAAGTAGCCTGTCAGAGGAGGCCACCTGCCCCAGAGGCACCATAGACCTGGAGACTCCAGAGTGGGACTGGGACTCCACCCCAAGGGCAGTATAGGACTTTGGAAGTGTTAGAAAATATCTATTTCATCATCTTTTTATCCACTCATCTGAGATTCTCAAAAATTTTAAGTATAAAGGACTCCTTGAGACCAAAGAGTTCAAAAAGCCCTGCCTTGATCTTATTTCCTCCGAATGTGTGTCCAGCACAGTTATACCTAGGCAGAATAGTTCCTAGGAAGATTAAGGCAGGAGTTGTCCAACTATTTTGTCTCAAGAACATTTTATACTTTTAAGATTAATGTGGGGCAGGAGTCAACTCTTTGTTTCTTGAACTTTGAAATTTTTGCCTACTCTGGAAAAATTTAGCTCCTGATTTATTCCCTACCTCATGCCGGCATAATGCTCATTTGTCCCGTTCTGAGCACAACAGCAAAGAAGGGTGCATTTGCCTCCCCAGCACCCAGAGACAAAGCACAGATCCTCCTCTCACATGAAGGGAACTACATCGCCTCCCAAACAAGGGTCTGTTCCAAACACTTACTCACATTTCAGTGAGTCAGAAGGAAACAGACAGATATTCATCTCCCTGAAACTGGCTGACTTCCTGTAAGAAGCCTGTGAGGAGAGTCAAGGTTGGGTGTCAGGGTTAGTAAACGGCCACCTGAGAGCTCTCAGGTGTTAGCGGGAGTCTTAGTAAGCAGGTGAGTACCACAGACAGGTCAGGAAAAAAATGCCTTCAAGTGTTTGTCAGGATTAGTAAGCAGGATTAGTAAGTGATAGGTAAGAAAACAGGAAAGAACCAGCGGCTATACATTTTGAATTCAAAGCTATAAAGTTTATAGTCATGAGGATAAGCAGTAGCACCTGATGAATACCAATTTAGTGTTTTAAAAATTCAAGACTCTGGCCTCAGCTATGGTAAAGGAAAGCATTTGATTTTGACCAATCAATTAAGTCCTCCCATGGTAAACTACTTTACTTCCGAGTGGCAGTATCCTAGACATCCCATAGTGCTCTATTACCTGCCCCATAAAGATTTGGAATGGTGATAATAATAATGATTAGTCTAATAGCTCCTTAAGTTTGATTTATTAAAACATCTGATTATTTCATAAAAATAGTCACTGGAAGAATTCTGGTTTCAGCAACATGCTGGGAATTTGTAGGCTTTTGGAGGGAAAAAAAATCAGATTTAAAGAAAAGTGAATATCCTGTTTCTTAGGTTGGTATGTAAAAATCCCAGATATGGTTACAGAATGTTGTTTTTTCCAGATATGAGACTAAAAAAAAAAAAAGGAATAAAATGGTCATGGTGTAATACAGACAAAGAGGAAGAGTCACAAGTTCATATACGGGCTCTCACTCCTCTCTGTGTCTTGAAGTAAATCGCTTAAACTTAGTAATCAAATCAGCTGCTTATTATCTTGGAGGAGAGGAATGAATGAGGATCCATCTCACACACACGCACACACACGGCGCTCTTGCAACAGGTCTTGCTTAAATATACCTCGGATAATCATAACTTGTGAGCAGACCTTCTTTCTTTCCTAACCTGGTCATTCTGCACTTATTTTTGGCCGCTCCCCCACCCACTTGGGAAAGGCTCGGGGAGCGGGGCACTGCGCCGCCGTGGGGCGCCCCCACCCCCACCCCCACCCCGCCAGGAGCCTGGAGCCTGGAGCCTGGAGCCTGCAGAAGGGCCGAGGCCCCCGGGGGCCGGCGGGCGGCAGGCCTCGGGGGCGGGGGAGTGACCGGCCCCCAGTCTGGCTCTGGGCACCCACGGGGCGGGGCCCGGGAGCGGTGGAGCGCAGGTGCCCGGGGCGGGGCGGGGCGGGGCGGGGCGGGGGGTGCAGGGACCCGGCTGGCGGGGCGGGGGCGGGGGCGGGGCAGATCCGGTGTGCCGGGCGGGGGGCGGGCCGGGGCGGGCCTTGGAGCCCCGGGAGCTGCCGGGCGACTTTTCCCTGCCCCGGGCCTGGCGGGACGAAGGAGCCCTCGGGACGGCGGCTGGCGTCCGCGGTCTGGACTCCTGTGCCCGGAGCGAGCAGTGCTGCCCCCCGCCCCCCGCCCCGGGCAGGCTCAGGATGCGGCCGGGACGCGCAGGGGGCGCGCCGCTGCGGCTGCTGGTGCTGCTCGGTCAAGGTAAGCGGGGAGTCCGCCGCCGCCGCCGCCGCCGCGGGAGGGACTGCGCGGGGCCCGGGGCAGGCGGCTCTCGGCTCGCGGCTCGCGGCTCTGCTCGGGGCCCACGTGGGCCCAGGCTGCCCGGCATCCAGAGCCGAATGGGGACCGGCTCGGGGCACGTCCCACCCTGTGGCCGAGGCGCCTTCGCAGCCGGCCCCCGCGCGCCCTCGCTGCACGCGCGGAGCGGGGACCTCGGGGTGCGCGGAGCCGGCCGAGCCCTGCACCCCGGCGTCGGCAGCAGGTGCTGCCCCGAGCCCGCCCCGCAGGGCTCTTCGGGTCCGGGGGTCCGGTTCTGGGAGGCGGCGTGCACCGCCCCAGCGCGATGCGGGCGGGCTCCTGGGAGCCCCCGACGCCCGGTTTTCAGCCCGAGGGTGTGGACTGTGCTCCCGCTTCTTCAGGCTGCAGCCCGGACGTTGCCAGCCTTAGAGGACACAGGACAACCTAGCGCTCCCTAAGCCCTTGGCAGAGGGGACTTCTTCCTTCCCTTCTGCCTTCCTCTGATTGTCGTAGCGCTGCTGTTCAACTTAACATCAACTCCGGCCGGGAAGAGTTCTTTTTTTTTTTTGACTTTCTTGAGCTTTGCCGCTGCCAACGAGAGAATTCACGAAGCGGCACCCCCGGCTGCGGGCGCTGGCAGCGAGGCCCACCCACCGCCTCTTGCACCAGGTCGTGCGACCCTCATCTCATCCCTGCAGCGCAGCCTCTCCCGGGCCGGGGCGCGCTCAGTCCGAGAACTTCACCCGGAGGAGGGGCGGGAGAGGTCACGTTCGTATGCTGTGGTTTGAACAGCTATCAAAACAAAACATGGGCTCTGTTTTTCAAGTGTTTTTACAAAGAAAATAAGTATTTCCCAATACATGTAAATATTTCGTATCTTCCTTTAAGGCTTGTAGCTGAGCTATTCTTTACTACGGAAGAAACCTGACCCAGAGAACCCTGTAGCATTTTCTCCCAGGCAGAGTTAAGAAGAGCGCCACCATCCCCGCTCCCAGGAGACGGGAAGCATCATTAGGTTTTCAGCCTAACCCTTTAGACAAAGGTGCTTCATGGCTATTCTGTGCCGTGCCCCAAGAGTCTTTTGAGGGACAACCAGCCCTAACTGAGGAGTTGCCAGTAAAGTTGGATTCACTTGAAAATCAGTCTCTGGAACAGCACAACCTTCCCAACAACTAATACACATTTAAATCCGAGCTTTTCATCTCTCTTTAATTACCCATTATTAACAGAAGCTATGGAAACATAACATCATTTTCTTATCTTTGAAGTGTTGAGGCTTGTTTTTTCAAGAGCGGTGAGAAATACTTTAGTGGAATGTGTTGCTGCCAGGCATAAAGTCAGGTATAGAGATTTTTAACCTGGAGGGAGTTAATAAGGACAAATCTGTGCAAGAAAGCAGAGGTGATTTGAAATGACATGTGTACAAATGATTTTTTTTATATTTATTTCTTCCTTTCGTTCCAGTTATCTGCACACCCAAGAAACAAGTTTTCTCTTAACTCAGGATGATCATAATCAAGCTCTGTCATTTGTGATATCAATCCAGGTTCCTAGGGAAGCAATATCATTTTCTGATACCATGAATATCCCAGATTAACATGAATAATTAAGCCTCTAGGTCAGTGATAGCTGAATCTTTTTGGCATTACTGTATGTATGTAAAATTTTTGAGTATTCATCATTACTCTCCACATACACAGATAGATGTTTATAAATCATATACACGTGCAACTGTGTAATACCAAAAATGGGAACGTAAAAAGCAATATGTGTGTGTGTGTTTATACATCTCACATCCTCTCCAGCATACATGCAACCAATGTAGAAACTTAAAACTCTCAAATCTCATTTTAACATTTAGAGTCAAATTTACTTTCTATAAACCTTCTCATGGGTATTTAAGAAAAAGCAGTGTTCAAAGTTCAGTTTCCTATATATCACCTTGCATTGATCACTTCTTGGTTTAAGTGCCTGGAGTCATCCAAATGGTAACTGGCAGATGAAGGATGGAAGAGAAAGGCCCAAAGGGGCCTATATCATTCTTAATCTAAACAATAGATACATAGAGGAAAGGAAAATGTAATTTTAAAATGCATGATGGCACTTAACATTCTACAGTGTGCTGCCAAGCCACAGACGATCCTCACCTTCTCTCCCTATCTCTGGCACCTTGGCCTAGAGTCACTGCCTCTTTAATGAATACCTTCAAATCCTCTCCCCAGCTCCTGTCAAGCTGTAAATACTCTAATTTCTCTCAGAATAAGTTAATCCTTCTTTTAACATGTAATTTGGCAGCTCTGTCCTCCTGGAACACCCTCCACCTCTGTCTTCTATTCTCCCTATTTTCCTCCTGCTTTCCAGGCAGTTCTTCCTCACTCTCTTTCACAGGCTCATCTGTTTTGCCCAGTCCTAGGTGTTTTGGGTTCCATCCTGGATCCTAGTCTTCATTTTTACCAGTTCTCTCTCTCTGGGTTAGTTCCCCCCTCAAGTCAGGATCTCCAGCCAGGCTTCTCTCCTGGTTCCAGATCAGTATTTTCATCTGCTACCAACAATCTTCACCCAGATGTCAAATAAGCATGACCTCAATGCGTCCTCAACTGAAGTCAACAAGTGCCCTCCAGAATTCTCTCCCGTATTGTCCACTGTTGTTTACCAGCAGCAGTATTAGCATGAAGATGCTAAAACCAGGAATCTTCTCCCTTGTTTCAACCTCACAGCCCATTTCCAAGTTTTATCCATCCTCCCCACCTTATGCAGCTCTGCCACCACCAAGTTCAGACCCTTACTTTCTTTGCGTCTGGACAATGGTACACTGGTTTTCCTGTTTTTATCTGTTATCCCTCTAAGCCATTCTTGTCATTGTCACCAATGTTATCTTTCTGGACACTTAGTTGTATCCAATCAGCCCCTTGCTTCAAACGTTTGGTGGCTCCCCACCTCATATTGGGTGAGGTCCACATTTCTCGGCAAAGGTTCTTTGCCATCTGGCTGCAGCCTGGCCTGCCCAGTTGGGCTTTTCTCTGCTACACTCCTCATGCACACACATAGACACAAGTACACCTACTGCACATAAACACAGACATGATACACACACCTCAAAGCCACATCTATACACCTATGTACACCCTCCTGTGTTCTGACTGCACTTGATCAGACCATATTAAGTGCTATTTTCCAGGCTATTCCCTTTGCCTTCACTCCCTTCATGATTTTCACCATTTCTTCTTATCCCTTTGCAACTCACAATTTTCCTACATTAAAAGAGACAACCCCGGGCAAAATTATAAAGTAGAAAAAATTTTCTTTTCTGACTAAAAGGGAAGTTTGAGATGATCTTTCATTTCTGGGACCAACCCTAAAGTGCCTCTTCCCTCTTAATCCTCAGCACCTGTGCCAGCTGTAAACCACCCTTTTAAAAAGTAACTCCCCACCCCATGGCTCTCCAGCTATACCTACCCAACTTCAAGGACGCTTTGCTCTCTTAAGTCCTGGTTCATGAACCTCTGTTTGATTTAAATTCATGCACCAGGGCTCAGGATCACTATTTAAAAACAATTATTCATGCACTTCTGACATGCAGCCAGATTTGCAAGTAATTGCTTAAATATTAGAGCTGTATCTTGTCTTTCCTAACAAATTAAAATTCCGGTATTGCCTGTACCACCTTGTTGTGAGATGACCACCAAGACAGGTATGTTTCAACACCAAGACAGGCAGTGAATGCGTCAGTTCAAATGAATTCCCTCTAAGGTGGGTGATGACTAGTCCTGTCTTAATGTGTTAACAGCCGTGGGCCTGTCAGAAGGGAGAGAAGCCTGTTGATGTAAAGAGATGAGCTTCTAGTGATGGAATTTTAGACATTCAGTGAAATAAAAACAAATTCAAGTCAGTATGTCAAAAATAAAGTATTTCAGGAAAGATGGCAAAGGACCAAAATATCATCTTGATGTCATGTGAATGTTACCACTTAAGTCAAAAGCTTTTGTCTGGACTATCAGCCTTGGGATGTTACTGAAAGATTCAGCACAGCACAAAAGAGGAAGAACTACATAAGGCTGTCATTCTAATTGGCAAATCAAAGATCGGAGGATTTTTGTGTTTGTTTGTTTGTTTTTTTCATTTATTATGGTGACTAATGATTAACCTGAACACACAAGTCCTGAAACAACAATAGATTCTGTATGTGAAAGTGATTCCTTTGATGCCTCTTCAGATGACCCATTGCTGTTTGCTTTGTTCATCCAGCTGTGGTGAATTCCATAATACTAGTATTTGAACTTTTTTTTATGGAGTAACCATTTTATGTAAGGCAATATGCTAGGCCCGGCCATAGGAAACTTGAAACATGGTCCAGAGAGTTTATAGTCTATTTGGAAACCAGTTCAAATATGAGATAATGACATTGTCTCAGTCCCTGGAAGGTTCCAAACCAATTTCAGACCCTGCTGTCCTCCTTTCTGACAGAAGTCCAGTTATGGGGCTGCCTCTTCCTCTACACAGCTAAGAGAGCGGAGTGAGAGGCAGGGAACCTCGAGCTGTGTTTGCACTGGGCCATTCCTGGTGGTCTCATACTTCTCTCCAGGGTTTGCCTTAGACGTGGGCATGTGACTGCAATGAGACATGGAGGGAGGTAGGCTTGGAGACTTTTGGGAAAGAATTTTCATTCGTAAGAGAGACATTGGTTAAGAAACATACTTCCAGGTTGAAATGTGGAGCTTGGGATAACTGTAGCCATCTGATAGCCTTAATGTCAGCTATCTGGAGGATAAAGCCAGTACACTGGCCCAGTGGAAAGACAGAAAGCAGGTCTTTGATATTCTCTTTGAGTTTCTGAATTATTGATATTTAGAGCCATCTCCTTGTGCCTAAAAAAAATGTGTAATTTAAAACTTGGTTATGTTGTTCTCGTCATATTGTTTTGTTGTCTATGCTTATAACATATATGTAATATAAGTTTCTATAACATAATAAATATCATTTGGTTATATATAATTAATTGCTAGATGAGTGGTACAGAACTTAATATTGAGTTCAGAGGATGGAGAAATGTCACTGTGATGCATTTAAGTATTAAGCCTCCCTGCACGTCTTCATGGGAATAGGAAAGAATCTTTACAGTTCAAATCTACTGTGAGGGAACTCAAGGGTCAGAGTCCAGTTTTCACCTTGTAAAATGGCTATCAGTGACAATATAAGATAGAAAGTAACATAACCAGAAATGGGACACAAGTCTCCTAGATCCTAGATCAGATGTTTTAGATGCTTGAATGGGAAAGGAGAAGGTCATTATGTCCAGAACACACTGGTCAAGGTATTCACAGAGGATGAAAGCTGAGAGTTAGCAGGCATCTGACCTGAAATGGCCTTATAAACTGCAGCGAGAAACATGGACTATTTAGGACAATTGGATAGTTTTGAAAGGCCTTAAGCAGGGGAGTGACATGATCAGATTGGCTCCTTGCATAGATCACTGGAGGCAGGGAGGATGGTGGATTGAATAGAGGCCAGACTGAAGGCCCCAAAGGCACTAAGGATAAAGAACTGGTTCTGGTCTTAGTTTTAGCTTAGTACACAATTGGGGAATGATGGTGCCAAAGCTCAGTAGCAGTAGAGAAAGGTCACAGGGGACAGGTTTGTAAAGTAGTTAGGGAGAACAGACAGGATTTGGCAAAAGATTTACTGTGGTGCAGCAACTGAAGGAGAAGAAAAGACTGAGGCCTAGGCTTTGGATGTAGAGAACCCAGGAGCTGCTATTGACTGAGACAGGGGGAGATGAGGAAAAAAGGCAACTTATTATTATAACATAATATACATATTATTACATATAACATAATAATATAATATAGACATATATAGACATGTTTATAGACATGCTATGTAATAGCATGTATTAACATATGCTAATAATATAATTATTATCTATTAATCTATGTTAATATGGACATGTTATACATTATATAATTATAATATATAATATAATAATATAATACTGCTGTATATACAACTGTCTACTACCTAGACATGTGCATCTAGGTTGTTTGAGACATCCAAGTGCATGTCTAGGTAGGAGATAGTTGCATATACAGCAGTATTAGAAGCAGGAGAGAGAACAACAGGGGATAGAGATTTAGGAGTCAGAGGAGACTAGAGTCATTGAAGACATGCCATGGGTAAGTCAGGCAGAGACCAGCAGATGGCTTCGGTGACAACACGAGGGATTACCTGAGAGGATCAGGTGAGGAAGAGGAGATGCCAGGGGCAGAGGAGCGGTGGGAGTAGTAAACAGAAAAAAGATCGCAGGAAGTGGGGTGCCACACAAATATTTTGAGAGGGAAGAGTTGGCCAGTTGGATCATCTTCCTCACAGAAGTCAAGCATGTTGGACAGCCTTGATGAGGGCAGTCTCCATGGGGTTCCAGGGTCTGACATGGAGAAGACATGAACTGATGAGTCAAGGGTTAAACTGATGACTTTGAGGACTGCAGAGGGAGGCAGCCAAGCTGTGGGCAAAGGTACCTCCCCACCCCCCAGTGTGGCTGCTTGGATTGATGAGGGAGCCCTTTTATGTATTTGTTTCAGAACTGACTTACCACACTAAAATAGCTGTAATTAATAAGCTTCGCATGGTTTTTAGGGTGTGTAATATATAACAGAATTCAAATTCTGGTCCTAGAATTAATATCTGTGCTTTAGTCAGATTTCCTAACAAAGAAGGGTTCTTTGGAGTTATAGGTAGATTTCTCCAGTTAAACTTTTAGTTCTTTATTTCTATCCAGTATAATAAAGATCCTCAAAGTCATTTCAGAAGTCATAGTCCCATATAACACAGAGAATTAGAGCTGGCTTTGAAAAGCTCTGTTAGTAAAATATTAAGGCCTTTTATTCTGTGTAAATCAGGGTGTTTTCAAAGTGTTTTAAAACATTTTCAATAATCATACAAATTAGAAAAGAAATTAATGCCAGTGCTTAATTTTGTTAAAGTTACAATCAGTTCGAAGTGCTTATATACAAGTATTTTTTTCCAGTCTGTGCCTGCTGACTCTTGTACCTATAAATAACACTTACTAACCAGTATAAACTTGAACTGCATATTTTGCTAATGTTTTCAGGTCCACAGAATATTGGGACTGTTAATAGTTTTCAAATATATCGTTCTTCCTTTGAAAGAGTTGTCTGTTCTTGTTGTCCAAACAGTTCACGGCAACTGTGCAATTTTGTCGGTGAAGATTCCTGTATTATTATTCTATGTTCTGAAAGAATAACCGCAATACTTCCTTTTAGGAGTTTAAAGTGACTAGAGATGGCTTTTCTACAGAAGCCATACATAACTCCTGAGCATTGAAAGGCTTTCTGTATAAAAATGAGGTTAGTGTTTAAACAGAGCAATGGAAATAAAGGAGTGATGGACACTGTATTGTCAGCGTAAGAGATTATTTCATTGTGTTTTGAAAAGCATGAGCAAAGCTCTTGTGCCCATGGATGCCTTGAACATTGGCAGTTGTCATTCCCTCTCATTCATTCGAAGGTGGCCTTTGTTTGTCTTTGTGCACGCCTGATCTCATTCCCATGGATACCGTGTCCAAATACAGACTGAATGCAAGCTGGCTTCTGGTCAGCTCAGTCAGATAACTCTATTCCAAACTGTATACCAGTTACCTTCAGGTCCTGACCAAATAGCTTCATGGACACTTGTTAGAATATGGACACTGAATCTTCTGGATTTTATAACCTTTCTTTTTTTTTTAAGATTTATTTATTTATTCATGACAGACACAGACTGAGAGAGAGGCAGAGACACAGGCAGACGGAGAAGCAGGCTCTTCGCAGGGAGCCCCATGTGGGACTCGATCCTGGACCCCAGGATCATGACCTGAGCCAAAGGCAGGTGCTCAACCACTGAGCCACCCAGGCATCCCTTTTATAACCTTTCTAAAGTCATATTCCTAATGCTACTGTATAAACAGATCTTTCAGAACAATTGACTTAATTTTTCTGTGTACCTATTAACATGGTTGAGGAGAAAAAAAGAATAATTTAGTCTTGAAAATTGGGATACTTATATGCAAATCTATCTTCTTTTCAGCATAAAAATGTAATAAATAGCCTGAATTAAAAAGCCTTAATGAAAAATTAAAAGATGATTAAATAAATAATTTATGTAAATGTCAAAGTGTCTTAGTCCATTTGGACTGCTGTAACAAAATACCACAGACTGGGCGGTTTATAAACAACAAAAATTTATTGCTCATGATTCTAGAGGATGGAAGTCCAAGATCAGGCGCCAGCATGGTCACATGCTGGCAAGAGGCCTCCTCCTGGTTCATAGCTGGTGGAAGGGGCTGGAGTCTCTCTGGAGCTTCTTTTATAAGCCACCAATCCCATCCATGAGAGTGAAGCCTAAGCACCTCTCAAAGGCCCCACTCCTTAATACCATCATCTTGGGGGGGTTAGGATTTCAAGATATGAAATTGGGGAGGGGCAGGGGACACAAGTATTCAGACCATAGCACATAGTAATTAAAAACCCCTTTATTATGACAGTATTTAATTTTTGCCCCCAAATTATCAGACATCATTTTATCATTACTTTTTTGTTATGGTCTAAGTGAGATATGACCCTAACCCTTCTTAAGAGTACAGTTTCATGCCTTTGTCTGTGTTTTCTCTTTCTGAAATACTCTCTATCCCCACCCCTATTCTGCACATCATTTATGTGTCAATTTCATTCCCAACCCCAATCCAATTTGAGTGTCCTCTACACGTTCATAGCACTTGTCACTTTCTATTTCAAAAATCCATTTACTCAGCTCTAACCCCCATTGATTGCAAACTCTGAGAAGACAGGGCCCATGTCCTTGTCATCTGTGCCCAGTTGAATTCTGTTGAATTGAGTGATGACAGCATGAGACATGTATGACAGCCACTGTAACCCGGGGCAAAAACGTTCTAAATGAAGGCCAAGCCAAAAACTTCCTGGTTCTTTTCAATTAGAATATGCAAAAAAAAAAAAAAAGCCTCTATTTGCAGATTTATCTGAATTGGCTAAAATATTAAAATATTACTTTCATTGATCTTTTTTCTTCACTTCTTTGACAGAGTTTGTTTGCTTTTAAGATATTTCTTCTTTGCCTTGAAATGTCCAATTAGAGTATTGACAAGTAACAAGATCAATAAAAACATGAGGACAGTGTAGACATCTTTTTTTCCCCAACGTGCTGTCTGATTTCCCTGTTCTGTTCTCATAAAGCTAGCACCCATAATTTAGCTTCAGTTGGACTATTTCTCTCACTGAACACATTCTTCTAAATCACCTTCAATCTTATTTATCACAGTATTCCGAGGACCTGGCATATAGTAAGTGCTCAGAAAAATGACTGGTAAAAAAATTTAAAAAATAAACATAAAATGAACATTCAGATAACTGTGAGGTACATATGTCCATTGAAATACTAAGCGTGATTAATAATTTCAGAATATTAAAGCAGAGTGTTTTAATATCCTTATAGAAAAATGACACATACTAAGATAGTCACCTTAACAGAAAAAAATATTTGTATTTCTCTCTTTTGACATTTATAAGTGTGGAAGTAATTTTTATAGATATACTTACCATTTATATGAAAATGAACAACTTACTTTTTTTCACTTAATATCTTTGTACATTTCTATATGGGCTTTGTATTTACAGCTTTGCATTAATGCATCCTGCCATATCATGGCTAACTATTGTTTCATTGTTGGATATTTAGGTTGTTTCCTGTGGGCTTTTTCCCCTACTGTAAATAATGTGGCTATAAATATCATTGTGCAAGAAGCTTTTTCTTTCCTTTTTCCTTTTGGACAGTTTCCAGAGGAGGCATTACTGGGTCAAAGATTATGTGTATTTTTTAGCTCTTGTTCCATATTGAACAGTTTAGTTCTCAATAATGTGTGAATTTACAAATTTCACCAATATTAGGTTCTAATTTACTTTCCGTAGTTTTTTTTATTTTTTTATTTTTTTATTTTATTTTTTTTAGCTGTTTGTAGTTTGGTGGATGTAAGGTGATTCTTCGTATTTATTTTACTCTTCATTCTTCATATTCATTAGGGTGCACTTTTTATGTTGCAATTTAAAAATGCCTATCTTTTGAAAACTATGCTTAGATTAGGATAGTCTAAAATCTAGGCTGGGACAACATCAAGAGATCATCTAGTAAATGCCTCAGTTTTATAATAATCAGTTTTCAAAATGACTAAGGCCCAAGACTCCAACCTGCAGTGTGTTCTCCATAATTTCAAAATGTTCTTCAGAACTTCTGTAAACCTATTTAACAAACTCCCCCGTGGTGACCTATTTTCCATAGGCTGATTATAATCCATTTCACTTGAGGAGTGGCAGTTCTCTAGTTAAGATTTCCATTCTTTCAGACGGTTTAGAGGGAGAGAGGATATTCTGTTTACTAGAGCACTTGATTTCAAGTAACTGAATTTGGAGATTGTTCTGGTTAGCTATTGCCATGTAACCCCTCACCCTAAAACTTAGTGGCTTGAAATGACAACCACCATTTGTCATCTCTTATGGTTTCTTCAGTAGGACTTTGGGAATAGCTTGTCTGGGCAGTTCTGGCTTGTGGTTTCTCATGTGCTTACTATAAGAGGGTGGGCAGTTCTCTCTTTGTGTGGCCCCATCAAATGGCCTTGCTATCATGGCACCCTCTGATAGCCTGACTTCCTGCAGGAGGACTCAGGGATCCAAAGACATATGTTCCCTCCCCCTCTTCCACCAAACTGGCAGAAACCGTATGGCCTTTCGTAACATAGACTCAGAAATCATGCAACTGCCTCTCTGCATCAAAGCAATCACAAAGTCTCACCTAGATTCTGAGGGAGAAGACTTTTTTTCTTGAGAGGAAGAGTATCAAATAATTCCCAGACAGATTTTAAAACCACCACAGTAACCTAATCAACTTAATTGTGCTTACAGGGCAGTTCATTGTTTACATCAGAGTTGCTCAACATGGACATTATTGACATTGGGCCAGATGATTCCTTCAGTCAGGGGGATAAGGTGGGGGTGGGTGGAGGTATTGTCCTGTCCACTGTAAGATGTTGAGCAGCATCAATGGCCTTCACCCACTAGATGCTAGAAGCCGCCCCCCTCCAAGTGTGACAACCAAAAATATGTCCAGGCCTTACAAAATACCCATGAGGAACAAAGTTTTCCCAGCTGAGATCCATTACACTAAACAAACAGGTATAGATAGATGTACCTCAGAGATCATAAGACTTCAGCTCTAGACCACCACGATAAAGCAAACACTGCAATAAAGTGAGTTAAGTAATTTTCCAGTTTCCCAGTGTATATAGAGTTATATTTACTATACTATACTATACTATACTATACTATACTATACTATAATCTATTAAATGTGAGATAGGGGATCCCTGGATGGCTCAGCAGTTTAGCGCCTGCCTTTGTCCCAGGGCACTGATTCTGGAGTCCCGGGATCAAGTCCCACGTACCCGCGTCGGGCTCCCTGCATAGAGCCTGCTTCTCCCTCTGCTTGTATCTCTGCCTCCCTCTCTCCCTCTCTCTCTCTCTCTCTCTCTCTCTATCATTAATAAATAAATAAATAAATCTTTAAAAAAAAGTGTGAGATAGCATTACATCCAAAAAAAGTACATACCTTAATTTAAAAATACTTCATTGCTAAAAAGTGCTAATCATCATCTGAGCTTTCAGCAAGTCATATCACTGACCATAGATCATAACAAATATAATAATAATGGGAAAGTTTGAATCAATATTGCAATATTGATTATTGCAATAATCACCAAAATATGACACAGAGATATGAAGTGAGCAAATGCCGTTGGAAAAATGTACCAAATAGACTTGCTAGACACAGGGTTGTCACAATCCTTCAATTTGTTTGTTTGGGGTTTTTTTAGATTATTTATTTCTTTATTCACGAGACAGAGACAGAGAGAGGCAGAGACACAGGCAGAGGGAGAAGCAGGCTCCATGCAGGGAGCCCGACGTGGGACTCGATCCCAGGTCTCCAGGATCACGCCCTGGGCTGAAGGTGGTACTAAACCGCTGAGCCACCCAGGCTGCCCACAATCCTTCAGTTTGTAAGAAACACAACATACAGCTCAATAAAGTAAAGCGCAATACAACAAAGTGCCAGTATTAAGCATAGTTAATGTTCATGGCTTCATGGAAGAACTCCAGCCCTGAAGAGTAAACTAATTGCCATTTTTCCCAGTGACTTTGCATATCACAGGCAAACTCTTCCCTACCTTTCTGGGCCAATGGGAGGATCAAAGGGGATGATGAATGGCAAAGTAATTTGCAGACTGGAAAAGTATATATGATGCTGTTTTTAAAATATCCATATACTTGGTATTCATCCATTTTTATCATCATCCATTTATTGAAGAGATATGTTTTAAGGAACATTTATGTAGTGCCTGTCCTGTGGCAACTGCATCAGACCCTGGGGGAACTGGAGGATTCAAGGCATCCCCTCAGGAGCTCTGCTTTTCATTTCTAAAATCACCTGTGGAGGAAAAGGGTAGCATCTAGATCCTTACTGATTATAAAATTTAACACTCAAAGTCCTTCAGAGAAAAATTGCATTTTTCTTTCCTAATGAAAGCAGGAAGATGTTATGCCACTATAATCCAAAAGCAGTTGTAAAGGTCATCTTATGCTTTTGGATTTTGCACTACCTTTTTTCTTTTTTCTTTTTTTTTAAAGCAGTATAGCTATAAGCCAACCATCATAGTGCTTAAATCTGTGTATGATATATGGTCATTTCTAGAGGGCCGGTAATTTCTAAGTTTACTTGCTTTGTGTTTTTTTAGGAACAGAAGAGGACTTTCTACATTATTTCTGCATTTTTGTCCTCTTATGAAGACAATGCTATTGAAAATGAGTTCCTGTGGTTGTGTATGTGTTCAAATTATCTAATGTAACCTATGACTATTTTTCATTGTCATACATATTCTAAGTAATGATTAGCTACACTTTAGAGTTTGAAGTCTGTTTTCAAAGTGTAAAGTCAGGATCGGAGTAACCCCACTTCCTGATTGTGTTACTTCCTGGAGAATCCACCAACTGATAATGTTTTTTTGGCTTTCCTGGTATACTTTGAGTATGCCTCAGCAAAATGGAACAATGTGTCGTCCCCCTACCTAATACACATCAACTCTCAGAAACTTAAATGGAAATTCAGTTAGAATATGCTTTTCATGATAGAGGTGAAGGTGGGATCACAAATTAGTATGCCTTTATAAATTTCACAAAAATTGTGCTATCCTTGGTAATATATAATGACATTAATAGTGAACAAAACACAACCCACAAAATCAGCTGTCTTTACTAAGTGCTCATCATTTACTAGGCACTGGGTCGAAGAGTTTTTTTTTTTTTTTTAAGATTTTATTTATTTACTCATAGAGACACAAAGAGAGAGGCAGAGACATAAGCAGAGCGAGAAGCAGGCTCCCTGCAGGGAGCCTGATGCAGGACTCAATCCCAGGACCGGACCCTCGGATCACGACCTAAGCCAAAGGCAGAAGCTCAAACACTGAGGCACCCAGGCGTCCCTGGGTTGAGAGTTTTAAATGCATTGTCTGATCACAATGAGGTAGATTTATGTATTACATCTATTTCACAGGTGAAAACTTATGTAGGATGAGAAACTTGCACAAGGTCACAGAGCTATTCATACCCTAAGTTCTTAGGTACTGTGAGATACTATTAGACTTGCCCAGCATGTGGATTTTTCAATTAAAAAAAAAATCCTCATACTTCTAGCAATGGCATACTTCTGCTATTCCATCACCCTCCCAAAATAGTCCACCTCTTCTTTATAGGGTTCACCTATAACTAGATAAAAAACAAAGTTAAATGTTCTCTAAAATTCTTTATTGATCTCCCATTATATGTTATTGTTAGAGAGAAAGGTGAAACAAGGGGCACCTGGGTGGCTGAGTGGTTAAGCATCTGCCTTTGGCTCAGATCGTGATCCTGGGGTCCTGGGATCAAGTCCTGCACCAGGCACCCTGAAGGAAGCCTGCCTCTCCCTCTGCCTTAGTCTCTGCCTCTCTCTGTGTCTCTCATGAATAAACAAATAAAATATTTTTTTTAAAAAAAAAGAAAGGTGAAACAATCAGTTTGTTGATTCAGTTGATTGACAACCATGTCTTGGACATTTTTATGAATACTGAGGAATATAGCAGTAAACAAAATAGGCAGATTCCCTATTCTCAGGGACAAAAATAGATTTACTATTAAACAAGAGAAGCTTAAGTTTCAAGGACTCTCACTCTGCAGGCACCTTCCGAAGTGTCTACACAGCCTGACATGCAAAAGTTGAGGTCACTGTCTCTTTTGTACCCTAACATAGCATGTTTCAACAAAGATGTCAACAACAAACTGGTTGAGAAATGTCACCAATTCAAAGGTTTTCAGGATTAATCCTTGTAAAGAAAACTTGAGGGAACTTAAAATATTATAGCTCCTGTATGATACTGGAAAAAAGTCCTAAATATTCACATGACATTACAGATAAGAGATATAAAAATGAAAAGAACTCTTAACTATAAATAATAAATATTTTTCAAAATTCAACTTACCATGCCTGGCCATCTGGGTGATGGAGTTGGTTGAGTATCCTACTTTTGGTTTTGGCTTGGGTCGTGATCTTGGGGTCATGGGATCGAACCCTGAGTAGGGCTTAAGACTCTCTCACCCTCTGCTCCTCCCCACCCCCCCTTCTAATTAATTAGTTAGTTAATTAATATTTTTTAAAAAGATTCAATTTACCATGCCAAAAAATATTGAATACTTTTTAGGCAATATGATTTTATAAATTGTCAAATGAAAAGGTCATTAAAAGGTATAGAGCCAAAACTGTAGGAAAAAGATATTACAGAAGTATGTTAGATTTATAGAGATAGATTTATAACATGTGAGGTAGTGATGCATTATTCAAAATACAGCAGAGGAAAGGGGATAGAGAATGCGGACAGAGGGTGATAAATAGGCAGTTATTGTTTTACATGGGGTTATTTATTAATTATCTATTACTACATAACAAGATACCATGCAGGCAATGACTTAAAATGATATACCTTTATTATCTTACAATTTCTATGGGTCAGGAATTCGGGCCTGGCTTCACTAAATGCTCTGCATCAGGGTATCTCTTAAAGCTATATTCAAGGTATGAGCTAGGGCTGAGGCCTCATCTAAATGACCAGCTAAGGAAGGATCCATTTCTGTTCACTTTGATTGTTGGCCGAATTAATTTTCTCTAGGGCTGTTGTACTGAGGGCCTCAGTTCCTCTCTGGCTTCCACTGGAGGCTGCCTTGAGTTCCTTGCCCTGTGGACTTCTTTGCTTTATCAAAGACAGAGAGAGAGCATCTGCTCGCAAGACAGAAGTTACAGTCTTATGTAATATAATAACAGAAGTGATTTACCCCAAACTTCAATTCTGTGTTTTGAATCTCCAGTTCTATTGGTTTGAAGTCACAGGGAAGAGAATCACACAAAGGCATGAATAATAGGAGATGGGGATCATTGGGAACCCCCTGACCATTACAGGTAGTGAGGAAAGACAGCTCTGATGGATTGATTTTTGATGCAAACAGAAGGGCAGTGAGAGTGAACATGACCCTTTTTGGGAAAAGAATATTCCATGCCAAGGGAATGAATGCAAAAGGCTGGGGATCAGTGTGTTTAAGGAAGAGTCAGAGTCCAGCTGAGTTGGGCTGAGAGAATAGGCCAGGAGATGAGACACAGGTAGGGGAGAGAATGATGACAGCTCTCCAGGAGAATGAATATATGAGAAGAGAGGAGTAACATTTCAAGGCAGTACACCACAATAAGAGCTGCAAATGGTGAGTATCAAGGGAGTTAGAAGAGTGTGGTGTGTGCAGGCTGGAATGGGAGGGGCAGAACCAAAGTTTATAGAGAAGTGGCCTGTGAACAGAGATTTAATAGAGGAAATATTCACTTCAGTTATGCCTGTTATTTCCATATATTGCCTCAGGATATGTGAGGCATATCTTGTTACTGAGCAAGTTATTCAGCAGGCATTGACTTGCTAAATGCACAAAAAAAATGCTATTCTGTGTGAGAGAGAATGACACACAGAGAGAGACAGAGAGAGAGAGAGGTGGGGGGGGAGGAGAATTTCTTCTTTCATAAAGAGGAAATTTAGGAATAAAGTGTGAAACTAGAAAATGGATTGATAAGTGGGTATTCCCAGTCCTCTTGGCCACCAGGAGGCAGTGAGTCTGCCAGATGGCATCTTTATGGAAAAAGAGAGAGAGAGAGAGAGAGAGAGAGAATCAAGTTATCAAGAGGCACTATATCATAATAAATGAATTTAAGAAGAATTCTGAAGATGTTCATAGCCTATAAGATCAAAAAATATGAAAGGATCTCAAAATCATCCAACTACATACCACAGTAGCCCAAGACTTGATGCAGTTACTTTGTCAGGAAGAAACTTGGATTTATTTTTTCCACACAAAATATGAACTTTATATGACATAAGTGGAATTAGTGTATATCTCTCCTGTATTTGTATATGCACATATATTAATTGACAGAATTATCTTTCAAACTCAGAATAGTAAATTGAAATTTTCTGATATAATCTGATTGCTCCCTGTTTTAGTCTACTGGGGCCGCTATTAACAAAATATCACAGACTGTGTGGCTTTAACAACAGAAATTTATTTTCTCACAGTTCTGGAGACTGGTCATCCAAGAACAAGGGGCCATCAGAGGTGGTTTGTGGTGAAACCTCTCTTCCTGGCTTGTGGACTGTTGTCTTCTTATTGTGTCCTCACGTGGCCTTATCTCAGTGATCACACAGTGAGAGAACTCTCTGGTATTTTTCCTCTTATATGGACACTGGTCCTATCAGATAAGGGTCCCACCCTAATGTCCTCTTTTAATCTTAATTACCTCCTTAAATGCCCTATCTTTAGATATAATCACATTGAGACTTAGGATTTCAATAGAGGAATTTGAAGGGATGCAATTTATCTATAAAGCTACCCCTATAGCCTTAATATTCTATTAATGGATTTATCTCTGGCCATGGAATTGATGCACATGTTTCTTTAATATGAACACAGAGTAATTGCTAAATAAATGATACATGCATACACTGTTTTCTTTTCTTTTTTTTTTTTTAAAGATAGACACAAACCATGAGGCAGGGAATTATTACTCAGGTGTCAGCTGGAGTCTCTCTGCTTCTTCAAACTGAGATAAGACTCCTTCAAATTTCTATTCCACCCTTGTAGGAAAATACAATGCTCTCCCAAGATTTCTCTGAACTCTCAGGAGGTATCCATTTTCATTGTCATTCAACCTCCACCTTCCCGACTGTGGCGTTTTTGTTCTCCATTCTCTCGGGTCCAGTATTTGATTGCACCCCAAGTACAAGCTAATACATTAGCCTGTTACTGTTTCATTGATGCTGACAGATGACACAAGATAGATTCCTGAGTCAGAGACAAAGAACGTTATTACCACACAACATGCACCATGCACATGAGCGTGTTTACATAATTAACTCTTTTGCTTCTCCATGAAGTCTTATGGGGACTATGTGAAGGGGTCCAAATGTATGCCTGCATTCACACTAGGTTGCATTACAAGAGAGGAACCTGCTATTTTACAGCAAGAAGTCAGCAAACTTATTCTTTGCCCTGGAGAGAGATCTTACCTCAACCATCAAGGCTGTTCCCTGTAAACACAACCCCAAGAAATGGCCCAGGTAAACAGCAGTTAGGATCTTACATTCTTGGACTACCCACTGTATGAAGTTGACTGGTGCCCCCAAAAAATATGTCTACATCCTTGCCCCCCAAAATCTGTGTATATTACCTTATTTGGATACAGAGTCTTTGAAGATTATCTTGTGGAGAGTGTTGGTAGAAACATGAATATTGAAGCTGCTTCTGGTGAAGTTCTCAAGAAAGAAATGAGGAACATGCTATTGAAAACTTGAGGGAAGGTAATCCTTGTTACGGTGGCAGAAAATGTGGGCTAATTGTGCTCTGTAGTTGTGTAGAAAGCAAAACTTTCAAGCAATGAATTTAGATGTTTAGCTGAAAATTTTCCCAGCAAAATGTTGAAAGTGATGCTTGCTTTTTCCTTGCTGAATGTAGTAAAGTGCAAGAGGAATGAGAAATTGAGAAATTCAACAAAACAGAACAGTAACCTAATGATGAGACACTCTCAGCCTATACAGATTGCAAAAATGAAAGCTAATATTAGGAGACTCATTGTTAAGAAAGTGTTGTTCTAACGAATAGGCCAAGGGTGTGGTTGGTAAACTTTGCATAACAGATTAGGCATGTGATTCATGGATCCTCTCAACCATCTCAGCAGAGGTCAGCAATAGAGATGAGGTTATCCAGGAAAGGTCTGTGGAGAACTCTCTTGTGTAATGGCATAGATCCCCATGATGTACACAGGAGACCTATGAGCTTTTAGGACTATTGTTTCAGCAGCAATGCTGCCACCTTGGACTAATGGGATAGAGAAGTAGAGGCCAGTAGAGCTGTTGTAGGCTCAGAGGACAGAGCCTTGAGCCACAGAGGATTATTCTCAGGCCTTTAAACCTAATGGAATTTGACCTGCTATGTTAAACTTTCTTGGTACCTATGACCCATCATTCCTTCTAATTTCTTCCTTTTGAATTGGAAATGTCAGTCCCATACCTGTTACACCACTATATTCTAGCAGCAGACAACTCATTTTCAAGCTTCATAGACCCACAGAGGAAGAGAAATTTCTCCCCAGAACAGACCAGCCCTGGAGTCTCACCTATCCCTGATTTAGATAAGAGTGTTTCTCCTGGTCTCTTCCACAAAATTGTGGAAAAGCACAATTTTCCTGGGAAATGTGGCTTTCCCCTAAGAGTGTTCCCCAGGGTCTTGGTGATTGCTAGAACTTCCTGCTGCCCCTGCAATCCCTGGTTCACTAACCTATGCCTCTGCTCCTGGCAGTCCCCTGTGGCTTCTGAGGAGGACCATTTTATATATCTTTATCTAGATTTAGATATAGATATAATGATTAATTTGGATTTTTTTATTGAGATGTAATTAACATATGACATTAAGTTACTTTCAGGTGTACAACATAATGATTCTATGTATGTGTGTATTGTGAAATGATCACAATGAGTCTAGTTGATATCCATCACTACATGTAGTTTTTTCTTATGATGATAACTTTTAAGATACACTTTCTTAGCAACTTTCAAATATACAATACGAGGTTTTTAACTGAACTCACCATGCTGTGCATTATATCTCCGTGACTTATTTATTTTATAACTGGAAGAGTTATTATGTTTTTATTTACTGGTTAGCAGAGCTATTTCCCCCCTAAAATGCCAGCATACATCTGCAGGAATGGGCCAGAGTATAATCTGAGCATCCTAGTTAAAAACACCATGCTCTTCCCAAATCTACCTCCTGTTACTGACCTTGAGTCTCTTCTCTTAAAATGAATTTCTCCCCTTATATTTCCCTGGACCTTTTTGCAAATGAACCTCTTCCATGAAAAGTGTGCCCCACCAGCCCTTCAACACATGTAGACATTCTTAAATTTTGCATTGACCACACAAATTAGACCCTCCTTCTGCCATCTTTTACTACAAACATAGGTCATTAATCTCTTACAATGATATTTTGGAAGTCAATAAACTTCCCCTGACAAATTTTTGTTGGCAAATATAGAATGATCTGTTTTGTTTTATACATTTATTTCTGCTCTTGTTTTCAAAAGATTTCTTTCCTATCTGAGCTTCACTACATTTTGAGAACAAAACTGGATTAACTATATCTAATCCCCAAACATATATTTCTCTTTTGAATTATCTCATAACTTAAAATTGGGTTCCAGAATAAAGTGGGAGAACAAATTTCATATTTGCTGAAATTAATTCTTAAATTATTAAGGCTCCCCAAACATCATTTTCAGAGATGAGCAGGAACTCTCAGGGCAGGAGGTTCTCTAAAATATTTTTAAATGAATGGAAGAAAAAATAATTCTATATTAATCAAGGTGTGCTTATCTATCTGGTTTGCCTATGGATATTAAAATGATAACAAGCCAAGTTATAATCAATTATTTTGGGCATAGAGGAAATGAGTTAGATTTCCAGAGGATACAATGCTTAAATTTGCAGTAAATTCCAGTGAGATTCACTGGAATACTTCGACTGAATTACTGTCAACAAATGCACATCAAGGTCACCTTTGATCAATACTTTGAGTTTGCTGCACTGTTATTGTATTCACAGACATTCACGTAAGGACACAAAGGGAAGATTTACATTTTGGGTAATAATATGTCCCTGGCAGGACACAGCTCAAGTCACCTTGAAACTCACTATGTCCAATGCAGAACTGCAAACATATAAATTAATAAAACAATCTATGATTTTCTGTGCCAATTTTTTTTATCCCCTCCTCTTCTCTTTCACATCTCTATACTGCTGAGCAGTATGTCCCTTGTGCCCTATGACTTTTGCCTTTCTCTTTATATTATGAATTTCAGCTTGTCCTTCAAGGTCCAGATTAATTACCACCTCTTCTGTGAAGCCTTCAAACTTATATTTACCCTCTTTTCAACTTTTGGTTCAGGGTTCTTTGTAGTTCTCTGAAATTTAATATTCATCCCATTATGATGTAATTTTTTGGTTGTCCTCAAATTATCAGGAAGAAGCTCAAAGACAGTAGAGATCTTGTCTGTTTTGTGCCAAGCATTTTCTAGTTCCTGAAGATATAGCAATGAACAAAAGGGCTAGATAAATATGTTTTGAATGATCCATTTACTGGATCATTCAGTGGGTACAGACATATGGGCTTGGTTGTAGGGGAAGGGATAATATGGTTGTTATTTTCCACATTAGCCAGTTAAATTATGAGAACAGATATAGAAACATATTTCTATGCATAATGGGACTTCAAAGAAAGGATAGATATTGAATTAGGCATAATACTTACATTAAATTTACATAAGCTAATTACTTATCATAGGCTAAGTGTGAAATGATGACATTGTTAGTGAATTAGTTGTAGGTATGTATTTAAAATGATATAAGTGATCTTTTGTCCCTTAAACTTCCCTATATTCCAAATTATCATTGAAGAACATATTAATTAAAAATTCATTTCATTCAACAAATATACTAGATGCTGAGAAAATAAGAATGAATAAAAGAAATAAAATCTGAGCTCTCAAGGAGTTTAGGTCTTACTAGGCAGGAAAAGACACAAAATAATGCAGATACAGAAGATACTTTCAGATAATTAGTGCTGTGATAGTGGTATATTAATGAAGTAGAGTGTTGCTGCTAGAGAGAAGAGTCAGGGGAAGTCTCTATGAGGAAAGCAGAGACCTAAATATTGAATAGGTGCCAAGACATAGATGCTGAGTTGGGAGGAAATGTGGTAGGCGGTGGGTCAAGCAGTTGCAAAGGCCATAAGCAGAATGAACTGCTTGTGCTCAAAGGACAGAAGGAAAGCTAGTGTGGCTGGAACATAGTGACAAAGGAGGGTAGTAAAACTGAAGTCACCAATAATACAAGGTCAGATAATGAATAACATTTGAAACCATGGTAAGAAAATTGGATTTTATTCTTGGTGCATGGATAAGATACTGGGATAGTTCTATGACCAAAGGAAGCAAGAACATAAAATAGGAAAAGGACAGTCTCTTCAACAAATGGTGTTGGAAAAACTGAACAGATGCATGCACAAGAATGAAACTGAACCATTTTCTTTTACCATACACAAAAATAAACTCAAAATGGATGAAAGATCTAAATGTGAGATCTGAAACAATAAAATTCCTAGAAGAAAATATAGGCAATAATTTGGTATCACTGTACAAACATTTTTCTAGGTATGTGTCCTCTGGGAAAGGAAATAAAAGCAAAATTAAACTATTGGGACTAAACCAAACTAAAATGTTTCTGCACAGTGAAAGAAACCATCAACAAAACAAAAAGACAGCCCAGTGACTAGGAGAAGATATTTACAAGCAATATATCCAATAATGGGTTAATATCCAAAATATATAAAAAAACTGAGAGGGTGCTTGGGTGGCTCAGTCACTTAAGCATCTGCCTTCAGCTCAGATCATGAGCCCAGGGTTCTGGGATTGAGTCCCACATTAGGCTCTATGCTCTGCAGGGTGATTTCTTCTTCCTTTTTCTCTGCCTACCACTCCCTCTGCTTGTGCTCCCTCTCTCTGTCAAATAAATAAATAAAATCTTTTCAAAAAATCTTATAAAACTCCACACCAGAAAAACAATCCAATTAAAAATCATCAGAAGACACGAACAGACATTTCTCCAAAGATTACATCCAGATGGCCAACAGACAAGTGAAAAGATGCTCAACATCATTCATCCTCAGGGAAATGAAAATCAAAACCATATTGACATACCACCTCACACCTGTCAGAATGGCTAAAATCAAAAACACAAGAAACAACAAGGGTTGGTGAGAATGCAGAGGAAAAAGAACCCTTATGCACTTTATGGGAATGTAATTTTGTGCAGCCGCTGTGGAAAACAGTATGGGGATTCCTCAAAAAATTGAAAATAGAGTTACCATTGACCCAGTAGTCCACTACTGGTATTTATCCAAGGAATACAAAAACACAAATTCAAAAACATATAAGTACCCCAATGTTGCAGCATTATTTACAATAGCCAAGATACGGAAGCAACCCAAGTGTTCATCAATTGATGAATGGATAAAGAAAATGTGGTACATGTGAATATGTATATAATACTTGAGAAAAATAAATGAATAAATAAAAGACACTGAGATATTTTTAGCAGAGAAATGAAATGATCTGAAATGATCTGATTTATATTTTTGAATAATAGTTTATATGCATGTATTTACATGTACTTATGTGTGACATACATATGTATGTATAACATGTATATATTAATGTAATATATAAATACGTATTTATATGTAACATATATAAATTGAAATTTAGCTGCTAGATGATAAAATGAATTCCAGTGTGATTTTATGTCATGTGATCTGCTGAAGTCTAATTAAGTCTAATTAATCAAAATGACATCATTACAGTCATATGTGGCCTTCCCAGTGTTAGATATTAGAAAAGTAGGAGCATTTGACATCATCTCCCCAAGATTTTGCTGGTATGTTGGAGCTTTGGTAACATATTTAAATAGCATTTATTAAGTTCTGTACCATGAGGTGAAGTTAAACTGGTTTTTTTTTTTTTTTTGGCTGAGTACAGTATACTTTATTGATGATACATGACAAGGTAGGGCTCCCCAGGCCCCTCCCCTTCCTTGGGGTCTGGGATGTAAATTGGAGGTCAGGAGATTCTCAGTGTGTTGGGGCATTAAGTTGGGGCAGGGACTCCCCAGCTGCTGAGGGCCTCTTGTTCTTGCTGGGGCTGGTGGTCCAGGAGGCCCTTACTCCTTGGAGGCCATGTGGACCATGAGGTCCACCACCCGGTTGCCGTAGCCAAATTCATTGTCATACCAGGAATTGAGCTTGACGAAGTGGTCATTGAGGGCAATGCCAGCCCCGGCGTCGAAGGTGATAGAGTGGTGTCACTGTTGAAGTCACAGGAGACAGCCTGGTCCTCAGTGTAGCCCAGGATGCCCTTGAGGGGGCCCTCCGATGCCTTCTTCACCACCTTCTTGATGTCGCATATTTGGAAGCTTCCTCCAGGCGGCAGGTCAGATCCACAACTGACTCGTTGGGGTGGGGACACGGAAGGCCACGCCAGTGAGCTTCCCGTTCAGCTCAGGGATGATCTTGCCCACAGCCTTGGCGGCGCCAGTGGAAGCAGGGATGATGTTCTGGGCAGCCCCGCCGCCGCCACACCACAGCTTCCCAGAGGGGCTGTGCACAATCTTCTGGGTGGCAGTGACGGCCTGGACGGTGTCATGAGGCCCTCCACGATGCCGAAGTGGTCATGGATGAGTTTGGCTAGAGGATCCAAGCAGTTGGTGGTGCAGGAGGCGTTGCTGACAATCTTGAGGGAGTTGTCCTACTTCTCATGGCTCCCACCCATCGCAAACATGGGGGCATCAGCAGAAGGAGCAGAGATGATGACCCTCTTGGCCCTGCCCGTCAAGTGAGCCCCAGCCTTCTCCATGGTGGTGAAGACCCCAGTGGAACCCACAACATACTCAGCACCAGCATCACCCCATTTGATGTTGGCGGGATCTCGCTCCTGGAAGATGGAGATGGCCTTCCCGTTGATGCCAAGTCTCCCGTTCTCAGCCTTGACTGTGCCGTGGAATTTGCCGTGGGTAGAATCATACTGGAACAGGTACACCATGTAGTTGAGATAAATGAGGAGGTCATTGATGGCGACAGTATCCACTTTGCCAGAGTTAACAGCAGCCCTGGTGACCAGGCGCCTGGTAGGGCCCGATCCGTCCACTCCTCCCTTCACCAGCGTGTCTCCCGCCGGGCTGGCCCTGCGCCGCAGGTGCGGCTGTCTGTCCAACAGGGAGGAGCCCAGAGTCTGAAGTAAAACTGTTGATTGAGGGCCGCCTGGGTAGCTCAGTGGTTGAGCATCTGCCTTCGGCTCAGGGTATGATCCTGGAGTCCTGGGATCGAGTCCCACTTTGGGCTCCCCTTGGGGAGCCTGCTTCTCCCTCTGCCTGTGTGTCTCTGCCTCTCTGTCTCTCATAAATAAATAAATAAAATCTTTAAACTGTTGATTGAAAACACTCGTGTTCTGAATGTCAGTTCTGTTTCCATGATTAATTTGCTATGTTGTTTTCTTCTGCATTTTATTTCCTGAAAAATAAGAAGAGGCAGTGGTACATGTGAAACATAGATGTAAGAGAAATTTTGTGAAAGTACAGCCATGTGGATTTTGCTATAGCGTATTTCAAAATTGCTATTTGTCCTTCTATTGCCAGCAGACCACATTTCTAAGAAATAATGAGCCGAGCTCTCTTGAATGAACAGATCCGTGGTGGAATGACTTTGGCACATGGAGAAGCACAGTAACTACTTTAAGTCCCCCAAGCTCTATCGCGGGCTTCATAATGCTCCAGCCACTGTGCAGAATCAGCTCCCAGGAGTACGCAGCACAATGAAGAGCAAGTCCTCTTTTCTCAGTCTTTCAGTGCCTGAAACAATAGATTTATGAACTGTGTGCTTTCACTGCTGCCCAGAAAGTGGGCTATTCTTCCGTGAAAACACATATTAATAGATCGTGGAGGTCAGTTTTAAAGAACCCCCTCTGCCTTCAGTGTCTGCAAAGATAAACCCTGATGTCAAACAGCATGAAGCGCACTCCCATCCCCACAGACAGCACTAGTATCCACGCACAGCTTGCTTTCTCTAGAATGAAGGACTGACAGGCATCAGCCTCACTCCTTCCCCTCTTCCCTTTCCATCACAAATAAGGTTTTTCAAAAAAAGGCTCTCAGAGCTTTTAGCCTATCAAAGTCTTTGTTGTTTGTGAAAATGATTATTGTTTCTTGAGCCTTCAGAAAGAAGCATCAAAAACCAAAACCACTTTTGACAGTTCTCAGGGGAATAAAAGTGATAGGACACCATCCCCTACATTTTCATCCTCAAAAATGAGCTCCTCTGAAAGAAAATGATGTAGTTTTCAAGGAGCTGTGATTTTTCTTCCTCCTTTTATGTAGTCAGCAGTGCTTTTCCACCATATATTTCATACGGAATCCATGTCAAAAATCTTCAGGGGAATTTAGGAGAAAAGGTAGATAGCCTTCAGCCTCTGCCCTTGGGCAGCTAGGAGTCTCATTGTGTTAGGAAGGACAAAGAGAACTGAAGTTACTTAAGAGTCCCTAGAGGTAACATGTGGTTTAACAATTCAAACTTGAAATCAGACAGCCCTGTGTTCAAATTCTTCCCTTACCCTTATTCCTTTAGACTTGTATGACATGCTGATCTCCAGAAACCTTAGAAATCTTTGCAAAACAAATATAATATTAATCATCTCCTAGGGATGCTATGAGGATGAATGAGGTAATGAATCATGCATATAAAGTATTAAGCATGGTACCAGAGCCCCAAATAAGAACTTAAAAAGCATTAGCTAGTGAATAAAAAAAAAAGCATTATCTATTATTTCTTAGTAAACAGTAATGAGAATAAATGTTATATAAAACAATTTTTTAAGTGGCCCTTAAGAATTATATTACAAACTTAATATTCACAAATTGTAAATATGGACTATTTTTTTCATTTTTTTAATAGGCATTTTAAATTGTTGTATGGCATATAATGTTGGTCTCCTAGAAGCAAAGATATTTTCCGGTCCTTCAAGTGAACAGTTTGGCTATGCAGTCCAGCAGTTTATAAATCCAAAAGGCAACTGGTAAGAATATTCTCTTTATGATTTCAATAAGAATACTATATAAATTTAATATTCAATTCCAATTACTTGTTTGGATTGGTACATAAGTATATTATTAATAGATAGCCCCCAAATATCCTTAAATGACGGCTCTTTCCTTGAGAGTTGATAAATTTGAGATTGATAATTAATGAGATGGTGTAATAGTACTTTTTAAAAACCTAGATAGAAAACTTTTCCTAAATATTTTGTAGTACATTTATAGTAGTAGTTTTGACCATTTAATTAATGGATGGAGGGATGGAGGGAGGGAAGGGAAGGGAGGGACAAATGGGCTGGTGGGTGAATGGATAGATAGATCGATAGATACATAGATAGGGTTGTTTTCATTTCTTATTCTGCAAACAGGTATCCACCATTGCGCTTTTGCAAATGGTCAACTAGCTAATGCTGCCTCTTAGCCAGATGGTAGAATTTTCCCCCCTAAATTTTTTCCTTCAGCAAGGCTGTATCTACTGGGTCATTCTAGGTCAATCTTCCCTCCTCTGTGTGGCACAGGATTCTCAGAAGACTTCATGAAAAATTTACAGTTAGCTTTCTCTAGTGCATTTTTATCATTTGTTTTTGCCTGAAAGTGCACCTGGTTTTTTAATGCTGCGTAATGGTTACATTTAAACCATGGTTACATTTATATGCACTATCTTCATGGATATGGAAATATATACCTCCACAGCTGGTTTAAGTTTCTCATAAAAATAATGAAAATAATGTAGGGGAATTCAGATGATTCTGAAAGTTGTCTTTAAGTTGAAGAACTGTAGCTCCTCCCTTGCCAGTCCTGCTGTTCACTGGTCACAAGAATCCTGCCACTGGAACCTTATCTCCTTGTTGCAGCAGAAGGTTCCAGACTTACCCTATAGCTTGCAATGTGGATCCTTTAGCGTTCTTTCCAATTATTGAATGGGCTATTGTTGGCTTATCAAGTAAAAGCTATAATTAATAGTATTTTTTCTGTGTGAACTTATGTTTGATGCTTAAAAATTAAATTTAAGGAAACATTTAAAATCCAGATTATCCACATTTTGAAGCATGCCTATCTGTGTGATAAGGAAATAAAATGAAATTATCACTCAGGAGGGCACTATGTGTCAGAAGGCATCTTGAAGGAAGTGACTCATGAGGTGGGTCTCAAGGGGAGGAAATGAATAGTCAGGAGAAAAGCATTAACTAATATGAGGAGACTTGGAAAGCAAGGTGCATTGCAGTTTGTCAGTCATTTGGAAGGATAAGAATGGTCTGGTTAAAAACCCAAAGAGTAGTAATTATTGACAGCATTTGGGGTATGAGAGCACATGTCTAACAATTATCTTATTATGCTTTGTTAATCATAAACTGTAGTCAAGAGTGTAGGAAGATGTTATGGTTGGAATAGTTTGACCTTGGAATCTAGCACATAAAGTTGCTGATGACCCACAATTTTACATGTCCAGCCCCGGATTCTTTCCTGAAATGTAGATACCCAGAACAACCATCACGGCATTGATGCCTACATACCAAACTTAACATACCAAACTTAAATAAATATTTGATTTTCTGTACCAGTGATGAGACCGAAAATCCTTGACTCCTCTCTTTCTGTCACCTCCCCCCATATCTCATCCATTAGTCAGTGCCATTGATACCACCACCAAAATACATGTGATAACAGACTGTTGGTTAACCCTATCTTCCCTGCAGCCCCTGCTCAAACCAACGTGAGTCCTTGCTGCAACCCCTTCGTAACCCACCTTCTGCTTCCCTTCTTACCCCTCAGGGCAGGCTCATAAATGCTTAAATACATGATTCAAATAATGTCACTCCCTAGATTAAAACCTTCTGTGGCTTCCAACTGCAATTAGAATACATTAAAATTATTTAAAGGATCTTCCATGATCTGGTCGCAGTGTACCTATCCTGTCTCATGATTTACCCCCTCACTCTTGCACCCCATGAACTGTGTCTTCTGTCCGTCCCTTGAACACACTAAACTCATTACTATGTCAAAGCTTCTGCAAATGCTTTTCTCCTGGAAGGAGAAGTCTCCCCAGGATCTTCACTTGCTTGCTTGGTTCCCGTTGTTCAGTCTCCACTCAAATGTCTTCTCTTCATAGAAACTTTTCAGAGCATGTCTACCTAAATGAGCACTTCAGCACACCTCGCGGCCATTCTCCTACCTTCCGTGCAAATTTATTTTATGTAGATTAGTTATTACTATCTGAAATCACCTTTGTCTGCATGCTCATCGTCTATCTTCTGCCCTGAAGAGACAGAAGTGCATTGTTTTTTTCCAGTGGCATGTACTCAGAAGCCAGAGTGCTATCTAGCACCAAGTTAGGGGATCATTAATTATTTGCTGAATGATTGAATGAAAGCCCTATTTCCAAATGACTCACCTGAGGTACTCTATGAAGTGAACAATAGTAGTTTGACTTAAGTATGAGCTGAACAAGACCTTTGGAGGGACTCTGAAGTTCTGTTTCATAAGTGTGGCCTTGCTGAGGATAATCTGCGATCAAGCTTGAGGTTGTTCTTTTTAAATGATAAAGTCAAGGTTGTTCTTTCTGGGACAAGGTAAATCTAAAATAAAGAGCCACCATCAGTAGTAGATGCTATTAGAGATGATAAACCTATCAAGGGTTGGAGGGCAACTCAACTACTGGCCACACTGCAGGTTGGAAGTTGAATAAGACAAACCAGGACAAAATGTTGACAGGGATCTAGCAAGCAGAGTCCCAGGAAAGTGAGAGGCAGCCATACACCCTTTCTCTCTCCATGATTCTCTCTGAGCATACAAAACATTGTTAAAATATGAATGTCTTAGCAACTATGATAAGATTCTGGTGTTGATCAGGTTATGTCCAGACCAACGACACTAGACATTCTTAAGTCCCTCTGTGGCCTTCTTATGACATTCCTGAAAGATGTATAAACATAGGACAATGACTACTGGAAAACAAGTCACCACTCTGTTATTGGCTGGTCTAATGCCTTTAACTCCAGTATAGAGCTTTCTGGTAAGGTGTAATGTCAGGCTTATCAAGGCCTTACTTCCCTCAAGCCTGTCTATAACACCAGCTGCTATGAGCGTACCCTGGCACACAAGAAGAGAAAGGCGAGTTGTCTTCCTGAGAGGCTAATCCTATGGCAAGGCACAGCTGGAAGGAAAGAGAGCCGAAGCCAGCCTGGCATGCCAGTCTGCCCTTCCACCCTGCTGGCCTTGTTAAAGCAAAGCAGCAGAAGAGGTCGAGTCATGGACGTGATCTGCGAATCCACCACAGGCGGAACACAGGGTGAGGTACAGCGTAGGAAATGTCGACCATACCTTTAAGGAGTGTGGAGTAGAGCCAAAGAGGAAGCTTGATATGTAGAGCTTGCAACCATGAGTAATACCAGAGATATAGTAAGGGCCAACCCCAGGTGGTTAATAGCGCTGGTGTTCCCTCAGTGTCACTAACTGTATGATTTTACTGTGAAGAGTTCATTTTTTCCTCCCACGGCCTGGGACACTTGACGGACAAGATTTGCTCCTGGCCCCACTCTCATGAGCCTGGCCCTGCCAAGGTGCCTGGCTGCAGAGGTGCCTGGCAGAGGCAGCCAATGGCTTTTCCCACTTGCTGGAGCAGGCCACAGCTAGGACCAGCGGCCCTCACGGCTCTCAGGCTCAAGGAAAATAGTATGAAACTTGAAATCCAGAATCGCCTATTTGTTTTGACGATTGGCACTATGCCGGTCTCCACTCCTAATTTATGAAACTGCACAGACGTTATAGAAGTAGCAGATGTGAGAAGGACTGTTTAAACATTAACTTTCCTCCTGATACTAATCAAGTTAGCTTTGGGCACAGAAAGTGGGATTATTGTGAATTCCTTTAATAACTGAGTCTTTTTCTCTTGGATTTATGTAACACACACACACACTCACACACTCTTGTTTTCTTTACTCTCTTACTGCTTGTTCTGAAGCTTTCTTTGACTTTCTTTACCATCTGTATTGTTGAGCCCCAACTCTATCTCTCAGCCCTTTCCTTCCTTCTGACAACTTGCTTCTGGCTCTAGTCTAAGTTTTCTTAAACCATGCTCCTTATTTTTCAAGTACCGCTTCAACTGTTCCATATGTCCCATGTTTCTTTCCTTTAAAAAAAAAAGATTTTATTTATTCATGAAGGACACAGAGAGAGAGAGAGAGGCAGAGACACAGGCAGAGGGAGAAGCAGGCTCCATGCAGGGAGCCTGATATGGGACTTGATCCCACGTTGCCAGGATCACACCCTGGAGTGAAGGCAGCACTAAACTGCTGAGCCACCCGGGCTGCCCATGTCCCATGTTTCTAAGAATTTATAGGTGTAGTCTACACTGGATTGTACAAGAGCTTAACAAAATTATCTTGATGCTTTTGTTTGTTTTATTTATTGTACTTTTACTGCACTGTGGACTTTTACTCTGGAAATAGTAGTGATGTGGCTTTGAGAATTCTAGAGTTATTTTTAAGTCTCAAATAAGCTATCTATAGGCAAGATTACCTCCTAAGCAGAGCAGCAGTGTGCCCCTCTGTAAGTAAAGCTGTGGTCTGCTCTCCCTTCAATGTCACTTTGAGGCCTCCATCATACACACAGGATGTTCAAATGTAGATGATGCAATTCTTATCAGAAGCAATTATACAAAGGATTGAGATATGTTTAAAGTCATTTCCTGGAAGCTTATGGTGCTATGTACTGTCTCTGTCTAATCCGAAGGCCTGCCGCATGAATAGTCCGAGTTCATTATATGACTCAAAAACCTTAGAACAGTCACTTGTGTAACCAAAACTGTCTGGCAGTAAGGGGTATTTCCAGTGGAAGAGATGTAATTTCTTGTGTCAGCAAGGACTAGTGCATGCTTGTTTAAGAAAAGAAGAGAAATATAATGAACATATATTATGGCCAATAAAAAATTCCATTTATATATGAGCTTATATTATAGTTCTAACTTTCTAACTAAGAAAAATATGAATAAAGCTCTAAGTGTGTTATAAATGTACCAACTTGTCTATAGGATATATGGAAGAGAATTTTAGATAAATAAGAAACATTCAATTCAATACACATATCAAAGATTATGTCATATATAGGTTGGAATAACAGTATTTGATATTTACTGATATTTACAATATTTAAAAGTACTGAGGACTCTTTCTTTGCCAAATGCATAATGCTCACAATGGCTGTATTATTACTCCTTTTACAAATGAGGGGACCCGGACTTAGAAAGTTTAACTAGTGTGCCTAAGATTACAGAGCTAAGAAGTAATATGCATACAGTAGATTAATGCAAAACAAAGATAAATGTTCCAAGCATACATATTTTTTTAAATATCCAAGGAGGAGAGTGGCAGAAAATAATTGGTATTTATAAAAAATATTTAATTATAATTGTCATATAAACTTTATAAAGTAATATCAACTTCATTCAGTATTTTGAATGAAAATTTCTGTTACAAAACAGCATTGCATGGACAGAGATGACAGTCACCATCTATCTTTTCATTCTCTCATAGATAGATAATTTGTCATATTAGGAGCCAGAGCACAAGGGTTTTACCCTCAGCTTCCCCACGGGTAGCTGAGTGACTTAGAGAAAGTCTACAACCTCTCTGGAGTACAAAGAGAGGGCCATCCCTATCAAACTGGAATGTTTTGAGCACCTTGTGAGAGAATAAAAGTAAAGCACTTCACTGGTGAAATCCAAATAAAATCTGTAGTTTAGTTTAAAAAAAAAAAGTAATGTACTTCAAAAACAAAAGTGCTCTAGGAATAAATCTAACCAACGAGGTGAAAGACCTGTACTTGGAAAACTATAAAACACTAATGAAAGAAATTGAAGAAGACTCAAAGAAAGGGAAGGATATTCCAGGTCATAGGTTGGAGGAACAAACATTGTTAAAGTATCTATACTACCCAAAGCAATTTACACATTTAGTGCAATCCCTATCAAAATATCAACAGCATTCTTCACAGAGCTAGAACACAGAATCCTAAAATTTGTATAGAACCCCAGAAGGCCCTGATTTGTCAAAGCAATCTTGAAAAAGCAAAGCAAAGCTGGAGGCATCACAATTCTGGACTTAAAGTTATATTACAAAGCTGTAATAATCAAAATAGTATCATATTGGTACAAAGACACATAGATCAATGGAACAGAATAAAAATGAGAAATAAGCCCACAACTATACAATTAATCCTCAGTAAAGCAGGAAAAGACAGTCTCTTCAACAAATGATGTGGGGAAAACTGGACAGCTACATGCAAAAGTAAGAAACTTTCTTACATCATATACAAAAATAAATTCAAAATGGATTAAAGTCCTAAGTGTGAGACCTGAAACCATCAAAATCCTAGAAGAGAGCATAGGCAGTAAGCTCTTTAAGCCATAGCATTTTTTTACACAGGTCCTGAGACAAGGGAAACAAAAGCAAAAATAAACTATTGGGACTTCATCAAAATAAAAAGTTTCTGTATAATAAAAGAAATCATAAAAAAACCAAAAGGCAACCTACTAGATGGGAAAAGACATTTGCAATGACATATTTAATAAAGGGTTAGTATGCAAAATATATAAAGAACTTACAAAACTCAGGGTGCCTAGTGGCTCAGTCAGGTAAGCATCTGACTGTTGATTTCAGCTCAGGTCCTGATCTCAGGGTTATGAGTTCAGCCCCACTTTGGGCTCCAACCGGGAATGGGGCTACTAAAACAACAAAAAAACCAAACTTATAGAACTCAACACCCCCCAAAAAAATCCAGTTTAAAAATGGGCAGAAGGGGATCCCTGGGTGGCGCAGCGGTTTGGCACCTGCCTTTGGCCCAGGGCGCGATCCTGGAAACCCGGGATCGAATCCCACATCGGGCTCCTGGTGCATGGAGCCTGCTTCTCCCTCTGCCTCTGTCTCTGCCTCTCTCTCTCTCTCTCTCTGTGTGTGTGTGTGTGTGTGTGTGACTATCATAAATAAATAAAAATTTAAAAAAATTATTAAAAAAATGGGCAGAAGACATGAACAACTATTTCTCAAAAAAAGGCATCCTGATGACCAACAGACACATGAAAAAGATATTCATCATCACTTACCTTCAGGGAAATGCAAATCAAAACTATTATGAGATATCACCTTACACCTGGTTAGCTAAAATCAATAGCATAAGAAACAACAGGTGTTGGCAAGGATGCAGAAAAAGGGGAACCCTCTTGCACTATTGGTAGGAATGCAAACTGTTGCAGCCACCGTGGAAAATAGTATAGAGGTTCTTCAAAAGTTTAAAAATAGAACTATCCTATGATCTAGTAATTGCACTACTGAGTATTTACCCAAAGAATACAAAAACGCTAATTCAGAGGGATGTGTGCACCCCTGGGTTTATAGCAGCATAAACTGCAATAGTCAAGACATGCAAGCAACTCAAGTGTCCATCTATTGACGAACGGGTAAAGAAGATGTAGGTTATATATAATGGAATATTATTCAGTCATAAAAAATGAAATCTTACCATTTGCAATGACATTGTTGGGTGATAGAGAGTATAAGGCTAAGTGAAATAACTCAGAGAAAGACAAATACTATGATTTCACTATCATGTGGAATTTAAGAAACAAAACAAGCAAAGGGAAAAAAAGAGAGAGAGAGAGAAACAAATCAAGAAACAGACTCTAATTATAGAGAACAAACTGATGGTTACCAGAAGGAATGTGAGGGCAGAGGGTTGGGTGAAATAGGTGATGGGGATTAAGGAGTGCACTTGTGATGAGCACCAGGTGTCATATGGAAGTGTTGAATCACTATATTATACACCTGAAACTCCTTTTACACTGTATGTTAACTGAAATTAAAATAAAAACTTAAAAAACAGAAATAAACTATATCCAGTTTTTTTAAAAAAATGAATAAATTATATCCACTGTTAAAAAAAAAACAAAATCACTATGCATATAAGGAGGCCTTCTCCTTAGCACTGTGTAAAAATACATAGGAAGAAAAATCAGGATTTTTAATAACAAGTTCCTCCCTACCTCCCTCCACTGCCTGTTTCTCAGCCAGTTCTCATCTGTCATCGATTAGCTTCCATGCATATTGGATTAGCTTCAGTCCATTTCTTCTTCTTCTAGGCCAAGAATGCTATTCTGATCCCTTTTCCAAAATAATCATGTCTTTGTCTTTCATTATGGCCTTTAAATACTAGCCAATATCATCCTTTATGTCTTTTTCCAAAGATAAAATTCTCTTGCCATTAGGTTATCCTGGCGGTGCCATTTAACATGCTTACTTTGTTTATTCTCAGGGTTTGCTTTTATTTTAAACCCATGACATATAATTCCTTTTTGTTCTTTCATTACATTTTATTTTCACTAACTTGTAAGAGTCCAATTTTTGATTTTGGAAAGGCATTAGAAGTCTGACTAGTCTTACACTTTTAAATTTAAAAACTTATATTCTTATAAATAACTATTATGTTATTGCCATATAATTAAACTATCACTCAACACTGTTAATATAGGTGTGCAAAATGGCACGTCTCCTATCAACAAGAACCTTCTCTAGGCAGACAGTAGGGGGAGAATAAATAGTGAACCAAGTACCTTTTAAAACCCCCCGGACCACCCTGGTGTTGATCCACCTATATTTGTTATGCCATAGTTGTTCATTTCTTTTCCACTAAGTTTAAATAATCTGTATGGCTAAATTTTTTCCATGGTTTCTGTTATCATAAGTAAAAAATCTATAATAGAAAAGGCACTTTAAATATCCCTTACTCTGACTTGCTTCTCCCTTTGCCCCTGGACACAAATTTGTGTGTATACCTACAAACACACACACACACACACACACACACACACACACACACACCCATCTTTTGTGACTTGCATCGGGGATAGATCTGCTACTCCCAAATGTCTGGAGACCTTCAATGATCTGTGAAAATTCTCCATGCCTCACTAGCTTGTCTTACAATTTAAAGCTTTCCACTGTGCTAATGGCTGAATGTCTGTTCCTGGAACAAAGTTCATTTACACAAGTGAATGGGGCTAACATATGCACACCTTCCTGGTGGCCAGTTGTTTGAAACTTTTCCACTGGGCTAGCTGTATCCAAAGAGGGATTTGAGGAATACAAAGTGGCACAAGTGGAAACTGTTTAATTTGTTTATGGCCAATAGGATGGGCAAATAAGGAGTACTTCTCTAGAAGAGTTCTGAGCAGAACTTACTATGATAGAATCAGAGTTTTGGAATGAAAGGACATGAGTGCAGATCTAGACTTTGTTCCCAATTAGACAGTTAGACTTGGTTTTTATAGGAAAACAGGAATAGTTGTAATACTTGACTTCTATAAGGGTCAAAGAGAAGAGTGTGCATAAAAAGTACTTTATAAACTGTTAAATGGTTTATAAATGTTGCTTCTCCATATTTTATCATTGATAAAACAACCACCTGCCTTGTTGAAAGGTACTATCTCAGGGATTCAACTTATAAAAATGTGGTGGTCTTAAAATCAGTCCTTCCCTTCCAAAGATGTGGGAGTTATATTAGCACAAGGCTTTAAATTGAATATATCAACTTTTGATTTTAACTCTAGGAAAACCACGTGTTGGGTGAGTCAACATAACAGAATCAGCTTTTATTTGATTCATTTGCTTCCAGTGCAAAAGCTAATTTCCAGGCTTTTTATGAAACAGAACAAAGGGCTTAAGATGTTTTAGCAATAATGAGGTTGGTGGACTCCACATCAGTGAACTGAAAGACCTTGAGGGTTTAGCCATCCCCTTATTTAAGGAAGCAATCTGGCAGCCGAAGGAGTCAGAGGTAGCATAATGAAGCTTAGAAACTAAAATTGCCTTTCAACACATGCCAAAGGGTTTAACAATTAAATTTATAACAACAGTATTTCCCAACCAGGAGCTAAAAATGAATTCTCTTTACCTGTCTTCCTCCTTCCTGGAGACTTGTTGTCTTCACAGGTGACTTCCTTGCATCATAAACTCCTTTTACATTACAAGCAGGAAGCAAGTACCCATAGAGAACTCACAAACCCCTTGTGATTTCAGTGACTTGGAACTAAACAACATAAGGAATAGTATTTATATTTAGATACTATAGACTTTGAAATTTCTTACATTAATGTGTACAATAAGCTTCTAATCCTAAGTAAAATATCCCCTTGGATGTCTGATAGTATCTCAAACTTAAAATACCTCATACTGAGCTCTTGAGCTCACTTCATCTCAAAATCTTGCTCTATTGATAGTATCCCCCTTATCTGATCATGACCACTGGTTTCCTTTAGTTTCTTAGGGAAGAAAACTTGAAGTCATCCTTGACTCTGTGTGTGTGTGTGTGTGTGTTTAAAAACGGACCTCTCAAGAAATCCAGCTGACCTGACCTTCAAAATATATCTAACATAAGATCACTTCTCACCAGCCCTGTAGGAGCCCCCAAATCTTGCCTGGATTTTGCATTTGCCTCTGAAGTGTTTTATCTCTTTCACCTTTACCCTAGTGCAATAATTCTCAACAGAGCAGTCTTCAGAATCCTACTAAAATATGTCAGATCACATCACTACTGGGCTAAAAACTCTCCAATGGCTTTCTCATGTCACTCAGAGGCAAAGCCAAATTCTTAGAATGTTATACCAATCTTATGTGATCTGGCCCCATTACCGATCTGACCACATTTCTTCCCACATTCTTCCTCATACACTGAGGTTCAACCACAGGGCTTTTGCACTTGCTGTTCCCACGGCCTAGTAATCTTCCACCAGAGTCTTATAGTTTACTCCTTCACCTCCTTCAATTCTTTGCTTAAATGACACCTTCTCAAGGAAGCCCTCCCTGACCGTTCTAATAAAGATTACAACACCCTCTACATCACACTCCCAACTATCCTCCTCATTTTTCCCAAAAATCACTGATCACCATCAGGATATGTTTTATTTACTTATTAAGTTTTATTTTCTATCTTTTCCCACTAGGATGTAAGCTCCAGGAGAACAGAAATTTTTGACTGACTTATTCACTGACGTATCCCCAGTGCCTAGAATCAAGTCTGGTGCATAGTAGGTCTGGACACCATGTACAGCCTCACAGGTTGCATACTTAACAAGACCAGGGCACACTATTTATATGGAAATGTTATCCCCTGGAGTTGTGCAAAATTTCAGCCCCACGGGATCTCAATAAGCGTTTGTTGAATCAAAGAAAACATGTTTCGCCCTACTATTTTAAGTACACCTCTGTCAGTCATCTCTAGAAAAATTGCTAGCATTAAAGGAACACTTGGGAGAGTTTATAGACTCACAGACCAAAGGAAGATATTTATAACAGCCCCTGAATTGTGGGTTTAAAACTACCTACACCACCATAAATACTGTTTACTAACTAAACAAAGTATTTTGAATTCCACTGGAGGTGGGCAAATTGGCTATGTTTTGGAACTCTACATAATCACTATTTCCCCCACAAGATAATTGAACAGTAAGTGTTATTTTAAGTCATCTTGGAAGAATTCCCAGTTTCACTGTATGAAAGAGAGTTTATATCTTGGGATTTTATTTTGTTTTGAGAATCAGCACACACGATTGTTCATGCAACTCTTTTGTCTGGTTGTGATTAAGTTATATCCATTACTTCAAAGAAGCTTTACCATACTTAGCAGGGTTTACTCACTAACCTCCACCTTTGTAACATTCTCTCTTGGCATGTTTCTTCCTGTTACAGCTGATTACATAAGATTTTGTAAATAAATATACCAGCCTCCCTCATCTTCCTCTCTGATTAATGTAAGAGTGTCACAGTTCCCTTGGAGTAGCCACTGGTGATGTCATAGCCTTTCCTTATAAGGATGAATTGTCAGGAACCACAATTTCACTGGGCCTATGGGTAGAAGTGAGGAGAGTCTCCTGGAAATGTTGCCAATAAAGGAGTTAGCAATGGTCTTTGAAACATTCTCTGTAGTCACTGGCATGACCTGTAGGCTACTTACTAATGTTGTTCATCATGTTTAAAGAATGAGTCATACGTGATGAGGAGGACGCCCTTGTTCTTAACCAGTCACCAAAATGATCTGGTTTTCCAGTGTTATCTATTGTTTACTGTGTTATGAGTTTAATATGGCATAATGCTGCCAGAGATTCGTATGTATTTTTTGAGAGAATTACGAATACTCTCACATCCTTTTTATTGAAAGGCACACAATTGTGCAGATGCTTCTTTTTCTCTCTTCTTTACATTTGATTAACGTAGGAGGCCACAGCTCTCACAGCAGTAGTGGAGATGTCATACCCCTTCCTGAATGTAAGATTATCAAATCCTGAATGATTTGGTGAGGTTGAATGAAGCAAGGCAGGGGTGGGGGGAGCAGCCAGGGAACACTGAGACAATAAGAAACAGCAAGTAGCCTTGAGCTTTCTCATTAAGAAATAGGTAGCTGTGGATGCTTTACTGCTGAAGGCTCCAAAGAATAAGATGGTTAAATTAGATGAGAAACACTTAAACTTTTATCCTTCAATGTGTTCCTTGAGGATGGATGATGAGGATAGTGAGGAAAACGTGTACAATAGAGGTCCCCCAAATTACCACATTTAGTACTATTTGAATATAATCTGATCTTACCTAAATTATGAATAGTACAGCCTGGGACCACAGAATGGATGTGCTCTTACAAGATGACCTTGGCTGGTGTCCTTCCAGCCCATAGCCTCCTTATATACCACACAGCCACACCCTCATCACGGTAGGTGTGGCCTAACCATCAGTTTCCAGTACTTGATTATTCTGGAACCCAGCCCATTTGTCCAGATGGTTTTCCCAATCTGGGCCCTATGCCAGGCCCTCTTGCATCTGAGAAGAAGGAGAATAACCTGACGGTTAAGCACCTGGGCTTGAGGATCAGTTATACTTCACTCTCACTAACTGTGTGAATCATTAACTGTCTTTCAATATACTCTGTATTTTCCTCTTTCCGTGATTATTCATACTCTTCCTCTGCTGATAATGATGACTGCCACCTTCGTCCATTTTTGCATCCTCTGATCATTTTAATGTTTGTTCCAGAGGTGAACGTATTCGTATCTTTCCGTTCATTTGTATTGTTATTGTTTAAGTTGTTATATATTTTAAACAGTTTTACTAGGTTTAGTAGATAGGCATGTACCTTAGTTTTTTGTTGTTGTTTTGTTTTGTTTTGTTTTGTTTTTTTGTATCCACTGTGGCATTTCATGTGAGGCACATGTTGTTTAATCAATCATGACAAACTATTCATACAGAGGGCTTATGAAAGAATTTAAGTTTAATCTAATCTTCCAATTTTGACAAGGAAAAAAATATTGAATCAAATATGCATCCTTAGTAACTGGATGCTGCTGAGCAATTAGCCTACTAAAGATTCTAAAGATCAGACTGTTATATGGGCTCTTCCTGTCAATTTTTCTGTGACCAGAGATGTTAGATGAATGTTTCCACCGGGAAACCCTTAGTGTCTAGTTGGAGAAGTTCTGTAGGCAATGAAACTAACCAAAAGGGGGAGGTGAGCACCAATCTCCAACCTCTGCATCCTGTGTTCTGGCTACAAACATGTTACATGTAAGGAGAGCTCTACAGTATATTTGCTCTATTTTTGCTAAGAATCCTCTTATATAGACAATAAACAGTAAAACCACTTAGATAACTCATCTGCTAAGTAAATTAACATATGAAATTTGTAAATTAACGTCTGAAAGTAAATTAACATATGAAAGTAAATTAACATATGAAATTAACCTAAGTAAGTTAACATATGAAAACAGGATGAAAAACTTCTCAATAAATGTTAGTTTTTGCTTTTGATTTTAATATTGTTTCATTCTTTAAAGTTGTGCTGACTATGATGGCAGCCACTAGCCATGTGTGGCTACTGAGCCTTTGAAACGTTAATGTCCTCCAGGTATGAAATGCACACTGAATTTCAAAGACTTAGTATGGAAAAAAGAATGTCAAATAGCTCATTAATAATTTTTATTTATAACGATTGCATACTAGTTTGGATATAGCAAGTTAGATAAAATATATTATTTAAGTTAATTTCACTTTTGCTTTTTATTGTATTAATGTGACTACTAGAAAATTTAAAATTACATATGCAGATCACATTTATGGCCTGCATTCTATTTCTATAATGTATTGCAGATATTCATCAAGAATCTCGATCAGCTAAGAGAAAAGGTAAAAGGACAAATTATAGTTGAACAAATATGAACTATTTTCTTATTAAAAATTGAAATTAAATGTGGGGAGTCTTTTCATTGTTTTGTGGTCAGTTTAACCTTTAAGAAACTATAGCTAACATTTATGTCTAATAAAAAAATTCCTGTTTCTAGGTTACTGGTTGGTTCACCTTGGAGTGGCTTTCCTGAAAACCGAATGGGAGATGTGTATAAATGTCCTGTTGATTTGTCCGCCGCTACATGTGAAAAACTGAATTTGGAAAGTAAGTGATAATTAGCAATATGATTTTTTACAAATAACAAGATCTCTTTTGTTATAAATATAACTAAAAATAACAAAATCAACCATAGTGTGTCTTAAAGAAATATAGATAGCTTTTTTGGCCTTTATATCTTTAGTCATGTGGGATCGAATTGTATACAAATTTCCAACACAACTGAAAGACCTAATGCATGGGGAATGTACTGCCTCTTGGACCATCTACTCCTAGACTGTGGACCAGTTTCCATCAATGTTTAGGATTATTTTGCTGATTATTTACAGAAATCTAAGCCCATCCATACTCCTCTCCCTCCTCCAAACAAACCATTCGGTATAGACCTGTCAATACTAGTGTTGCATTTAGAGATGCTGAGAAACACTGCTTCTAGTCTTGTGTAATTGATTGCATTCTAATAAAAAAGTCACTATTTGGAATATTTTGTAATTGTGTGGAATTGCTGTTTTACTTATCCGTATCTCAGATGCTTTCTATTAATGCAAAAAATTATCAAAGGTACAAGACTGAAAAGCTAAATAGGTCATATTTCCATGCAGTATTTCCCAATGCATCTAAAAAAGTATTCAACTGAATCATCATCATCATGAAAAAAATAAAACCACACTGAGGAGTTTTAGAGTTCTGAAAAACTAAAGTATGGATTAGGAAAATATGGTGTTAAGAAATCAAGGGAAAGTAGAGATTCAAAAACAGTGATTAAAGGGCATGTGTCTTATATGCCTCTGTATACTTAATTTCTAGCATCATTTCTGGCATATAATAAGAGCTTAATAAACATGAGGTGGAAGGAGTATCAGTGCTATCAAATGCTGCAGAGGTTGAAGAGTATCAAGACTGAGTACAGATCATAAGCTTATATAAGGAGATAATGGGGGAACTAGATCAGTGCTCTCCAAACATTTTGAACACTCATCTATATAAAACATAAGTAAGATATATGATAAACATATATACATCTATATAACATTTCTAAAAATAATAAAAATGTAGACATTAAGGGTGAATTCTCAAAGGTTTTATTATGTAGTTTGAACATTTTATCACCCCAATGAATCATATCACCTCTAACTTTTGAATACTCATGTCAATGTATATATTTTTTATTTTTAAAAAATTATATGCATATGCTGACATATTCCTAAATAAAAATAAATTTAAAAGAATAAGCACTGGTGTTATATATAAGTGATAAACCACTAAATTCTAATCCTGAAACTAACTAACTAATTATTTATTTATTTTTAATTAAATAAAAACATGCACAGAGCAGCTCCATCATTTTCTTTCTGCACTACAGCAGATTATACTTTGCAACTATCTTGCCTAGAGTATGAATCTAGTAGTGTTGAGGGGAGAAAATAGGTCACAAAGAATTCAGAAGCATGTGAGGCTATAAATAAGTTCTATGAGTAAAGGTAGGCCTTTGTTTCCAGAAGTTGAAGAGTGCAGGAGAATTGGGAAAATAGTTCTATAGAGTAGCAGGGTTGAGTGAAGATTTTCCTCATAAAAAGAAGATGATTTTATTTGTAGGGAGAGTAGGAGGAGGTGATGAAAGGGAGTAACTATTAGTTAAGAATAGAATTAACTGGTTGGAATTAACATCACTGGTCCATGAGAAAATTAGTCTTAGAAAAATTACTCCCTCCTTGAAGACACAAAGGAAAGAGAACAAGGAAGAGTTCCAAGAATGACCTTTAGATAAAGGTAATAAAACAATCACCCTGGATCAAGAGAAATAAAAAAGTTATTTAAAAAAACCCCAAAACATTGCCATTAAAAGTGGCAATGTGGGCTTGGCAGAGAGTTGAATAAATAACACTATTGAGAATTGCAGTGTTCCATAGCTCAAGAATGGATACAGTGGATGACACCCTAGTTCAGAGGAAGAGAGGAGGTTGGGGAAGTATTTATTATTTTACACAGCTAGTCTCAGGATTTCCATTTAAAATACACACTCACTAATGCTTTGGGACAGATTCTACTGTATGGCATTTTGGGGTAACACTTTAAGGATATATTTTTTTTCTGATCCAGAATAAAGCATTAGATGGAGTAGTCGTGACCTTGGAAAGAGTGGGTTGACAAATTGGAGACCAAATAGTATCCTCAGACATGTTTCTTTGGGCAGCACTTTGTTTTTAAAAAAATTAAATTTAAATGCCTATAAGCCTTGCCATTTCCAGACACCACTCTCTGATCCCTTACATTCTGTAACCTCACACATTTAAATGTACAAACTGCTGGATCACTGAAGGCCCCTCAGTTTTTCACATCTAATTATATAATGTGAGCTTCTGGATATATGACACTAAATTCAATGCTACACATAAACATTAGTGTCGGGGAGGGGGAATTTAACAAGTTTAAATAAATGATTCACTTTTTAAAATCTTTTTCCCTTTGAAAGCTGCCACAAGCATTCCCAATGTTACCGAAATGAAAACCAACATGAGCCTTGGCTTGACACTCACAAGGAACATGGGAACCGGAGGATTTCTTGTGAGTGTTTACCTTTCAAATTCTCATCCAGTTCAAGAAAGTATCAAGTTAGTGTCTTCTTACCACCCCACCTATCAAATCAAATCTTGACATTTAAATATTAGAGTTTTATAAATGATGCAAAGTGGATATCCAACTTGAAATACTGTCGATGTATAGAATTCTTACGATATTCAGCAAAACCATTGCCATAGAACCTCCTAGAAAAAAGTAACACAAGGAACACCAATTCTTTGCCTTTGGAAAGTGTGCTTAACATTTGTTGATAATAGCAGAATTCCAGGCCTTGTTTCTCCTCGTAGGAATATTCAAGATAGTTACTGCTAATTCCAAGAGTGGATTTCAAAGCTGAAGGGTATTCCTGTCTTTAATCCTTTGCTATAACTATTGATGACCCTGATATCATTTAACTCATGACTTGGCTCTCATCTTATTTCAGGTTAGTATTTACTCTCAGTCTCTAGAATGCTGTGAAAAGACATCACAAGTCAGTGAGATAGAATACCTTCTTTAACAAGTGCTCTGGGGACAATTAATTGGTTAATAACTTGTATATCCAAATATACTTTCAAGTGAATTAAAGAGTTAATGTAAAAAACTGGAAGAAAATGGAAATTTTCTGATGGAAGAATTTCTGAGCTTAGAACTAACAGAAGAAATAATACAGGAAATTGTTGAAAAGATTTGACTATATAAAGAAATGAAAACCATCATGTACCAAAAAAAATTTTTAAGGCAAATAAAAACCCAATCTTACTGACATTTCCACCAGCTCATAGATAATCCTAGTTACGTTGCTCTGTTAAAATAAACCTAGAACACTTAATTTAACTCTACATCAGTTATGCCTATACCATTGACATATTGACTTAAAAGCCTATTGTATAACTGAATTATTCTAAAAATATCAATTTTTAACAAGGTTATTCTATTTTTACTAGTAGATATTAGTATTCAGACATCTGGTATTGCATATAATATGTGTTATTCAAAGCATAAATGAATATTGCAATGAATCTTCATGGTTTATGATATTCTAAAGTCTTTTTTTTGTTGTTTGCTTGTTTGTTTTTAAGGTTGAATAAATTCAGGAAGAGGAACATTGAGATATAGGGATTACAGAATGTACTTCAAAATTTTTATTGTGTAACTCCAGATAAAGTAAATTAAAAATTGCTAGAGAATCCAAGAGATTAACTTAATAACCAACGTAGCAAGCAGAGAAGGAGGAAAAGAGGAGGGAGGGAGAGAGAAAGGAAAAAAGAAAGAAAAAAAGCCAAAGCTTCCTTTACATACCTAAAAGGTCAAAATCTTAAGATATTCTTAAGAATTATGTGGAAAAGACTGACAATCATCACATTTTTTAAAAAACTTATTAAGTTCTGGGCTTAAAGCAGGAATGTAGTTTTGGCATTAACAATTGGCATTCTAATTTCAACTTCTAAATGCTGTTTTCCATTGCTTTAAAAAAAAAAGTCTTGAATACTTCATGAGTTACTGTTTTTCAAGGTGATTTAAAAAACAATTTGGGGATGGGGATATAAGAATCAATCATTGGTATCCGTTATTTGGTAAACTAACCAAAGGCATCAATTGTGATTTTCCCCTAATTGGCAAAATGAACCAGTTTTATAGGGGAAGAATTATGGCTTATTCATTGAGATGAAATATGAACACAGCTGCTTTTCCTTTGAGCAACCAACAATTAAACTGGGTCAAACAAGTTCCCTTTTATTCTTTCAATTGCTTTTTGCAAGTTCACACTTTTGTGTTAAGTTTTAATAATTAATCCACAGCTTTACAAAATCTTAAACTTTGTAGACGCCCTTTAAGATCTAGTGTCCTTTTACATCTGGCAATTTTAATATTATTTAATGTAACATTTCCTGTGCAATTTAATCACAACTTAAGCAGGAGTTCTTGGCATTCAAGGGCTGCTGAAAAGGAGAGATTTGAGGTGGGGTTAATGGGAATATTAAGAATTGTAGTGTGTCTGATGTGGGCAGGGAGACAAGTGCCAGCCTGGAATGACTGAACATTTTAGGAAATACAAGTAGGGAAGATCAGAAGTCCTCAAATAAATACTTTATAACAAAGTTAAAACTGGCAGTTCATGAGCCTCATTGTGTTTGTTTAGCCCAGAGAGTGTTTTTTTTTTTTTTTTTTTTTTTTTTTTTTTTTTTTAACTGGCTTTTCACAAAGCATTTGTCCTCTCAGGCTCTCCCTGAAAATGTGAACGAACTGTCAGGGCTGGCAGTGGGCAGGGACCTGCACCTGCATGTGAGGCCCGAATGCCTCATTCATCACTGTGTCTGTACCAGCCCAGAACATGGCCAGGGTCCCGCCTGACCCTGGGGCTTGTGGGCTTCTGGTTTCTGCTGGAGAGTATGACTGGTAGCCTAGAGAGAGCATAATAGTATAGGTGAAGAGTATAATTCTGTTCAAGAATAACCACAGCGATGATGCTGTCTTGTAATTATGTACCATTTGCTATTTACCTTGCATTGTCCTAAATGTTTCATATCTATAGACTCATTTAGTCTTTACAACAACCTTAAAAGATAGCAGGTATGATTATCCAACATTGCAGAGACAGCCCCTGAGGCCCAGGCCCTGAGAGACCAAAGATGAAGGCACATACCCTCTTTCTCTAGCTTGGTGGGTGACCAGAGGGCTCCTCCCTGCACCCTTCTTTCTCCTGCCTCCCGCCCCTTATTCCTCCCATACTTCTCACTCCTCTGTCTTTCTGAGACACTTCCTCTCAGAGGCTTTATTGGTCTGTTAGTTTCAACCGCTGACAATTCCTAGGATCCTGTAACATTATGGAGATGATGTCTGAGCTTCACAAATGGAGCAGTAGAGGACTAAAATTTTCTGTATGTTTTGTCACTGCTCTCATTTCTTTGAAGACGTGTGGTCCCCTGTGGGCACAGCAGTGTGGAAGCCAATACTACGCCACTGGTGTTTGTTCTGATGTCAGTCCCGATTTTCAGATCTTGACCAGCTTTGCACCTGCAGTCCAGAGTAAGTGATGAATATGCACAGGTCTGAGCAATGCCTCACATGAAGGGGGAAGGCGGGATTTGTCAAGCACCCCCGCCCCTCAACTCCTCAAGTCCATTTTACTTTGTGCCATTTGTGTGAAGATTGACTTACCTATGGAAACCTATTTTTTTTTTCATCTTTTCCTGTGTAGCTTGCCCTTCCCTCATAGATGTTGTGGTTGTATGTGATGAATCAAACAGTATCTATCCCTGGGAAGCAGTAAAGAATTTTTTGGAAAAATTTGTCCAAGGCCTGGATATAGGCCCCAAAAAAACACAGGTATGGATTTGGATAATACCTACACTAACCCACAGCTTTCTTTCTGAGAAAATATTATTAGATATGAGGTCTTAAGTTTTACATTTGTCAGATCCCCACATTAAATGCATTTAATGGTAATCCTAACAGTTAATTGAAACTTGTATTACATTGAGTTGTTCTATGACTTTGCCCAATGCTGGTTTTTGAGCTGTGAGATTTCTATTTCTGACACAAGCATCAGATATGGGATATAGAATTTTTTGTGCATGTGAGAGAGAGAGAGAGAGAGACAGAAAGAAAGAGTGGGGCTAAGAAGAGGGGCAGTGGGAGAGAAAGAGAGAATCTCAAGCAGGCTCCACGTCCAGCACAGAACCTGACATGGGGCTCAATCGCACAACTCTGAGATCATGATCTGAGCTTAAATCAAGAGTTGGACACTTAACTGACTGAGCCACCCAGGTGCCCCTGGGATATAGCATTTTAATCCTCTTTAGTTGCTTATTTTTCCCTCCTATAACTCATGAATTTATTAATATATTTTAAAATCCAGTATGTATTTTTTCTTGACAGCCACATGGACTAATCATTTATTTTGTTCACTGTTTGTTAGTAAAACAATTGTCCTTGAATTCTGGGATTTTTTTAATAAAGAAGTCCATAGACAGCAAAATCCTGTCTTCTATTATTTTTAGTGTTTTATCATAGTTTATTCTTCCTTTTTTACACAGGACAAGTCTTTTCAATAATTTAGTTTAGCTGTCTGTGTTTTAATGAGTCTTTAATTTGCTCTTTTATCTTCTTGAGATACATTCAAAACTCAGGAACAGAAACTTCCCACTTTCATAAAACTGAATAGCATTTGTTGTTAAATTTCGGGTCTTTTTTCTTTCTTTCTTATTGGATTTGCCCATTTTATGGGTCATTCTAGTTGTAGAAGCACATTGAACCAATATCAACAAGGACCAGTTCATAGTTACCACTCTATGTTCCTGGGTTGTTCCTATCATCCGATGCCTTAGCATCCAACATCTAGTAACAATTGTTGTAACATTTCCCCTAAATACTCTGAAATTTGATTTTCTGCTTTCCTGTACAATTTTACAAAATATATGTTTTCCCCATTGACATTGTTTTTCAAGAACAAAAAGACACCAATGTCCACTGAAACTTTGGAGTTATCACTGTAGGATTTTACCAGACTAGGTATAGGGGCACCTGGGTAGCTCATTTGATTAAGTGTCTGATTTTAGCTCAGTCATGATCTCAGGGTCCTGGGATCAAACTCAAGTCAAGTCCCATGTCAGGCTCCATGCCTAGCGGGGAGTCTCCTTGTCCCTCTCCTTCTGCTCCTCCTCCAGTTTATGCTCTCTCTCTCTCTCAAATAAATACAATATTTTAAAAAATGATTAAGTATAGCACTGATCTCTGTATAGCAGAATGTTAAGGCCCATCATAAGAGAAGTTTTCATAAGTATCCACTTATTTTATCTGTCTCTAAGTGGATTATCCCCAAAATGAGATCTGCTATATTTAATAGTTTCTTGAATGGAATTTATGGCCTTCCTCTCCTTATCTCCCTTCCCCAATGCATCCTGTTCATCTCTAGAGGTGCTTTACACAGCCTCTTTTTTCTTACAACCTAAATTTGAACTTTCTGCAAGTCCTAATATAATACATTTCTTTAAGTCTTCTATTTGTCATTCCCCTTTCTCACACAGAATTTCTGGGGCTGTCATGGGAGTTACCAACATCTTCCTCTCATATTAGACTTTAAATCTGTAGAGTTATTTTTGATCCTTTCCTCTTTCTCAAATCTTTCATCCTATCTTAAAGAGAGGGACCCAGCAATATCTTATTTTTCACATCTTCCCAGTGCCTATTTGATTGCTTCCTAGCAAAAGTAGCTGATTGAACTCAGAAATCCTTGCCCCTCACATCTTCCTTATATACTGACCTTTGTTTTAGAGACCTTTTTATCACTGATCTCCTATTGCTACTTCCTGTTCTGAAAGCCCCCCAACACGTAGGCATAGAGGTGATTTCAGTACTGAGAACAAGGGTGCTAATAGAAATGTTTGGCTTTCTTGGTCTAAAGGATCAGGATATATACTCCAGCAGCTTGTTCAGAAGTTGTTCTGTCTTCAGACCTTTCAGATAAGACTCTCTCTAGTGGCATTTTCTCCAAAGGCCAGAAACTTCCTGCCCACATGCTCTTATAGCAGCTTTCTTTCAAGCATACTGAAATCTGTGATTAGAGGAAATCCAGAACAATAAATACGTCCAAATTAACTGTGTTGATTAGCTTACTGTTTTTTTTAATTCAAGTCTAATTCTTTGTTTAATATGCATTTATTCTCAATTAATGAGCTATTATCTTCCATCTGTGACTGCTTATAATTAATTGTTTGCATGCTTATATCCATTGTTAATTAGAAAATTTATATCATATTAATCTTATTGTTATGAACTTTATTCTAATATTTATCCATATTAAAATATTATGACAGTGCTTTAAAATCTATTACCAGATAATCTAGAACTATTATAGTTTAAAATCTATAACTATTACTCTTGAGAACCAATTCATACCTGAGAGGACATCATTTTGCTTATCAACAAGTACTACTGCTAAATAGTGACAGCCTCTAACAAAGAAGTCATTATTCCATTGGAAGAAAAATAACTATTCTTAAGAACAAAATTAGAAATCATTCCCTTATACTATCAGCCCAGATCCAAATGCACTTTTGATTTGATTATATTGGTTATTTAGAAATTATTTATGACAATGACAAATCTTTAATGAACTTCTGCTCTCTTGAAGGTGGGGTTAATTCAGTATGCCAACAAACCAAGAGTTGTATTTAACCTGAACACTTTCAAAACCAAAGCTGAAATGATTGAAGCAACATCCCAGACATACCAATATGGTGGAGACCTCACAAATACATTCAAAGCAATTCAATATGCAAAGTAAGTTATGATGACAATAACCCAATATTTTGATAAAATAGAAGTGCTTGTAAGTAAGAAAGAAGGAAAAAAAGACAAAAATGACATACTTGGTACCCACTCTTAAGTCAGTAATGAAGAAGAAAAGTTCAAACCTTCTGTCACTTGAATACTTTGAGAAAGCAATAGGAAATGAAATTTTAAAATCTTTGATTTCTAGAACTTTTATAAGATATTCCATGATTTTTTAAAAAGATTTATATGAAGTAGATGAAGCAATGTTAAAAGACCTTAGGTTAAGTAGGAAATGGAGTAATCTGCAATTATTTGTTAATATTTATCAAGGGCACAGATGACTTGAGCTAATGGAGCACTTCATGCATATTAAGAAAGGTCATAGAATCTTAAATGTTAATGACCTAGGAGTCTGAATTGAATGGAATGGGTTCATTATGTTTATTACATCCAGAGCAATATGAATGTTACAACTATATAACACTCTTAATTTTTAGCCCAGTTTCTCTATTTTCTCAGCACTCCTGCTTTTATCTTCACTCTGTTTTAATCATATACCTTTAAAAAAATGCTAAATATTCTCCTATTGTTATTTTTTTTAGATTCTCCTATTGTTAAATAATAAATGAGAACAATAACTTCACCTTCCCTTAAACCTACTTCCCGCTTTTGTCATTGTGTTGTGCATTTCTTCCTTCCACTACCATATCCTTGAAAAATTGTCTTTACTCCCTTCCTCCACTTCCTTGAAACATATGGCTTGCCATCAGGTAAACATGGCTCTCTTCATCAGCCAGTAACCCAGTGGTCCTGCCTCAAACCTCATCCTCTAGCTTCCCTTACCATTTGCTGCTGATGAGCACACACTGCTATTCCAGCCCCAGTTGCCATATCAGAAACTTTTAGAATCGCTGCCAACATTTAGTCAACAGTTTTAGCTCTTTAGTGTCTCCTTTTCCTATTTTTTCTTCACTAAAAGTCCTCTTTTTTTTTAATCTCCCTTTTCTCTTAGGCCTTGTCTTCACTCTCATAACATCTGCATTAGCCCTGTGTAGGTCACTGCATTGCTATGTGGTCTGCTCTGAACTCTTTCTGAAAATTCACACAGATATCCAGCTGACACTGGATATCTTAAATTTGGAGTGTTGACTCACTTATCAAATTCAACACATCCTAAACCAGTCTCATTCTTTTCCTTACCCATGCTCATGACTTTTCCATTTTGATTCATGCCACCACCTTCCCCCCACCCTCTCAGTCATTCAAAGTAAGCATTTGCTGGTTTTCTTTATTCATTCTACTCTTCCTTAATAGTACACATCTGGTCAGTCACCACATCCTGTCTTTTCTATTTCTGCATTTCCTATTGTATTCTTACCTCCTTTTTTCTGGGTGTATATTCTAGTTGCTGTTTCTATCAACTGGTGACTTTCTCTGTATGTCTCAGAAGTGAATATCCTATAAGAGAAGATATGAATGGTTTGGTTAATCTCTGTTGTCCCTATTGAGATGTCCTTTTGGGATATGCTATCTCACAGGAAGCTGGTCAGTTGCCATTTGACAAAGTGCCCCTTATGGTCTGGTAAGCTAGACTCAGAGGAGCAGTAGGTTGACATAGAAAATGGCCTAGAAAGAACTACAAACTGCAGAGGGACTGTATTTTCAGCAGGAAGTATAGATGCGCTATTTTTCCCTGAAAGGAGCCGAGGGGTAAGCTCTCCTCTCAAAAAGAATGGCCACTGTCTGTTAAGATGTGACTTTCTTTGCCTTTTCAGAACTTTGGTTTTCTCTCTTGTGCCATCATCTCACTCTTACCACTAGTTCCCAAGCTGGTAGAAGTCCTTCCATTGTTCAGAGAATCACCTAACCTCTTACACTTTCCAGAAGTTAATTCCCTTTCTTTATCTTTTTTTTTGGGGGGGGGGTAGGGATCTGTTTCTTTATAACATCAAATAGAATTCTGACACTCTTTTAGTAAATCTTGCCATTTTCCATTTATCCTATTTCATGGAGTGCTTGTGGTTATGATATAATATTCCAAGACCTGAAGGTAATCAGAACAAATGAGGCAGTTTCTACCCTCAGAAATCTTATAATCACACACGATGAATTCTAAATATGTCATAAAGAGTATAATTCACTCAGCAAATATTTAATGTGAGTACTGTATTCAAATTTTTCTGGTGACAAATATGAAATATTTTTCTATACTTCTACATTCTGCTATGTAAAATACAGGAAAGTTATAGGGAATAAAATGATATTCTCAGTTTAAACATGTTGCTATTAAAGTGTCCCTTACACATTCAGATAAAAATATTCAGCAGACATTGATTACATAAATTTGAAATAGGAGAATGAGTGGAAATAGATGTAGACTTTAAGGTGTCATCATATAGGTGATAGGTAGTCCAAAGGAGTGGGTGGCATTTCCCAGAAAGAATGTCCAAGAAGAAAATCCAATAGACAGGGAAAAAATTATTAGACAATTGGAAACCCATCTAGAAACAAAATAAAGCTGAATCCCTGAATCACTCCTTGAATCAAAATAAATTTCAGCTACACCAAAAAATTAAATCTAAGAAAATGGAATTATTAAAGGACTATGAGAAACTTGTGTGATTAAAGAAACAAGTCTTAGAAATACGAAGTTCTTTTAAAATATCATGTCAAATATAAAGACACACATAAAAAGCTAATGAAGTTGATGTCAAAATATACAATTTCGGAATGCCTGGGTGGGTCAGTGGTTGAGCATCTGCCTTCGGCTCAGGGCATGATCCTGGGGTCCCAGGATCGAGTCCCACATCAGGCTCCTTGTGGGGAGCCTGCTTCTCCCTCTGCCTATGTATCTGTCTCTCTCTCTCTCTCTTTTTATGTGTGTCTCTCATGAATAAATAAATAAAATCTCTTTAAAATATATATATATTCAATTTCTATACAGGAGTAATAGAAGTAATACCACTAAAATTTAAAAGATTAATGAACTGAGAAAAATATTTATGATGTATATGACAAAAGATCATTTTCTTGATTAACAAAGATATCTTGCTAAATAGAAAAATTAGAAAATAATGAACAAAACAAAGAAAAATGGGCAAAGGTAAAGAAAAATCAAGAGTTCAGAGAGAAAAAAATACAAATGGTTAATAAACATAAAATGCTTCTTATCTCTTCATAATGAAAAAATGCATATTAAAAGTTATATATTCTCACTTATTAGAGTGTCCCTAATTTAAAGTTTAATAATCTTCATTGTTTAGGAAAGGATATGGAAAAACTTGCATTTTTTTACATTATGGTAATATAAATTGGTAGAAAATTTTATTTTATTTTTATATTTTTTAAAGATTTTATTTATTCATAGAGACAGAGAGAAAGGGGCAGACACAGGCTCCATACAGAAAGCCTGACATGGGACTCGATCCCGGGTCTCCAGGATCACACTCCAGCCTGCAGGCGGCACTAAATCACTGCACCACCAGGACTTCCCTGGTAGAAAATTTTAGAGTTCAATTTGGCAATATCTTTCAAAGTTTGAGATGTATAAATCCTTTGTTCCAGTAATCTCACTACTAAGATTTGATCCTACTGATACATTTGGAAAAGTATGCCAAAGTCTATACATAAGGACATTTTTTATGGCATTACTTATAAAATTCAAAATAACCTAAATGCACAATCATGGAGAATTGGTTAAACTATGGCTACCCCCAAATAATGAAATATTATGCAGCCATTAAAAAGGAGAGCTTTGGGGGCACCTAGGTGGCTTAGTCAGTTAAGCATCTACCTTCAGCTCAGGTCATGATCTCAGGGTCCTGGGATCAAGCCCCACACCTGGCTACCTGCTCAGTGGGGAGTCTGCTTCTCCCTCTCCTTTTCCTCTTCCCTTCCCTCCTACTTGTGTGTTCTTTCTCACTCTTTCTCTCAAATAAATAAAGTCTTTTTAAAAAAGGGAGAGATTTATATGTGCAATATGGAAAGATTTCCATCAAAATGAAAAATAACTGTATAGACCATGCCCCCATTTTCATGAATATTTGAGGAGTAGACTATGCACATACATCTAATTAAATGATTTCTATAAGGAAACAAAGTGATAAAGGTGGTTACCTTTGAAAAAAAAAAAGGTGGTTTCCTTTGGAACAGTGGCTTGATGTCACATTTTTCTTTTCTTTTTTTTAATATTTAATTTATTTATTCATGAGAGACAGAGAGAGAGAGAGAGAGAGGCAGAGAACAGGCAGAGGGAGAAGCAGGCTCCATGCAGGGAGCCTGACATGGGACTCGATCCTGGGTCTCCAGATTCACTCCCTGGGCCGAAGGCGACGCTAAACCACTGAACCACCTGGGCTGCCCTTTTATTTTCTACCTTTCCCAATGCTTTGAAATTCTTTTACCAAGTATATTTCTTACTTTTTAAAAAACAATTTCATATTGAGAAAGTAAATGCAGATCCAGTGAGTAAAACTGGTGATAGGACTGAATATCTTTGCTCTGTTGATTAATATTAATGAATTTAATTTTCTTATCAGAAAATAATTCTAAGGATTCTTTTTTTTTTAATTTATTTATTTATGATAGTCACAGAGAGAGAGAGAGAGGCAGAGACACAGGCAGAGGGAGAAGCAGGCTCCATGCACCATGAGCCCGACGTGGGATTCGATCCCGGGTCTCCAGAATCGCGCCCTGGGCCAAAGGCAGGCGCTAAACCACTGCGTCACCCAGGGATCCCAATTCTAAGGATTCTTGATGTAAATACATAAACACACATACTATGATACTATGGAAACTATGGAAATTATTGTTAATGCCACGTGAGATTTATATATTTCCCTATAAGCTACAAATAGAATGTAGGTAAATATGTCACCAGACCTGACAAATTTTAAGTCACAGTAGGTCATGTTCAAAGAAGTTAGTTTCACATTTTTATTTCTAGCCAGAGGTCCACATACTAGCTTCATCTTTTGATATTGAGTCTTTAATCTTATCTGCCACAGAGATTTTGCTTATGCAGCAGCTGCTGGAGGACGACCAGGTGCCACCAAAGTAATGGTGGTTGTAACTGATGGTGAATCACATGATGGTTCAATGTTGAAAGCGGTGATTGATCAATGCAACAATGACAATATACTGAGGTTTGGCATAGCAGTAAGTAGATTTTCTTTTTAGTTGTCTTTCAGTTGATGGGTAAGTGCTGCTTTATAGCATCACTTCCCAAGACTGCACTTTCTCATTTGCTGCTCACAGCTTTATAGAAAAGATATTCATTCTGTCTCTACTTCTTGCTGATTTTCAATCCTGTTTACTAAGGGGGTGTGGATTTACTTTTCCAAGGGCTCTATTGTGTTCAGAAATACAATACTAGAAAGTGCTAGTACGGATATTAGAGTACAATAGAATGACTTTTCCCCCCCATTCCTCTGTTTTCAAGGTTCTTGGGTACTTAAACAGAAATGCCCTTGATACTAAGAATTTAATAAAAGAAATTAAAGCAATTGCCAGTATTCCAACAGAAAGATATTTTTTCAACGTGTCTGATGAAGCAGCTCTATTAGAAAAGGCTGGAACACTGGGAGAACAAATTTTTAGCATTGAAGGTAAGAGAACTCCATCTTTCAAAAACTTTTCTCAAGAATTCTTGATTTTATTGCCGTAATCTTGCTCTATTAATGTTCACTTGTCTATACCTTATATGAAAAGAACTCTTATGACTCAGTAAGGAAAACAGGCAACATGAATAAGTAGTTTATAAATGATAAGATACAAATGGCTAATAAAGATAAGAAACTATTCCCAATTTCAGTAATTATTCTAAATTATAAATTGAATCAGTCACTTTGTGCCTAAAAAAATAATGAAGATTAGATTTTTTTTTTGCAGAGACAGATTTTTATGCCTTAAAAATAATGAAGATTAGATATAAGCTTGGAGATATTATGGCGAAGCAAAGAAGCTCATACAGTCTTGATAAGATTATAAATTGTATAGCTTTTTGGGGGAAAGTAATTTAGTAATATCTATTATCATTGTAAATAAATTTACCTTTTAACATTGCATAGTTTTTATAATGATAAGAAGTTTTACCTTTTTATACTGTTACATGATTTCTGAAATTCTTGAATTCATTTACAACAAATGCGTATACTTTTAAAATTAGAAAAATATAGTGAAGACTTTTAGTAGTTCCTATTTCAAGGAAACATGTTATTTACCAGATCTACAATAATATACTTATATGGCTTTGGAAGGTCTAGTCAGTGTATAAATACCACATGTTCAAAAAGTCACTGTATAGCACACATTTTCCAGTTGGTAAAAAGTCCCACATGGCCCAAATTCTGATAGTTAACCCAAATAGCTCTCAGCAATAAAGAGCCTATTTTATTGAGCACCTACTATATGTCAGGTCCTCTTTCAGAAGCTGGGTCCAAGGGCATTGCATATATTAAGTAGTAAATCCTCAGTCTTCTCTTCTCCTGGTTTTCCACTGGAGACTTCTATCCAAAAAATATTATTGCTTCTTTAAACCTCCAATGGTGCTTCTAAGTTGTTGAAAACATTATCAAAATCTAATGTGCCCTGAGATAATATAAAGTTATTTGTCTACCTGTGGTATGACTTATGCTTGTTTGTGGTGGTGTGAACATGAATAATCACAGTGCAACCTAGATGATGATTAGAAATGATTTTGTGCCTTATCTGCTATTCTGGATTTTGGGAAAGCACTGCTCTACGTTATTAAAAATTATCTTGGGACACCTAGCTGGCTTGATCAGTGGAGTGTGTAACTCTTGATCTCAAGGTTGTGAGTTGAAGCCCCATGTTGGGTATAGAGATTACTTAAAAATAAAATCTTTTAAAAAAAATATCTCTTCTCATCCTGGGTAAATTATTACATCTTCTAAACAAGTAACTGTATTATATAGTATACATTATATATATCACTCTCTATATCAAAGTGGTAGTCCAGGAATTTATTCCTTTTTTGAGAAGATTAATGAAATACAACCACTTTGACTGCACTGTATGGAAAGTGAATATGAATGGAGTCCTGCGGTTTGAGTGTCAGAGGCAAGCACGTATGTAGAAGTAGGACAAACTTCCCTATTGGTAAAATTCCTACTCAGTCTTGAAGCCTGGATCCTGAAACCCAACCCAGGTACCTCTGTTTGGTCTTCGCTACACATCAACTGTCTGGCTCTTCCAACTGCATCTGAGATGTGTGTGCACTTATTAGTAACAATATTTAAAAGCTGAAAATTCAGTTTCTTGGCTGGTAATAATAACTTTTTTTAAAAAAAAAAGGCCATCACTTCAGTTTTTATTTTACCTCATCCTCTTATGTTTTTGGTATTAGGATCATCATGAGCATACCAATAAATATATGAATGCATATTAAAGATTAACACCAACTTCAAACACTACCTTGGGAGTATTGTGGGTTGTCGTTAACAACAACAACTTTGTTGTATTTCTTAGTGATTTCTCCCTCCCAGAATTTGCCAGCTCTATATTCTTGAGCAAACATCCGAACATTGTGGGTATATGTGGTTGTGTATATATATGCATATGTGCATGTGTGCATGTGTTCATGTTTGTATGTGCATGAACATGTGTTTGAAAGTTTGATTTAAAAATTAACAGTGATAGAATTCTTGAAATTACCATCTCCCAGGTACTATTCAAGGAGGAGACAACTTCCAGATGGAAATGTCACAAGTGGGATTCAGTGCAGATTACTCTCCTCAAAAGGTGTGTATATCAGATAACTTCCAGCCATGCTATCATTTGGCTGAACACTACGAGGCACAGTAGCTTTATATATAGAATGGAAAAAATAGCCATCCAGTGATCAACTGTTCTGATTCCCAGTCATAGTCATTCAGTTTCTTTGTGCTGATGATTTATCATCTGAAAGATGAAGGATAATAATGCCTTTTCTTTCCTGTTTCATGGGGATTTTTTATGGAAAAAAATGATAATATGCAAGAAAATTATGAGTGCTCCAAGGGACAGGTACTGTATTAATTCAAGGGATTATCATTGCAGGAATTTCCTTTAAATCAATTAACTATTGGAGAAGTTTATTAAAAACACAAACTCTTAAGGCGCCTGGGTGGCTTTGTTGGTCAAGTGTCTGACTATTAATTTTGGCTTAGGTCATGATCTCAGGGTCTTGGGATTGGGTCTCTCTCAGTGGGGAGTCTGCTTGAGATCCTCTCTGTCTCTCACCCTCTCCCTCTTCCCACCCCCAGCTCGCATCCACACACGCTCACTCGCTCTCATATAAATAAATATTTAAGAAAGCAAAAAACACAAACTCTTGTCATCAGTGCCACTGTTGAATTCTAAGCTGCTCGAGTCTCTCTCTCTCTCTTTTTTTAAAGATTTTATTTATTCAATTGAGAGACACAGAGAGAATGGCAGAGAGAGAGGGAGAGGGAGAAGCAGGCTCCCTGCAGGGAGCCTGATGTGGAACTTGATCCCAAACCCACAGTATTACACCCTGAGCTGAAGGCAGACGCTCAATCGCTGAGCCACCCAGGCACCCCTGGAGTATCTCTTCTAAGAGCAGAGACAGAAGATAGCTAAAAAAAAGTGAGAAGTTAGGGACCATGTGAGACGGTCCCTAAGCTTTCTTAGCCCAGAAAAATCCATTCTTCCTTCTCATAAACACCCACCTCCTCCTGCTCTGGTTCCAGCTCTGCTCAGAGTCTCAGTGCAGAGGGATACAGAGACAGGTGACCCTGGAAATGCTTAGGGAACAGTATGAACAAAGAGGATTTGATTGCCAGAATGAAGGACCAGGGATGGCATGGTTTTTTTCCTCTCTAATAAAAGATGCTAATTTTGTCTGGATCACCAATCCTTAGGAATGCTCATAAAAGTTACGGGATTTTCCCTCAGAAAGAATATTAATGAACCCACACACGGAGAATTTTAACACAAATTCCTGAGGTTTTTGTACACTTCCTAAAGTCCCTTCCTGCACCCCTGATTCAGAGTCCCAAGTTTATGACAATCATTCACATAATTTCATGGTCTCTAGTCCTCAAAGTGGGACACATTTTCTTATTTGCTCTATTTTTAATAGGTTATATTTTTCGATCCAAAATCCCTATCTTTGATGTTTTCTAAGATCTAAGATCAAAAACTTAAAAATAATAAGTCCCGTCCCAACAAACCCTGCCTTCTACAATGACTTACAGTTTTGACTATGCAGGTAGGACTTTGAGTCCCTCCAGAGCAGCCTTTCCTTGATTGTGCACCACCCCCTCCTGGCGCTGTGCCTGACCAATGGCTCAGATTGAACATCACACCATATAGTTGGTTACCTTTTGTAGCGGTGCTATTTTCCTATTGAAAGGATATAGGTATCTATAGCCTATGGAATAGGAAAGAGATGATGGAGGAACGTTTGAGAAGGAGTCAAGAGGAAAGAGGAAGAATGTTAAAGATAGAATAGATCAGAAGAGAGCCTCCCACGATGACTTGCCTGGATAGCAGCAGCCCCACCTCTCCTCCTCTGCCAGCTGCACTTCCTATTTCTCAAGCATGCCTCACATCCTCCGCTGTGAGCTTTTCTTACAAATACGTGAGGCTGGAGGCTCACAAGTGTTCAGCATTTGCAGATGTGTGCTTTTGAATGGAAATTGGAAGATGGCTATCTGCTCCTCCTGTAGTATAGTAGGGATTTATCTATGGAATCTATCAAGGTAACCTGGCCCGGGGGAAGGCTTGTTTTCCAGCGCAAAATTTATTAAAACAATTTGGACATATATCAACATGCCCTGATAAGCATTTTACTTCATCATTTTCTCCTTAAATCTAGACCATTTATTTCAGTGTTTTGCCTACGCTGCATTCTTGTGCTTTAAAGGTAATTTGTCTTCATGATCTTCATTTTTCAATTATTTTAGGATATTCTGATGCTGGGTGCAGTAGGAGCTTACGGCTGGAGCGGGACTGTTGTCCAGCAGACATCTCATGGACATTTTATCTTTCCTAAACAAGCCTTTGACCAAATTCTGCAAGATAAAAATCACAGTTCATATTTAGGTAAGGCATAGCAGCATTTGACTTGGCAAATTTAAGTTCCCTTCTTTTTAAGCTCTTCAATAGTACTGTTGCTGGCTCCTTGCTGAATCTCAGGATCGGTTCAGCAAAACACTTGAAGTGTCATATAGTGATTATATTTACTACACATGTTTATGTTGCCTCTGAAAATCAGCGCTTATCCTAAAACTGTTTACTGATACACTGTATTACACCTGCTGATCTCTTCTGGTTATTCAAGCAGCTGTGATTGTGCTAAAATGGAAGTCGTTTCTAAAAGCCGATACAGGAAGTGGTAGTCTTATATTACTATAGAGTTCTTAGTCTTTTTGTTCCTATAATAAACAGTTTGATTTATTGGTCCGATTCTAATCACCTACTATGGGACAGTTCTTGAGCTCCTGCCTGAGTTCCTGGCAATTCTATTTACATCCTTCCAGGGGCATCTGGGTGGCTTATTTGGTTGAGTGTTTGACTCTTGATCTCATTTCAGGTCTTCACCTCAGGGTCATGAGTTCAAGCCCCGCATTAGGCCCCATGCTGGGCATGGAGCCTAACTTAAAAAAAAAAAAAATCTTTCCAACAACCCTTTGAAGAAAGTATCATTACCCCATTTTACCTTGAGAGCCAGTGAGGTTAATAACATTCCCAAAGGTAAACAACTTAGTAAGTGGCAAATCCAGAATTTGAACCGGGGACTGTCTGACTCCAAAATCTATGTTCTTTCCACTATGCAACATTGCCTTTTAAACTCAGTAGTTATTCATTCAAGAAATAATTGTTCAGTGCCAAGTTCATGAGTGGCCGATGGGACAACCCAGAATCTAGGGCCTGCTTTAGCGTTAGGTGTCCCACCCAGGCCGGGCATGCTGCCAGTCAAAGGACAGGAGCAGTTCATCTTAGAAGAAGGAAGATGTGCCCTCTTTCATATGCCTGGGCACACTAGGAACTGTGCATCCCCATGAAGGAGTGCTCACAGCACTGACTTCACCGTTGGCCCTGTCTGGTTCTCCCCTCTGGCACACTTTAGATAATCAACAGGGAGCCCTCTGGCACAGGTGGCAGCACTTTAGACAACTAGTAGCGAGCCTCTGGCATACAGATGGCACCACTTTAAATAACTACCCTGTGATGTCACCGCCATGCCTGTCACTCCGTAAATGCTGGAGATGAAGGTCTGAGGAGAGGTGGAGAATAGTTGCTTGTGGTCCTGGGTTGCCTGCCTGCCTGCCGGATTGCCCTTGTCAGTAAATTACCCTGAATAAAACTCTGTAAATGATATAGAGTGGCTTGCTTTGTTATTCAGAATTAAGATGCCTTCTCAGCCTGGAGGATTCATTACTGACCCTCCTCCACCTTCTAACACCACCCTGCCCAACAATAAAGGATCTCTGGTCAAGTCTACTAACTTTGCCAGCCATCTGGCTGAGCTCTTCAATAGTACCTACTCTGTAACTCCTTTTCTCCTAGGTTACTCGGTGGCTGCGATTTCTACTGGAAAAGACATCCACTTTGTTGCTGGTGCTCCTCGGGCAAATTATACTGGCCAGATAGTGCTATACAGTGTTGATGAGAATGGCAATGTCACAGTTATTCAGGCTCACCGAGGTGACCAGGTAAATTCCATTGTGTAGCAGGTGAAATTACTCGTACAGACAATTGGGACATAGGAATAGGAGTTGATAGAACTGGAAGCTAGCATTTATTGAGTGCCTACCCTGTGGCTGGTTCTGTATTTGAATATTCCTTAAATCAATAACTGAGTGATGGGTATTAAGGAGGGCACTTGATGTAGTGAGCACTGGGTGTTATATGCAATCGATGAATCACTGAACTCTTCCTCTGAAACTAATAATACATACACTATGTGTTCATTGAACTTAAGTAAAATTTTAAAAAATAGTCCTTAAATCTTCACAATACTGAGACCTACCACCCGCTTGGATGAGCATTTACTGAGCATTTGCTGAGCATTTACCTTCCTAAGGTCAAATAGCTTTCATGGGGTTAAGTTGTCACTAAAACCCAGTCCTATGTAGCCTCAAAGCCTGTGCTGTTTGGTCATACACACCTGCGTATTTTTGACTCTCTAGATTAATAATATGTGGGTTTTATTTAGTCCTAATGACAGGCACCTCACCACAGCTTTGTTGGCAAGCTCCTACCAGGAGCCAATGATCTAGAGGAAAAAGGAGAAGGAAGCAGTGTAGCATTGTCAAGACTAAGCTACTACATCTGGGTCTGTCAAGGTGTTCTGTGGCTTTAAGGTTTCTAAAATTAAAGCAACTCTGTTTTCTGCCACTTTCTTCTCAGCATGACTGTTTGGTAGTCAGAACCTATGATAACTCCCACTCATGGCCTACTAGAGCAAAGACCAGCCAACAGAATCCTACTTCCTTACTAAGAAGATTTGACCCATGAGCTTGGCACATATTTGAAATGGACAACCCTGATCTCTGACAACCAAGAGAAATTTTCTGTCCTTGAGTCAGAGAAACCAACTATTTAGATTTCCCTTCTCCAGGATTAAGTGTGATCCTACTGTGTCTATGGATCTTCCAGGAGTAAGAGGACCTGAGTCTTTGACTTCCCTGACCACAAATCTGCTTTGGTCACATATTTTTCTCTCTTTAATATTTTAAGGAAGGGTGCTTTTTTCTTTTTTCTTTTTTTTTTTTTTTTTTGAGGAAAACAATGACCGTGTTATAGAACGAATCCTTTCTTACTCATTTCTGAATCCTGAAGAGGTGTTCATGTAGGCAGGTACTGAACAGTCAGCTCGCCAGCCTCTCTTGCTTCACTCTATCTCACCTGATCATCTGTCCCAGTCTATGGGAGAACGTCCCTCCTGTCCAGCATCATGTCACAGATACTTCCATCACAATGCTTGTCCACTCTTCTCCACCTAGAAAACTTCTTGTTTTTTAAGATGCCATTTAAATAACACTTAATCTTAGTGAGCTTTCCAGCTCCTCTGCACTCTGCTCACACAGCATTAGCCCTTGCCTCTACTATAACTTATCTGACTACGCATGCACAGACATTTGTCCCACTTCCCTCTTCCCTTCCTGCCTTTCTCTACAACACACCTCACAGACCTTCTAAGTGTTTCATCTTTAAATGTGGTCTTTGACCCCCCCCCACACACACACACACACCAGCATCAGAAACACTTAGAGTACTTATTTAAAATACCTTTGTCTGGATTGCACCCCTTCTGAGTCTCTGGAAATGGGTCTCTGGAATCTGGATTTTAAAGACACATTCTTGGTGATTTATGTGCACGCTAACTTTGTTTTAACAACCAAGTGTTATATCATGATACAAACTGAGAGGCACTAGGTTATTCATCTTACTGTTCCTAGCACCTTACAAGTAGGAAGCACTCAATTCTTGTTTGTTGAGTGAGTAAATGAAAGTACAGTGTAACGTTAGGAGTGTATGAGTCCTAGAATTCTAAGGTTAATATGCTCTATCATTCCAGATTGGCTCCTATTTTGGCAGTGTGCTGTGCTCAGTCGATGTGAATAAAGACACCATTACAGATGTACTCTTGGTGGGTGCACCAATGTACATGAATGACCTAAAGAAAGAAGAAGGAAAAGTCTACCTGTTTACTATCACAAAGGTACTATCACAAGGGTAAAGAAAATTGTTAAACTGACTTAGTTTAATTTCCTTCAGTATTGGTAAATTAATCTTCATTTTTGCAGAATAAAGAATTATTTAATGATCATTTTCATATGAAGTATGGTTTATATTTCATCACTTTGAGGATGTAACCATTAATTTATAATCTTAAAAAAATCACATTAAAAAGCGTCACCTTTAGAGAAAGAGCTAAATGTATGGTGCACTGCTGTTTTCCATGAAAGGTCTTTGAATATATATTTGCAAACAAAGTCAGTATAAATGCACATCATTTTTGAAATACATGCACATCTGTATATTTTCCAAATATCTCCTTCAATTTTTCTTCTTCACTGTAAAGAGATCATAATACAGAACAAACTATCTTGTTAACATTTTACAGTGAAAAAGACAAATTGTACCAGGGACTTTGCAAATGTTTGGATGCTTTCTACATCAGTTTGTCAGGAAATGCTGTTGCTTAGTTCAGCAGTTAGGCATGTATACATGTAGCTCTTGGGATTTTTAGTTCTTGAACATAAAACTTCGCATACTCTAACTAGACGGAGCTCTCTAAATCCATGCCCATAGTATAATGATCTTGGAGCTGAAAACTGGAATTAAAGGCACAAGTTGACATAGAAAATTTGGGAAAGGATGGGAAAAAAGGGAAACTGGTATTGATAGAGTAAATTTTACATTTTGCTGTTGTGATAATTTGTTCTACCTTATTTATTTAAATGAATGTAAAAATTAGCTCTCAAACAGAGGCAATTAAAACAATTCTAAAGCAGGGGTGCCTGGGTGGCTCAGTTGGTTGAGTATCCAACTCTTGATTTTGGCTCAGTTAGTGACCTCAGGGCCAGAAATTTAAGCCCCAAGTCTGGCTCCTCGCTGAACGGATCTTTCGGATTTTTCTATATACAGCATCATGTTGTCTGCAAATTGTAACAGTTTAATTTCTTCTTTACCAACATAGATGCCTCTTATTTCTTTGTGTCTGATCGTTGTGGGTAGGACTTCCAGTATCATGTTGAATAAAAATGATGAGTGAACATCCTTATTCTGTTCCTAACCTCAGAAGGAAAGCTCTCAGTTTTTCCCCATTGAGTATATGTCAGCTGCATGTGTTTCATATATGGCCTTTATTATGTTGAAGTATATTCCCTCTAACCCCACTTTGTTGAGAGTTTTTTTTATCGTGAATTGAGGTTGAATCTTGTCACATGATTTTTCTGCACCTATTGAAATGATCCTAATTTTTATCCTTCGTTTTGTTGCAGTGATGTGATTGATTGATTGATTTGTCCCATTTGCTAGTATATGCCTTTTTTAGTATTCTCTTATAATCCTTTGTATTTCTGTGATATCAGTTGTTACTTCCCATTTCTGATTTTTTTTTTTTAATTTGGGTCCTCTTTTCTTTTTTCTTGAATCCAGCTAAAGGTTTATCAGTTTTGTTTATCTTTTCAAAGTACCAACTCTATTTCATTAATTTTTCTTTTTGTTTGTTTGTTTCTAAGTCATTTATTTCTGCTCTGGTCTTTTTTTCCTTTTCTTTTTTTTTTTAATTGGAGTTCAATTTGCCAACATATAGCATAACCCCCAGTACTCATCCCGTCAAGTGCCCCCGCTCAGTGCCCATTACCCAGTCACCCCAACCCCCCACCCACCTCCCCTTCCACTACCCTTGTTCATTTCCCAGAGTTAGTTGTCTCTCATGTTTTGTCACCCTTACTGATATTTTCACTCATTTTCTCTCCTTTGCCTTTATTCCCTTTCACTAATTTTTATATTCCCCAAATGAATGGACCATATAATGTTTGTCCTTTCTGATTGACTTTTTTCACTCAGCATAGTACCCTCCAGGTCCATCCACGTCAAAGCAAATGGTGTGTTATTTGTCGTTTCTAATGGCTGAGTAATATTCCATTGTATACATAGACCACAGCTTCTTTATCCATTCATCTTTCGATGGACACCGAGGCTCCTTCCACAGTTTGGCTATTGTGGACATTGCTGCTATAAACATCGGGGTGCAGGTGTCCTGGCGTTTCATTGCATCTGTATCTTTGGGATAAATCCCCAGCAGTGCAATTGCTGGGTCGTAGGGCCAACAAGCACATGAGAAAATGCTCTGCATCACTTGCCATCAGGGAAATACAAATCAAAACCACAATGAGATACCACCTCACACCAGTGAGAATGGGGAAAATTAACAAGACAGGAAACAACAAATGTTGGAGAGGATGTGGAGAAAGGGGAACCCTCTTGCACTGTTGGTGGGAATGTGAACTGGTACAGCCACTCTGGAAAACCGTGTGGAGGTTCCTCAAAGAGTTAAAAATAGATCTGGTCTTTTTTCTTATTTCCTTTATTCTACTCTCCTTTGATTTTGTTTGTTCTTCTTTCTCGTTCCTTTAGGTGTAAGGTTAGATTGTTTATTCGAGCTGTTTCTTATTTCTTAAGATAGGACTGTATCACTATATTCTGTATACTTTCCTCTTAGAACCACTTTTGCTGCATCCCAAAGATATTGGACTATTGTGTTTTCATTTTCATTCATCTCTATGTTTTTTATTTCTTTTTTGACTAATTGCTTCATTGACCTATTGGTTGTTTGGTATCATGATGTATAGTCTCCATGTTTGTGTTTTCTCCTTTTTTTTCTCAATATATAATAACTTATTTCTAGTTTCATACTGTTATCAGGATGCATGGTATGATTCCAATCTTTTTAAGTTTATTGAGGCTTGTTTTATGGCTGATAGGTGATCTACTTTGGAGAATGTTTCATGTGCACTTGAAAAGAATGTGTATTCTGTTTTGAGGATGGAATGCTCCATGTCCATCTGGTCCAATGTGTCATTTAAAATATTGTTTCGTTATTAATTTTTCTGTCTGGATGATCTATCCATGGATGTAGTAGGGTGTTAAAGTCCCCTACTATTTGTAGAAACATAAATTTCTCTTTTTATTTCCATTTATGTTTGCTTTATGTATTTAGATGCTCTAGTGTTGGATGTGTAGATATTTATAATTGTTATATCCCCTTGTTGGATTTATCATTATGTAATGATTATTGTTACAGTCTTTGTTTTAAAGTCTATTTCATCTGATATAAGTATTGCTACCCCAGCTTTTTCTTTTTCACTTCCATTTGTTTGATGAATGTTTCTCTGTCTGTATGTCTTTAGGTCTGAGATGTGAGTGTCTTATAGGCAGCATATAGATGGGTCTTGTTTTTTATTCACTCTGTCACCCTATGTCTATGGTTGGAGCATTTAGGCCATATACATTTAAAGTGCTTATTGATAGGTATGTCTTTTTGCCATTTTTAAAATTTTCTGGTTGTCTTATTATTCCTTTTCATTCTCTTTGTGATCAGTGATTTTCTACAGTGTTATATTTGGCTTCTTTCTTTTTTGTGTGTCTATCATAGGTTTTAGGTTTGTGATTACCATGAAGTTCATATATAGCATTCCAAGTAAATAGCAGTCTGTATTAATTTGATGGTCATTTAAGTTCAAAGACATTCCAAAGGTGGTTCAAAGGTGGCAAATGGGGAACATTTTTCTTTTCTCCCTTCTCTTTCCTGTTACTCCCTTCTCTACATTTTATGAGTATGTTATATTTTACATCTTTTATTCATAATTTTCTTATGTCTAATTATGACCATTCCTCTCCACTTAAAGAAATCCCTTTAATATTTCTTGTAAGGCCAATTTAGTGGTGATGAACTCCTTTATCTTTCATTTGGGAAACTTTATCTTTCCTTCAAATCTGAATGATAATCTTGCTTGGTAGAGTATTCTTGGCTATAAGGTATTTTTGTTTGTTTCTTTGTTTTTTCCCCTTTCAGCACTTTGAATATGTCCTGCCACTTTCTTCTGGCTTGCAGAGTTTCTGCTGAAAACTCAACTGATAGGCTTATAGATTTTTGCCTTCTAAGTAACTTTTTGTTTCTTTCTTTCTGCTTTTAAGATTCTCTCTTTATCTTTAAACTTTGACATTTTAATTACTGTGTGCCATGGTGTGGACCTCCTTGGGTTCATCTTGTTTAGAACTCTCTGTGCTTATTGGACTTAGATGTCTATTTCCTTTCCTAGGTTAGGGAAGTTTTCAGTTATTATTTCTTCAAATAAGTTTTCTCCACCTTTCTCTCTTTTTCTGGGGCCCCAATAATGCAAATGTTTGTTTGCTTTAAGTTGTCCATGAGATCTCTTAACCTGTCTTTTAAAAAATTTTCTCTTTCTGCTATTCAGCTGCTGTTTCTCTCCATTACCCCATCATCCAGGTTGCTGATATGTTCTTTTGCATCCTCGACTCCGTTGATCCCCTGCTATTTCAGCTATCGTATTCTTCAACTCTGATGGATTCTTTTTAATATTTTCTATGCTTTTATTGAAAGTCTCACTGAGATCTTCCTCCTTTTTTTTTCCAGCCCAGTATCCTCACAATCATTAATTTTTTTTATCAGGCATGTTGCTTATCTGTTTCATTTAGTTCTTTTTCTGAGTTTTTTTCTTTCTTTTGGAGCATATTCCTCTGTCTCTGCATTTTTCTTGACTTTCTGTATTTCTATGGATTAGGAAGAACACATAAGAATGGTGCCCCTTTGCAGACTGTGTGTGCTTGATGACTTTTTGGCTGGCTGGCTGGCTGGAGCGTGGTTGTTTTAGAAGTTACTCTTCTAAAACTGTGGCTTTTGGGGGGCTCCTGGGTGGCTCAGTCAGTTAGGCATCTGCCTTTGGCTCAGGTCATGATCCCAGGGTCCTGGGATCGAGCCCTGGGACTGAGCCCTGCATTGGTCTCCCTGCTTCACAAGGAGTCTGCTTCTCTCTCTTCCTCTGCCCCTCCCTCTGATTGTGCTTTCTCTCTCAAATAAATAAAATCTTAAAAATAAACTGTGGCTTTTTGCAAAAAGAAGAAAAAAATAAAATTGGAAAGGAAAAAAAGAAGAAATAAAACAAGACATTTTTAATTTAAAAATAATACTTGTTTTGCTTTAATTAAAAAATTTAAAACAGAAACAAACAAAAAAACAAAAACCCTAGATTCCACAGCTTATTTGCTGTGCCCTGGCACCACAGAGGCTGGTATGGGCCTATAGACCCTGGGCTTTGGTGATGTTGCAAGCGTCCTATGATGACTGGACTTTGCCATTTATATGGTTGGGACCTGCCTGTTATGGCATCTGAACCCACTACTTATGGTGTTTAGACTGTGCTCCAATCTGGGCTTTAGAGGTAGATGAGGAGAGAGTGTTCCTACCACTCCTTGGCCCTTTTAAACTCTGACTTCTTCTTCTTCTTTTTTTTTTTTTTTTTTTTTTTTTTGACACTGGTGTGGGCCTGAGGACCTTGGGCTTGTTGAAGTCAGTGAGGTCTCACTGAAATAACCAGACCTGACCAGACCCTGCTCTGACCTAGGCTTTTAAGGTGGGATGGTAATAATGTAAACCAATCCCTCTGACTTGGAGGGCTTTCCCTGTAGCTCCTCCACCATGTGGCAGAGTTCTAGAGTTGCCTCTTTTATATGCTAATCACTCTTTTTAAATTGTGGCTTATTTTCTGTGCCTAAGGACAGTGGAATCTGTTCCTGCCTTCTCAGTCCTCTGCATCCCCTCTGTGTCAGTTTCCCTGTGTTACTGTGTCTTCGTCTCTCTTGGTGTTCTCTTGCCATTTTCTCTGTCTGTGGTTGTTCAGTAGCTGTCTAGTCAGACCTCAGTACTAGGAGGAATTGTCCTATTAATAGGTGTAATCTGATGTGTTCCAGGCAAGAGGAGAATTCAGGGTTGCTGTCTTGGATCGGAACTTAGCGGTCTCATTTTCTACTTCCTATACCATTATAATTATGCCATTGTTCAGTAAGTTTTAAGTAAGGTCTAAATTAAGATATTGTGTTTTCTGTTGTGTCTCTACCTTAATTTTATTCAAGATATTATATTTTCATCAACAAAATTTAAATCAAAAGTTTTAGAAAGAAGTAAAGATTCTAATATTAAGGGGGAAAGGAGACATAGATATGGATAGTGTGGTATGTAGGTGGTACAGCCACAGTAAAGAGAATCCATCCCTTTCATCTCAGTTTATGAGCACATATCCTATGAGCTTACTTGCTAGAATTCTCATTTATAATTCTCATCCTAAAGAATTTTGAAATCAAGGTTTGAAATCTTGCCTACTTTTAACAGTTTACAAATTGGTTTGAGCATCATTTGCTGTGAATTTTCAAGGTGGAGGTTGGAAAGTTTGCTTTAATCATCTTTCTCTTCCCCCTTGCAAGGGCATTTTGAATTGGCACCAGTTTCTCGAAGGCCCCAGTGGTGTTGAAAATGCTCGGTTTGGCTCAGCAATTGCAGCTCTTTCAGATATCAATATGGATGGCTTTAATGATGTAATAGTTGGTTCGCCTTTGGAAAATCAGAACTCTGGGGCTGTGTATATCTACAATGGTCACGAGGGCACCATTCGCATGAGATATTCCCAGGTAATCCTGAGTTCCATAGTGATGCATTTACATGTGAGTATCATCATATTAGAGCTACAGCATACCATGCAGGTAATCTGACCCATCCCACCTACTGTAGAACCTTATTCATTCATTAAGCAAACATTTAGTAAACCTCCTGTTGTGTGTCAAGCACTGTTCTAGGATCTGGAGACGCTGTAAAGAACAGGACAGATAAAATTCTGCCCTTTATGGATCTTACATTTTTGTGAAGGAGACGGGGGCGGGGGGGGGGGGGATAAGATAAGTGAGATAAAGTGTTCCAGATCATAGTAAATAAGGTATTTTTTTTTAATTTAATGTTCAGGGATGGGAGTTATTAAGTACTTTAAAGGGTGACCAAGGGGCCTCATTGATCAGGCAACTTTCCATTAAAGTCATGAAAGATGTGGGCTAGGAGAATAACCATGACCTGAGCTTGCTTCAAATCCTGCTCAGTCCACTGATCTGCTGCTGCGTTGTGATTTTTTTTTTTTTATGTTAAAAGAGTCATGGTGATGACTTGGTGATTTTCTGTGATGATGTGGCTGCAAGAATAATAAACAGATGAGAAAAGCTGTGATTGAAAAATGAATGGAATTTTGTGGAGAATAAAAGAACCTGAGAAGTGGCTATGTAGAGAATCTATGCAATGTAGAAGCTCCCTTTTTTTTCTATCTCAGTTGTTATACATTATCATTTCATGTAAAACTTGCTCTTACAGAAAATCTTAGGATCCAATGGAGCCTTTAGGAGCCAGCTCCAGTACTTTGGGAGATCTTTGGATGGCTATGGTGATTTAAATGGGGATTCCATCACTGACGTGTCCATTGGTGCCTTTGGGCAAGTGGTTCAGCTCTGGTGAGTCAGTTGAAAGCCAGACACAAACTAGCTAATTAAAAAGTGACCTGCTAAGTAGAGCAGATAATTGTGCTGAAATTGTGGAAATGCTACCTGCATTCTAGAAGACTCCAGGACAATTATGTGTCATAATTTATGTGTCAAAGGAAGAAAAGTATTTTTCCTTATGGGAGAAAAGAAAATATTTGCTTACCATTGCTATCACCATTCTCTATATGGTGAGCAGAAAAAGGACATAGACGAGACAGAGCCTTTGAAATGGTATCCAAGATATTTCTGAATATTATCTTCCAAATAACCTTACCTCCACTCACAGAAAGGAAGCCTCATGAGAATGCCCTAAAAATACTGAAAACTCAGACCACACAAGTAAAGTGTAACTTCTCATGTGGTTATGAAGTAACTTTTGAAATTATTAGTCATAAACAAGAAGCCATTATTTAGGTTTAGCTGACTTCTCATTGACCTCAGTAGGAGTTGAAGAGCAAGAGGGAACAATAAGGAATTCAAGGGCTGTGTGATTCAAAGACAAAGACAAATATATTGGGTTGGAATTAGAAAGAAATTGAGAATTAGATCAAGAGTCTTCCCCCACCAAAAAAATATATTTCATTCGTTCACTTGTCTCTGTTGAAAAATGTACTTTAAATGTCCAAATACTTCAAGAACAGAGAAGCATTACATATTGGTGTATTGTTTCTGAGTTTCATTAAACTATTTACAATATTTCATGTGTACTTTTAAAAGATGAAATGCATTGCTTTTTTTTTAAAGATTTTATTTATTTATTTATTTATTCATGAGAGACAGAGAGAAAGAGGCAGAGACACAGGCAGAGGGAGAAGTAGGCTCCATGCAGGGAGCCCGATGCGAGACTCGATCCCGGGTTCCCAGGATCACGCCCTGGGCTGAAGGCAGACACTCAACCGCTGAGCCACCCAGGCATCCCAAAATGCATTATTTTAGATGTATCATTTTAATGAAAACTTCACGTGGGGGGAAACTCACAGATCACACTTAAGACTGACAGATTCAAAAATATATTTACTGAATAAAATCAGTTAAGAGTAGCATGCCATTAGAAAAATACAAGGTATGGTGGCATAGTCACAGAACTCTTTTTTTTTTTTTTTAATTTTTAAGAAATCCTACCTTTCAGTGAACATCCCCCTGTAGCCATCTTGGTAGGCTTCATCCTTCATAGTCAATATAATTGCTATACTGTGACTCTCCCTTTTTTTAATTTTAAAGATTTGTTAAGTAATCTCCACACACATCTTGGATTTTGAACCCACACTGCAAGGTCAAGAGTCATATTCTCCACTGAATGAGCCAGTCAGGCACCCCGATACCTTTTAATATAGCCAATGATGACCAGACTTTTTTCTTTGAAAGTGGATTTGATTCTTCAAAAAGTCAAGACACATGGAATCAGATCAATTTATTGAGGTATCAGTCAAGCTAGTTTTATGCCATTTTGTGGTCACATTCCTATAAGGTGTGGAGACTGGATTTTCTGGGTAACTTGCTAAGAATAATTTTTTAAAAACAAGTTAACAAAATCATTTCAATCAATACCACCATCTCCAATGGGATAAAAGATGCTCTTAAAAGATATTGACTTACAGAAAACATTCACTTGACATTTTAGTTCTTGTAGGTTTGAGAACATGTTGTTAGATGTTTTATGACTACTTATTAGGGGGCCTTATAGGTATACAATTAACTGACAAAATAATTTTTTCAATTGACTCAAGTCCTTTAAAAGATGATACCTGAAATTAAAGAAAAAATGTTTTCTGCGGTGGTACTTTTCAAAGCAGTGAAATTACTAATTTCTACCTGCTGCTCTGTAAATAATGCAGCATGTGCACAAGGATCGTTATGATGAAGTACAAAATTTTACTGACAGAGGAACTAGGAGAACATGAATTCTAACTCTTCACTTGCTATTACTCAGTAAATTGATAAGTTACCAAATGTCTTTGGTTTCATACTTTTTCAACAGAAGGGAGACAATATTTGTTCTATTTCACAGGAGTGTTCTAGGGGCAAATGAGACCACGTGTATGTGAAAGCTTTCCAGATATATAAAGGGCCGTGCCAGAGTCAGAGGTCTTTAGCTCCCTGCCTGAGAGGCTCCTCGGCCATTTTCTGGTGTCAGGCTAGTTGCCACCATCATATCATGGTCATATACCACACATCAAAGAATTGTTGCCAACCATTAAGGGAGGCAACAGGGAGACAGCCTCAGCCATGCTCCTCGGCCGCAGCCACACCCACCTTGCCATCTGTTCTCTCCCTTCTTTTTGTGAGAAGAGCTAATATCACTCTCTATAGCTGGCAAAACACGGCCAGGACCATGACTTTGTACTTCATTTGCAAAGAGATTGTAAACTCACATCCTGCACTTACACATGCATTACACACGAAAAAAATTAAATGTGGATTGGGCTGGTAATAGAGTCACAACACAGAAGACATTATTCCAACTTGCCACTTTAGAGCTTTCATATATGAAATACTGCTCAAGTGCTTAGATTGTGCAGAGAATAATTTGATAATGCTGGCCCTGGGTCCCTTAGGTGAAAGTAATAACATGTACACTTGGCAGTAACTACCTACTTCCATTTATGTCTTTCAGGTCACAAAGCATTGCTGATGTATCTGTGGATGCTTCATTCACACCAGATAAAATTACTTTGTTCAACAAGAATGCTGACATAACACTCAAGCTCTGTTTCAGCGCCAAGTTTAGACCTACTAAGCAGAACGATCAAGTGGGTGGGTTGACCTGAAGTAATCTGTGTGGAGATAGGTTTGCTTGTAGAGTCTTAGTTGTGAACATAACCTACACTTTGGGTTTATAGACCAAAAGAAGGAAGGGTCTTGCAGACATTTAAATTGACACACATTTGAGGTGTGTGAGAATGGTTAATTATGCATGGAAGGTATGGTTAGATCTTCCCCAGTTGTCTCTAGAAGGTAACATTCTGCTGCAGAAAGTTACTGTCTCTGTGACCTAGTCTCTGGCTCTCGCAACTCTATCCAAGTTTCTTTACCCATGGGTTCCTTACCTCAAATCTTGGGCACACACGGATGATACTAGTGTATGCCTATATTAGTATACTGTATGTCGGTTATGGCATGATCTAGATACGGTGTGTTCAGCACAAGTACCAAATATTACTATTCTTGAGGAATTAACATGCATGAAATAAGAGAAAATATAAAACAATAGGTGGTTTGTGCCCAGTGTTTAAAATGCTCTAAATAATCCAGAGAAGAGAATAAAAATCTGAAATGTGTTCTGTCAGCAGGAAAGAGTAAGGAAAACTGGACAAATGTCAGCAGGAATTGTCATCTCTCTCTCGGACCAGCTGAGTCCCCTTTCAGAGTGTGGCCAAGTCCTTCCTAACCACCACCCCTCACTTTCATCTCTCCTGTTCCAGTGCATGCAGAGCATGGCAATGGACTTAGTACTTGATGCAACACAGCCTTCTTTCTCTTGCTGTTTTTTTCATGGGTTCTCATCCCCCTTCCATCAGATTTTGGCTCTAACCTTCAGACACCTATAGTTCCTATAAGTGATTCATTAAGCGGTTAACAAACCTGCCCCTTTATTTTCAGCCTTTGTCATGATTCATACCAAGAAATACATAGGTTAAAATCCTAAAGCAGAAGTTAGATCCACATCTTGGCATGCTTTCCATGGTTTCCTACTTTTCATATCTATCTGGCATTTTTCCTTTCAGGCTTTCAAACACTGACCCGACTCTGAGTAGCACATCTCACGGCTTGCCTTGTAGCAGATGCGTTTGAGTAGCCAGGAGAGTTGAGTCAAAAACCATTTCTGTATAAATACTAAGTGACTAGATGTGATGCACAGCGCGATGACTGCAGCTAACAATACTGTGTCGTATATTTGATGGTTGCTAAGAAAGTATATTTTAAAAGTTCTCACCATACATATAGATATACACACAGAATTGCAACTGTGTGAGGTGATGATCTGTTAATGAACCTTATTGTAATCATTTTCTAATATTTACATATATAAATTAACATACATTGTTACATACATAACAATATGCATTGTAAACCCCAAATTGATACAATATTATATCTCCAATACATCTTAACAAAGCTGGGGGAAAAACATTAAGTGGCTAGTCTGCCTAAAACATTAATTTGGGAAATAGATTAGTTGGCAGAGATGGCTGGCTGGTTAGCTCTCCAGGCCTGAAAGCCTGGATTTATCCCCTAAATCTTCCTCTTTTTGATGGGGCTTCAACCCTTCTCTTGCTATAACTTGAAAGCAGCTTTCTGACTTCAGGGAATGTCCTTCCCTGGGCTTCCTTTCCATTGGGCACCTTTTCCTTGATGTCTTCAGGTCCACACAGACAAGCCAGTCATGATCCTTTGTCACTTAATTGCTTGGCAATAAAAGTATGTAAGACAAGAATCCCATCTTCACAACTTTGTAAATTTATAAAGCATATGGTCTTTATTATTTATTGTATCAGGTGTTCACTCTGGTTTAAAGTTAATACCCCCCCCAAAAAAATTAGTATATTGCTTAGGCGGCTATCCTTTTCATGAGACTACTTGAGAAAAATGAACTAGTATTACCATGTGTACTAACTATGTCTGGCTGTGTTCACTTCCTGTCATTGTGTTTCCTTTGTATTATTTTCTTCATTTGTTTTTAGTCCATTTGATTCACTTGCATTTTATCTATCTTTGTTAACTAAGTCATTGGAGCAAGAAAAATTATCCAATATCTCTAATAGGTATTTTAAAGGTTATCTGTAGAATTAATCTATTTTGGGAGTCTATTCAACCTTTAAAATCTTGAAAAGAGTAAAATAAGATGGAGTAAGGCCAGATAAAGCAGCTGATGCTTTGAATATCATCAGATCACCTTCCTCAGTTTTGGGCAGCAGACTCTAGTTAAAGGCTCTGATACTTTGTATATTGGCTACTGGCATCAATTTTTATTGCATTTTTTTTTCATTTTCATTTCCCTGGGTTAGTAGTAGTATTATGTTTTTTTTTTCTCATTTTCATTTCCCTGGGTTAGTAGTAGTATTATGTTTTTTTTTTTTTTCTCATTTTCATTTCCCTGGGGTAGTAGTTTATCTCTGTTTTATAGATGAGGAAATGGAGGTTCAAAGAGGTTACACAAATTGCCTAAAGCCATTGAGCTCATAAATGGTGGAATTAGAATTCAAACCAAGTATGTCTGATTCCAAACTTATGACTGCATAGTTGCGTGCCTTCCCTTCATGTGAGCATCTAGAGTGTTCCCTCAAAGTATGTCAGTTAATCCTCAAATAGCAGTTAATCCTCACAACTGCATGAAAGCTGAAAGAACATGAGTTCTGATTTCAAAATCACCCCAGTTTTATTTCTGACCATGCTTTGTGAATGGAGCTGGTTTATTTTACCCCTTTTATTCTATTATCTCAAAAATGAGATAATATCCATTTTCCAGGTTGATAGTAAAAATTTTATAAGGTAACATATGAGAATGTGTTCAATTGTGGGCACTCAGTAACTGCTTCTTTATCATATCACCATGTTAGGGATGATGAAACCAATGCTTGAGGAAGTGAGTAATTTGCCCATATTCACTCAGTAGATTTCCTGGTGGCAAATCTGCTTTGCTCCACACTGCTTCAAACCATGCTTTGAATCCCATCTGTCTGTATCCACAGTCACCTACATCATACCAGAGCCTGAACCACAAATGTCCTGGTTGGCCACTGCTCACAATGCAGTGTAAAGACTGTTTTTATATTTTCTCGAAGTCCTTGAATTCACCCAGTAAGATACAATAAGGCAGGGATGGTTTTTCTGTAAAGGTTTATTTGTAATAACATTTCTTTATGATTTTTTTTCATAGCCATTATATACAATATCACAATTGATGCAAACTTATATTCATCCAGAGTAACCTCCAGAGGTTTATTTAAAGAAAATAATGAAAGGTGTTTGCAGAAGAATATGCTCATAAGTCAAGCACAGAGTTGCGCTGAGTACACCATCAACATACAGGTGGGGCCACAGTCCTCTTTCCTCTTTTCCTCTGGGTGACTAATGAATGGTCTACGTCTAAAAAGAAAACTCGGGAGTTAGAAAATGCTTGCCCTTCTAGTTAATGCTTTTCTTGTTTAATTTTATGGGGGGAAATCATATTCTTTCTGCTAGTACATGGTCACATTCAATGAAAATGTTACTAGTATGAAATTTTATTTAGGATTACAACTGAAAGTCTAAAAAATGAGATTTTTAAAGAAATCTTTAAAATTTCTTTCTTAAATGTTTAACAGGATGAGCTTTTAGTAGACAGTTTTATTTTAGTATTTTCTTATCAGGGAAAATTTTTATTTTCAAGCTGCTAAAGGGACAATTCCAATTGTGATTTCCACTATTGGATTTAAGTTAACATAGGTAAAGGATGAGGTAAAAATTATTTGCTTCAATCTTATGCCACAGTTACTATAGTTGACATGAGTTTTGAAAATCTCACAAGTAGGAAAAATGCTTCTTTAAGGAAAATTTCCAACAGGAAATGGATTTTATAAATTATAGGATTATTTTCCCCTAGGAACTATGTAATGGTATTTGAAAGTGTGATTTCCTCAGGAAAGCATTTTTAAAAGAGCTGCTTAAGAACTTTCCTAGAACATGGTTCTCAGAGTTTAAGATACATAAAAATTGCCAAGAGAACTTTTATAAAATGCATATTCTGGGTTCCCACCATCAGAAATTTGGGTTTGAAGGTCTGAGATATATGCCGATTTAAGGAGTACTCCAAGATATTCCTGATATTAGATGAATGATACAAAGTTCACATCTCAATAACTACTAAGTATGCTTGGGAAAACAGAGTTAATAGAGGAATTAAAATCAATTGCATTGCTTAATTTCTTGCTCATGTTTAAGGAGACTTACTTATGAAAGCCTGGACCTTTTTGTTGTTAAGATGCACAATTATCCAGATTCTTTAAAGGGCTAGAAGCTGGATCTCCTTCTTTCCGATTTTTGTGCTAAGTCATAGATCAAATGAAACATGCATTCCATTCTGGGGAAATGAAGTCAGCCAAGCTATTGTTCACACATAATCCTTTTCATGCTGATGTGTGCTGTGAAGTTTTTAAGAAGACATATGTGCCTTGGGTAGGCGAAGAGATCTTATTCGTTTAAGACACACCATATTGGATATCAATACTAAGCCCATCCTGTGTGCCAGCCTTGCAGCCAGCTAAGGAAATCTATCTAATTTTGTAGAGTGAGTTAGATTTTGACTAAAGAAGGGAGTTCTCTTGTCATTGCCCAGTAGCCAGCCCTGAGCAACCTTCCCATCTCAGTTACAATATTCCCTCCCAGAAATTTGGTCAGGATACCTAAGAACAGCCGTGTACTGACAGGTCTTTTAAATATTAAAACTGGGCATATCCTCTAAATATTCATAAATTGTGTATGGATAACAAGATTTCTGGTGAGCTCAACTAAGAATTGCTGCTTCAGATCTTTACTGAACCCCAAGTCTCTAAGTGTCTTGCTGGTTGAGAGGCTAAGAACAGAATTAGGACAGAAAAGAAGAAGCAAGAGTCTTGAGAATTCAAAACGAGGATATTCTCCATAATTGAGAGGAGACTGTGTTGTTATTTGTGAACTCATTGTGGTCATTTTCTTGTTTGGGAACTACCGTGCCCTAGTAAACTGCCTCACTGTGTCTGTGTGTTTAGAAGCCCTCTGATGTTGTCAACTCTTTGGATCTGTATGTGGACATCAGCCTGGAACACCCTGGCACCAGCCCTGCCCTCGAAGCCTACTCTGAAAAGGCCAAAGTCTTCAGTGTAAGTGTGGTTTACCTTTCCTGGAATTCAGACTGGCTGGGAAAGCTTCATAGTCACTGTAGTAGTGTTCAAAAGCTACCTAGGACATAACTTTCAAATTGTTAGTTTTCTAAGTGAAATATGTGTAAAGTTCACCAACATGCAAGTTCCGTGAAGGATGGAGATTTTTGTCTTCTTCACTGCTGTATTCCCAGACCCTTGAATGGTGCCTGGTCCACCATAGGTGTCCAATAAATATTTGTTGAGGAAATAAATAACCATAAAGTTAAACACCTTGTTCTTACCACCTTTAAGAAATGTAACAAATAGCTATGTTCTCTGTATCCCTCCCTACTTTTATCACATTCATGTTCATCTTGCTCCTTCAGGCATATCATCATCTCAAATTTTGCTTTTATTGATGCTTCCCTTCCTATGTTGCTAATCATGCATATATTCCTAAAATATTGTGTAGTTTTGCGTGGTTTTGAGCTTTATATAGATGGAATGATACTACATGGATCCTTCCACAGTGATTTCTAACTCAAGAGCACATGTGTGGGATTATTTTTCCTTTTTTTGTAGATCCCTTTCTACAAGGACTGTGGGGATGATGGAGTTTGCATCTCAGATCTAGTTCTAAATGTCCAACATCTGTCAGCTGCTCAGTAAGTCTGCTTTAGAGCTCAGTGTAAAGTGTGGAAATAAGATACATTAGATCACTTTATTCAAATGAATGTTTATGGAGATTTTTTCTATGAAAGAAACATCCATAACTAATAAAGACCCTTAAAATCTGAATTTTAATCTCTACCATCCATAAGGGGGAAAACAAGAAATCTAAAACCATTTGTATTGGGATGGTTCTTCTCCCTGCAATGTAATTAAAATCAGTGAAGAAGGAAATCTAATAGCATTGACTTATTTGTTGTCCATATCATTTTATCTTGAGATGATTTATTAAACAACTTTCTCAGTCCTCCAAATCTAAAGTTTTATCTTTTAATTTTTTAAATGAGTGAAGTATTTGAACACTTACCTTTGTAACTTTAATAATTCTTTTTCCCTTTTAACAGAGATCAACCTTTTATTGTCAGCAACCAAAACAGAAGGTTAACATTTTCAATAACCCTGAAAAACAAAAGGGAAAGTGCATACAACACTAGAATTGTTGTGGATTTTTCAGAAAATTTGTATTTTGCTTCCTGGTCCATGCCGGTAGGTGGTAACACTCTGGGCTCACTGCTCTTGTGTTTTTGTTGTTAGTGGCCATCTTGCTCACACTCACATCCCTGAGTCCTGTATGCTGTCTGAAGAAGCACCTTACTTCTGGGTGTGATCAGTCCTAACTTTGGGGGCTCCCAACTAGTTAGACCACATGAGAGTGTAGGCTGATTCTGTAGCTAGCCCAGTTCTGCTTCACAGCTTGGTCGGTTTTTCCTTTGCCCTAAGTCTTGGCCAGACACTACCATAAGTCTTCTCAAACCATTTGTGTGAGGAGGCTGCGTAGTGCCGCACAGATGCTTCAAGCTGAACTTGCTCTGAGAAATTCGAGTCCCATTGCCCAGTCCAAGCTTTGTAACCACAAGCCTTGCGACTGCCAAGATGATGCATTCCAGCAAGGTCAGTTAATCATGTTGACTCGATCACTATACCAGGAACACACTTGGCCATGAATGCCCCTCTGGCCCTTCCCCTACCACCAAGCAATGAGAGGGAGAAGAGGGAAAAGCTGAGATTTCCCAAATTCACTACTTGATAAAAGGATTAAAAATGGTATCATCCAAGTTAAAGTCAACATGAACTTAACAGATTTAGTGTTCTAAATCTATTCTGTCTTTGGTGCTTCAATTTCCTGTGCCAAATGAGAACTTCTTATTTTAAAAAGGAAAAAAAAAGCACCAAGGAGAACTAAAAAAGATTCTTTAAATTATTTAAAATGCAAACACCAACATATGATTTGTTTTCTTCTCTCGAAACTAGAAATTTCAAACACATTGAGAGAAAGGTATGTATTAAAGACAGCATTTCTGAATATTAGATTGAAGTTATTATGTGCTTCTGAAATATAAGAACTAGGATTTACTTCTGGGGGGAAATTCCAGTATTTGACCTCCCTTTTGGCTCATTGGGTGTCCTGCTTGGCAATAAAAGTAGTATAATAGCTACCTGGATGATCTAAGATTTTCAAGTCTTGGGGGACAATAAATTACTTCATTGTGAACCAGCTCTGCTGCTAAAATGCCCCTGTGGTTTATACATCTCTCAGCATGTATGTGCTCACACGTGCAGATGTGCGCACGCACACACACACACACACACACACACATGCACACTATATGCCAATCAGTCATTGTTTCCTTGGTCTCTTTTAGGTTGATGGGACAGAAGTAACATGCCAGATTGCTTCATCTCAGAAGACTGTCACCTGTGATGTAGGCTACCCTGCTTTGAAGAGGGAGCAACAGGTACGACTTCATTACATTCTTAAATCCACACTAGCCCCTCCTTGGCACTCATGTTCATTCACCACCATTCCACCTTCTTCATTACGTAACACCATTTGACAGGTATCACAAAATAACTAGGTGAATATTTAAAGGAAGTTTTTTGAAAATCTGAATGTTTTAAGTTATTAATAAAAGTGAGATTTCCTCCCCCCTCTATGCAATTCATTTCAAAAGCACATACAATAAGGAGAGGTTTCTGTTTTGTTTTGTTTTGTTTTGTTTTCTGAATACATTGACCAACACTGGTCAGAATGCTGTAGAAAGCCACAGATAGTATACGTTAACCCCTGACAAGCAAATTTCACATCGACACAAAACTTTCCAATTCTGACACGTAGATATGCCTGTGATGTGATGATCTGCACATGTCACTTGAAAGATGAACCCTCTGATTCTAAAGGTGTGGCAGGCTAAATAAAGCAAGGTGGATGAACAGATATTTTACAAGTTTAAAAGCTTAAGGCATATAAAATTCACAATCAAACTGGAGTGAGTTTACTTTTCTGGGGAACTTTTTGTTAATTGGTCCCTGGGTATAAACTATCCTGGATTAATGAATTTTAATTTTGTGCATAGGTGACTTTCACTATTAACTTTGACTTCAATCTTCAAAACCTTCAGAATCAGGCATCTGTCAGTTTCCAAGCCTTAAGGTAAAACGTAATGAAATCATGAATTTATGATAGGTGAGCTTTAATAATATTTCTCTTTAAGTAGTTTCCTAATGTTTGTTTCAATAGCGAAAGCTATGAAGAGAACAAGGCAGATAATGTGGTCAACTTCAAAATTCCCCTGCGGTACGACGCCGATATTCACATAACAAGGTGGGTGAAACAGTGAGTCACCTGTGGCCACTGAGGTCACTTGGTTTGTAACACATTTGGCTCAGGACTGAAGAAGTCCTCCATATGTTCATTCTTAACTGGAAAATTTGAATTAAATATTTCCCCCCTGTCAACTAAAACAGAAACCCAGGGATGCGTCAGTCCTTAGGAGAATCTTGAGTGACTATCTGGGTTTACAGACAGAGGGCAATATCAGAAAGCCAGAGGAGCAGCCCTTCTGCCCAGGCCACAGTGAGAGTCCTCTGCAGCCCTTCAGAGGACATGCACACTTTCCCAAGGGGTCAAAGCAGGACTCCCCGGGCCCTGAGGAGTTGCCACCACTTTCTTCTCCATATCGGCTCCCTACCATCCACATGAGCACTCAAGCAATAGCCCCGTCTCTAAACACTGAAGTGCCAGGCACAACGCTTTACACATAGTAGGTCCACCACAAATATGACATCTAGTCATGGAAAATTAGTTTCTGGGTGGAAAATTCCTGACATAACATATTAGAGTTTTTTCCCAACCAACTGGAAATGAGGCATTTGCCAAAGGAGATCATTTATGAAGAAATGCTGTATTCTCTTTTTTTGCCTGGCCAGAGCAAGCATAGCTGAAGGCAGTGGAAATATGATACTGGTTGGAACCAGCTATCTTGAATTGTTCAGCAGGGCAGGTGTCTTGAGAAGTAGCTAACACGTGGAACACCATAGGCATGAATAGGGTGATGCATCACCTTTAACTCCCATCAAGAAATGAGTCAGGTTCATGGGTGCAGACACACTGGAGCACAGCTATGCAGGTACACAGGCTGAAGGTGATGCTCAACTCCCAGCCCAGGAACCAGAGTTCTCCATTTAGTGAGGCATGCTGGGAGCTTCCGAGCACACATGTCCTGCGGTATATTGCCAACAAGCCATGCTGCAAACAGTGTTTAGGGAGAATGGATTTCTCTGACTTGCCACATCACCCAACCCCTAAAAGCATGGAATATAGGTCATGCAGTAGATCACTGAGTAAAAACAAAAAGGAAAATGTGTCATTATGTCTAGGGCTCAAGATATATGAGCAAAGATGAAAGAATCCTTCTATATCAAGTGAGCTGCAAACAGCCAAAGCAGAACAAAATATAGCACAAGTCATCCATCCCTGAAAAACTAATCACTAACTGCAGATTCCAAAAAGACCCATGGTACTAAAAGGATTGAAGGCCAATGCATCCAGAGAGATTGATATTACCACATTACCTGTCTTTTCTTCCTATCTACATTGATTCTTATCATAAATGTTTTTTCTTAATACAGCCTTTATAGGATTCTACTCTGGCACCATGGCCAATATTTCCAGATACTTTAACATGAAATAAATATAAGATTGAAGTGAGACTTCACTTTCAATAAGGTCTTAGCTCTGAATTTTTGTGATAGTATACTGGATTTTAAGACTGTCTAATGCTCTTTAAAATATACCAAAAAGGGTTTTTTTAATTAATATGGAGAATTATGATGTATAAACACTAAAAATCCTACTATCCAGATAGTTCCTCTTGATGTTTTTGTTTTGTTTTGTTTCTTTAAAGAAAGACATGGATATAAAATCTAAAACACTATAGAAAGATAGACAATGGAAAGCGAAGTCATCCCTCCCTCCCTCTGGCCATTCCAGAGAGGACTTCCCTATTTTCAGAATATCTTCCAGACTGGAGGTTTGTTCATCTACCAGGATATATGCATGTAACACACTCACACACACACATATTTACCCAAATAGAATAATAAAATCCTTCTCTAACCTTGCTTTTTATGTAATCTTAGAGAAGTTTTTGTATCAGGACATACAGATCTAACATCCTATTCCTGGCTGGATCATAATTAATGTAACCAATTCAAAATTAATGAGATATTTGGTTGTTTTGCATATTTATTTTGTTAACTATCACAAGTACTATAAAAAATAACATTTTTGCATTTTTTTTGAAAAAGTCCTACCCAATCATTGAATGTATCCCTTAGCAACCATTTTGATAAATGTGCATTTATATTATGTAAATATTATGGGTGGAAATCATGATTGAATTACTTCTAAAATAGGAGACCCCTGAGGATAGCTAACTGCCTATAAATACATTGATCATGCACACTTAAGTAACTTAAGGAAAACTTAAGTAACACATGGAAAAATGTCAGCTCTCTTTAAAATGCAAAAACAGAACATACTAATTTAGAAACTGACTCTTCTTAGGGGCTCATACAAAGGTCTTTTGGAAGGTAAGGGAATAATTCATGCATATACGGCCAGTCTCTCTGTTTTGAATTCTCATCAGCATTCCCATTTTCCATGTAAGGCTGACAAATCATTGTTTCCTTTCATCTAAATAACCTTGACAAATGCCACATCTATTTGAGTCTCCGAGGACATATTTTCCTTCTGAGAATTTGGAAAAGTTTGTGGGTTTTCTTTTAAGTATAAAAAAAGACAGGAGTTCCATAAAGAAGCCCAAAAATTATCTCAGAAAAGATCCAGTTCAATTTTTTTTAGGAAATAGAATCAACATACTAGAATTATGATAAATTGTCCAGGGGGAAGAAATATTGCTTTTCAGACTCCTATTCCTGCTACTAACCCCCTACAGTCCCAGTGAAGCTATCCTGGTTGGAATCCAGCCTCAGCCTTAGAGATGAGTGAGGAGGATAGGGAAGGGTGTCCAGCTATGTTCCAGTCTGAGTGGTCCTGTGGGGATTCCTCTGACCTGGTCCTCACTTCACATGCAAACCCTAGTTGGCAACCCCAAGCAAACAGATCGTATCATCTGATACCTCATGTCTAGTCTAATAAAACCTCTAGGTCAATCATCATAAACATGGTCCCTACACTAGTCATGGAAACAGACTGACCAAACTCAATTCAAACCAAAGCATTAGAGTTGGTTTGGAACTAGAGAAGGATAGGGAGAAGGAATAACAAGGAAAATGTATGCCCTACTTTACAGGCATCCAGTATAAAATACTGCAGGATCTAAAACCCAGCACCCTATCATTGCATTTCAGCCACCCAAGTGGAAAATCCTCTGGCTTATAAATCCATTCATCCAATCAACAAGGACTAAGTGTGCACTGCATTAACATGGCAGTCAGTATATTAGCAATCTTGAGTTCTATCAGTTCTAAAGTAATATATTTGTACTTATTTTAGAAACTTTACAACTGGTAAATATTTAACAGAGAATCTTGCAGAAAGATCAGGAAGGGAAATGTTTTTAAAGGAATTTGTTTTAGCCTTGGAAACATTAGCCTATAAGTAGCATTTGTTTTCATTAGGTTTTTATAACTAAATATAAACTTTTACTTGTAATATGAGCTAGAAGATATTTAAATAAAAGAGGTATTATGCTTCAAGAACAACAGCAAAACTAAAATATTTGGCTTTACAAACATCATCCAACAGATCCACCAACATAAATTTTTATGAAGTCTCTTCAGATGGGAATGTTCCTTCTATCATGCACAGTTATGAAGATATTGGTCCAAAATTCATCTTCTCCATTAAGGTTAGTAAGCCTGTCATAAGAATACTAAATCAGGGGGGCACCTGTGTGGCTCAGTCATTTAAGTGTCTGGCTTTGACTCAGATCATGATCTCAGGGTCCTGGGATCGAGCCCCGCCTAGGGGCTCATCAGGGAATCTGCTTCTCCCTCTCCACCTGCCTGGTGCTTCCCCTGCTCCCGCTCTCTCTCTCTCTCTCTCTCTCTCTCTCTGTCAAATATATAAATAAAATCTTTTTTAAAAAATACTAAATCAGGAAGAAGGGAAGGGGAAAAAGGAGAGCAGGAAGAGAAGAAGAAAGTAAAAAGTTGAAAGCTACCAGTGGTTCTCAAACTTGAGCATGCATTAGAATCACCTGGGGGAACATTAAGATAATGTCACTTGGCTCCATCCTCAGGGTTTGATTCAGTAGGTCTATGGTGAGACTAAAAATGCACATTTCTAACAAGTTTCCAGATGTTGGTGGTGCAGGTGCTATACTTTGAGAACCACTAAGACTCAGTAAGTAAACAGCTGGGTTTTGTGCATAGCTATGTGTTCTGGGTAAAAAAAATAATTGATTTATTTTGGAAGCAAATGTTCAACATTAATCAACAAAGTATTAACATAATGGTATTTCTATGGGCAAAAGTCTCTGGAATATAATTAACATACCAGTTTATCATGGGGAGATCACTTTTATTTGAGAAACTAACCATTTATATACAAATATCTTTCAGTCAGTTTACACTGGCTATTAGTAAGCAATTATAATCTAAAGGTTATCAATTATATAAAAAGAAATTTGTGAAAATGGCTATTTTATAATAAATTATTGAAAATTTGGAAAGTAAAAAGAATTCATTCACTACCTTAAATGAATGCTTTTTTTTTTTTAAACGTTTCCTACTAGTGAATTACATGGTTACAACCCTACAATTCGATGATTTAAAAAAGAAAGAAATCTTTAAAATTCCTGATTTGTGATCCAGATACTGGAATTTATAACATGTGGCTAGTATTTAGCAACTACTTCTTTAATGGCATATTTAATCAGTTAGTAGTAACAAAATAACATTCATAGGGTATAATAAGTTATCAAATATGTTATCTATATTAACTCATTTAATTCCCAGGTTAGTTACAAAATTGGTGGGATTATTGTTCGTATAGTTATTAGTTATTTTATTTTTAAGATTTTATTTTTGAGTAGTTTCTACACCCAATGTGGGACTCAAACTCACAACCCCAAAATCTAGAGTTGCAAGCTCTACTGACTGAGCCAGCCAGATGTCCCCCTATGGTAATCTAAAATGTTAACAGCCAGTATAAGACTTGAGCATTGCCCAGTTAGAACAGACTCCCTACCAACAAGAACAGATGCTGTACCTGCACACATCCACTAAGTTGCTCATTATTTTTAATTTACAAATGAGGAAAACTAAAGCATATAGAGGTCAAGTATCTTGCCCAAACCACACTGTTAGTCAGGGACAGAGTGGAATGTCAGCCCTGGTAGCCCAACTCAACAGACAGTTAGTGTCTGCTAAATCACAAATCATTTACCAGTTTAAGTTGTAAATGTTAATTTCTCCATGAAGAGGTGAGACACAGAGACCTGGGTGTGACTCTAAAGTAACAATGCTTACTTTCCAATGGACTCAATCTTACCACTTAATAGTCGCCCTCCATCAACACAGATGTTATTGAGCATTTCCTTGGCAATAGGTGCATGATGTAGCAATAACCAGAATGTTTTCTTCCATACTTCACAGGTAACAACAGGAAGTGTTCCAGTAAGCATGGCATCTGTAATCATCCACATCCCTCAATACACCAAAGAAAAGAACCCATTAATGTATCTGACTGAGGTGCACACAGATCAGGTAAGGACAACTGAATTGCCTATAAAAGTGTGCACTTTCAATACGGAAATAACCCATGAGGTTGTGGTGATCATGTCTGATATCATATGGATGGAAAGATGAGAAGATTAATGCCATGCATCCTGAGTGCCAATTAATTAGCCATCAGTTTCATATTAGAAGCAGGATATTGTTATAAGGAAGCAATTACAGATGGCAGAAATTTTTCCTAAAGCTCTGTTTTGGCCAGGTGAAGATCTGATTCTGTTAGAGTCCTGTTCTTAGAGTAGTCGACTGGGAAGTATGAGGTTGAACCCACCATGGGAGACTAGTTGGTCTATGCAGCCACAATTAGTAGCTGGTCTTTAAGATGTCAGCCTGGGCTTTCACCTGGTAGTGATCAACCCTGGCTCCTCATTTTTATCAGCTGTTTCCAGCCCAGGCCCAGGCCCACTCCCAGTTACTCAAATCAGAATCTTCAAGGCGAAGGCTCTAGTACCAAAGATTCCTTAAAAGCCCCCACCCTTAGGTGGTTCTAACATGCAGCCTGGATTGAGAAGCCCTGTCTAGCCAAACCCCTTGACACCGGCTCAGCCTTAGTCTGGCACTCAGAGCAAATTCTATGGTAGTGTTACTCCTGTGATGTGTATAGGTGACTACAGGAAATCAAAATTTTAAAATGTTCCACAGAAAACCCTGAATTCAGTCAGTCACAGCCTATTATTGCAAATAGTCTTCTATGTATCAGGCTGTAAGAACCAGTGCCACCCTACCAGGTTGCATCAGGGGCATTTGAATATTTCAAAGTTTACATTAGTAATTACAAGAAGTGTGGCAGGTTCAGTAATGTGAAAGAAGCCTAACAATCCCTCCTCCATCCCGACATGTGACCACAGGATTTCCTAACATGTTAAAAGGAACATCATAATGATTTTGCTTCCTGAAATTGATTTTATGTCCTTCTTTATAGGCCGGTGACATCAGTTGTAATGCCAAAATAAATCCACTGAAAATTGGACATACATCTCCTTCTGTGTCTTTCAAGAATGAAAATTTCCGGCACATAAAAGACTTGGTGAGGATAGGTTAACGGGGTGACTTTCTTTGGGTGATGCATTGTTTGTTTTACCTGGAAATCAATGCACTTCTCTGCTCCTATCACTTCATATTATAGATTTTTCTTGCTTTGGCTTTGATGGCCTGTATGAATTAAGATTTCAAAAATAAATCCTCAAATCTAGGTTTTGGGATTATTACTTATGCCAGTAATGTAAAAGTACTGGATTTCATGAAATCAAAAGTATTCCATGTGAAACTACTGTTTTGTATCAGGCACTTTGCAAGCATTGCAAAGAACTGAGAGGGAACTGGGCAGGCACTCTGAAGGTGAAATGCCTTGCATCCTTCATCCACATAATCACTGAGGTCTTATTTAGCTACTAAGATGCTTCTCCGGCCACCCTTCTTGGTTTTCCAATATTTTATTATCTCCTGCTCCAGAGTGATGTGCCTTTCTTTGAGAAAGAGACTAGTCTAGCATCTGGTATGATGCTTAGCACATATTTTTTTTTAATATTATCCCACTTCTAGCTTTCATGGTTTCTTTTTTTTTTTTTTTTTTAAGATTTATTTATTCATTCATCCAGAGAGAGCGAAGAGAGGGGCAGAGAAACAGGTCGAGGGAGAAGCAGGCTCCATGCAGGGAGCCCGATGTGGGACTCGATCCCCGGTCTCCAGGATCACACCCCAGGCTGCAGGCGGCGCTAAACCGCTGTGCCACCGGGGCTGCCCGATGCTTAGCACATATTAAGTACTCAAATAATAAACATTTAGCAAACAGTAACCCTAAACAAACAGTAGTTCTCCTCTAAGCACGACATGGAAATTCTGGTTTTCTTTTATTGAAATTATTTTATTTTGTGATGGATCGGGGTGTGGATACAGGAAACAGAATGAAATAGTTTCTTTTTTTATGGTGTAATTACAATGTATGGCTTAAATCTAAACAGTAGTATATAAAAATGCCCAGGAGAAACTCATCTCAGGGTATGCCAAAATATACCTCTGAGCATTTTCCTTAATTTGAAAATACTTTGATTTTGTAAAAATGGCAAGTGTTCACTGTGAACATAAAACACAAACAACAAACTAAAGTCCTCTAGAAAGCTAATAGCCAACCACTCAGTATTGAGTGAACATCCTTCTCTATACCTCTAAGAATTAACCACATCTAGATATATGTATACTGTTATATAAATGGACCATGCCACCTTTTTTATTAGGTCAATATGTCATTGACTTTTTTTTAAAAAAATAGACTTTTTTTGGAGCAGTTTTAGGTTCACACAAATTTGATTGTAAAGTACAGAAGTTTCACAACTACCTTTTGCCCCCCACATATGGACAGCCTGTCCCACTCTCAAACCCCCTCCCACATCAGAGCAGTACATTTGATGAACCTGCAGTGGCACATCATAATCATCCAAAGCCCATGGTTTATATTAGCATCCACTCTCAGATGTCATTCTGTGGATTTTCACAAATGTATAATAACCTGTATCCACAATGATAGTATCATACAGAATAGTTTCACTGCCTTTAAAACTCCTCTGCACTCCACCGATTCATCCTTCCCTCCTCCCTAACCCTTGGCAAACACTGATTCTTTTACTGTCAATTTTTTTTTCATCTAAGGAATGCACCTTTATCAATTATGTTTAAAGACTAAATTGCAGGGGCACCTGGGTTGGCTCAGTGGTTGAGCATCTACCTTTGGCTCAGGTCGTGATGCTGGGGTTCTGGGATTGAGTCTCACATCAGGCTGCCTGTGGGGCACCTGCTTCTCCCTCTGCCTATGTCTCTGCCTCTCTCCTTCTCTCATGAATAAATAAATAAAATCTTTTTTTAAAAAAAGGCTAAATTGCACTGCACTTTGTGCATGTATATTCAATAACTTACCTAACTAGTACATTGGGGATAAACACGAATTATTTCGTGTGGGGGGTGTTTTTACTCTCAGAAATAGTAATGCAATAAACAGGTGTGATATACTCCTTTCCACGCATTTCCGATTATCATCCATAGAGATGGGAAATGGCTGGGCCAAACAGTGTGCACTTTTTACCTTTTGGAGCATTAGTGCCACAGTCTCCCTTTTCATGAGACTGCCTATTTCCCTAAGTCCTTCCCAGCACGGGGTTTTATCTTTGTAAAATCTTAGCATTTATTTTTTAAGCTCATACTAACTCTTTCCTTTTATCCTTGACTCCAACCTGAAAGAACTGCAGAACTGCTTCATGTAGCAATGTTACCTGCTGGCTGAAAGACCTCCAGGTCAAAGGAGAGTACTTCCTTAATGTGTCTACCAGAATTTGGAATGGGACTTTTGCAGCAGTAAGTATAAGCATTATTTGTTGGGCTTATCAATAGTAACGATGCATAAGGCTTCACTGTCAATAAATTCATACCTGTCAACAAGTATTCCGGCTAATATCAGCAATGCCCAAATGACTCAGAGCGATTTTTACCCTGGAAGACAATAAATTTCTGATCCCTTTCCAAAGCTTGCCCGGATTCTGGTGTGCCTCAGAATCACTGAGGTGCTTATAAAGCATTAGCTGCAGAGACTCCATGATACCCTAGTACATCAGAATCTTTGGGATGTCCTCAAGATCCCGTGCTGTCCTGGGGAACCATGGGTCACCTAGTTTGTCTTTGTCCTCATGCTCCTGATATTCCTGACTTCCTAGTCACTTCTAACATGGCTAAATCCAAGTACAGTCTGTCTCCATCCTTGAGCTCCCAGCTAATTGATTGATCTCAGCTCACCATGTAGATGAAGCTAACATAAGGATCCATCTTCCTATATTCAAACCCTGGAGCCACTCTGCTCTCCTGTTTTACCCTTTCCCTGGTGAAAGCCCAGGGTACATACACTTTTTTTTCCCCAGTCCTTCCAATCTCACGAAAAGTTTGAAGAAAGTGTCAAAACGATGTCAGTGTTTTTTCCATTTGGCAGGTGTGACTCGGCAGTAGTCATATCTGCTTCTTGCAGAGATTTTGGTAGCCAGAATCTCAGTCTGGCATGAAAAATAGGACGGACAGGGCTCCTTAAATCTGCGTAAGTAGCTAGCTATTCATTTTATCAACACTGGCTTTGTTCAAGGCAGGAAAATAATTAGTCTGAAACTTCCAAGAGTCCTTATGGTTCTTGTGGATTTTTTTTTTTTAAACAGATCATCAATCCTCAAGGTGCCAACCATCTATACTCTATTCCCTATATTCTAACCATTTCATGATCTCTCCAAGAACCCCATACCCTGCCATGGAGTTTTAAGATTAGAGAACTAAGTTCTCTCCAGACTTGTCCCTGAAACCAAAATATAAGCAATATTCTTGGATAAAGACATAACAGAAAGAGGAATAGTGAAAGGCAGGGCGGGAACAGAGAAGTGGGAGAGTGGAGTGAGGAATTGGGTTTTCTTCTTGTCTGTGTTTATTTTATTGTTAGTTACGTTTGGTTTCAAGCCTTTCAGATCCGTCTAAATCCTATAAGATGGGAAGCATGCAGAGAGCTATACCACCATCCCAGCTGATGCAGTTTGGCCAGATTTCACCAGTTGGTTCTTGTCTCCCTGGATTTGAGGAACAAATGTTTTCCTAGCAACCTTTGCCAGCTGGGAAGGAAAACTTACTGTTGGAAATCAAAATGCAATCATACTAGCTCTGTAAAAAGCATTTGGGTTTTCTTGAGTTTGTTTAAAAACTACATTATTAACTGTTAAGACTTTTAAAAGTACCTTCCCAAAGGTGGTCAGGAGCAGCAGTTTCATTTCTGGGAGCAAATTTCTGATGACATGTATTTATGCTTTTTCAATGGTTCTGGATAAGCTGAAAAAACCCATGAGAATTATCTGAGTCCCACACATCTTCCTCTACCATAAAAGGTCAAATATTTATCCCCACCTTGTTTTCAGCTATTTCAACAGCCAAATGGATGTTCTCAGGCCACCTAGGAGATCCAGTCTGAAATACAACTCTCATTCCCTGTATTTGAGTCCATTAGCATACTTCCTTCACCCTTTTTCTGATGCAGTGCAAGTGTACATGTCAAGTAATTTCATCATAAAGTGATTGCTCAGGCCTCCAAATCAATGGCATTGTTGGCTGCCGTTTGTAAGGCAAAGCCTTGCTGAGTGCTAGCAGGTGTGTTACTTCACTCTCCTGGGTATGTGTGGTGTACCTACCACTATAAACCCTGCGTGATATCATGTACACAGCTGTGCAAAGGGGGAGGCTGGGAGGATAGATCAGTGTTGTCAAGAAATTTTAGTCCACAGGGACTATGAAAATAACGTCACTTAATTGCTATATTTTTTAAGGAAACCATTATCGATACTGTGAATGTTTCCCCAATAATATGTGTTTAAGACACAAGTGATCAGGCTTAACTTCTGATGCAACCTTCCATCTTGAGAAAATTAAAACTAATCAGAGCCTGAGCTGGGGAAAGGAAATAAACTGCTCACTTTTTGGATATGTATTCTCTTTCTGGCTCCCAGATATGATTTAGCAAATTACCTCATGAAGTATGTTGAAACATGTGCCTTGGTAACCAGAAAAACTGAATCCTAGTAGCTAGAGCATATGAAGGCAGTTCTTAAATCTGGGCATTGTCGCTATTTCAAAGTAAGCATCAGTCCCAACACTGGCTTTACGCAAATAAAATACGCATCAATAATGTATCCACCAAAAAATGATTATTAGCTAGTTCCAGGAATACATGTAAAGTTATATTATGTGGTTACTATTAACAACATAAAATATGTGTCCTTCCTATATGCCTGCCCCAAATCCAGTAACTTTTTAATAGAAACACTTAAATTAGGAAACCTGAAATTATTAATCATGGCAGCATGACAAAACGTTCAGGGTGTCTGCTACTGACATGTATAGCCCAGTTTAAGTATACTTTTACTGGTTTTTTTTAAGATTTTATTTATTCATGAGAAACAGGAGAGAGAGAGGCAGAGACACAAGCAGGCTCCATGCAGGGAGCCCGATGTGGGACTCGATCCCTGGACTCCAGGATCACCCCCTGGGCTGAAGGCGGCGCTAAACCGCTGAGCCAACCTGGCTGCCCCACTTTTACTGTTTTTAATTGGATCTTCCATTCCATTATTTGACTTGTTCAGATAAATATATGAAACAAGCTTGCAATTTTCCCTCATGATGCAAACTTTATAAAGTTTTAAAAAATCTGAACCATGAGCTTTCCCAATTAAAAAACTTCATTTCTAAATCCTTTTCAACCGTTTTCAAGTTAGAATCACCTGGAAGTGGTTTTAACCTGCTGATGCCTGAACTTCAGCCCCTAAGTTTTGGTTTAATTTGCTCTTATGGTCCAGGTGTCCACACATTTTACGTTCCTTCAGGCACTTTCCATGTGTGGTCCTACATGTAGCATCAATTTAGGAACACAAAGATTCTTGAGGCCTCGTAGGTGTCATTTGCTCTTGTCATTTTCCACAAGGAAATAAATAACATGCCAATTTTTTTTAAAGATTTCATTTCTTTATTCACGAGAGACACACAGAGAGAGGCAGAAGCCTATATGCAGAGGGAGAAGCAGGTTCCCGCAGAGAACCTGATGTGGGACTCAATCCCAGCACCTGATCAGGACCTGAGCCAAATGCAGATGTTCAACCACCAAGCCACCCAGGTGTCCCAACATGCCAAGTTTTATGTGTTAATTTCTGCCAGGGTAAAACATATTCTTTGTTCTTATGTTCCAGTCAACTTTCCAGACTGTTCAGCTGACAGCATCTGCAGAAATCGACACCTATAACCCTCAGATATATGTGATCGAAGAAAACACAGTCACGGTGAGTGCACCCTCTCACCTCAGTGAGCACTAGTCTTTTGACAGGCATTCATTTCTGAAAACTAAAGAGTAGTGGTTCTTCTCACCTATACATCTGTACCAGCATCTTAGAGAAACTGTAAAAACCTGAGGTTTTTCGTTAGGCTTGTTGGCAAAGGTGTTGGCTACCCAAAAAGAGTTCACTGATATGCTCATCCTCCACTCCCTCCACCACCCCCAACCGATGTTGGCAAAGCTGGATCAGAAGGGACAGTCCAGTGGAAGGCACAACGAAAGTGGCTCTTGTCTGTGGCTCCCTAGTCCATATCCGTACGCCAGCAGCACCCACTCTTCCTTTCTCTTCTTGCTTTCACAGAACAGTCTAGATCTTAGGCTATAACATTCAAGTCATGCTTATTTGAATTATTTATTTTTTAAAGATAAGTACTTAAGTATGCTTGGTAAGGCACTTATTAAAGGGTTTAAGTATTCCTTATAGCTAGATACTGGCACTATGTGAAGTATCCATTCATTAGTTCTTATAGTCTAAAAAACTATAAATGTTCTCCTTGATTTAAAAAAAAAAAGTCTAACAAAGAAATGTACTTTCAGAGAAAACAAAGGCTCACTGTGCTAAGGGCTGGCACAGGACAACTTTCCTTTGCAGTGAACTCTGCTTGGAATATGCCATATTTAGATATAGCAGGATTTCCATGCTCAGCTAATCAGCTGGCAGAGCCCTGAGCATTTTCCTCCCAATGCTTTTGTTAAAAATTGGAAGCCTCAGTTTAAGACTCTGCCCCCAAGGCCAGCCTGGCAGCTGGCCTTAGTCCACTGCTGGAGCCATTAAAAAGCCAAAGGCCCTGTGAACTCTGGACCTCTCTCAATACTTGGGAGTAGGACTCCCCGCCCTGGTGTCCCACTGGTCTCAGGGGAAATGATTCCAAGAAAGGATGCTGTTCGTCCCCTGGCTTAGGACCCTCAGCAAAGGCCCACACCCTCTCTTCAGAGGCTGGGGCATGGAAAATCAGAAATGGAGCCAAAGGAAATGTGAACTTAAAATTCAAAGTATTATGAACTTACCAGTACTATAGATATTTTAAAAGTTCATTTTAGAAAAATGTACTGTTCAGACCTTCTGAACATCTGCTGAGATTTTTTCAGAAACCACTATTAATTTCAATTTTTAATCAATACACTTATCTAAGAATTTTAATGACAGCTTTAGATTTTTTTTCTTGGTATTTTCTTATCAATACAGATCAATAACAAAAGCCAACTATTGTCTATGAAAATATATTTTGAATCCAAATAATCTGGATAATTTTTGAATAATATTTGTAATCCAGATAATAGATTAAATAAACATATATAAATATATATCACTATAGGTAGCTGAGTGATCCTTAAATTTATTTGAATCCCAGTCCATTTAAAAATACAAAAATTTTTATATTCACGGATCCCTCTGGATCCATGGACCCCAGACTAGGAAATTCTGGAATGCAGAGTACAGGTTTGACTGACATTAAGCAGCAGACTATATGAATTTAGTTACTTTATTCCTCAATTATAAAGCCTTATTTTAGCTTTTGAAAACATAAATGAAAAGAAATATAATTACCAAAAGGCAAGACAAAGTTCAGCCCAACTCGTAAATTCTGTGATGAGAAGCAGATCACCTACCACTGTAATATTAAATCAATCAATAAATTAGGTTCTGAGGACTAGTTTTGCCCAAAATGCAGCTCTTAATATTCCTAATACACTTTGTAGAGGAAACGGTAGTGATTCTTTCTGCAATTAAAAAAAAAAAAAATATATATATATATATATATATATATATAATACGTACATAAAAGATATCATTTTACCATTAGAACTCTTAAGGCAGAAATTCTATTACAAGGTCACAAAGATTCCCAAGAAGTGGGTATAAAGAATCACAAGTAGCCTCAAGGAATAGTTTATCACTGAAAAGGTTAGCTTGAGCCCTAAGCTGTTACTTCTACTTTTTAACAATCCACATCAAGTACTCTTGAGAGTTAAGTGAAACCAATATTAAGGAAACTGCTGTTGCTTAATCACAAGGGATTTGGGTGGTTAATTTGTTTGGTCTTTGACTCCCCTCTCCAAATCTGGACTCCAAATGCTATCACTTGACGATGAGCCTCTATGCCCAAATTTGAAGTTCCTATCTCATAAATAAAGCATCGGAGGTTGTCAGAGGTGACATATCCACCAAGTATGGACACAATTAAAGGAAACTAGAAAACTTGTATTCCTTGCCTGTAATTTGCAGAAGCATTTTATCTCATGACATTTAGTTGAGGAATGAGATCATGAGTGAGTCACATCACCTCTCTGGACCAGCATTTATAAAATTGGGAGAATTTGACTAGACCATCTCACTTTTTCTGGGTGCTACAATTAGTTAACTCAACTGTTACATATATACATTTACAGATTCCCATCACGATAATGAAACCCCATGAGAAAGCTGAAGTACCTACTGGAGTTATAATAGGAAGCGTAATTGCTGGAATAATTTTGCTATTAGCTCTGGTTGCAGTTTTATGGAAGGTAAGAAAATTTTCATATTTAAAAACACAGAGCTCCAGGACACCTGGGTGGCTCTGTGGTTGAGGGTCTGCCTTCGGCTCAGGTCATGATCCCGGGTCCAGGGATGGAATCCCACATCGTGTTCCCCGCAGGGAGCCTGCTTCTCCCTCTGCCTATGTCTCTGTGTCTCTCATGAATAAATAAAATCTTTAAAAAAACAAAAACAAAAAAACCATGGATCTCCTAAAGACATCTGCCTTGAATTTCCTTTTCAAATGGTGACTCTAAGTTTCATAAGGTATCTCCTCCATCATAAGAGAAAAGGAAATGCAAATTTATTTGCAAATTCTCACTTATGTCCTTGAAGACACTAAGGATTTTATATCCTTGGTCATGGTCCCTATATACTTTTATTTTTTTAACCTGCTTTACATCCAGACCTCTGTTTTCGTTCAGCTGCAAATACGTAGACCCTGGGAACTATGAATTCAGTTCAACTCTCTGGGTATTATTTCCTCTAAGACTATGACCTAATATCAGCTTAGATCCTAATGACCTAATAAGCTGACATTAGGTCATAGTCTGTACCCCATCCTCTTCAGAGCCCCAGGGATTCTCAGAGGTGCTTTAGGGGGCGGCCAAGGGGGGCAAAGATGCCATAACTAGCCCATAGGTGGTAAAATTTTTACATCATCTTACAGCTTGGCTTCTTCAAAAGAAAATATGAAAAAATGTCCAAAAATGCAGATGAGATTGACGAGACCACAGAACTCAACAGCTGAGCCCCAGCCATCTCCCTGCAGTGCAAGCTGGCAGCACTGCAACCCAGGGTTTGCGATTCGCATAAGTGGATTTTTTTTTTAATCCCAGTGTTTAATGTGTAATTGGGTAAACTAGCCTGTTATTTTACGAAAACTGCAGGTCAGTTTGGAAAGAAGAAATTGGGGGATTGGGGGGTGGCTAGAAGTATAACGGGTAAAAGATTTATTTTATACTGGGGGGAGGGAAAGTGATCTTTCCACTGGCTGGTCCAGAGTTTACATTATAATGTGCATTGTGTCAGAAACATGAAATGCTTCCAAACATGAGAAGTCTTAAAGAAAAATATACCCTTTCTTAGATTTTGGGACGGGGGGGCACTCCAACCATTGAAATTGATTGTTTTTAAACAGTAACAACAAAAGTGGAAGGACTTGACATAGATACAGAATTAGTTTGGATATTGATGTAGAAAAAAAAAAACCAGGTCTTCAACTTATGCTGCTCATCCAAAGCTGCCACAGGTTATTTCAAGTGATAATTTTGTTAATAAAGCAGGGTGAAACTTGCTGTTGTCAGCCCTCTGGAGCTGCCTCCTCAGTCCCTTGTTTGGTAGGATGTACTTATCAAAACATGCTTGGTTGGATACCTGGTAGTAACCCAGGGTATGCTTCCTAGAGAAGAAACCTCTGTTTAAGGCGGGGGTGGGGAGGGTAGTTTTGAGGTCAAAGCACAAAATTTTGTTTAAAATCTTTAATATCACAACACTTACAGTAAAATCCTAGCTGCTAGAGGACGTAGGAAGTTTCCTTTCTCCTTCGGGATGTCCACCTGACTGATATGACTGGATGGTAGGGACCTAGTTTGAATTTTTGGAAGAGGAATAATTTCTTTGCCATCCTTCCTCCTTCCATACTAAACCACTCTCCCGCCTCCTGGTGTGCCTGTCTTCCAGAAGCCACCTGAGGCATGCCTTTCTCTCCAAGCAATTCAGAGTTAGCCACCTTCCCTTGGCCCTCGTCCAAATCTCCCATTCGTTGGAGCAGCTGCTCTACACCAGGTATGAGAAAGAGAAATCCTCTCACTTACATATTGACTCCCTTGACTCCAGGGAGCTATTTTCATTTACTGTTAAACAGGTAAGAAATATAAGCCAGAGTTAATTTCTAATTATTGGAATTTTAGACAGTGTAAACAAGTTTAAAAAAGCCTCAGGAATTTGCAAGCAACTACAAGGAGACATTGGAAACCACCAAATTAACAGGTACACCCTCTGTGTTTGTGTGTTGTTGGAGGACTTATATGTCCAGAATGACTCCCCCCGGCAAGTTTGCTCAGTAGGTAGCTTGCTACATCCCAACTCCTGAGACATTTGGTCAGACAGGGATGACATGCACTACTAGTCCGTATTTTAACAAGCATCCTAGTCACTGGTGGAATGAACTATCTTGGAAACACCACCGATTTCTCCTTCTGCACTTTCTTTTGTTTCTGAGCCCATACATTCTCCAGGAGGGAGAAGGGCCCAAGCAAAGCCAGTAGAGGGTTATTTTATGTCAGAAACTGCAAACCTAAAGCTTTGGTCAAGTCACTTGGCGTCTTTACACTGCAGTGTCCTCATTATAAAATAGGAAGGAGGGATCCCTGGGTGGCACAGCGGTTTAGCGCCTGCCTTTGGCCCAAGGCGCAATCCTGGAGACCCGGGATCGAGTCCCACGTCGGGCTCCCAGTGCATGGAGCCTGCTTCTCCCTCTGCCTGTGTCTCTGCCTCTCTCTCTCTCTCTGTGATTATCATAAATAAATTAAAAATAAATAAATAAATAAATAAATAAATAAATTTTAAAAAATTAAAATAGGAAGGCTGTGTTGGAGCTCAGCAGCAATGCTGCTAGCTTTAAAAGTCTAATCTGGATTTCTTATAACTAGACAATCCTCCAAAAACCTGACTTTGAAAACAGGTCTATGCTTGTGTGCCTCTAGCCCTGACAGCCCTCCTGGCCCCAACTCCTATAAGCTATCTAGAGCTATCTGCACTGTTTAGTGATTTATTTTGTATTTGACAAAGCAAAATGAGGGGAAAAAGTTAGCCATAAAATATCAGGGGTTTGTAGCAAAAACACAGTATCCTCTAGATGGGCTAGAGCCCAATTCTTAAAACAGCTGTGTGGACACTGAGTCCAAAACTTCTTTTAAAAAGAGTGGAGGAAAAACATCACTAAGTCGATAAAGAATATTTCATAAACCATGTAACTACTGTATACATAAACACACTAGTTCTTCAGGGTGCTATAAAAGAACTCCAACAGGTCTTTCATCTTATTTTGCCTCACCTTTCTTACTGAACTAGGTCACATACCCACGGCGAGCTGCAGAGTCTTGGTCATGCCACAGCTTAGGTAATCTACCTTGTTGGCATTGTCTCCATGAAGTAGTTGTATTACTATAAACCAAAAAATTAGCCACTTGTCTTTGTACCATTTATTACACTAGCACAGGGTTTCTCAGCCTTGGCACTACTGACTCGAGGGCCTAGGTAATTCATTCTGGCAAGGGACGACTGTCCTTCGTGTGATAGAATGATTACCATCCCTGGCACTTCTAAGTTGTGACAATCAAAAAATATCCCCAGATGCTGTATCACGTCTCCTGGGAGGCAAAATCCCCCCAATTGAGAACCCTGCTGCACTATAAGCAAGTGCTCTAAGTACACAACTTCTGTCATCAGATCACAAGTTTGAGGGAGGGGCTCTAATGAGTATTTCTCAAGCCCTTTTAAGCAAAGGCAAATACTTATCCAAGCAATTTAAAGAAAAACAAAATCCAATGCTTGAAAAAAAGTTATGTATTCCTGTTCAGCCATACTTTTAAAAGTATAATATGGGGTCTAAAAGATACCATCTTAAAGTTTCCATTTCATAAATGGCATATAGACAAGATCTGTAGAATGTGATTAAAAACAGAGTTGCTTCATGCATAGCTGCCCCACAAGCCATTTGTAAAATACTGTGTATCATTCATTTTAGCAGCAAAAGGAGAACTCCCAACTGGAAAGAAATTTTTCTGGCTGGCAGTGTTTTTATAAAATAGAAGTTATCTATTAACTGTGAAAACTAAAACCAATCTATCATAATCACATAAGTGATTATACTAAAAGTTATTATAAAAGGTATAAATTTATAATGTATTTATCTATTCTGATATACAGCTATAAGTTAATATATTTAAAATCTCATCAGTTAAGACATTAAATAGAAAGCAAGATCCCTCAAACTGAGCACCCTGGCCCATCTTTGCTATTTCAGTTTGCACACAGAAAATACCTGCATCCACAACCATTCAGGACTCTGCACTTCATGTACATTAATGCAGAACCATTTTAAACAATTTTAGAGACTAAACATATAGAGGTAAAAGATAAACATGAGGGTAAAGTTTAAAATAACTTTAAACCTTAAATAATGAAAATGTAGCCATATGTAAATATAAAAAGATGGTTTCATCCGTACCAGGTTTATTTTGGCAGATAAAGTCAAAATAAAAATGTATATATTGCACAACTATGTTAGAATTGTATATTTCTTAAAGAACAATTGTCTTGGTATTTTCTTTCATGTAAAGCATAAATCTTTAAGATGTAATAAGTATATTTGCTTTTTTTAACTGGTTTTTTGCCTTTTTTTTTCTCTCCTCCAAAAATATAAAAATGTATGCATGTTCAAGTTGCACAATTCATTTCTGAAAAACGAACTGGAAAAGTAATCATTAGTATGAGAAAAACTCAACTATGAAAATCAAAAGTGTTATTTAATTGTAAACCACTCTTCATACATCAATGAATTATAATTAAAATTGTTTTAAAAACAAAGCTACATTACTTTGTGGAGTTTTAATTTTATGGCTCGTATATTTCACTGTATTTATCTTACCCACTCACTTTGTTTCTGAACATGTTCAAGACTCAATGTAAGTAAGAGTGAGGATGTATCTAATCCTACAGTGGTAAGATTACACTAGCAGTGACCACAGGATGTTTTGTAAAGACCTGAAACTACCTTCATGGTTTAGGGACTAAGTATAAAAGCTAGACTCTAAATGTGTCCACACACAGCACTGCATCGCCTGGAAGCCTGTCACAAAATGCGTACTTTAGATGCCATCTAGAACTACTGAATTTGAACAGGACGTTTAACAATCGCTAGATGATTCATACATTACATATTAAAGTTTGAGAAGTACTGCTCTAAATACAATTTATCTCTTGAAATAAAATGTGTGCTTGGAATAGAGAGGAAAAAAAAAGTTACTCCAACTGTTGCAACTTGCCAAGGCACTCATCTGCAAGGTTTTCTTTTTTGTTTTTGTTTGTTTTAGTAGTAAGCAGGAGGGTTTAAATACATTAAGGATTAAATATGCTGAAGTTATTATGTGTCATCAAGCTTACTGACATTTAAATTAGTTAATACAAAGGTTGATGGCATGTGTTTCCATCTACAGTGATGCACAAACATCTCCCATTCCCAGATCAAGTGATCTCTCAAACGCCCTCAACTCTGCCCATCCCAATTGTGGTGATCTACATTGTAAGGGCAGCTTACTGCAGAACTGCCACCAGTTAGTGTGTCTGGTATGCATCATACATTAAACTTCAACTATGAAAAAAAAAAGAACGTTAGCTCTGTCACAGATCTATATATTAAGGCCACAATTTTGTCCCAAATTGGAAAATCTTGTATTTACTCATTTTTTAAAAGTAATTCCTTTTACTATTCTACATCAGTTTTTAAAAACCATAAACAGCATTTTTTAAAATTCCATCCTCATCCTAACTCCTTAATAAACTCAGATACTAATTAAACATTGGAAATAATCTTATTCAAAGTCAGACACTACTTTTCATCGAAGAGCCACTCCAACTTAACTTAAAAAGGCTACCTATATTGAACTTTTTAGTTCTATGCCAAAGAAATGGACTGGGGTGCCTGGGTGGCTCAGTCTGTTAAGTGTCTGCCTTTGGCTCAAGTCATGATCTCAGGGTCCTGGGATGGAGCTCCGCATCAGGGTTTCTGCTTAGCAGGGAGTCTGCTTCTCCTGTTCCATCTGCCCCTTCCCCCTCATGTGTGTGCGCACTCTCTCTCAATAAATAAAATCTTTAAGAAAGAAAGAAAAGTAATGGACTAAAAATTTGACTCAAGTTGCTCTTGCTGTAGCCCTGGCTCTACTGCCCTCTGCTGGGTCAGCTACCAACTACATGACAAATCATTCAGGCCTTAAGAGACCTCTTTTGCAAACTCGTTGCTAGTAAGTAGCTAGGTAAGATGTCAGGATGGGAATGCGGGAGGGAGTAGAGGGGAAAACCTGCCCACTCATGCAGTTAGCCTGATACCTTTACACAACTGTGAGCGTGACAACTACATGTGTTTAGGTGTATTTAATTGGGGGCACAATTCTTAACACCAACTCACTTTTCAGTGCATGGTGGTAGCTAAGGCATTGCCCTGACCTCAGGAAGTCCATAGTCTAAAAGAAACTCGTAGATATGGTATATCAGGTAGCATAAAGGTCCACAGCAAGACAGAAAGCAGAGTAAGGGAACAGGATTCCAGTTTGAAATAGGATAGTCAGAGAAGGCTCTCTGAGGAGATAACATTTAACTGGGGGTTGGAATAAAGTGGGGAAGTAGACTGGGAATATCTGGAGGAAGAGCATTCCAGATAAAGGTACAAGTAAGGACCCTATGACAAAATAAACTTGTTACACACCAGCCACAGCAAAGAGGGTTCGGGGGTGGGGTGGGGGCTGGAGCCCAATCACAGACTGAAGGCCACAGTGAGGACAGTGGGTTCTAGGATGGAATTAGCTCTCAGAAGGCTCCAAGGAGGATGAAGTGACCTCAGTGGGAGATAGAAGAATGGCAGCAGGGGGGACTGTCAGCAGGCCACATCAGCAGTCCAAGAGCAGTGGAGTGGAGACCCAGCAGCAGAAAACGGAAGTAGCAGCTGGATTCAGACATCAAATCTGTTTTCAAATTCTCCATTAAGTTCATTCAGGGATCTGAGGTCAAGACTCAAAGTACTGACTTCTTGACCACTATTCCTCACAACAAACTGAAATATATTGTGACTCCAATATCATTACCAAAGGATTAAAATATTCACAAAATCACAAAATACTTCACTCATTGACCATCTACTATTACTTAAAAAAAATCCTTTTCATTTTGCTTACTGAAAAATACTTAAAATATAAATAATCTGAATTTCCTACTTCATGGCATAGTATGTCTACCACAGGCATCTTTCCTCACATTTAAATTACAATTCCGTTTTTTCCTTAAATTACACTTCTGTTTTTTTCCTTACAGCGTTTCCTGTATCTCTGGTTCCTGCAAAAACCCTCATCCCAGACACCCACTTATTTTTTTTCTCCCTTTTGTCCCACTGGTGTAACATAAGAAGACATTGTGCTTCAGTAAACTATCTTAACTTCTAGAGAAGAAAAATCAAAATGTGATAAAGGCAGTTGTTCACCAAATTTAATTTTAGTACTCTTAAAAAATGTGTGACTTAATCAGTTGCCCAAAAACATTCTTTGTTTCTTTTCCAAGATGATGATGATTCTTCATACATTTCCTGAAAAACAGAACCATAACAGGTTCAAAACAGAGTGGCTTAATAAATTCAACTACATCTGAAGAATTCAGGTAAATGAGTATCACGTCTATTTAAATCTGTTACTCTTCTAACAATCCAACACTGAAAGTAGAAAAATAAATAAATATGTTCCCTATACTTAAGGACTTCCAATCATGTGGGAGAAACAATAGACAAGACTTAACAAGACAAGGCACAACCAAAGAATAGAATAAACAATTCCATCTGGGACCATGTCAGGGGAAAGCCTGAGCAAGGTCATGCAAGGAGGATGGAACCTCTTTAGTTTTAAGCATTTTTTTTCTTTCCAAACACATCTACTACTTCAACATTTCTAAATATGCCTTTTTCTGTATATTAAGGCTATCATTTTGTCCCAAATTCAAAAATCTTATATTTACTCATTTCCATAGGCAGAAGGCGGATTTACACTAAGTGTGAAATTAAGTGACCACACACCTAATTCCTAACTAGGTTTGGGCTGCACCCTAGTGACAACTGCTCTGTGAGTGTGGGCCCATCCACCTGCCTACATCTTGCCTAGATCACCAATGATCTCAAAGTACAGATGGGACTAGAACTCACAAAAATTTAGATAATTCTTGGAAGGGAGGGGAATAAAAATGTATTGTTCTTTCTTCTCACTCTCCTATCAGATTCTATTTCTGAGGGACAGAAATCCAAATTTGACTTTCCTCTGAACACCTGTACACACTTCTCAACCTCCTCAGGCAGAAAAGTAAAACAGAAAGCTCAGCTAGCTCTCAAAGTGTAAAAATGAGAGAATGTCCCAGCTCCTGCTCACTCCCTTATCCTGGGCACCTACCTTCTTCATCTGCTATCAGCTAGCTAGCCTTTCCTCCTCCCTGATAAAGAAAGTTACCTCTGCTGCACAGGCTCACAACTCAATGTAGGATGCCCTCCATACCTCACTCTAGTCAGGAAACTGCCTCAGGTAGTCCATCAACATTGTGGCAGCTCTGTTCATAGCAAAGCCACCATCTATCTGAGCTTCACTAAGGCAGTTTTCTCTCAGATACCCTAAATTCGAATCCCAAAGTATACCCTTCTACGAAAGGGTTTCATTTTTTATTCAGAAAACACGGTCCCTGAATTTCACAAGCCCTTTGTTAGAGTCCCATTTGCTTATCTCCACTACTGGCTGAGGTGGTAGGCTCCTGGGAAAGACTCACCTTCTGGTCCTCTGCTCTGGCCTTCTAATCTGAGCAGTTAATTCAATTCATTCCTCAGTTTTGCTACCAGCCAAAATGCTGTGGGTAATTCTAGACTCTTGAGTGTGATCACAAGTTTGAGAATTCAGAACAATCCCACTGTTGTTGGAAGAAATTAGGGAGTGGGGTCTTCTCATCCCTTCAGAATGTCCTCTTTAACCAGAGATTTGCTCATTTGACAGATGTATTGGCAGAAAATGAGTTAAAATTTCCTATTTATATTTTAATATCCATTCACTATGCATTTTCTTAGAAGAGGCAATACCCCACCCTTTTCTTTTCCTAAAAAGAAATTCTAGAATGTTCTTTGCTGTTTTGCCTTGAAAAATATTTTTAAGCTATTGCCTAAATAGCCATGCATTATTCCCAGTCAGCAAAAGAAATTCAAGGGAATTCTAATCCAAAGAAAATGAATTCATACATGAACCAATGGAACAGTCCAGACCAGGAGATCTAGTTGTTACCATCTAGTGAGGCCTAATTTGTGCCATGCATTCTTTGAAGCATGTTCTTTTCAGGTTTAGCAAACCTTGGAAAGGAGACATTACATAAACAGCTTATTTCACAGATAAAAAGAACATGATTCTATACAGTCAGGGAAGACCCATGAATACAAGTTCTATACGTAACCTTACTCCTTATCTTTTAAAAATCTATGAGAAAAATCACGTTCAAATGGCAACATTAGATGTTCTCTTACCTTTTTCCATATGGGCACCTTGGCTTTTAAAGTATCAATGGCATAGCTCACAGCCTGGAGGGATGAGGCTCTATGGACCGAGGACACAGCAATGATAACACTCGCTTCTGATACTGGAACTAAGCTTTAACAAAATGAAGAAAACAAAATGCCATCTCTTTTGAATCTAGTTAAGTAATCTACTGAACAGATGAAAAAAAAAATCCAGTAAAGAATTCTTACAACATTCAGTTCTGTTTTTACATAAATTTCCAGATTAGTTAAAAAAAAAAAAACAGTAATTTATCCCAACTGCATTCAGCAGAGGGGATGCTGAGGTTGTAGCTACTTTGTTAGCACTGACCCACTAGACCAGTCTGATGGGCACTGAGAAAAAGGCCTACTGATTCTGATTCAAACAAGGCACAGTGCCAGGTAATACCCAGAGACACAAACTTACTGCATGATGAGTATAATGCAGATTTTAAAATATCAAACAGAAATAAATATAAAATAATTGATAAAATTATGATTAATGATAAAATAACAAACTAATGGAATATAACAGAGATGGAGCCTCAATTGTTAGGTTCTTTTTGAAGCCCGGAACTCCACTCTTTTTAGCAGTATGAAAAGGCAAACTAATTTAATAACCTTTAAAGGCATTTACGTTAAAAAAAAAAAAATCTACTAACAGACTTGTCATACAAACTGAGTCCAGACTATGAAACAATTCTTAAAAAGCCTTAAGGACTTTAGCACTTTAGCACTGCTGTCTGTTTACATTTGGACTTTTTTACAGCATCAGCCACTCTCCAAATGTTACAATGCAACACACAGCCCTAGAGGCACCCAGTGTTTCCACTCTGGGCCAGAATAATTCACAAACCTTCCTTGCTTGGTAATATAGGATTGCTATGGAAGGTTCTAGAATCAGTACAAAGATGGGAAACAGCAGCAATTAACTTTTAAATTGCTAAAGAAAATCATACCCAAGTCTATGAAACACTGCTATGTGTTTGACTGGCCATTTCTGCCTAATGTCACTACAGATCTTTCTGATCTCATTTTCTGCCATCGGTAGATATGCTTCATATTCTAAACTAATGACTTTTTTCCCTTCAAAGTTGTTTCTTGTAGTCCCTAAAAAAGAAAACAGAAAGAAAAAGAAAAATATTACAATAAGGTTTTTCCTTACAATAGAAGTAACATAAGAATAGAAAAGAGGATTATTTTTGAATAGACAAGAACATAACAATTTGTCTAAAAATTGCTATCAAACTTTCTCAAAACAAAAACTTGGTTAGAAAAATAAAAAATAATTATCACAAAGATAAGGAAATAAAATGACACTGATTAGGCAAGTATACCAAAAATATTCAATGGACAAACCAGGTAGGGAAACATGCTCCTAGGATTATCATTAAGTTAGTATCATCACCATATTTCCCCTCAATATTTGGAAAATACAGAATTCTCCCTGCTAATAATGACTTTTAATCCTGCCCTTCAAAGCCTTTAACATATGCTAATTTGAAGATTACTAAAACAAAATAAGAACTAAAAAAATTTCTACCCACCACCATGGGTAATCTTGGCTTACTGTTCTCAGTATCTTAAAATCCTATATTAACACTGAACATGGGAAACACTAATTTTTCCTGTCTTGTGCAGTCTACAGATGCTGTGAAAATGACAACTCACCTACAAATAGGGAGACTGCACCACAGAGTGGAGAAATCACCAACTGTGAGACTTCATCTACGGAGAGTTTCTCAGGAGTGAATTTTATTATATCTTTAGGTTTCTCTTCAATTTCATTCTGATCTTTCCTAGAAGATAATAATAAACCTTAACAATAGTACTATAGGCAAACACCCAAAGTACAGATTATGTTTCAATTTCTGTTTTTTGTACATTAGACCTGAGAGAATGATAAAAATAAGCAGGTGTAAAATTTTAGCAAAACTCAGCATATTTGTAAATATCCCTAATGAATCAAACAGGATATAAAGAGAAATTTACCATTAACATGATCACTTAAAATATAATCTATCTCATATGCCACTTTATGCCAAATTTTTGAACTGCTGCTCTTATCTTCCAGCATGATATGGGTCAGACATCAAAATCTCCATGCACATTACCTCTAACCACTTCATGTCCATGCACCAAACCTAGGAACTGCCTTTTTCTTTATCCAAAAAGGAGAGAGGGAGAACAGAAACCATGGTGACTCCACAGGAACTGGGCTTATTTCATACTGGACATAATCCCAGTTAAGTGAGGAAATAAGAAAATGAACGGTGTGCCTACCACCAGATGCCATACAAAGCCCTTTGCCTTGCACTTCTCATTTCCTTCATCATGCATCTATTATTATATACTCACTAAGAGAACAACCCCATGCACTAGACAAGGACCAGGGAACAAAAAAATCTAGCTCCTGCCCTCAGGGTACCTACACAGGAATGGGAGAAGCAAAGCAATAAAGAAAAATTATAAATAGGAGTAATTATCAAAATAAACAGCGTTCAGAGACAGAGCATGGGTGCTAGGGGAGGGGTTGTATAAGAGGCTCAGGGAACACCTGTCTCAAGAGATAGTATTTAGAGGTGAGAACTGAAAGATAAAAGAGCAGTACTGAAAAAAAACAAAACAAAAAAAAAAAAAAAAAACAGGGGAACAGGCCTGTGATCTCTGGCACAGAGGGAATAGCAAATAGAAAGCCTCTGGGACAGGAAAGACAGAAGTGTGCTCCAGAACCTACAGGGAGGCTGGAACTCAGGGCTCGAGGGAGAAAACAGATGGACTGAGACTGGGCACGCAGGTTGGACCGAGCAGGATGAGGAGTCTGTATATAATCATAAATCCTGCAAGATTTCATTCACATTGAAAGACAAGAGAAAGAAGGCTCAGAGCAGTTAAGGACTCATCCAAGGTGATTCCAATCCAACGTTCTCTTCCCTATGCTTCCAGCTACTAAAAAGAAAGAAAAGCATAAATATTCACATTGCACCAGATTATAGGATGTTTCAATCTTCTGTACACACCACCTGAGTTTCTTATAATAACAGGTAATCCAAATGTGGTCTATGGTTTATGAACTTCAAACCATACCAAATTCCACAACTTGATTCTATAAGGACATGGATTCTAAAACCACGTTACAAATCCTGTCAAACACTAACAATACATAACGCAGTTGAGTAATCTTCCTAATCTTTCCAAAGAACACCTTTAATCCTCTCTCTCTCTCTCTCTCTCTCTCTCTCTCTCTCTCTCTCACACACACACACACACACACACACCTTTAATGGTAGCATACTATTTTCTGAATAAATTCCAAACTCAAAAAAATGGCCTTTTTCTAAAATCATGGTGATGATATGGTCACCAGTTTTCCAGTAAAACTGAGATACGTATCTAAAAGAAACACTTATTTCCAAATTGTAGGACTAACAAAGATCCAGTATTTATCAGTATGATGGGCAATTTGCTTCTCAATATATATTCTTTACTTTTGGGGCCACTGCCCTCCAGCAGACTAGAGAAAAAAAAACAAGTGAAAAAAACAAACTGGCAACCTTATATGTTCCTTTCTTCAATGAAACCAAGGTTTTATCATTGAGTATAGTATTTACTCTTGATTTGGGAGAAAAGCCCTATAACATTAAGAAAGTTTTCGTTCATTCTTAAAAAAAAAAAAAAGTTTTCGTTCATTCTTAACTTTTCAATTAGGGATAATAATTAATTTCTACATGATATGTTGTTCAGTTGACAGTAAATTAAGCCTTATTCTATCTCTCCAGACTATACCAAGAGATACCCTTAGATAAAAACTATGCTGTTTGGGAAGATGTCATGGATCCCAGAGCTACCTATTTCTTCATACCTGGAAAATGGTAACTTTCTTGTTAGGCACAGTGATCTTTTTTACTTCCTGGCTGTGTAATTTTTCTATATTTCTCTGTGCCCAGGAGAGCTTTTATCCTGTATTAACAAACATATTTGTGAGAAAGTACAGAGAATCCAATAATCTGAATTCAAACATTGGCTCTGCCACTTATTAGCTGTGTGATCATAAACAAGTCTTTTCTCGAATTTGTTTTCCTTTCTGCAAAATAGGAATATTAATACTCCAGCATTCAGCACTATGACTGACACAAAATAAAATTTCAATAAATCATTTTAAGTGGAGAGAATGAACATGTCAAACTGACATAAAACTAAACTGCTTACAAGAGAACAGAAGTAGAGGTAATACGCAGATACGTGTTAAGTGTGTCTGCATCAATTCTTCTATTATAGCAATAACTACTGGTGCAGACTTACAAAAAGCATATACTTAAAGCAAATCATACACAACTTGTCACCTATGTGATCCACTTCCACAAAATTAAGAAAATATACCTCACACACCTAAATGGCTCCAGAGCACTACCCTCCACTAATGGGGGGGATGATGGCAATTTCATCTCCTGACTGAAGGTGGAGGAGCTGATCTCCAAGCTCGACATATTCTTGACGGACGGCAAATATCACCTGATTTCTGACATCAGCCAATCTAAAGGGGAAAAAGTATAATTAGAAGTATCAATGTTGTGTTTAGACCTCAAATCTCTTCAGCTACAACTAAAAATACATTAAATATTACATTACTTCATGAAGTGCCATCTGCAAAGTTACTAATTAAACCAACTTATATTATGCAGAGAAAATACATATCCCCTGAAGAACATATTTATTCACCACAAAGAACACAGTAAACTGCTAACAACTCTTTAATAAGATTTATGTTTGGGGATTTAAACAAACAACTCTCCCATCCTAAAAAAAAAAAAAAAAAGTCTAGACTATGCAATATTCAGATTGGGTCAAGAAAAAGAGAACGGGGGGGAGAGAGAGAGAGAGAGAGAGAGAGAGAGAGAGAGAGAGAGAGAAAGAGAAATTTCCTAATCAGTACATGCCCTCCCCAGGAAGTCTTCTCAGCCTACAACCAAACTAAGTATATCTCAGAATTTTCCCACAAGACCAGGTGTTTCCCAATAGGTAAAAGGTTAAAAATAAAGCAGGACAGAGCCCCCACCTTATTTCATGGATTATCAGGGTACTTTAAGAGCAACTCAAAGGGGCAGCTGGTTGGCTCAGTCCATTAACCACTCGACTGACTCTTAATTTCCACTCAGGTCATGATATCAGGGTTGTGAGATCCAGCTTCAAATCAGGCTCCATGATGAGCACAGAACCTGCTTAAGATTCTCTTTCCCTCTCTTTCTGCCCTTCCCCACACTCACTCTCTCTTAAAAAAAAAAAAAAAAAAAGCTTAAAACATATGAAATCAAGAAATAGTTTTCCCTTTAAACCAACACTGTGGAGTATCTTTTATGATGCACTAAGACTTCCAAATCTATACTGAGTTAAGTGACACAATTAATATTCCTGGAACCCCTTCAAATAAGTCATAATTATACCTTGTTGCAAAAAGGTCTTGAGGTAGGAACAGTAGCAGCAAATTAAAGATTTTCAAGAACCAGAAAAAATCAAATATTATGAAAACTCAATTCAGCAGTAGTAGCTAAGGTTTGTGAGCTTTCATTTTTCTGTTAATCTTAGAAATTCCTAGTTTGAGTTCTCTAAAGAAGGGGCAGAACATAAAATTTAAAGGACAGGTCTTCAACCTAATTTATAACAATTTCATTTAATGTTATAAAAATGTGGAACCCACATTTTCAGTATTTTGTAAATTATAAAAGCAAATACAACCATGTCCCTTTGACAGTATTCCAGCTCACTGTAGTTTTTCTTAGTAAAATATCTTTAGCCTTCTTTAGGACATTGTGTATTTTTAGACACCAGAATTTATTAGTTCCAGAAAAATGTCTGACCCTTTTTGACATTAAGCACGGAAATAAAAATCAGCTTTTTTTCCTCTAATCATTTCCACACTTTTCAATGTTTAAAAAGTGTTAATCATATGCATTCTACAAAATTTTAACTACCCAGGATGTCGTGCTTCTATCTCATTCCACAGCTGCAATGCTTTTATTTCTTGTGGAACAGAAATGGTCTCGGAGCGAATCCCTGCTATTTCAGCACTTTTTGCAAAATACAACACTTCAACCTGAAAAGGAGAGAAAATGCCTTTAACGATAACAGTAATAGACCTTATCTGTCTGGGTGGGCTCTCTTTCTTTCCAATTACTTTTTATTTATTTTTGTGAAAGATTTTATTTATTTATTCATGAGACACGCAGAGAGAGAGAGGCAGAGACACACAGAGGGAGAAGCAGGCTCCCCCTGGGGACCCCGATGCTGGACTCCATCCTGGGACTCCAGGGTCAGGGCCCTGAGCCCAAGGCAGGTGCTCCACCACTGAGCCACTGCAGGCGTCCTTCTTTCCAATTACTTTAATCAAAGGCAAATTTTATGAGTTAGAGATAATTAAATCACCCACAAAAAGTCGGTATAACTGCAAGTTCAAATTTTGAAAGCTCTTTGATTCGAGCACAATTCAGACTGATCTCCAAGCCTGCCACAACAGAACCTTAACGGTATCTTCTTAAGGACCACGAAGCTGTTCTTGACACAAAATGACAGCACCTTTTATAAACACTTAAGCAGGGAACTAATGTCTGAGTTCAGAGAGAAATTACACAAATACAATAACCAAAGAGAGAGAGAGAGAGGACACGTGTCTCACGGCTGTCACAGGACCTTTGATTCCTGTCCACATCACAAGGAACCCGGCTGCCGAGGACTCGGTTATGCAACATACGAACCCTAACGTTTGCAAAGGCAGGTGGGCTTGAGAACAGGTTCAACTGGTATTTCCTAGAACACACCTATTCCGTCAGCCTGGGACCTAAGAAATCCGGGCAGGTAAACTAACCCTCCTGTCACTCGCCGTGCAAATCATTCTCTACCAAACAGTCAAGGGGTCTGCACATAATCAAGAGTTTGCAAGCGTATCCAGGAAGCCCCTTTTCTTCACGGGGACTCGGGAGTTAAATGCATGGGCTTGGAAACGGTCTTTGCCAAAACGCAGAACCAGAGAAGCACCGGGGCGAGGGCGAGGGCGAGGGCGAGGGCGAGGGCGAGGGCGAGGGCGCCCTCCGAGGCCTTGGCGGCCGTCACCTCGGAGACCCCGAGCTCGCAGCGGGGCCCCGACCTCCTGGTTGGGGCAGCCCCCAAGGGCGACGCTGGGGGCGCCGGGCGCGGACGTAAGGCTCGACGAAAGTCGCCTCGGAGCAAGGCCGGGTCTGTGGAGCGGAGGAAAGGGGGGGCCGATGCGACCGCGAGGGCGCGCCGCCCTTACCTGACACCGCAACACCATCCCGCCGCGGCCCCCGCTCGGGTGTCCCGGCCGCGGAGGCGGAGCAAGGTCGGCGGAGTGCGCAGGCGCAGCCTCACGGCCTCTTCCGCCCGCTCCCTCACGGGGCCTGCGCAGAGCTGGCCCCGCCCCGCCGCGCTCCGCGCCGGGTGGCAGCTGCGGGGGCTACCGGCTGCGCGCCTGCTCCGCGCAGGGTTCAGGATCCCTTCGCGGGCGGGGCGCGGCGGGAGCTCCCGCTCTAGGTATCACGGGCTGCGGGGAGGCCTGGCCGCTCGCGCCCGCCTTCTTAGAGGCGAGGACGACGTGCGGGAGAGGGGACACCTGCCTGTCACCTGCGTTCGGCTCTGCCGCTTGCTCACCTGCAGGCTTGCCCTTGACGTCCCGTGTAGGGTCGACGTCCCTTAAAGGCCGAGCACCGGGCTTCTCAGAGTGTTCGCACGGTGTCAGATTTACAGTTTCCCGGTTTACTAGCTGCTCAGGAATTTGTCCGATTGCTAATCTATCCACCCAGCATTTCCAACTTTTTATGAACAAGAACTCTGTTTTAAGTTGCTTATAGGGATCCCTGGGTGGCGCAGGGGGTTAGCGCCTGCCTTTGGCCCGGGGCGCGATCCTGGAGACCCGGGATCGAGTCCCACGTCGGGCTCCCGGTGCATGGAGCCTGCTTCTCCCTCTGCCTGTGTCTCTGCTTCTCTCTCTCTCTCTCTCTCTCTCTCTCTCTGTGTGTGTGTGTGTGTGTGTGACTATCATAAATAAATAAAAAAAAATTAAAAAACAATTGCTTACACAGTTTTGTGGATATAAGCCAGGCACGCTTCCCCTTGGAACTCAATGCTGATTGGGAGACGGTCGTAAACCATAAATGTTAAGTCAGTGTACTAACATGCGATACTAGAGGCACATGTGACATTTCATGCAAGTGGTAAGGGAAAGGTGGCTGCTCCCCTGAGGAGTATAGGATGTCTTCATAGAAGCATGCTTGAGCTAAATCCGCTAGATTGAGGAGCAGTGGATGTCAGAGTGAGGGTAGGGATGAAGGAATTTCACTAAGGTGTGCCAAGCTAGCGGGGAATCAAGCAGCATTATGAGGTCACAGAAGGGCAAATAGTTGGCAGAGTAGACTTGACCCCTGCAAGGAAGTATTGGAAATGAGGCTAGATACCAGGTAGTAGCCCGTGGCAAGAAAAATGGACAAGAATTGACTAACACTGACATATATTTTTGTAAAGTTGCTTAACATCAAGGATAAGGAATTATATTCACAAACAGGAAAGCAGGGGAATGGTGACAACAGCCTTAGACTTCTCTGTGAGATCTAATGCCAGAGGATGGTGCAATATCTAAAAGCGACTAAGAACAAAGGCATGACCCAAAATGTTACATTGGGTGTAACATTTGCCAAGGGGGTGTTGTAAAAGGCCAATGCCTAATATACTCATAAATCTGCAAAACCTCAAAAAATGCAATATTCGAGAGCCCTTCTTATAAAATGTTGTCAGACAAAAATCCAGTCAATCAGAGTAATCAAACTAAAAACTCAGTAATAAAGAAGTTAATGGTAAAAACAAAGAAACTGAAGATGAGATTTTAATCCATTTAAATTTTTATAAAACAAAGACAGTTGTGGGATTATGGTTATGGAATAAAATGTAAAATAACATTGAAATAATAAAAAATGGTTATAGAAACTGCCCCAAATTGGAACATGTAGTTACAAAATACAACTCAAGCCTCTTAGTATTTTTTCATAATCTTGTTTCTTAATTTTAGAAGGATCTTTTAGGGGCAGCTATGTCTTATGAATAAATAATCTGATGATTTGTAATTCCTTCAATTATTTTGTTGTTAAATTCAAGTAAAAAGAAAGATCTAAAAAAGAAAAATAGTACAAAGCATAATTGCATTTAAAAATTATATCTATATAACTTTAATGCCCAGAGAAAAGGCATGCAATAACATTCACCAAATGATAATTGTTACCATATCTAGGTAATGGAATTATAGATGATTTAAAAAACATTTTTGCTTTTTTCTTTGAAAGTTTCTGCGCTGCTTGATTTTTAGAAATCACTTGTTTATTCTATAAATATTTATTGAGTATTCATTGTTATTTAAGCACCAGGGACACATCTGTGAACTAGAAAAGCAAGGTCCTTGCCTCATGGAACTTACATTCTAGTTTGGAAGACACTATATGTAAAACAACAACAGCAACAAATAAGAACAGTTTGTGATGAATGCTTAGAAGGAATTGGGTAGAGAAGGAGCAGGATACAGGTTTGTGCAGGGGGAAATGAACATCGCCTGACCTGAGCTGAGATCTGAAGGATGAGAGGAGCCAGACTTGTGCAGTGCTGCAGGAAGAGGCAACCTGGCTTTGGGTAGGAAAGACTCAGATGTTTGAAGGATTAAGAGAGGTCAGTGTGGCTGAATGTAAATAGTAAAAATAAAAATAAAAATAAGAGAGCAAGTAGGAAAGCAAGCCTGGTGAGATGATTTTGAAAAGAATAAAGGGAACCTGGGAGGTCCTGAAAGCCAAAGTGGATTTTTACTTTCAGTAGAAAGCTACACACAAAGACACACACGCATACACATGTGTACACACACACATGCGCTTTTGAAGATAAGATTCTGAATCTACTCTGGGCCATTTTGAGGAGCTTGAGCACAAATAAGTCTAAAAAGGAATCCAGTGAAGCCTTATCTATGGACTTTTTAATTGTGTGATATAATAAATTCCTTACTTTTCCCAAATATTTTCTGCCATAGTTTTTCAGCTATTAAATAGTATCTAGTATTTTACCCCATTATTAGGAACTCTCCATGAAATACTACTTACTTAAGTGACTTTAGGCAAGTTGAAGATTATACTCATATACTATGTTAACAAATGGAAGGAACAGATTTCAAGTCTCAGTCCATATGCAGGCCCTTATTATTAAGTGTAGTCGAACTTGAGAAAAGTGAAAATCTCTCTCTCTGAGGAAATCTCAACTGTGTGGTGTGAAATCTGTAGACACATGGCTAATGTCTTTAATATATTATTGGTGGTATTTGAACTCCTCACTTAAAAAATGGATAATACAACAGTTTGTTATTTTTAAACTAGCTCAGCATAAACTCTCATCCAGAATTACTCATTTTAACAGGTTGCCCAAAGAATAAGAGCTTGCCAGAGTGCCTTGTACCTTGTAGGTATGCAAAATATTGTTGATGCGTTTTGCAATTGAATGAAATTATTTACAAAATAACACATTTTTCTTGTGTAATTTTATTCGTTGGTCGTTTTCAATGAAAACACGAAAACCAGGATACACTAGGTATACATTAGTTTATTCAAAGAAATGAAAATCAAAAGAAACACGCCCCCTTGTGGTTAGCTATTCCATTTGCAAATCCTTCACCTAAGTGGGAAGTAAATACAGAAGAGTTTTTTTTTGCAAATGGTCAGCTTTTCACTAACCATATTCTGAAGCCAATATACAATCTTCCAGTTTTGGATGGCAGAGAAAAACTGGATCTCAAAATTTCATGTCTGCATAATCTAAGATAAGCACACAAATAGATTAAAGAAAAAAAAACAGAAAAATACACCACACAGGGGTTGGTGTATTTTTACACCAATAAAAAAATAAATACAATTACACAAAAGTTTTGCTGACCCCTGAGGTACAGAGAAGGAAGCATCTATAGCCTGAGGGCATGGGGTGGGCTGAGTAAAGTATTGGAAGAGATTTTTCTCAGCTAGGTCTGAGAAAAAGAAGGAAAAATACAAATAGAAAATACCAGGCTCTTTTAAGGAGCATGGTGTGGGCTCTAGAAAGCTCCTATTACTCACTTCCTTAATATTCTTTAAGAGGGAGAACTTAGGAAAACAAAAACCTGAAAAATCTTACCAAAGGAGAGTTGGTGACACAGAAATCTTTATAAAAATAGGAAAGCCATCCCTTCAGAAATAAAAAATTGACTTGAGGCAGTTGCAAGAGCAAGGAGAGGCAGAACCCAGAACCCTTAGTGTCAGCCTTGGAAAAGTCCTCCTTGCCTTAAAGGTGCTCACGAAGGGAGTCAACCCCACTTATCACATCCCTGTCAGCAATTTTAGAGTAGAAACAACAGATGCCTGAATACAAGATAAGACCACAGGTGGTGCTGCCTCTCCTTAAAAGTGGCAAAAAGTCCCATATTTCCAAATCCAACTAGAAGTGGAGGAGGATCTGAAGCCCAAGTTTATCCCTGGATGTAAAGGGATATCACAGACATTATGAAGTTAACCCAGATGAAGACCTTTAACTAAACTACAAAAGAGAACAGATCCTGGTTTGGCCAATAGAGGCTGCACACAGACCTAGCTGAGTAAAATCTCAGTAAAGTACCAATACTTTACTCAGCCCACCCCATGCCCTCAGGCTATAGATGCTTCCTTCCCTGTACTTCTGGAGTCAGCAATCCTTTACTGTAAAGGGCCAGATGGTAAATATTTAGATACCCCAAGCCTGTGATCTGTCACAGCTACCCAGCTCTGCTGTTGCACCATGAAAGCAGCCAATGACGCTACGTAAATGGCTGTGTTTCAATAAAAATATTTACAAAAATAGGAGATAGACCCATTTGTAGTATGTGCCATATTTGCTGACCCTCCCAGTGTCACTCATAAAATAAAGGAAAGGGACAGAGGTGGAGAAAAGGGGAATTCAGCCACATTGTAATCAGCATAAATGCATTTAGACAAATCTTTACATGTTAATATCAGTAAATTGAGAAACAGTAAAGTATAAAAAAGGGAAAATACATGTCAGCAAAAATTGATTAAAACTAATATGAAAGGGGGGAGGGGCAAGATGGCGGAAGAGCAGGGTCCCCAAATCACCTGTCCCCACCAAATTACCTAGATAACCTTCAAACCATCCTGAAAATTTACGAATTCGGCCTGAGATGTAAAGAGAGACCAGCTGGAATGCTACAGTGAGAAAAGTTCGCGCTTCTATCAAGGTAGGAAGACGGGGAAAAAGAAATAAAGACACAAAAGGCCTCCAAGGGGGAGGGGCCCCGCGAGGAGCCGGGCTGAGGCCAGGGCGAGTGTCCCCAGGACAGGAGAGCCCCGTCCCGGAGGAGCAGGAGCTGCACCAACCTTCCCGGGCGGGAGGAAAGGGGCTCGCAGGGAGTTGGAGCAGGACCCAGGAGGGCGGGGATGCCCTCGGGCTCCCTGGGACACTAACAGGCACCTGCGAGCGCAGGAGAGTGCTCCGAGCTCCCTAAGGGCTGCAGCGCGCACGGCGGGGACCGACCGGAGCAGCTCGGAGGGGCTCGGGCGGCGGCTCCAGGGAGGGGGCTGCGGGGCGGGAGCGCGAATCCACCAGCGCAGGCCCCGGAGCACAGGGCGCCGGGACACAGCCCAGGATCCGGCCTCCCCGGGACAGGCAGAGGCCGGGAGGGCCCGAGACAGCGAGGACGTTCCTGCCTCGAGCTGAGCAGATCAGTGGCCCCGCCCGGAGCCTCCAGGCCCTGCGGACGGAGAACCGAGAGCCCCGAGCCCCGTAGTTCCTGCGGAGGCTGAATCCAGGCTTCCAGAGTTGCCATAGCAACTGCGACTGTTCCTCCTGGGGCCCCACGGGGTAAACAACCCCCGCTGAGCCCGGCAGCAGGCAGGGGCAGAGCAGCTCCCCCAAGTGCTAACACCTGAGAATCAGCGCAACAGGCCCCTCCCCCAGAAGACCAGCTAGAGGGACCAGTGATACTCCCCCGTGTTCCAATACAACTTGTTTTTGGCCACTCTGCACTGAGCAAAATGACTAGAAGGAAAACCTCACCTCAAAAGAAAGAATCAGAAACAGCCCTCTGTCCCACAGAGTTACAAAATCTGGATTACACTTCAATGTCAGAAAGCCAATTCAGAAGCACTATTCTACAGCTACTGGTGGCTCTAGAAAAAAGCATTAAGGCCTCACGAGACTTCATGACTGCAGAATTTAGATCCAATCAGGCAGAAATTAAAAATCAATTGAATGAGATGCAATCCAAACTAGAAGTCCTAACGACGAGGGTTAACGAGGTGGAAGAACGAGTGAGAGACATAGAAGACAAGTTAATGGCAAAGAGGGAAACTGAGGAAAAAAGAGATAAACAATTAAAGAACCATGAAGACAGATTAAGGCAAATAAATGACACTCTAAGGAAGAAAAACCTACGTTTAATTGGGGTTCCCGAGGGCGCCGAAAGGGACAGAGGGCCAGAATATGTATTTGAACAAATCCTAGCTGAAAACTTTCCCAATCTGGGAAGGGAAACAGGCATTCAGATCCAGGAAATAGAGAGATCCCCCCCTAAAATCAATAAAAACCGTTCAACACCTCGACATCTAATAGTGAAGCTTGCAAATTCCAAAGATAAAGAGAAGATCCTTAAAGCAGCAAGAGACAAGAAGTCCCTGACTTTCATGGGGAGGAATATTAGGGTAACAGCAGACCTCTCCACAGAGACCTGGCAGGCCAGAAAGGGCTGGCAGGATATATTCAGGGTCCTAAATGAGAAGAACATGCAACCAAGAATACTTTATCCAGCAAGGCTCTCATTCAAAATGGAAGGAGAGATAAAGAGCTTCCTTCCAAGACAGGCAGGAACTGAAAGAATATGTGACCTCCAAACCAGCTCTGCAAGAAATTTTAAGGGGGACTCTTAAAACTCCCCTTTAAGAAGAAGTTCAAGTAATTCTGAACGTGAATGGGCTTAATGACCCCATCAAAAGGCGCAGAGTTTCAGACTGGATAAAAAAACAGGACCCATCTATTTGCTGTCTACAAGAGACTCATTTTAGACAGAAGGACACCTACAACCTGAAAATAAAAGGTTGGAGAACCATTTACCATTCAAATGGTTCTCAAAATATACCCTAAAAACTACAGAACACTTCTGAAAGAAATTGAGGAAGACACAAAGAGATGGAAAAATATTCCATGCTCATGGATTGGCAGAATTAATATTGTGAAAATGTCAATGTTACCCAGGGCAATTTACACGTATAATGCAATCCCTATCAAAATACCATGGACTTTCTTCAGAGACTTAGAACAAATTATTTTAAGATTTGTGTGGAATCAGAAAAGACCCCAAACAGCCAGGGGAATTTTAAAAAAAGAAAACCATATCTGGGGGCATCACAATGCCAGATTTCAGGTTGTACTACAAAGCTGTGTTCATCAAGACAGTGTGGTACTGGCACAAAAACAGACACATAGATCAATGGAACAGAACAGAGAACCCAGAAGTGGACCCTGAACTTTATGCTCAACTAATATACGATAAAGGAGGAAAGACGATCCACTGGAAGAAAGACAGTCTCTTCAATAAATGGTGCTGGGAAAATTGGACATCCACATGCAGAAGAATGAAACTGGACCACTCTCTTGCACCATACACAAAGATAAACTCAAAATAGATGAAAGATCTAAATGTGAGACAAGATTCCATCAAAATCCCAGAGGAGAACTCAGGCAACACCCTTTTTGAACTTGGCCACAGTAACCGGAGAAGGACAAACAGTGTATGTTCTCATTCATTTGGGGAATATGAATAATAGTGAAAGGGAATATAAGGGAAGGGAGAAGAAATGTGTGAGAAATACCAGAAAGGGAGACAGAACATAAAGACTTCTAACTCTGGGAAATGAACTAGGGGTGGTGGAGGGGGAGGAGGGTGGGGGGTGGGGGTGAATGGGTGACGGGCACTGAGGGGTACACTTGACGGGATGAGCACTGGGTGTTATTCTGTATGTTGGTAAATTGAACACCAATAAAAATTAATTTATAAAAAAAAAAACTAATATGAAAAAATGGGACATAAAATATAAATACATTTCAATTTAAGAGGTAAATACTACCATATAATAAAATACCTTAGGGGTAGCCCTGGTGGCGCAGCAGTTTGGCTCCGCCTGCAGCCTGGGGTGTGATCCTGGTGACCGGGAATCGAGTCCCACCTCGGGCTCCCTGCACGGAGCCTGCCTCTGCCTCTGCCTGTGTCTCTGCTTCTCTCTCTGCGTGTGTCTATGAATAAATAAATAAAATATTTTTTAAAATTTTAAAAAATACCTTAGGCCTGGTTTCCCAGAAGCACAAGCTGAAATGAGGACTCAAATACACCTGTATTTATTAAGGAAATGATCTTAGGGAACTATTGGTTAGGAAGTGGGGGAAAATAGGGATAGGGAAGAAACCAAGCATGCAAGAAACCAATTTCTGGTAAAACTTCAGCATAAAATAGATGAGAGTGTCTTATTAAACCTGGCAGGATTGAACATGTATGTTTACTTCTTCTCCCTCTGAAAGTATGGGGAAAGGAAGAAGACATAAGCCCATAAGGTTGAGGAGAATAGGAAAAACAACTAAAGAAAAATGCTGGAAGATAGACAGTAGATGAGACATTTCCAGTTCTGGTTATGATTGAGTAGCTGGATTGGGGCTTACCTTCTCACAAAAAAATTAAAATCTGGAAAGATATATCAAACAACTATCTGTACACACTGGATTGCATTGAGGGAAAGAAAGCGCATGTGGTAAGCCTCACCTTCATTCCAGCTTTCTCTTTAAGGGTATTTTTCAGACCTTGGTACAGGGAAAGAGACACCAAGAGAGAAGGCAGATCGGAAAGAAAAGAATGAAGACAAGATATACTGTGCAAGCACTAACCAAAAGAAAGCTCATGTGACTATATTCACAAAGAACAAAATGGGTTTTAAAGTAAGAACTATAAGAGATAAAGAAGGATATCACATCATAAATTAAAGATCAATTCAAGGAGCGCCTGGGTGGCTCAGTTGGTTAAGCTTCTGACTCTTGATTTCAGGTCAGGTCATGAACACAAGGTTGTGCAGTTGAGCCCTGAGTTAGGCTCCACTCTGGGTGAGAAATCTGCTTAAGATTCCCTCTCTCCCTCTGCCTCTGCCCCTCCTCACCCCCCAAAAATGGTCAATTCAAGAGGAAGGTATAACATTTTTAAATCAGTATATACCAAAAAAATAAATAAATTAGTTTAAAAAAATAAATTAGTATGTACCATATAACATGGCTTTAAAATACATAAAGCTAATATTGACAGAACTAAAAGAAAGATAGATAAATCCACAATCACATTTAAATCCACAATGCCAACTGTGATTGTAGATTTAAACACATGTCTATTGATACATGTCTATCAACTGATAGACAAGCAGACAAAAAATCAGTAGGAATAGAGAAGATTTGGATACAACAATTAATCAATTTGATCTCTCTCTCATTGACATATAGAACACAATATCAAATAACTGCATAATTCTAAGTTGAGTTTTTTTTTTCTTTTGGTACTTTGAAGCTGTTTCTCCATGGCATTCTAGTTTTTATTTTCTCTTCTATTACCTTATCTTTGTGTCTCTACACCTACTGTGGCTTTTTCTCCCCTCTGCCTGTGTTTTTAACATTTTCTCAATATACTAAAAACTGTTATTTCATGTATTTTGTCCGCTTATTTTTAGCTGTCTCAGTTGGAAGGGTAAATATTGTCCATATTACTCATCTTAGCCAGAAGAAGAGGCTTTTCCATAGCATTTTGGAATAGAAACCGGAAAGATACATTCCAACTTGTTTCTGGAGGCATAAGCTTCTGACTGCCTAGAGTTCTGTGCCTACAGTGAGGGTTGTGACTGAGAGTTTAGGGGTCAACCTAAGTATAGATTTTAATTTAAAAATCCTGTATTTGCTGTATGTTCTTATTTCCACACACCTTTGGGCTTTTGCTCCAGCCCCAGTTTTCTGAGACCTAAACTTTCTCCGTTGTATCCTTTTCCTTAGACATCCTAGACTATGTTACAACTCCCTCTAACCTCATTAGTTACAAGTCCTCCAACTGCACTTTTTCTTCCAAGTATTCATTGATACCTCATTCATTCATTCTCTATCTCTGTCTCTCTTTCTCATTGAGGATATATCCTGTTGAAATTCCATCAATTTTATGTAGTCAGTCTGCCATACTGACCACAAAATCTGGCCTTTATATTTTTTATGCTGGTCAATTCTCTTAGCACTCTATATATTTATTTTTACTCAGGGAATCAATCAAATTATTTAGTAGAGTCTTAAGCAAAGCAAAGCAATCTAATATTTAACATTATTCAGGTCCAGACTTCATGCTTCACTTTGCTTCAGGAGTCAAAGTTACCACTTATTGTCCACATTGGGTTCAGACCACAGAAATTAAATTAAAAGGCTTTTACATTTTATGTACATTTGAATTATGTGTGTTTAAAGTCATCCAAATAAAAAATAATAAAGTTTCATTTTATATAGTATCTGAAATACATTATTTTTTAAAGATTTTTTTTATTTATTTAAGAGAGAGACAGAGAGCATGAGCAGGGGGAGGGGCAGAGGAAGAGGGAGAGGGAGAGAGGCAGACTCCCTGCTGAACATGGAGCTTGACCCTGGGCTTGATCTCTCATAATGAGATCATGACCTGAGCAAAAACCAAAAGTCAGACGCTCAAACCACTAGGCCACACAGATGCCCCTGAAGTACATTATTTTAAATTGAAATTAACTAATTAAAATCAATTAATTCAATTATCAAAATCAATTGATTAAAAATCAATTAAAAAATTGCTACTTCAGAACATGCTATTTTTGCTCTTGCCACATGATGGCACCATTTTAGCTAATAATTACAAATACCATCCACCGATAGAATTTTTCTTCAGTTTTACATCCTTTGAATGCTACTAAGTTTCATGAAATTATTCTCAATTGAATAAAATGTAATCACCAATTTATAGACCTGACCAATATTATAATTTGAATTGAACTAAAGAATAGTCAGGACTCATCTATCAAGGTTCTCCATAGGTCTCCCACTGTGGGGACCTAAAAGCTGTAATTTCCTGAAAGGTTTTGCTGTCAGGTTTCAGAGATACCCTAATGAAAAGCCAAGTGAGGTACATATTACAGTGTTCTGCTTGTACAGAACAGTCAGCTAAGAGTGTTCTCAGTCAGCTAAGAGTGTTTACACTGTGTGAATCCAAATGCTGAGAGACTAAAATATGCCCAGTCAATAATCAAAGATAAAATATTTGGGAAGATGAAGAGATGGTTTGCTGATTCAAGAAGTAAGCCTATTAGAGATCTTCAATGAACATAATTTCATTATATACAAGAAACATTTATTTAGTGTTTTTTCTCCATGCTTATTAAGGCCTTGAACATCAAGGACCCTTTCTGGCTATGACTTCACCTTTTATACTATTTCTTCCCCTTAATAAGAAGAACCAATGTTTTTCAAGAGCCTTCTATGTGCTAAATACCATGCTCTGTGCTTTGCATTTTTATGCCATTTACTTCTTACCACAAGCCTTCAAGGTAAGTATACTCATTATTTTAAGATGAAGGAAGCTCAGACATTTACCTAGTATCATTCATCTAATAACCAACAGCTAGGGTTTGTATCTGGGTCCTTTGTGCCCAAAGCCCACACTCAACCTTCACCCCTTTGAATATATGCACCTGCACTTTCTATGTTGTCTCTTTTCCCATATGAATCAGCATCCCACCTATAATTATGCCTGACAATTGCCTGCTAGAGATAATTTATACATTCCTTGATTATTTATAGCTTTAAAAAATAATAGTGAAAGGGCTTATATCTCTATTATAGTCCACTGACTTGATTGATGTACACTCTGATTGGCCCTGTGAAGGTTCTGGGGATTTACTTGATAGAGCAACTCCACAGGAAAGTACAGACTGATGCTGTGAGGAGCAAGTTCAAGTCTACACAGACATCTTGGAACTGAAGAGGAGCCACTGAAGTGGTTGGTTTATTTGGTGGGACTGGCCATAAGATTAAAAAGAAGAGCTTTAGAATCTCAGAGTTGAAAGAGACCATGAAGATCACTAAGTCCAAATAACCAAGCTTAAATTCACTCTGCCAAATGCCTGCTCAGCAGCTGGCCAGCTACTCCTTGAGTATCAGAGAATTCTATAGCTCAGGAATCACTTTTAGTCTTGGGCCAGTCTAACTGTTCTTCATATGACACATATAGCAAGGATGACCAGCCACTAAGGAGATGGAGGTGGCCATGGCCATGAAGTTGGTAGAGGCTTTCCCACTTGATCAGAACTTGTTCAGGAGATGGGTCAGCTATCCCAGAGATCCCTAGAGGAAAACCATCAAGAGAAGCTTTGGTAGGGCAGAGGCTGGAAGAAAAAAATCTGATGGAGTCACAACAGGGTTAAAGCCTGTGAAAGTATATTTATCTGTATTTTAATATATTTATTTGGTTCAACTTTTTGAGGTAAAATGTGAATGTACGTAAATGAACCTTGATTAAAGTTCTTAGAACAGTTGGATCAGATGATAAATCAAATCTACTCAAGAAGTCTTACAGTGCAAATCTGTGAAGACTATAATTATGCTTCATGCTAAAATCTTCTCCTGGACTTCACATGTAAACAAAACTACATATTAACTTGAAGTCATCAAAAGTGCCGGGAAAAAACACATCTATGGCAGGTATAACACATTACATAGATTTTCTTTTTTAGCACAGAAAATAATTACTTCCACAAGAGGGCACCAATTGACATCTTATTCTCAATAAATAGAAGGCCATTTGAAATAATGGGCTGTTGTTTCATTTTATATTTATATAGTTATACCAAATATTTCAACATAATTCACACAGTATATTTGGGAAAATCACCTTCATTGTTACAGTTCCTCAAGAAAATAACATTTTAGGTTTCAGGAAGGTGTATTCCTAGTCCATGGAAAAAAGAAACCTTTCATGTTAAACTTTAGTACTGTTTAATTTTTTTTAATAAATATTAAAATGCATTTTAGAAAACTGAATTCATGCTATCAATATTTTTAGTTTGCTTCAAATGTGAAATCTGGCAAGATTGCTATGCTTTAAATGAGAAAAAAAAACAACAACAACAATGTTTCGATTTTTCCCCTGTTTATGAGGATAAATCTAAAAGTAGAAGGCCTCAGCAGTGTCTCCAGAGTGTTGCTAAATTCATAGGGGAATTACCATGCCACAATGTATCCTATGTTGCTCTATGGAAATGATCAGTAAATCTCTGTTAGCTTAATCCTAGCATGAGCTTCCTAGTACATACACAACAAAATACACATTCACGTGCACACATACACTCAGTACTTAAGATATTTTACATACTTAGGTCTCCTCCACCCTTCATCTTTCAATTGAGTTATCTACTTGCTGTATGCAAAGAATAATAGGAGAATTGGCAGAAAAATCTGTTTACCCCCTGGAATAATAGTGTCAAATTAGTACCTTCCAGACACTGCTGAAAACTTTCATAAGTTAACATGTTTTTCCAAGTGTTGGTTTCTCTACACAAAGGAGGAAGTATTTAGCAATAAAAATTATATTTTAAAAAAGTGATATTTTGAGCATCTAATTGTCCCAGGCATTATACAATAATAATTGTACCATGCATATTTTATTTTATCCTTTTAACAACCCAATAACTTAGGTATTATCAATACTCCCATTTTATAGTTAAGAAGACTGAGTTGCAGAGAACTTAAGTACTCCCCAAGTTTTCTTGCCCTAGTACAACCATGATTTGGATGCAGGTCTATCTGATTCCCAGGCCCCAAACTTTTAACCACTATTCTTCATGCCTCTCTGAAACCCAGCAATAACTTACCTGCCTTACACCTTGGAATTAGGTCCTAGAGTGTATCTAATGCCCTCAGGCTATGTTTGGACAAGGGTGAATCTAGAAAATCCATGGTCTCCTTTGATGGATATCATAGGAAGTGGGAGAGATGAAGCAAAGTTATTTCCAAATTTTAAGTGGTTCTTGAAGTGTCATCAGCCATCTCTGAACACTGTAATTAGGTCAAGGATAGGCACATGAGCCAAGGTACATTTCGGGATTTTTATCTGAACAACTGGGAAAGTAGATGGCATGAATCTTGAGTGGGGCTGCATAAGAACCCTGAGACTCTTCCACCTACCAGTTATTACCCAGAGAAAACAGAGTGGAGATAGTGACCCTGGGGATATCATTGGGCCAAGAATCAATAGGGCTTGAAGCCAGGTCTTTCCACTTGCCATTTTTTAATTATGTGAGACAATATACTTCCTACTGGCAGAGCCATTTTGTGTCGAGTTCTCAGTCACTCATAACTGGAGTTACCCTAGCTGATTCATCCAGCTCAAATACAACAGTGTAGCAGGATATTGAGCAGGCTTTCCCTAACTTGGCAGCAAGTCTCAAAACAGAGAACAACACATGTGAAATCATGAAGTCCCTGCATTCTGAAAAGAGCAGTCAGACACCTCCCTCAGGACTTACAAGAAGTCCACAGAACTGACCCTCCCACATGTGACTGCCTCCTTCCTCCAATCTGATGGGAAGAGGTTAGGGTGAAAGTCAATCGATGCCTTTCACTCAGGAAAACTATAGGGTTTAGATGACAGATGATTTGCTTCTCTTTCACCAGGGAGAAGAGAAGGGTGTTCCCATCACCAAGGCAAGTGACTGGGAGGCTCCAAGAAAATAGCTCAGAGCATGGGACCAAATGGATGGATGCCCTGGTCACATGCCTGCGTAGGCAGTTAACTGGTTGATTTGTTCTTGTGCCTATCTGGGTGGGAAGAAAGCATGTAAAGAGAAAGAACAGAAGGGAGAAAGACGCCGGTTTCCTCTACTGTTGTTTGGTGGCAAAGATGAGAAAGTTGACTGTGGGTCAAGTGGGTACTGCAGAAAGTAGCAGATTTAGGCATCTGGCCATGCCCACAATGATGTCCTCCAGACAAAGGGATTCCGTTAACAAAAAGCTGTAGAGTGATGATACAAGCGAATGGGAAGTGGGAGAGGTGGAGTTCAAGCTCGCTCTCCTGGTCAGGGAACTGCAGAGTGGATGGGTCCTAGAGGACCCTCTGAAGGACTCATACAGGGACCACACAAGAAAGATCACAAAGGAAGGAAGGGATTTAAATCCAATTTGAGAGTGATACTTTAAAATAACTGAGTTTTAATGGCTCAGAGTGACTGGAAATTTATGGGATCTATCCCAGATGGTATTAAGTGACAAGAACTGGAAAATGAATGAGGCATGGTTGAAGGCACTGACTGGAAGAAATAAAACCTTTATATATTTATACCCCACTGAGTAGAGATTGCTCAGTAACTCTGGTGGGATATTAGAGAATCCCTCCTTCACCATACAGATACCTGAAAATGGATCAAGGGGCAATAAAATCTTTGGCATTAGGTCAGAAGTAGCAAATCCAGCACCAGTAGCTCTGTCTACAGTTACATTGCATTGTCAATCTTTCTATAAATCTTATTTCAGAAGACTTTGCTGGAATGGGGCAGGGAATGGCTGGGCCAAAGGGAAGGTCAAGGTGTTTATCCAATGATTATGCAGGATGCATTAAACTGGACAACTAGCCAGTTATCAATTTGGATTGTTATTTTTGAGGAGATATAAGAAACTAGTCACTTTCCTATGTGAAATTGTATCTTATTCTTCTATATGTGAAATTGTATCATTCTCCTATATGGCAGGAGATGTTGTTAATTTTATTTCAAGGTGTAATTTTATTTTTTTATTTTATATTTTTGGAGGGAGAGAGAGAATCTTAAGCAGGCTTCATGCCCAGGGTAGAGCCCAAAGTAGGACTCAGTCTCACAACCCTGAGATCATGACCTGAGCCAAAATCAAGAATCAGTCACTTAACTGACTAAGCCACCCAGACATCCCTTAAAGTATAATTTTAAATGATTACTCTCATCTTTAAATTTTTTTCAAGGGCATTGGAGACCTCTAGAATAATTTTGGAAAGGCTAGTGAAGTATGAGAGAACGAGAGGCTTTGCACTTAAATATCTAGAGGGACCAGCAGGCAGAGAATATGACCAATAAAATTGGGAGTCAGGGCAGAGTGCATGCCCCTGTCAAATGATGCAGCTGCTACTCAACCCCAGTTTACATTTGCTATGTGAGTGTGCATATCTAGTTTAGCCAAGTCTTCCAATTTCTCAAGAGAAATGAAATTTTCAGTTTTTTTATATAAATCTCATCATTTCTAAGTGTTGGCAATTATCCAAAATTTTTAAGCAGCACTGTATGGGCCAAATGAAACACATCTGGGAGCTGATATGGCTGGTGGGTTGCCAGCAACCTTTGGCATAGGTAATGGGAAAGGTGGTCAGAACTGAAAAATAGAATGAAGGCTCAAGGCCTGTCAATCACTACTGTGCCGAAAATGAGCTTTGGACCAGAGGCATCTCTCACACTAGAAATAGGAACTTTGTAGGAAGTCTGAGGGATAGAAGAAGCAGGACAAATTCTGCTAATGCTAAAGAATGAGGCACTGGTGCCCCTATGATGATGTCACTTGCCATAGAACACACATCACCTCAGAAAGACTCTTTTCAGGCACCACTGAGAACAAGTAAATAGAGTAAAAACCAACTAAAGCCAAAACCAGCTTTAGTAACATATAGCCTAATGTGGTATGAGTAAGACCAAGAGGATTTTTAAAAAATGGACCAAATAATGAAAGAGGTATCAAAACAGGAAGTAGCAGAGATAGCTGGGAAGAGGAGAAAGATACAAATGCAAGATTGTTCAAAAACATTTAAGGCCCAGAGGAAGAAACTCTGAGAGCCATAAAGCTGAATATCTTCCTTCCCTAGGATAGTATCACAGGGCTGACTTGAATGTAGATAGATTAAAGAGATGTTGGTCCATGTGCAGAAATGAGACCAGGGCAGGTTATGAATGGTTGTGAGGAAATGCTATAACCAGAAGCTGGCTCTGAGGTGAGCATCTTGGTTAAACACCCAATGCAGACAGGGCTAGATATATAAATTTTTATGACAAGAGCCCATCTAGAATTTGAATTATTGTAGTAGTCTCCTAACTGTTCTCCTTGCTGAACTCTCCTAAACTTGACCCCTACAGTTCACTCTCAACAAAGTGACTCTTTAAGACTTAAACCTGATCATACCACTCTTCCCCTAAAAATTCTTCTATGGCTTCCTTTCTTGCTTAGAGTAGATGCCAGAACCCTTCAAATGGATGATAAGGCTTTGATCTGGCCTCAGCTATGTCACATCTAATGTCATTTCCTCCACAAATTTTTCCCATTCTGCTCCAGTCATCGTGGCTTCCAGCCATTCTCTGAACACATCAACATATTCAGATCTTTGCACTTTCTGTTTGCTCTGCCGGAGGGTTCTTCTCCCAGATATTTGCATAGTGTACCCCTCATTTCCTCCTTGGTGCACATTATCAGAACATTCTTTATTGACCACACAATGCAAATAGCAGTCCTCCCACCTAGCTTTCTCTTTTTCCATAATTCTGCTTGTTTTTTTTCACATTACTAATCATTATCTGACATATTGGGGTTTTTTTTATTTGCTTATAATTATCTCTTTCCATTAGAATGCAAACCCCATTAGGATTCTGTCCCCTGATGTATTCTCAGAGTCCAGAACAGTGCCTGCTGCATAGGAGGTGCTTGATAAATATTTGATGAATAAAGAAGTGAATGAAAGAATGAATGAATGAATGAATGAGCAAAGTAAAAAACAATTCTTTTTTTATTTTTATAAATTTATTTTTTATTGGTGTTCAATTTGCCAACATATAGAATAACACCCAGTGCTCATCCCATCAAGTGCCCACCTCAGTGCCCATTACCCAGTCACCCCCACCCTCCGCCCACCTCCCCTTCCACCATCCCTAGTTCGTTTCCCAGAGTTAGGAGTCTTTCATGTTGTGTCTCCCTTTCTGAAATTTCCCACTCATTTTTTCTCCTTTCCCCTTTACTCCCTTTCACTATTTCTTATATTCCCCAAATGAATGAGACCATATAATGTTTGTCCTTCTCCAATTGACTTATTTCACTCAGCATAATACCCTCCAGTTCCATCCACGTCGAAGCAAATGGTGGGTATTTGTCGTTTCTAATGGCTGAGTAATATTCCATTGTATACATAAACCACATCTTTTTTTATCCATTCATCTTTCGACGGACACTGAGGCTCCTTCCACAGTTTGGCTATTGTGGACACTGCTGCTATAAACATCGGGATACAGGTGTCCCAGTGTAAAAAACAATTCTAATAACCCCTGAAAAAACTGAGAGTCACAGACCAGAGAGCTACTTAGATTATTTTGAAAGAAATTTGGAACCTTGGGCAGTTTCCAAAATTAAAAAAAAAAAAAAGATTGCCCTTGTCTATTTCTTCTCTGTGATGAGTAATGTTGTGACATGAAGTTGAAAGAATGGGTGGTTGCTTTCTGGAAAGAAGGAAGGCTGACTCCTTGAAAACTGTTGAAAGATCTGAAAGGAGTAGATAGAGTTCCAGGCTTGCATGAAGAGATTGACTCTGAAGTTGGCCAGTAAAGGACCCCATATGTGGGTTTACAACTAAGAGGACACTATGTCTAAAAACTGTTACTTAGCTCATGCCAGGACCTATGACTTTTCTGGATGTCTTAACTTTAAAAAGTCCATGATTTAACTATATTTCTTTAGAATGCTGGCTGTCATCAAGATCTAGTAGTGACAGCAGTCCTTAGGGAGTGCTGACAGGCTTCCCTTATTTGCTAAGCATTTTTGTTTCTTCTGTAATACATATTTACGAAACATGATGGAGACAGAGAGGCAAATATTTGAAAGCTTTTTTTCTCATAGCTTTTCTCTTCCTTTCTCTTTCTGCAAGGCCATGGATATGTCTGTCTGTACACATAAGTATATTTATTTCCACTCACATAATTGTTTATCCTTAACCACCCTTTGCTGCTACAAGTGGGTGGGAAGAGGCTAGGTACAGGATGAGTAACTTAATTCATTACTTAATATTAGGCATTTAACATCACATTAATCAACCTCGACTGGAAAAGACCAAGAAACAAAATGACTCCCATGTTACTGTAATAAATGCCTATATTTGAGATGGGCAAGGCCTTTGCATTTCTAAGACTTATAGTTGCTTAGTGTTTTGAATTTTAACTTTATTTAGTTTCAAAAGTTTTTGAAGTTCCAGTGTAGAAAACAGAGCCTTGTTTTTAGAATAATTTTAATTCAAGTTTAATAAACTCAAGATGGATAAATGACTCAAAAACAATGAAATGTGTTTTTCTAAGCAAGCATATTAGATTATAATACAAAGAAAACATGTGAATAAAACCACAAAGAATAAAATTTTTAATTAGAATATTTTATGGGCCCAGTTTCCCTTGTAGAATATATAGAATTATGTGCCAAATTCTCATTAAATGTAACAAAAACGATGCAGAAAAGCACAACCACCCAACAGTCAAAATATTACTTGAGACCAAAGAGTTGCTTCATTTCTTGCAATTGACCAAAACCTCATTTAGGTTGTCCTGTAATTGATGGGACTTTTTGTGGCCTCTACACTGAGAGAATACTCTGCTCTTTGGCTTTATCTAGGGAGTCCTCTCTATATCACCACTTCTCAATTCACTTACTCCACACTACTTTATATTTTAGAGACTTAGAATCCATTTCCTTTATTCATTCATCAACTCATTTAGGAAAAAAAATTGAACACTGAAGTTCAAAGTCCCCCACCTCAGGGGAAATAGTGATATATGGGTCAAATTTTAGTCAAAGATTACAGTTTAGAAGATGAAATGACATGTACACATGTCATTATATTCTGCGTTTTGGTATGATTTTTGTTACATAGTTAAGTTCCATAGGAATTTAAAGAAAGGAACTATCATCTCTAGAAAGATCAGGAAGGCTTTCATGGAGAAGGTGACACATAAGCTGGACATCTAAAACTAGAATATATAGCAAGACTAAAGACAAAAAAGGGAGGAGGGTGTCGGTGGAAGAATGCAAAAAAGGAATTCCAAGTGGAAGAAATAACATGAGCTAAGTCACTGAAGCAGGAAAGGCCAGGAAGTGTTCTGGAAATGGAAACTAGTAAAGATTTTTTGAAACACAATGATCAAGTAAAAAAGGTGAGTGTATATGGAAGGACAGTTTTAAATCAGATAGTGTGCTTGAATGCCAAGGTGTGTTAGTTAGGAATGATGAAAGAGAAAACCTGACAAAAACATATGGACATTTACTATTTTCTTAACAAGAAATCTAGAAGCAGGTAATCTCAGAGTTGTATCAGCAGTTCAATAGTTCTCATGGACCGGGATCTTTCTACTTCTGCTCTACCATCTTTAGGGACTTTTTATCTTTATATCTATCTCCTCTTGGTCACAAGATGGATGCAAAAGTTCCAGGCACTATACTTATGATGAAGACACAAAACAAAGAGATAGAATAGTAACCACCACATATGTTCTTTTAATCAGAAAAGCAATCTTTCTCAGGATCCCCACTAGTCTTATGTCTCATTGTCCAAAATGAGGCAATGGCCACTTGCAGCTGAAAGAGAGGCAGAGAAAAAGGTTTCTGCTTTTCAGCCTTTATAAGGGGAATAGCAAAGAAGAAAAGTGTTGGGGATGGCTGGTGCCTTAGTTAGCCATCTGCCCAAGCTAGGGGAGCATTGTATGGGTCTTATAGGTAATAGATAGTTGTTAAAGATTTTCAGAAAAGAAACAATACGGAGTGAGGCTTTAATATGACTGATCTGGTGGTAGTGAAAAGAATGAATTTAAGAGCAGAGAAACTAGAGGCAACAAGAGAGATTAAGAACATGTCTCATTTTAAACATGTATTCACTTCCAAATGTGGCAGTTTGATGACAGAAATGTGAGTTTGCATCAGTTTTTTTTTTCTCCTGTGTTCAAATGGGTTTAAAATCACACTTAGTTTACCACACTGTGCTTTAGGTGGATAACACTGAACCAAGGTCTTAGATGCTAGCCTACCTGCCTACAGACTTCTGTACTTAGATATCCCACCATCACCTCTGCTTTATTACTTCCAACAGTGGATTTAAATGACCACTATGACAAAAATAATTTAGGCTGAAGGCATATTTTTGTACTGTGTCAAAGCATTGTATATTAATAGAAAGAATAGGAAGTGTGTTAGTATCATTCTTAGAGAAACTTGAAATAGATAGAAGTGATTCTAAGGCCAAATTTGAATAGGAAAAAAAACATTATTCTTTATGTTATTCACAATTATAATGGGTCTATAATTCAAAGATAATATTTTCATTAAATAAGGCACAAAAAGCTTGACATGCTGCTGATACTTAATAATAAAGGACATTTACCATTCATGCCATGAAAAACATGGACAATTATGAAAGTGCTTATCAAATTTACATATTACCTTCTTAATCTGGTTGCGAAGCAAATTTTATCATTTCCCTACCAGAATTATGTCAGGTATTAGAAGGATCTATGGAAGCAAGGTGTCTGCCCCAGCCCATCACTTATTCTTTAGTTATGTTAGATAATTTGTACAAGCTGCTTCAAACTGGTTTTAGGTTGAAGTGGAGATAATTAAGTAAATAAATAAGAGCAAGGTATGCTAGAAGAATGGTTATAGGACCAGGAGCATGGCTTTCATAATAAATGATGATTGGATCCAATGCCTAAAATGTAATGTGTTGTAACCCCAGAACTAAGGAGGCCACTGCTCCTACTTCCTGAGTGTCAGTATAGCAGAGTGGTGAGGGGAAAGGCTCTGGAATCATAATGTCTGAACATGTGACTTCTGGAGTCATCACATACTGGCTGTGTGATTCTAGAAAAGTTAGTTTCCTTTCTGTGACTCATTTTCCTCATTCATAAAGAAAAGGATTATTGTGAAGATTCAATAATAATCCACATGAAGTATGTGGAACAGTGCTTGGAGCATACCATTGTTGCTGCTGTGGCTATGACAACTACTACCACCACCACCACCACTATTACTTGTACTACTACTTCTATACTACAACTACTATTGCCCTGCTGCTGCTATTATTATACTACTACCACCATTGCTACTACTACTACTACTACATTACTACTATGACCACCAGTACACTGCCCTCTTTTAGTATGTTTTTTCCTCATGTCACTATCTGTTCCTTCTCAGCCTCCATTATCAGTTCTTGCTCTTCTTCTTGAACTCCTATCATATTAGGAGCATCATATTAGTATTAGAATCAGTATTGTATTAGTATTAGTATATTAGTTCTAGGGCTCAAGCCTTTGTTCTTTCCTTTTATCTTAAATCATTCCTGAAGTGATACTGGTCAGTCCCATGGTTTTAAATATTAGCTACATGTTGAATCACTCCAGCTTTAAGCTTTTTTTTTTTTAATTCCAATACAATTTACTACGTTCTATAGAAGGACACAAATTAAAGACCAAATGTGGACACATATCAGAGACTTGACTTGAACGACCAAAGATGGCTCTACATGAACTAGTGAGGATAAACAACACTCAGCAGTGATTGACAAGAAAAATAGGAAAGAAATAAGAAAGATGTTTCAAGACTGTCTTCAAAGACACCCCCCAAGACATCAGGGGAACTTTGCTAGAATGATATAGAAGCCCACTTAGATTCTGCAGTCTTCTACTGGTGAAGGAGGAGGGGCCGGAGGTTCTTTAGGGCTGGCCACTCTAGAAGGGACTTGCTCCAGATCCAGAGTGGAGGATATCGCGCTGGCTTCATCGCTTTTCTTAGTAAATCGCTCTTTTCTGGTGGCCATGGTGACTCTGTGTCTGGTCACCTCGGAGGCCAGGTCTCCATAGGGCAGGTTGTTGCCATTGATTGTGGGGCTCTTCTGAGCCATGGCCTTGCATGCAGAGGACTCAAAGAATTTGGGTTCACCGCACCTGTGAATCTTTTGATCCCAGCTCAGCTCGGCGTAGGACCCCTTCCATTCTTCAGCTCATGGTCCGGGAAGGAATGCCCCATACAGACTCCATACCCACAGAGCAGCTACGCCTCCTCCTATCTGTCAAATGTTCTTATTATCAAATTGTCTATTTCACATTTCTACTTAGATGTCTAACAGACATTTTAAATAATATGGCCAGAATGAAAGTCCTGATCTTCTCTCAGAAATCTGTCCCACATACAATCTCCTCTATTTCTGTTTATGGCAACTTCATCATTCCAGTTATTTAGGCTGAAAACTTCAGACTCACCCTTGACTCTTTTCCTTTTCTTCTCTCTGCCATCCATCAAGAAATCATGTTGCCTCAATGTTGAAAACATACATGGGTTTTGACCAGTTCACACCATTTCCACTGCTACAATTCTAGTCTAAGCAACCATCATCTTTCACCTGGACATCCAAAATAGCCTCCATAGTAGACTGCTTGCAAAAATTGCAGCAATTATTCCCCTTGGTATAGCATACCCCATTGTAATTTACTTTTGGAGCTTCTCCTGTCAAGATGTGGAATTTATTCCTCTGGTTCTTTGATTTGTATAAACCTCATAACACACTTCAACTAATATAATATACCCCCAAGTGATGGCAGGCCAGTTTTGAGCATAGGCTTCAAGAGATCTTGCACACTACTGCTTGTTCTCTTGAAACCCTGCAGCCATCATGTGAATAATCACTTGGCCCAGTCATCCCTAGTCCAAGCCATCAGCTAAGCAGCTCCCTGAGGCAGAGCCACCCAGCAGACCTGTAGCCAAATGCAAGCAAGACCAGTAGAACTGCCACTTCAGCCCGTTCTAATTTGCCAATCCACATAATTGTGAATTAAATAATAGTTCTTATTTTCAGACACTAAAAAATGGGGTGGTTTTCACTAAGCAATAGCTGGTGGATACAGCTTCCTAACACATGTCCCTGCTGCTACTCCTGACCTCCAAAGTCTATTCTAGGACAGCTGACAAAAATAACTTTTTAAAAAATATAAATCAGAATCATATCACTCTTTTTCTCAACACTCTACAATGGCTCACTTTACAGGGGCTGTAAGACTCTAATTTATATGGCTTTCTGTTATCACTGCCCACATCTCCTACTACTCAATCGTTTGTGTTTTCCATTCCAGCCATATTGACTTCCTTGCTATTTCTTGAATACACTGGACACACTCTTGACTTAGGAATTTGCTCTAGTTGATCACTCGGCCTGACATGCTCTTTCTCTATAGAACCCTTTGGCTAACTCTCCCTGTATCTTCAGATGTTTTCTCAAATCTCATGTTCACAACGAGGCCTTCTCTACTTAATAAAACAGCCTGATTCTCATCCCCAACATTCCCAGTCCTCCTTTTCCTGATCTACTTTTTTTTCTGTTTTTCTTTCACATCATCTTCTAATATAATATATAATTTACTTAATTATTATGTTTATTATTTGTTGTATGTATCTCTATTATTCAAGGTTCTCCAGAGAAGCAAAATCAATTGAGTGTGTGTGTGTGTGTGTGTGTGTGTGTGTGTGTGTAGAAAGAGACACTTATTTTAAAGAATTGGCTCACCTGATTGTGGGCACTGGCAAGTTTGAATTCTGCAAAGCTAAAGATGCAGGGAAGAGTCGATGTTGCAGCTGATGTACAAAGGCAATCTGAAAACACGCTTCCTTCAGGAGATCTCAGTCTTTTTCTCTTAAGTCCTACAAATATTGGATGAGTCCCATTTAAATTATGGACGGTAACTTGCTTTAATCAAAGACCAAATAATCTCATTATAAAAGTACCTCCACAGTAACATCTAGACTGGGATTTAATGAAATATCTAGGTGCCATGGTCTACCCAAAGTAATAGATAAAATTAATAACCACACTCTCTTTGGTGAAATATAAGTTTCTTGAGGAATTAAATCTTTTTTTTTTGTCTACTAATATATCTCAAGTGCCTAGAACTATGCCTAGCACAGAGTTGGTGCATATATTAAATGAATCAATGAATGAATGATTGAGTCTTTAAAAATAAAAATAAAACTCAACAGGAATATTATGAGAGTGGAACTTGGTGAGGTTAGTCCAGAAAGATTCCTGAAGGATGTGTGTTTTACAAATAGTTTTGAAAGGAGACTGGGATATTATTTGGCAGAAGGAGGAGTGAAGAAACTTCAGGAAATCAGAGTGATGTGTATGTTGGCTCAAAGTAGGGAGAAAGCAAACAGTGAGTGCCCTCTAAGATAACCACATCATATGTAAATAAAGGGACTTTTTCAGTTATCCCTGAAAAACTAAACACTTCCTTATTATCTCTTGAAGTTCCAGAGCCTCATTTGTCTGTCTATAATATTCAAAAATCATGGTAACCCAAAAATTTGAACTTTTTCCAAGTGAAATAAAGCATTTATACAAAGCAGATGCACGCAACATAACCTTCAATCATGATTTTCCCGTAGTCACAATAAGATTACTACAAATAAAAGAAGCCATGCCTTAGATCAAACTAGCACTTAAAAGCCAGGTATAATTTTATGACTGTATTAAAGGTACCAACCAAACCTAGGCAGTTTTCTGTAGAGAAAAGAATTCCTAGTGCAGATCTACCACCAAATTTACTTAGGTGCAAGATTTTCCTAACATCTGACAATCATTAGGGCACAGGAAAGTCCCAGGCACCTATTATTTCTGCCCAAAACCAGAAATTACAGATTGGCTGGAGAAGCCATTTTTAAAAAATAATTATTTCTCACTGTGGTGAATTAAATCAATGTCACAAAAATCATCTCTGGCAATCTCTGTTCATCCATACATCTCTTTACCTGTCTACCAATCTTTCTCCACATCCTCTACCAAGTTCCAATGTTATGCACACTAAAATGATCCACTGGCATCCAAATTACATTGTAAATGCCAGTCAGTCTGCTGGTCTTTGAGTCAAGGTCAGTGTGGGCTGTCTGCTAAATTCAGAATAGAGAGAGTCTGCTAATCAAGGCACATCAATTCAAACTGCCCTTCAGACTTGAGTGGTTGCAAATCTTTCTGTGAGCACAGTTTAGAAAGTGGTATTTATTTTATTTGTTTTTGAGAGACTGCAAAGGCCATAACCTCCTCATGGGATAAACTGCCAGAATTGTATATAACCTTCAAGAACAAAAATCTCCAAAAGTCAGGCCATCTGGGGAAGGCAATGACATTTCTGAATATTCATTGTTCTCTTTTGACAGTAGCACACAATATTGGAGCAGATAATAAGACTATGGCAAAACTTTTAAAAATAAGATATAAACAGCAATTCATTTTTACATTCATGATACATTTTTATTTAAACTATCTGTAGATTTTTTAAAATCTAAATATTAATACATAAGCATATACTTAAACATTAATTTCAAAGTTGGATATTTATTCTTTGGATAGAAGGGACACAACTCAGGACATACTGATTTCCATATAAAATTCAAATTAATTTAGAACATATTTACAGAGTTGATTACTGTCATCTGTCAATGGTTAGCGACTCTTTTATTGCTAATTGAAGGAAGTAACAGTGAGTGTTCTGGAGCAAAGAGATACCTGAGGGCCTCTTTAGAGATTTTTCTGTATCTCAATAAAAATATCAATGTAGGGATCCCTGGGTGGCGCAGCGGTTTGGCGCCTGCCTTTGGCCCAGGGCGCGATCCTGGAGACCCGGGATCAAGTCCCACGTAGGGCTCCCGGTGCATGGAGCCTGCTTCTCCCTCTGCCTATGTCTCTGTGCCTCTCTCTCTCTCTCTCTCTGTGACTATCATAAATAAATAAAAAAAATAAATAAATAAGTAAATCTAAAAAAATATCAATGTATATTAGTAGTGTACACAAAGTGTTACTTACCCATTGCTAGTAGCATAATCCAAATTTATTCCAGAATCCCTAAAAATCTAAGATATATTTTCAAATCCTCTGGGTAGTCTAAAATATTAAAATAAATTATCTGGCTGGCTTTTGCAATTCATCTCCATGTTTGGAGCACATTACATTTTTTGATCACATATTGCTAGAGTCAGAAAAGTGAAGCCCATAAAAGAAAAAAGTAAAAGAAATCACATTTAAAGAAGGGGAAATGGTGAGTATTTTATTGGCTCTTATAATAAGTTTCCTGTTCTTTTTTTTTTTTTTTTTTCACTTTAACTTGCTTGGATATCAGATATCAACCCTGGTAATTTTCTTTCTGGAAATTTGTTCTACATAACAAAAGAATATCACCAATAATCTTTTAGAAATAATTTATGGACTCCCAAGCTCATACAGTGTAATTTGTAGCTAGGTAGCCTCCCCACCCAATATTCATGAAAAATAGCAACTACTTTCACAGACTTTGTCTAGAAGTTCACTGTGAAGATATTGAATTTCTTCCAAGTTAACTTATGTTTGGGTTAGTATATGATTTCATCTAAAGTTAGATGAATTCTGGCTATTTCTTCTCCTTACTGGGCATAAAAGTTTTAGGAGGCTAAAAAAATTTTTTAATAGAGTAGCTTGAATATTAGTCAGAATAGTAATATTTCTGAAAGCTTTTACCCCATTAGTGGAAGGCATGGTAAAAAGAATCTCTTTCTAGGCCTACCCTAAGTGGTTGAACGAAGTGTATTTCTGATACCAGAAAAAATACCTAATTTACCCTGAAGTTGGCATCTGGTTAAGAAAAGCAGAAATGGGAACACCTGGGTGGCTCAGCGGTTGAGGGGGTCCAGGATCCAGTCCTGTATCATGTTCCCCATGGGGAGCCTGCTTCTCCCTCTGCCTATATCTCTGCCTCTCTCTATGTCTCTCATGAATAAATAAATAAAATCTTTTTTAAAAAAGCATAAGTGGTAAAGCTGTATTCTAAACGCATCTACCCCATAAAACTACAAGTAACTTGACTCTCCTAGTGGAAAAACAGAAGTAATGAACTAATCTATACCATGCAGTCATTCATAGGATGTTAAAGTTTCAATGGTCCTTGTATATTATTTGCTTCATTCTCTTCATTTTTCAGATGCTAAAAATGAAATCTGGAGGGGTGATATAACTTGTCCAAAGTTAACAGCAAGTAAACTCTTAATCCATCATCATTTATTAATTTTTCACTATTGCCTTGCACTGTCACAGGAAATATAGCATTAAATATATAGTATTCAATGTAATATTGAATTTTCATTGCCATATTAATTATAGCACTCATATTGTGCAAGTAAAAAACAAGGTAAGAATAAAGTAAAACCAGAGTCTGTCAGGTACCATTTTTATTTTCTCAAAGTATAAGTAAGAGTTCCCAGCAAATAAAAAGCAAAAAGAAAAAAGAAGCAAAAAGAATACAAACAGAAGGCAGCCAGTTAACACTCATAAACTTGTCAATAAATAAGAGGAGCCCAGAGATAAATACAGCCTGTGTGCTTATTCGTCAGGGCACCTGCCTCCTTTGTTCCCTTATAAAAGAGCAAAAATAATAATCCATTACCATAAAAATGTATAGAATGATTGTTGCTGGACTGGGAAAATATTCATAAAATGATAGATCTAAAATGTTCTTAATTCAATGTGAATTGTTGATATTTGAAGACTCAAAAGGGTCATCTATTTAATCTGTAAAGAGTATCAAACGTGAATCATTCCATCTAGCCTTAATTCTAACCATTCTATCTCTTTTGAAAGACAATCAGTACAGTTCTTATCTATAGAAGCCTTTCTTCTTTGTACACTCCATTGTCAAGCTGTCTCAGCAGGAATAAATTCAACAAATGTTGGTCACTTACAATATCAGGAACTGCTAGGTACTGCTGGAGAAATAAAGATGGCTATGATACTCTCTGGCCCCAAAGATTAAAACTATCTAGTTAGGACAAATTAAGGAGTAAAGAAATATTTAGCTAATTATTCAAGTCAACTGAATAGTTTGCTCTTTTTAGAGCAAAATGGGTTATAAATTATTTTGAACTTAGTAAGTCAATAATCATTTCATATTTTTAACTCTATAAGTTAAAAGCACAAATTATGTATCATGAAACTGTCCACAAAATGCTAAGTATATTTTCTGGCTCCATGTCTGCCTTCTAGAACACTTTGTTGTCATCCGAGTCCTAAATGAATCTAGAAAAGAATATTTTATAGAAGAAAACCCTTATTAAGAAGATGACATTTTGGTGGTGCCTGGGTGGCTCAGTTGGTTAAGTGTCCAACTCTTGATCTCAGCTCAGGTCTTGATCTCACGGTCATGAGTTCAATCCCTGCATTGGGCTCTCACACTAGGCATGGAAACTATTTTTTAATGACATTTTCATATAATTAAATATTAAATCTTACTTACAGAAAGAATCTGCTTGAACAATTAAATGCCTAATGCAGAGATTTTAATTTGCTTTCGGGAATTTGGCACTTTGGCGGGGGGCAATATAATACATTCAGACTTTGAAGCCAGATCCAGGTTCAATCAATCAGCTCTCCTTCCATTATATGTATGACTTGAGCAAATCTCATAATGTATTAACTTCTTGGATATTTAGTTTCCTTATAAACCCAGATAAATCCAGATAAAACTCCTTATGATGTTGTTGTAAGACTAAATAAGAGTAAATACATAGTGGGTAAATAAGAGTAAATAAGAGTAAATAAATAAGAGTAAATAAAATAAAGAAGAGTAAATACATAGTGGGTATTCAATGAATGGAACTTATTCCACTCAACGTACTTCCACAAAACTCTCAAAACAACACCAAGTGACAAAGATTCTTATGTAGAAAAAGGAAAAATGCATTTTAAGTATCTTTCCATCTTCATGTCCCCCACCTTAACCAGAGTAAATAAATGATAATAATCAGTCTAATAGGTGTGAAGTGATATCTCATTGTGGTTTTTACTTGCATTTCCCTGATGCTATGTAATATTGAGCATGTTTTCATACTTCTGTTGGCCATTTTTATGTCTTTTTTTTAATTTTTTTTTATTTATGATAGTCACACACACAGAGAGAGAGAGGCAGAGACACAGGCAGAGGGAGAAGCAGGCTCCATGCACCAGGAGCCCGATGTGGGATTCGATCCGGGGTCTACAGGATCGCGCCCTGGGCCAAAGGCAGGCGCTAAACCGCTGCACCACCCAGGGATCCCCATTTTTATGTCTTTTTTGGAAAAATGTCTATTCAGGTATTTTGCTCATTTTAAAATCAGATTATGTATTTTTTTTGCTAATGAGTTGTATGAGTTTCTTATATATTTTGGATATTAACCCCTTATCAGATACATGATTTGCAAATATTTTTTCCCATTCTATAGGTTGCCTTTTTATAGGTCGATGGCTTCCTTCTATCATTATAAAAGGGCTCTCTTCACCTCGTCTTCTATTTACCTACTACCTGAATTTACCTTCTTTTTTCTCTCCCCCGCCCTTCTTCCTGCAGGGTTTCCAGTAACATATATTGGTACCTATGGACCTATTCCCAGTTAGCCACCTATTACTAAAATTTTTCTAATCTTGGCAGAAATCTCAAAAACCCTGGAACATTGTCAATTATTGGAATAAGACTGTCATTTATCCTGATGCATTTCTGATTGCTCTTTAGCCTTAGGTTATTCATGCTGGGTCAGAAGAGTCCAATCCATCCCTTAGACAGCTGGCAGTTTTGGTGAAAGCGTTCCTAGTGAGATAAGAAGGCATTGTGACAATCTCACAGACTGTATTTTTCACCTTTCTCTAGTTAATAGTTTCCCTTTTAAAAAAGAGAAATATATTAAAATAGAGGGAAAAATCTGAAATAAGGTCCTGTTGAATATAACTTTCCAGGATACACAAGATATTCAAGGGTGATTTGTACACCAGCCTTCATATTTCAGAACTGTAAGGGAATGAGCTCAGATCCTGTTCTCCCACATAGCATGTGCTGCAATACTTTGGCACAGATGCCCAAGATCCACTTGAAGCAAGGAGCATTAGTCTTTAATTTGTCTCAAACTGGTCTTTCATGACACTTTAATGTCATCCTTGTGCTTTTATTTGTATTAATACAAAGAAAAGCTCATTTATGAGGCCCTTTGTTTTCCTATCAGCTGGAAGAGAGGATCTGAGTAATTTAGGAAGGCGAGGTTTGTTTAGCTGGAATAAAAAGGGAAATGGTCAAAGCTGAAATTGTTTAATTCTTTCTCGCCGAGTAACTGCAGAATTACAGATGTCTCTTGAATGCAATAAATTAATTTCAGTCATGCTTGTTTATTTGTACACATGTTGCCAAAGTAAAGGCCTAATCCAAAAATTAATGATTTGAGAGCCTGTTGGGTATTCTTCTGGACCAGTTCCATTATTTTTCACAGACAGACTCTCCTACAGTACAATGTGTAGTCAGCTGAGTGATTGATTAGGCAGCTAATGCATATCAAGGCACAGTTGAACTCACAGTTTCAAGCTAAGGCAAAGTTCAGCTACTTAACTCAAGTCATCTTTAAATATTATTAAGTCTATTGGGCTCCAGTTACGTGGAACCAGAAACGAAAAGTTGGGTTAGTCAATGGAAATAACAACTGGTTATAAGTCCACAATCAAAAGTAATGAAAGTATTCAAGGGAAGAAACTTTTTTAACAAGAATCAGATGTTGTGTTATTGACTTTTTAAAAAATTTAACAAACTTTTTCATAATTTGCCAAACAGCATCCTCCTACATAAGTTAATAAAAGTACCACTGATTAGTTGGGGAGGGGAGAATCTGATTAGTGCAAGAGTTGAAAGCAATATGTACTTGGCTAATAGGTAGATTTTGTCTTCATTACAGCATTCTTTAGTTGCTTATCTATCCTAATACCTTAGGAGGGAACACCACTACTCTCCAAGCACATGTGCACCCTGCAAACAGTATCAAGTATTGCTGCAATGGTAGTCCCTAAGAAGATTGTTCTTGTTATAAAACTGGAAAAATCATTTGCCTCCTACCAGTTCTTCTAAGAATTGTAGCTATAGTTACTGTATCTAGTGAAGTTCTCTTGCCCCATAGCAAATTTTTATTATGCCAAAACACAGCATCTTCAGTCTGTCCCCTCTCCTTTTCAGGCTAGACAGGAGAGAATAGTATGGCCTATAAATAGACGGGCCTATAAATCCCCCTTTTAGTAACAAAATAATATATATATATAAAGACATATATGTCATATATATATGATATATATATATGTCTTCAAATAATAGGTACAAAATTCCTACTTACAGACAAGGACTTTCCTGTTTGCATTACTAAGTGATTAAAGGAAAGTTGACAAAGTTGGATATCATCATGATCATGATGAAGGTTTAGAGTTTAGAAACACTAAATTTTAGAGTTGACAAGCAAAACTTTATTTAGGCTATGTCCTGGCTCTCTTGAGATGGCATTCTATGTGCTATCTCTTGATTTTCCACCCATTATATGCTGTAAATTATAAGTTTTGACTCAGAAAGAATAGTTAATTTGAGAAATTTCTTCGTTGTTGTCTTACTAGCAAAAACTGCAGAAAACATTGATTTTCACTTTGGGGTTAAAATGGTGTAGGTGAGTGAGAAATCTAAGAGTTAGGGGAAACTAAGGAAATGGAAACCACCTGTAGAATCAGAAGACATTCTTGGAAAGTTTTTGAATCCCCATAGACCACAGAATTTTGGGATCCCTGGGTGGCGCAGCGGTTTGGCGCCTGCCTTTGGCCCAGGGCGCGATCCTGGAGACCCGGGATCGAATCTCACATCGGGCTACCGGTGCATGGAGCCTGCTTCTCCCTCTGCCTGTGTCTCTGCCTCCCTCTCTCTCTCTGTGACTATCATAAATAAATAAAAATTTTAAAAAAAGACCACAGAATTTTGTTTAAGCAGCAGAGAGACTTTTGGAGACATCTTAGCCACATGATTGGCATCCCATCTGCACATCCCTACCACTATCTTTTGGGGACATAAAGAAAACAGCGATTTTACACTTTGACTAATTAGAAAAGAAGATAAGAGCATTTGTAGTTGCTGGACATGGTAGGAGTAATAGTGGTCCTCTCCTACCTAGCCTGTTACGGAACTCAGGTTCTGTTCCTGGAGCAATGTCATACTTCGTCTGAGTCATACCTCAAATTATTCACCAAATCATTCTTTCCAGAATTTAGCATCTCTTCAGATCAATATAATACTTTCTTTAAGAAGATAAGAACTAAATAAGATCATGAATCTGCCATTGTGCCTTAGCTGCTGAGATGTTCAAAGCTAATTACTATCACTATTCTGGGTGACCTCAGCATCTATGATGAAGACATATTCAACTTCTGTTGACTTCCTTACTTCTAACAATTTTAAAATTCATTGCACTTTAACCATTGGCTACCCAGGCTGGTGATCCATCAAAGGTTCTACTTCATGATATACTGTTGTCTCAAGGTAGACACTACCATAAACTAAAACTGAATGGCCTATAAAACCATAAACCCCAGTTTATCATCTCTGCCCATAACCACTCATTCTTTTATCTTCTTTTATTCCCTAGCTTCCAGAATTCTTGGTCTTACACATTTGGATCTGTCTGCTTCCTAGACCATCAACTCTTCATGGTTTCCTTTCTTTTTTTTCCATCATGATGAATCATACTATAATCTTACTTGCCAGGATCCTGAACACTGTAGCTCATTTTTCCCACTGTTAAACTCTGACCTTTATGCTAGTTCCTAGATCAATCCAACTCTGTGCCTTCTGGACCCCACCTATAGAAGCCAAGCACCCGTGAAAAAGCATATAAATCAAATTGGTGCCAATGCAGACTTGTGGACTTCAACTCTGGCTTGGCTTTAGCACTGCTTGACTATTTGTGTACATGGTTGGCCAACTTATTTTTCTATAGCTGCTATTTCAAATACTACTTTCCTCTTTATGTACCACCTATCTGTTTTCCCACAGTAGTACATTGCTTTAAAAACTCAACTAACACCCATTGTATTCCTTTCTTCAGTTCCCGACCACATTTCAAGTCCCCTGTTCTCAAGATTCCTTTGAAATTGCTCTAGTCAAAAATTTTAATGTCTTCTTTGTTGCTAAAACCAATGGATATTTTCTATAACATACTAATCCTATACTAATAAAGTACCAAATGTATACCACCATCTTACCCTTTTTTCCTAGGTTCCAGACACATATATCTCACAATTTGTTGGCAATTCAGCACTGGTCTTTGTTATTAGCAATAGTTAGTTCAGCCTCAAAAGCTCATGCTATTGGGCCCACACATACCCTTTAACCTTGAGAACATTGCTACTCCATTCACATGTACATTATGACAGCACTGGGGAGTCAATGGCACACTCTGGCTGATATCTACTGTCAAGTCATTTAGATTAACTGATATTTAGTGTCTCTTCTGTGATTTTTGGTAGATACCATAAGATACAAAGATATTCATACTTCATGTTCACTCCCATAGGTCTACTATCTATAGTTTGAAACTTTCTCATTTCCAGGTTCCTGAAGAAGAAGCCAAATCATTTGGTGCTGCCAGTTAAGTCTGTGTATGCTATATATATTCCAACCTCAGGCTTCTCTTTCTAGATAAGGTAAATAATGAGATCTGCTGCTTGAAGCTCTGTTTGTTATGAAGACTTTCCTTTACCGTTGACTTTCAAAGCCACACTTGAGTGAGGATATAGTTCAGCCACCATCCATTTTTGACTTGCATTCACATTCCTAACCTGATCTATCTGGAAAACAAGTTTGGACTTTTTTCTTCCTTCATTCCGTGGTCATAAAGGATTCTCCCATAGATGTAAACTGAGGAAGGCACAAGTGCAACGGTAGTAGATGACATGGAGGTCTGGGCTACCAGCTCATAGCACCTTCATTTCCTCTACTGATTCTACTTGTGCTTTTTCTTGAAAGCACCACTTCCATCTTAAGATTTATTGATGTTAGGCCCACTTGACTTTTTGGGTTTGATAGGTTTGACAATACTCATGAGAGTAGTTCTGGCAATATGGTCATTTGATGTCCCATGGTGAAGTGCTCTATCTCCACCAGGGCCCAATAGTATACCTGAAGCTATTTTTTGAAAGGTATATAATTTCATACTATAGGTGGCATGGCTTAATTGAAGAGGTCTGCACTATGATTTCCCCAGTGAAGCTTGCCATAAACTCCATACAGTGTCTTTTCCCATCAGCTATTCTTCTAATAACATACTGTCTTACAGATCATATGGTCAGTGCAGTAGATCTTTTGCACTGCAACTTGGAACTAATGACAAGTCTTTTCCTGCTCTGGACCCCTTTCAAACCTGGCAGTCTTTGTGTCACAAACCATATTAGTTGGGGCAATATTAGTAGGAGTGGAATTGCTACATGTGTGGGAGGTACAATAAGCAATAAATGCAACTTTGAAGGGGATTTCTCACATGCCCTAGATAACCAGCTACGTAAATGGTGATGGGACCCTGAATTTCTATAAGTTTTATCTCCCATCCTCTGAAGTGCTTGTATCTTACCAGGCCTTCAAATGTACTCCTACTTTGTACTCATGTGATCTGATTGGTATTATGTCATTGATGTGATATTCTGCAAAATGTCTAGTGAACTCATGTTTTTTAGACTATATGATGACAAAGACCAGCTATATCTCTGAGGGAAGACTGAAGATATATATTGTGGTTTGTTCCAAATAAGACAAACTCATCTTGAACCCTTTTTCTGATAGGGATAAAAAATGATTCGTTCAGCAAATGAATGGCAAATCAACACATTCTCAGATTTGTGTTATTCTTATCCAGTAATAGGTACTACATCTGACACAATAGCTTTGATGGGGCTATTCTCTGGTAGATTTCACAGTAATCTATTGTTATCCTCTTGATTTGTCTGAGTTTTGCAGGAACCAGTATCCTGAGTTAAGCAGGGATGTGACAGGTACCAATACCTCTGTACCTTTTAGGTCTTTAAATATAGCTTTGGTTTAACCTCTAGATATGATTTTTTTTTAATTTTTATTTTCTACTTAAGTAGAGACAGCTTCAAGGCTCCACTTGACCTTTATCACTATGGCTCTTACTCCAGAGGCCCAGGACCAATACAGGTTGTCACAAGTACCAATTAATTTATTTCAGTTATGCATTTGGGTCTAGCAAAATGGCAATATGATAGCCTATGGATCCAATAGACCCACTGGGAGCCAGATGAGGACCAGGTCTCCATGTATCACCTACGCTTTACATTCTCCCACTCTAACCAGGGCCCATGAAGACTACTTCAGGTTAGTAGATATCAGCATCAACTCAGACCGTGTGTCCAAAAGTTCTCAAAATATATGTGTATTTCTCTTACCCCAGAGTACATTTACCTGAGTAAATGGCTATAGATCCCTTTGAGAAGGACTAGCGAATTATGATTGTGCATGTTTGTTATACTATTCCAAATCCTTCTTCCTGGGTACCTGACTCTTCAGTCAGAGGATTCTAGCTCTAAGAACTGCCTCAGATCTGAAAACTAGTAAATTGCCCATTTTTGTGATTACCTGTCCTTGATTTCTTTTGCCATTAGGGAGGCCATGTACTTTTAACCCTATCCATAACTCTCTGTGTATTAGCTGCCTCCATGCCTCCTTGCCACTCATTATTGTCATTGCATGCACTTGGGGTCTCTTGGTAAAGTGGTGCCACCTGGTCTCTATTATTTCAGAGTCTTATCATCCACATTACTGTTTTAAGCTTAGTTCTACAACAGTGTCTCTTACCATCCCCCTGCCACCAATGGAGCTTCTGAGTGATGTTAGTACCCTGCTCACCAGCACATGCTTTATTGCTCGAATAAGTGGTATATCCTCCAAGCTTTCCTGTGTAACACAGTCTTAGTGGGTTCTCTGCCTTATGGCATACTCATTCCAGCATGTCCACTTCTCTGAACCTTCCAAAATCTTCCTTTCCATAAGCCATAGCATTTTAGCACTTCCAGCTCACTTAGAGTAATATGGCCTCACTTAGAGTAGGCCATAACTTTCCCTTGCTTTTAGGGGTCCTCTTAGTAACTAGTATGCACCATCTCCAGGGTGTTAAATGCTGTACCCTAGCAATGTGATCCCAAATTAATAACCTCTCCATTTTTCAACCTATGCTCCTTCTCTCTTGATCAGTACCCTAAGAATCCAGTCCAATGCATATTCTCCAAGCTCAGGTCATTGGTGGGCGACCCAGCCCAAAAATCATATTCCAGTATCTGCTTTCTCAGAGCATTCTTGGCACCAACTACTGAAGTTTGTATTCCCTGGGAAGCAGCTTCCAAGACAAAGATTGGCATATAGGATGTTAGTAGGTATTGCTCTTGGGATCAAAACCTGTGGAAAGGATGGGAAGAAGAAAGATCAGTCAAGGGAAAAGGCAATGTGGGATACAGCCTCAGGAGAGGCCTCAGCTGATCCTCTGGGTTATTCTGAAGGTGAGATCATTCTGTAGAGGTCCCAAGTTGAGGAGAAGGGACAAAGGCTTTATAGCTCCTTCACGTTGAATATTGGCCACCCTCGAAAGGAATTATGGCACTGAGTAAGGCTGTTCTCTTCAGCTGAGGCAAACCCTGAAGAAGGCTGACAGCCAAAACTATTTTTGATAGTACATCCAACAGCCAAGGTAATAAATCGTTCATTCCTGAAGGGGAATCTGGGTGGGGCATTGCAGCCTCCACTACACATAGTGTTAAGAGTATACTCATACTAGACAAGGCATGTCTGCAAGATCTTCCATTTATCACCTTTCCAAAATTAGATGAGGTTAAAAAATCTCTGGAGGGCATCTGACAATCTGATCCAAGGGCTTATGAATCAGGGAAATTGATACCAGTTAAAAGCGTATGACTATGTTTAAGCCATAGTCTATTTCCAGAAAAGAGCTTCACGAACTTTTTCTTCACACAAAATACTATGTCTCTCACAATTGTAGTTGGGAGCACCATAAGCTCTGTCTTAAATTTGTGTCAGTGAAATTGCAAAAGCTTAAAAGAAGTTGACTTAAAAATGTGTTATCAGGGGATCCCTGGGTGGCGCAGTGGTTTGGCGCCTGCCTTTGGCCCAGGGCGCAATCTTGGAGACCCAGAATCGAATCCCACGTTGGGCTCCCGGTGCATGGAGCCTGCTTCTCCCTCTGCCTGTATCTCTGCCTCTCTCTCTCTCTCTCTCTCTGTGACTATCATAAATTAAAAAAAAAAGAAATGATAAAAAAAAAAACGTGTTATCTTCTTGCCCTGAAGATGGACCCGAGGTCAATCAAAGTTTTACTCATGATGAAAATAGGGGTAAGGAGACCAGAATTGGGATATATGTTACTTTATAAGTGGCATGTTTATTTAGGACCTATGGCACAGGGATTACATGGGCTTTTAGGAGAACCTAGACAATGTTAACAGGATAATTCTGAAGAAAAGCAGAAGGTATAGCTCATTTATAAGAAGAGCAAGTTAGGGACTTCTAGCCAGATGGTGAAGACTGAAGTATGATGTGGGGAACACATGAACAATGGTCCTGTTATCTCAGGATTTTTCCTACATCTTTCAATAAATGTGGTCTCCTAGGTCACTAACCCCAAAAACAGTGAGAATATTCTTGAAAATCTCAAATGCTAGAGCCTTGGGCTAGATAGTGAACCTGGTCTATTAATCAAAGTTCAGCCTATCCCAATGAATTTATTACTGTCACAACCTGGAGCAAATTACTATCTTCAGGAAATCCACTAGAATTTTAACTCCCCCTTCAGAGATCTGAACCTTAACATGTAGCAGAATTAGTTCCAGGATTTGAGGAGCAAGGAGAGGGTGGGCCAGAATCACCAGCATCAAGAAATACTCTTCCTCTTGTAGGGATGGGAGAGATAATGAGTGAAATGTGATCCTTCTGCCAGTCTCATCTCTGATATCAAGGCAAAGCACCAGCCTATAGAAGCAGTGTTTTTAGTTTTTATTATGCATTCATTGCATAGAACAATCCTAAGATTTTCCCAGAGCAGCAGTCACAGAACTGGGCTTGGGCAAAGAAGCTGAATTATGTAGTGTAACTGAGACTTGACCTCTACAACACTCTTTCATGGTATTGATAGCCAACTTCAGAGCTATTAGTATGTGACTTAGTGTGGCTTAAAAACAAACTGATCACTTTGTTACCCTTTCTGAGGACAAAACCAAGAGAGCTATAAGGTGCTGAGCACAAAACCAAGGTTACTATGAATGCAGAATTTGGTTCATCCTAAAATAAGTGCATCCTCATGAGAAGGGACCAAACATTCCTCAGGTTATCAGGATCCCTCTGAGATTGGTAGTAGTAGAAATCAGGGTTTTGATGAGGTTGGCTAAAGTAATATTGAAATGAGTGATGAAAAAAAATGAAATGAGTGATGACTTCCTCCTACATTTGATCTATGTCACTAATAGTCAAGCCCAAGGATCAATCCAGTGACTTTCAAAGTGGGAACTTGAAAAGATTTCTTATGACAACAGTACCCAAGGGTGGGAAGGAAGTAATAAGGGGACTTTTGTGTCTCCCAACTCTGAACCCTTGGGGCAAGAGGAAAAAGTTAAAGGCTCTGAAGAGATTTATATAAATCTTTGTCTTAAATTTCCTCACAAGAACTCCATCTTCTAGAATAATAGTTCTTAATCCTCCCATTTTTATAACAAATATTTTTCCATGTCCTTTTTATTATCCTCATATATAATTTACATAAAACATAATCTTTCTATACACATTTAAAACAAAACAAAGCAAAAAAACTAGAATTTTCTTCTAGCTGTATTATAGAGAAATTTTTTAAAGTAACATAATAAAAAAGTAACATAATAAAGTATCTTTCAAAAGTAAATACCTAGACACAAAACCACTAAAAGACCTAATAAAGTAGACATATGTTTACACCTATATGTTAAGACACCACACACGTGACAATTACAAATGCTGACTGCTATACGTCTACGAACTGCAAAGACAAATATCAAGAATGGTTTTATTGTGGCAAGTTTTTCTGCAATTGTGTATAATGTCTGTACATTTTAAAAATACTTTTTCTCTCAATTTACAGGGTAATGACCTTCCCGAAGTTTCAGTTTATGTTAAATTGCATAAAAAATGCTTGGTTTATGTTTGGTTCTGGAGATTGGTTCTGGACCCAGATAACGATAAATAGGTTTTTCATCTACATAAATGTTTCTTGGATGTGGGACATTTCTTCATCACATAGAAATGCTCCATGAAGAAGAAGACATCTAGCACCACTGGCCCCTACCCAGTAGATGCCAATAGCACTTAGCAATCATTGTGACAACCAAAAAATAACACCCTCTCTCAAATTTCCAAAATGCCCCTGGCAGCCACACTTCTCTGTAAAGAATCCCTGGTCTGTAGAATGAAGTCCAAACTCCCTAGTTGTCTTATCTCAGGCTGCCATAACAAAATACCAGAGAGTAAGGCAACTTAAGCAACAGGAACTTATTTTCTCAAAGCTCTGGAAGGTAGAAGTCTGAGATCAGGGTGTCATCATAATCAAGTTCTAGTGAATATATTCTTCTAGCTTACAAATGGTTGCCTTCTCACTGCGTCCTCACATGGTACAGAGAAAAAGAGAACAATCTCTGGTGTTTCTTCTTATAAAGGCAAAAATCCTATTAGATCAGGACCCTACCCTTATAGCTTCATCTAACCTAAAATTACTTTTATAAAGGCCTTTTTCGAATATAGTCATGTGATGAGTTAGGGCTTCAACATATGAATTTTAGGGAAACAATTCAGTCCACAGCATTAGCACATCACACAAGTCTGCTCTCTGTGAGCATCCCCGCCTCACAGGCCCATCAATACCAGGCTGCTTATAGTTCAGCATGTACATTATGCTATCTCATGTCTTTGTTCCTTTGCTTGAGCTGCATTCTATTTCTAAAATGACTGACCACTACTTTAAGGGAGGCTTTCCTCACTTTCCAAGCTGGGTTAAATACTCCTTCCTTGGATTTCCTTGTCTAACTGTAACTTTAAAATTACCAAGCTGCATAATCTAATGTTCTCCCCTTTTTTGTGAGTTCCTGCAAGATACTGTGTCTTATCTGTGATGGACTTCTCATCATATAGCACAATGTCTGGCTCCTGGTGGCTATCAATTTCCATGCAGTAGATTCCTGAGTAGTTAGAATCATCAAAGCTTTTGGGCTCACCGAAGATGTTAGTGAAGAGAGGGGGGATGATATAGCATACAGTTCAATGATAGCATAGAGAAGGAATGTTCATGTATGATGAAGGATGAGAAGGAGAAAATTTCAGTGTCATTAAAAATTATGGCAAGACATATTCAAGAAATCTATAGACAACTGGTTCCTAGACTATAGAAAATTCAGGGAATTGAGATACATAAAATAACATCAGGTCTTTTAAAAGGACAAATCATTGGTAACATCAGAGTTGGGTTGAAAAGGAACAAGTAGTGGAGGTTTAGGAAGAGATCGAAGGGATGGGAAATGGAAGTACTTATCATGAACCACAAGCTCAAAATTCTGTAGACACCTGAAAGCTAACCCTGTACTAACATTTCTCAAAGTAACAAACTTTGTCTTTTTAAAGCAAAAAATAATAATTTTTACTTATGCTGTTTAAACCATACATGAGGGGGATTCCTGGGTGGCACAGCAGTTTCGCGCCTGCCTTTGGCCCAGAGCATGATTCTGGAGTCCCAAGGATCGAGTCCCGCGTCAGGCTCCCTGCATGGAAGCCTGCTTCTCCCTCCTCCTGTGTCTCTGCCTCTCTCTTTCTCTCTCTACATCTATCATGAATAAATAAATAAATAAATAAATAAATCTTTAAATAAATAAATAAATAAATAAATAAACCATACATGAAAAGTTTAAAGAGAAAGTAAAAATTATCCAAAATTTTAAAACCCTGAGGTAAACACTTTATATTTTGTTTAGCATTCTCCCAGTAATTCTTCTACGCAATTATACATTTTTAATAAAAATGGGTGATTAGGCAGGAAACAACAGATGTTGGAGAAGATGTGGGGAAAGAGGAACCCTCCTGCACTGTAGGTGGGAATGTCAACTGGTGCAGCCACTCTGGAAAACTGTGTGGAGGTTCCTCAAAGAGTTAAAATAGACCTGCCCTACGACCCAGCAATTGCACTGCTGGGGATTTACCCCAAAGATGCAGATGCAATGAAACGCCGGGACACCTGCACCCCGATGTTTATAGCAGCAATGTTCACAATAGCCAAACTGTGGAAGGAGCCTCGGTGTCCATCGAAAGATGAATGGGTAAAGAAGATGTGGTCTATGTATACAATGGAATATTACTCAGCCATTAGAAACGACAAATACCCACCATTTGCTTCGACGTGGATGGAACTGGAGGGTATTATGCTGAGTGAAATAAGTCAATTGGAGAAGGACAAACATTATATGGTCTCATTCATTTAGGGAATATAAAAAACAGTGAAAGGGAATAAAGGGGAAAGGAGAAAAAATGAGTGGGAAATATCAGAAAGGGTGACAAAACATGAGAGACTCCTAACTCTGGGAAACGAACTAGGGATGGTGGAAGGGGAGGTGGAAGGGGTGTGGGGGTGACTGGGTGACGGGCACTGAGGAGGGCACTTGACGGGATGAGCACTGGGTGTTATGCTATACGTTGGCAAATTGAACTCCAATTAAAAAAATATGTAAAAAAATAATAAATAAATAAATAAATAAATAAATAAATAAATAAATAATAAATAAAATGGGTGATTATTTTTCTTTTTCTAGTTAGCATGTAAAATGGTTTTTAAGATCCAGTGATTGCAAAGTGTTCGTATAATTTTTGAAACGTTCAGCATTTCATTATTTCATTGTTGCTGATGACTTAATTAAAGAATACAGAAATTCACCGGTAATAGAAATGGACATAATTTACTCTGGGAAACTTGGCTTTCAAATAGCATGCATTTGATTAAATAAAGTATAGTCTCTCCTTTGGTTTTATTGCCTTTGTGAATAAATAGCCTTGCAACTCTCTTGTGCTTTGGTTGGGGGTGGAGAGTGAGCATGCCCCCTTAAGTTTTTGGTTCACCTTTGTTTTCACTGAACTATAAACCTGGGAGAAATATTAGGGTGAGAAGTCATGGCCACTTGTCTTTTCTTTAAATCGTGAATTAAACCTTCATGAAAATCCAAAGACAAAGCCCTCTGCTCTGATTTTGGGGTTGGGTGGGGTTGGTTGACCCTGCCATTCTTCCCTACTCCTTCTCAGTGCTTGAGGCATCTCCTTGTGCCTCTTGCTTGCCCAGCTACCTGTGGCAGGTCCTCAGCTCCTGTTCCAAGTGAAACTTGAAGGTAAGGTCACTCCTTGGTTATAAACCCTTGATTTCTGTCCCCTGCATGCAGAGGAAATAGCCCTACACTGAGAGTTGTAATAAGTTAGGTCTCCTAAAATGAGGATCTGGATAGTTGACTTACAAATATGCTCCCAGATCTAAGAGTCTGTGAGTTTCTAAGGCAGAAAAGCTCTGCAAAGGCAAAGAAGTTTCTGTTTTATTCTCAGGAACCCTTAGGAGCAAACTTAGAAGTGAATCTTCCAGACCAGGGTATGTAATGCAGCTCATCTGTTCTACCAATAGTGGTATTGGCAACTCCCCCTACTTCTTCCTGCTGTGTGGTTTAGTTCCAGAATCAAATATTTTCTGCTAATATGCCAAGAAGGCCCAAATCTCCTAATCTGATGCTGGGGGGTGGAAAAAAGACACAGACTCAGATGTAACACATCAGTTTCCCCAGGCTATCTCAAAGGACTGTTGTTTGCCCTGATACTAAAATAGAAGATAAATGAAAGGATATGCAATAATATGTTTAGATGCCACATTGGACATTAGAAATATTTATGACCTATCCAGACATTTCACAAATAAAGAAACTGAGATTTCATAAGATCATTGTCTTAAAAAAAAAGATCATTGTCTTAAATTGGATCAAATAGCTATATAGCTATTTGAACTTAAAGTAGAAGAAATACCTCTTGACAACTCGGTTAGTGCTTTCCCTCCTGAAGAATTCTGCTTCACACACAACTATATGCTCTCTCAGAGAACATATGTGAATACATATATATATATATATATATATAAACTCATATATGTGAATATATTCAAAATACACATATGTTTATAGTCAGCAATCATTTCTGGCATTTATGTACACATAATGGGGTGCCTGGGAATATTTTACTTTCCTCATCAAAAGTACCCATAACTGCTTATTCTGAACATCTGGAATAAAGGAATTCTAAACAAAAGGCAGTGTGCATAATGCCAGGCACACTTAATCCCTCTTTGAATGAATTACCAAGATCAGTGTGAAGGAAAGAATTCAGTAGACCTAATAGAACTGATCTTCAATATCACAGCTAATATATTGCAACACAAAAATCTCCCTTGAATTAGATTTATCATAAGGAAGCCCTGTCAGATGGGCTGAAAATAAGCCAGAGCAACACATTCCAAAAGCGTGATAAATGGCCATCCCTGGACAGGGGAAGGTGTCCAGTAAGGGCTCTATGGTATTGGAGTGGAACCAGGTTATTTTAATATCTTTATTCATGGTCTGGTAAAGGGCAGGGAGTAAACCATATCCCCTGCTAGTTTGATAAATGTGTTAAGTTGGCAGCTGTTTAAAATTGCAGTGATAGATGATATAATGCACCACGAAAAAGAGGGGCTAGAAATATGGCAAAAAAATTTGTGAAATGAAATTCAACTTGGAAATATGAATGCCGATACAATTGGGAATTATAATATGAAACAGAAAAAGGGTCCAAAATCTGGCCTGAAGGGAGAAAAAAAAAAACAAGTAACAAAAATCACAATACTTTTTATTCCCAAATAGGATCTGCCACTTCCAAGAGTGGAGATTAAAATTTAATGTATTTGCAAATATTATCAAACCAGAGTGTGTTGCCGAGAGAGGTAGTGCCACAGAGGGGCACATCAGGTCAATAATCATATGAGGCCAATATAATAGCATCATGGAATGAACTGGTTGCACTTCCAGAAAAGCCAGGAGAATTGCATTAACAGATCTATTAAGTAGCCTCAGGTGACTAGACACCATTCACAGTAGAAAGATTTTTGGACTCCGGGAAGATGAAGTGGGTGGAAGGTGACATGCATTTTAATGGTCTGCCTGTGACAGTCAACCTGTGTGTGATTAAGACTCAAAGCATTAAAATGAACAATACAATCCCTCAAATAAAATAAAATGCTAATGCCATGACTAAGTATGATCACTAGGTATAAATCAATCATTCCAATAAATATTTTCTTATGATTCAAACACTACATCTCCCAAATAGTACTGCTAATGAGCAGAAGCGATGTGAAGACCTCAAGTGAAACCCAGGATGAATTGACTTGCCAGAGGATGAGGGTTTTTTTCAAATCTCCTCTTTTAAGTTATTTTGGGGGATTGATTGATTGATTACTTGTTAGTGAAGTATATTTGGCATACAATATCTATGAGTTTCAGGTGTACATCACAGTGATTCAATATTTTTATACATTACAAAATGATCCCCATAATAAATCTATCATCTGACAACATATGAAGTTATCACAATGTTATTAACTATTTTCCCTGTGCTGTACATTACATCCTCATGACTTCTTTATTTTATAATTGGAAGTTTGTGCCTTTTAATTCCCTTCACCTCTTTCACTCACCCTCTAACCTCTCTCCTCTCTAGTAACCAATAGTTTCTTTCCTGTATCTATGAGCCTGTTTCTGCTTAGTTTTGTTTGTTTTGTTTTTCAGATTCTACATACAATTAAATTTATAAGGTATTTGTCTTTCTCTGTCTGACATTTCACCTAGTATAACACCCTCTAGTTCTATCCTTGCTGCTGCCAATGGCAGTATTCTATGCTTTTTTATGGCTGAGAAATATTCCATCATGTTATATACCATATCTTTGTTAGTCATTTATCTGTTGATGAACACTTAGGTAACTACCATTTCTTGGCAAATAATGGTTTGGTTTCCTGTAAATAATGCTACAATGAACATAGGGATGCATATATCCCCTCAAATTTGTGTTTTTTGTTTTCTTCAGATACATACTCATAAGTGGAATTGCTGGATCACACTAGTTCTATTTTTAATTTTTTTGAAGAACCTCCATAGTGTTTTCACAGTGGATGCACCAATTTACATTCCCACTGACAATGCAGAAGAAGTCTCTTTTCTCCACATCCTCACCAACACTTGTTATTTTTTGTCTTTTTTTTTTCTCCTTGTAAACAGCAGATTGTTTGTTACAAGACTGGTTGTATGTGTTGGGGGACAACTATTCATGTGTCTCTAATGTTTCTTCATATTTTGCGAGGGGGACATGATCTTTTCAAGACTGTGTCAACAGCCAATCTGAGAGGAGTGAGATGATACCTCATTGTGGTTTTGATTTGCATTTCTCTGATGATGAGTGATGTTGAGCATCTTTCACGTTCTTGTTAGCCATCTGTATGTCTTCTTTGGAAAAATTTCACTCCCTCTGCCTATGTTTTAATTGAGTTGTTAGGGTTTTTTTTTAAATATTAAATTGTGTAAATCCCTTTTATATTTTGGATATTAATCCTTTTTGGATGTATGATTTGCAAATATCTTTTCCCATTCAATAGGTTGTCTTTTATTTTCTTGATAGTTTCCTTTGCTATGCAAAAGCTTTTTAGTCTGATATAATCCCATTTTTTTAATCTTTTGTTGCCCTTACCTGAAGAAACTGGTTGGAAAAAAACAACTAAGGAGGTAGGGAGAGAGAGGGGAAGAGGGAGAGAATGGGAGCCAGGACTGATGTCAAAGAGTTTATTGCCTGTGTTTTCTTCTGGAAGTTTTATGGTTTCAGGTCTTACATTCAAGTCTTTAATTCGTGTTGAATTCATTTTTGTATATGGTATAACACAGTAATCCAGTTTCATTCTTTTTTTCAAAAAGATTTTATTTATTTATTTGAGAGAGAGTAAGTGAAGGAGAGAAAGCACAAATGAGGGAGGAGCCGACGGAGAAGTAGACTCCTCATTGAGCAGGGACCCCAACGCAGGGCTCCTTCTAAGGACTCTGAGATCATGACCTGAGCCGAAGGCAGATGATATAACCAACTAAACCACTCAGGCGCCCCTCCAGTTTCATTCTTTTGCATATGGCTGTCCATTTTCCCCATCACCATTTATTGAAGAGACTTTCCCATTGTATATTTTCACCTCCATTGTCTTAGAATAATTGGCCATATATGTGTGGGTTTATTTCCAAGTTCTCTACTCTATTTCATCAATGTACATGTCTGTTTTCATGTCAGTAAAAACCAGAGTGGTTTTTATTTACTACATCTTTGACGTATAGTTTGAAGTCAGGGAGAATGATAATTGCAGCTTTATTCTTTATCAAGATTCCTTTGGCAATTCAGGGTCTCTCGTGATTCCACACAAATTTTAGGATTCTTTGCTCTAACTCTGTCAAAAATGCTCTTGGTATTTTGGTGAATATTGCATTGAACTTGTAGATTACTTTGGGGAGTATGAACATTTGAAAATATTAATTCTTCCAATCCGTGAGCACAAATATGTTTCCACTTATTTGTATTGTCTTCAATTTCTTTCATCAACAATATAGTTTTCAGAACATAGCTATTTCACCTTCTTGGTTAAATTATTAAAAATCAGATTGTTGGGGATCCCTGGATGGCTCAGCGGTTTAACGCCTGCCTTTGGCCCAGGGCGTGATCCTGGAGTCTCGGGATGGAGTCCCGCATCGGGCTCCCTGTGTGGAGCCTGCTTCTCCCTCTGCCTGTGTCTCTGCCCCTCTCTCTCTATCATGAATAAGTAAATAAAATCTTTAGAAAAAAAAAGAGTGTTCTCTCAATTCCTTTTTCTGATAGCTTATTGTTATATAAAAATCCAACCAATTTTTCTATGTAGTATCCTGAGACTTTACTGAATTCATGTCTTAGTTCTAATAGTTTTTTTAAAAAGTGTTTTCAGGGATCCCTGGGTGGCGCAGCGGTTTGGCGCCTGCCTTTGGCCCAGGGCGCGATCCTGGAGACCCGGGATCGAATCCCACGTCGGGCTTCCGGTGCATGGAGCCTGCTTCTCCCTCTGCCTGTGTCTCTGCCTCTCTCTCTCTCTCTCTCTCTCTCTCTCTCTCTCTGTGACTATCATAAATAAAATTTAAAAAAAAAGTGTTTTCAAAGTTTTCTATATTCTATATTATAGAGTTTATAGTTTCTATATCATTTCCAAATAGTGACAGTTTTACTTCTTCCCTTCCAACTTTTTATTTCTTTTCCTTGCCAAATTGCTATGGCAAGGACTTCCAAAATTATGTTAAATAAAAGTGGTAAGAGTGGCCAACCTTGTGTTGTTCCTGATCTTAGAGGAAAAGATTTCATCTTTTTGCCACTGAGTATAATATTAGCTAAAGGTTTGTCACATATAGCCTTTAATATATTGAGGTACATTCCTTCCAAATGCACTTTGTTGGGAGTTTTTGTCATAAAGAGATGCTGAATTTTCTCAAATGCTCTTTCTGTTTCCATTGAAATGATCACATAATTTTTATCCTTCATTTTGTTATGTGATGTATCACATTGGTTAATTGGCAGATGTTGAACCATACTTGCATCCCCAGAATAAGTCCCACTTGATTATGGTGTATGATCCTTTTACTATATTGTTGAATTCACTTTGATGATATTTTGTTTTTTTTTGTTTTTTTTTTATAAATTAATTTTTATTGGTGTTCAATTTACCAACATACAGAATAACACCCAGTGCTCATCCCGTCGAGTGTCCCCCTCCGTGCCCGTCACCCATTCACCCCCACCCCCCGCCCTCCTCCCCTTCCACCACCCCTAGTTCATTTCTCAGAGTTAGAAGTCTTTATGTTCTGTCTCCCTTTCTGATATCTCCCACACATTATTTTGTTAAGGATTTTTGCATCTATGTTCATCAGGGGTATTGGCTTGTACTTTTCTTATTTTGCAGTGTCTTTCTGGTTTTGGTATCATGGTAACACATAAAATGCATTTGGAAACATTCTTTCCTCTTCAATTTTTGGAATAATTTGAAAGGATAGGTACTAATTCTTTTAATTTGGGTAGAATTCATCTGTGAAGCTATCTGGTTTTAGACTTTTATTTTTGGGAGTTTTAAAATCACTGATTCAATTTCATTCCTGTAATTTATCTATTCGGATTTTGTTTCTTCATGATTTAGTCTTCTAGGTTGTATGTTTCTAGGAATTTATCCATTTATTCTAGGTTTTCCAATTTGTCAACATATAATTGTTAGTAGTCTCTTCTGATCCTCTCTGCATTTCTGTGGTGTCAGTTGAAACTTCTCTTTCATTTCTGATTTTATTTTGGAGAGCTTTCTCTTTTTTTCCTCATAGTCTGGCTAGAGATTTTTTCTTTTTTCTTTCTTTCTTTCTTTCTTTCTTTCTTTCTTTCTTTTTTTTTTTTTTTTGCCTTTTTCTCTCTGCAAATTCCTTTTTTTTTTTGGCTTTTTTTTTAATTAATTTTTTTATTGGAGTTCAATTTGCCAACATATAGCATAACACCCAGTGCTCATCCCACCAAGTGCCCCCCTCAGTGCCCATCACCAGTCACCCCAACCCCCCCACCCACCTCCCCTTCCACTACCCCTTGTTCATTTCCCAGAGTTAGGTGTCTCTCATGTTCTTGACTGTCTTCTCTAAGAACTAGCTTTTAGTTTTATTAATCTTTTCTATTAATCTTTTCCCCTTCTATTTTATTTATTTCTGCTCTAACTAATGTCTTCCTTCTACTCACCTTGGGCTTTGTTTACTCTCCTTTTTCTAATTCTTTTAGATGTAAAATAATTTAGAATTTTTGTTTCTTGAGGTAGGCCTGTATTGCTATGAACTTTCCTGTTAGAATAGCTTTTGCTATGTCCCAAAGATTTAAGACTGTTGTGTTTTCATTTTTATTTGTCCAAAGTTATTTTACTTCCTCTTTAATTCCTTCCTTGACTCATTGGTTGTTTAGTTGCATGTTGTTTAGTCTCCATGTGTTTGTGATTTTTTAGTTTCTTCTAGTAGTTGATTTCTACTTCTAGTAGAAGTTTCTACTTCTACTTCTAGAGTAAAAATGTAGTATTGATTTTTCTGACTGGATGATCTATCCATTGATATACGTGCTGTATTAAAGTCCCCTATTATTATTGAATTACTGGCAACTTTTCCCTTTATGTCTGTTAATATTTACTTTATATATTTGGGTGCTCAAATTGGGTACATAAATATGTAGAAATGTTACATCCTTCTCTTGGATTTTCTTTATCATTATGTAATGCCCTTTATTATCTTTTGTTACAATATTTGTTTTAAAGTCTATTTTGTTTGACATAAGTATTGCTACTCCAGCCTTTGGGAGTAGGAATGCTACTCATTCCCATTTGCATAAAATACATTTTTCCATCCCTTCACTTTTAGTCTGTGTAAGTCTTAGATCTGAAGTGAGTTTCCTATAGGAAGCATATAGATAGGTCTATTTTTTTAATCCATTGAGCCACCCTTTGTCTTTTTATTGGAGCATTTACTCATTTACATTAAAATAAATTATTGATAGGTTTGTACTTATTGCCATTTAGCTAATTGTTTTCTGGTTGTGTTTGTAGTTCTTTGTTCCTTTCTTCTCTTCCCTTGTGATGTGATGATTACCTTTAGTTTTACATTTGAATTCCTTTCTCCTTATTTTTTGTGTTTATATTGTAGGTTTTTGGTTCATGGTTACCATGAAGTATCATCTATCTATCTATCATCTATGTATCTATCATCTATCTATCATCTATCTATCTATCATCTATCTCAGTGTACTTTAAGGTGATAGTCACTTAACTGTGACACATTCCAAAACTACTACATTTTTACTCTACCACTACACATTTTGTTTTTTATGTCATATTTTACATCTTTATATTTTGTATATCCCTTAACTGCTTATTGTAGTTATAGTTGACTTTAGTATTTTTTGCCTTTGAACCTTCATACTAGCTTGTAAGTGGCCCATCCACTGTCTTTACTATACAGTTGCCTTTATCTGTAAGACTTTTTTCATATACTTTCTTATTTCTAGGTTTGGGCTTTTCTTTTGTGCTTAAAGATCATTTAACATTTCATAAGACTGGTTTGGTGGTGATGAACTCCCTTAGTTTATGCTTATCTGGGAAATTCTTTCTCTCTCCTTCAATTCTGTATGATAGTCTTGCCAGGTAGAGTGTTCTTGGTTTTAAGTTTTTCCCTTCTGCATTTCATTTTCTACCACTTTCTTGTGACCTGCAAATTTTCTACTGAAAAATCAGTGATAATTTTATGGGGTTTCCCTTGCATGTGACTATTTTTCTCTTGTTAATTTTAAGATTCTCTCTTTGTCTTTAATTTTTGCCATTTTAATTGCACTAGCTTTTGGTATTATATCAGTTATATATATCAGTTATTGTATTCTTCAACTCTGATGGGTTCTTTCATATATTTTCTAACTTTTTTTGAAGTTCTTACTGTGTCCTTCCACTCTTCTCCTGAGTTTGGTGAGCATCTCTATAACCATTACTTTGAACTTTTTATCAAGTAATTTGTTTATCTCCGTTTCATCAGCATATTTTTCTGAGGTTTTATCTTATTCTTTCATCCAAAACGTATTTGGTTTTCATTTTACTTGAGCTTCTATGTTTCTCTGAATTAGATGAAACATTTACCTCTCCTGTCTTGAAAAAGTGGCCTTGTGTAGGGGTGTCATCTATGTAGACTGTGTGTGCCTGGTAGCTTTGGCAGGATGCCTAGAGCTGAAGCTGGTATGGGCTAGGGATTCCTGGAGCAGGCCATGCCAGGTCTGCCTTAACAGGATAGCAAAAGCTGAAGTAGGTACAGGCCAGGGCATCTCTGGGCATGCTGCACTGGGGCCACCCTGGCAGGATGGCTGAAGTTAGAGTGGGCATGGGCCAAGAGTTCCCAGGGTGTGTTGTCCTTGGGCCACCTTGGCAAAATGTCTGGAGCTGTTGTGGGCCAATCATCCAGGGCATGCCTAGCAGGCTACTTAGACCACCTGTATGCTGTTCCTGCTGGCACTATCAAGGTAGAAGGAGAGCATAAAAAGTGACCCTCACTAGCATCTTTGACCCCAAAGAGAGTTCTAACACTTCCCCAATCATTTGGCTGATGTACTAAGGTTAGTAAATGGATTTCTTTCACTTATAGTCTAGTTATTTTCCAAACTACTGTTTTTCTATTGTACCCCAAAGTGAGTGAGTCTGTGCAGGGGCCCCTCAATGATATCCCTCCCTACTGCAGAGTGCCATGTCAAAGGTGGGGTTCCCATTGTTCCATGTCTCCATCTATCATTCTCTACATGATCCCTCTATCATTTATTGTGCACAAGCTATTTAATCAACCCTTAGTTCTTCGGAAGGAATTGCTTTATATATAGGTATAGATTTGATGTGTTCATGGGAAGAAGTGAATTCAAGGTCTGCTATCTCACCATTTTGAACTGTCCTCTTATTTTTCAGACTATTTCCCATAAGCATCAGTTTTTAATCAATCAGATCTATGTTCAAATCCTAGTTCTACTACTTCTTACCATTACATCACTAAAAGTCTCTTATCTGTGTTTTCTTTAGCTAAAGAAGGTAGATAATAATATCACCTCTTTAGGTTTAGATGAGGACTCAATGCATAATACATAAACAACATTTTGTATAATATCTACTCTTAGGAAGCATTTATAATGGAAGCCATAAAATACTATCAGAAGTGGTAAAGTATAGGGGGTAGGAAATACCTAGCTCAACTCTCAGTTCTTCCCAACATTCTGATTTGGGGCAAATTATTTAAACATATTGTGCCTCTGTTTTCAATTTTTATCAGTGGAAAGAATAATAGTACCTGCCTTTCTACATGTTGGTTATGAGACTTAAATGAGAAAATATATGTCATATACCTTGCCCTAGTACACAATCACTACACAAAAATATGAACTACTATATACTCATACATTAAATTCAAGAGGCTCTAAGCTCTAAATTCCAAATATATTAAACAAAATATAATTGATTAGGTCATTTGTGCTGCATTTCACTTGCTTAGCTGGTAAAACTGAATATCGTAGATGCTGTTTATACATTTGAGTGTCTAGAATGCAATGACCTATAGTGATTAAGAGCCTGATTCTTGGAGATAGGTGCAACTAGATTCAATCCTGGTTCACTTACTAGCTGTGCCATCGTAAGTTTGAAGTTTAACCTCTTGAAATTTCATTTTCCTTATCTGTAAAAGAATTATCTACTTTATAGAGTTGTTATGAAGATTCAAGGGACTAATGCTCATAATGAGAATGGAAAGGCATTGCTAGAACTTGACATGCTCCTATGACCACAGCAGCTCTCAGATCCAAAGAATTGAGAGAGCTGAGAAATCTCTCTTCTATTTCTCTCATCTTGTGGGTCAGCTTCTCTTGGCTAGTTCCTAAAACTGGGAATAGTTCCAGGGACAAGCTGCAGCTGAGGACACAGAGAACAGAACTGAGAGGAGAAATCAGGGACAGTTGGAAGAATAAGCTATGGGCAAACCCAGATCCTTGTGGATGGAAGTTGGCTGGACCTGGTGTCATTGGGCAATGACCATGGGAAGGAACAGACAAACAAGAAACATTGCATGGTCTTAAAGATACAGAAAAAGTCTCAGAATCAAAAAAAGGATAAGGTGATGTCTATGAGTGCATCTTTGGAGAGTGGAAGATAAGTGTGGCTCTGGAGATAGATACTCTAAATGTTTTCATTTTGTTACTAAAAGTAAATATAAAATATGACATAATTTTTGAAATACCGCTATTCTCTCATTAGTTAGTTGTGTTCTTTTGCCCATTTATAAAGGACTGATTTATTAAAAGAATCCAAACGTTCTTTTTATCCTCCCAAATAATCATTTTTTTATATACTGTCCAAATTAGAAAGTCCAGATGAGGTCACAAAATAGAAATCTTTTCACATTAAATATTTCTCCCCCATAGAGCACTTTGTTTTCTCAGTCCACTGGAAGGGAGAATAACAGATATAAATTTTGTCAAAAGAAAACAAAATATCTCCCTTAAAAGGATTTACAAAAGTAGAAGAAAAACAGAAGGTTCTACAAACAGCGGATATATAATTGATGTTGTTAATGATAGAGTCAACGTTAGAGATAATAGGAAAAAATTAGGCAAATTGAAATTAACTCTACTCCTGAACAGTCCATGAAAATCCAAAATGTGAACAGTCTATGAAGATATTTATTTGTCCACTTACCTTCTGATCTACAGAGTAGGCCCGACACAGATCAAAACCAGTAACTTTCTGTTCATAAATTACTATCTGGGAGTCAGTTGGGCAATTTTAGAAAGTTCTTCACTCCAAGGGCATTTAAGAGCTATTACTGTAAATACCCTTAGGAACTTGTAAGAATTAAAATGGAATTGATTTCTGCACTTGGAGAATATGGCCAAGAGTAAGATAAATAGAGAGTAGGACAGATCCACAGGGTCAAGATTCATAAGCACATCTCCAATGATTCTCAATCCCAGTGAATTGCAAGAGAGACACAAGAGCTCTATCTTGAGTAGGTATCTAGATTCCATCATAGCCCTTTAGCAACATCCTTTTAGACAAATTTATTAATGAGGATCTAGCAGAGCAACTGCATTCCCATCTGTTTATTTTGTCATTAGTGTATCTTTATGCATCTTGTATAGATAAGGCATTTATAACTTTTTTTAGTAGAGTACCTTATCATTATTAAAGTATTCTGATTTGATCATGGAAACTTTCTGCTGGCTAAAAGATGCTATCTTTGGCATAATTTTTGTAAAATATGTAATATTTATTTTTTAATGGAGCGGTAATTTTCAATTATAGCAACAATGTACCAATTCACTTGGTGATCAATTGATATAATGTTCCATCACTTTTGCCTCCATGTTTGTCACTTTCTGACATTTCAATAAATAGAAAAACTCTGCAAAGACTACATGAAGCATAGCTTCAATCACTTGTTCAGAAGATGTATACAAGAAATTTACCATAACATTTTTCATTAAACCAATTTAATCTCTCTTATCACACTTCATAGTAATTTAAATAGTCACATAATATGTATTATTAGGTAATTATTCTCTTTGGAGACTTGGGTGTTAAGGTAATCAAATGATAAATTCAGTAATGCGGTTGCTGCCTTAGAGAATGTTGCAGCATGCCCAAAATGATACTACTAAGCTCAGACCTTTTTAGCAGCTATAGTTAAAAAAAAGTTCTGTTAGCCAATGCATAATACATCATTAGTTTCAAATGTAAAAAATTTTTTAAAATTAAAAAAAAGAAGTTCTGGTTCCTATGTGCCGGGGTCCCTGCCAACACCCCAAACCCTCTGCTACTTTGGCCTATGTGAAAAATGGAAGTGGTACTTTGAACATAAAGAGCCTCATAGCAACATTATCACTGAACTGGAAATTACTTTAACTTTTACTGAATGATAGATTTTCTAAATAAAGCGAAACTCTGCATCAACACACCTTTTTATTTAAAAACTTGCCATGGGACAATATTCTCAAGTTCTAGGTCAATAAAAATGTGAAAATGCCTATTTAACATATTTGAGAAAGCACCTAGCATAAGTCTTTTTAAGAACTTTGGAGATGAATTACATTTTTTTCCTCTTTAAGTACTTTTTGTCAGAGGCTTGAACAATGGCATTGAAAATGTAATTGTGAAGGTGGAAGGGACCATAAGGGACATTCTAATCCATACCTCTTCTTGAGCAGTCAGAACTCTTTACAAACTACCCTTGATACATAAGAACCAGATTCAATGAAAAACGAAACAAAACAAAAAACAAAAACAAAAAAAAAAATAGAAGGATCAAGCTGAAAATTTGGAGACCTGCAGCCTGGAAGACCTGTAGTTTATTCCAGTGGCTTTTTTTCCCCAGCCTCAATTTTTCATGATACAACTTCTACATAACACAAAAAGGTTATTATCAGCATATTGGTAATGTTTCTTAGAAATAGTCACTTTTACTTGATATCACTAAGATATTTATAGGCAATTTCACTATTTCACTATAGTCCCCTCAGATCAGATTTTGAGTAAGGCTTTTCCCCCCCTGGGTTTACAGAAGAAAATAGTTTTACCTAAAGTTCACCACCTGTCCCTCCCCTAGGGCAATTCAGTGCATTCTAAACCCAAAAACCGGGATCCCTGGGTGGCGCAGCGGTTTGGCGCCTGCCTTTGGCCCACGGCGCGATCCTGGAGACCCGGGATCGAGTCCCACATCGGGCTCCCGGTGCATGGAGCCTGCTTCTCCCTCTGCCTGTCTCTCTCTCTCTCTCTCTCTCTCTCTCTCTCTCTCTCTGTGGGACTATCATAAATAAATAAAAATTAAAAAAAAAACTTAAAAAAAATAAATAAACCCCAAAACCTACCACATGGAATGATTTGCACATTGTATTATTTCCACAAAAGGATGTATGGTCTCTGAACCTACACACTGGTGCCATTGGGGCACATCTCCATTGGGTGGCAGTACATGTTCAGAACAACCTAATACTGCTAGTTTAAAACATTTTTGAAATGGAATTTTTATCTCATTTACTTAAATTCTAATAACAATCTTATCATAAAGGCAATTTATTGCCTGTATAATTGATCAAAGATCAATTGTCTTTCAGATATTTATATATTAATGATTATAGATAATATATATTTTATTCACTAATGTATATTATACACTGATGTATAATATATGTAATATACATTAATATAACATATAATGATGTGTCATATGTATTTTGTTCCCTCATTTTAGCTCAGTGCTTCATAAACAGTAGGCACTCAGGGTATTTTTTTAAATGCCTTCATGCTGATATAAAAATCTAAAGATACAGTTGTGAGTGTAGAAAAATTAATTTTTCTGCCTATTCAACCAACTGTTCAGAGTTTTAGCCAAAACTATTCAATACTTGGTAATCTCGACTGTATTAAACTCAGTGATCAGTTTAATCTGGTCCAGTTTAGAGAGATGTGTAAAATTCTGTTTTTAACATAGCACAAATGGCAGCCCTTCAAGTAACTGTGTCGCATTAAATCATGTGTATAGTCACACAATTGATTTTCTGATTCTTACACGTTTGTATTCTAGATTAATTAAAAAAAAAACTAGGGCTAGTGAGGTGCAAATAGCCAATTATGATGCTCATAAGGGGTTTTGATTCTTGTTCATCTGTTTTGACTGTTTTCATTGAAGATGCTTTTTAAACTAGTTTTTTGAGCTAAGGTGCATCTTGGAAAGTATTTTTGGCTATAGACAAATACCATCTGTAATAAAGTAAACTTTCAATTATTTGTAAAAAAAAATTATTAGTACAAACCAAAAATAGAAATTGGTCCTTAGAGAAAATCAAGAATATACAGGTTTTGTTGAAAACATATACAGCAAATGCATTTTTCAAAATGTATTATTTTTGTATTCTTTTCACAAACAACACAATTTATGTCTTATAATAACATTTAAGGTAATTTTTCAAATACAATATTTGGTCAACTGATTGCTACAAAGTAACACTAATACAACATATGGAAAGTGAGTAATTTAAGACTTCAATCACTTAAAGATCTGCCATGAAAGCAACCCTTCCCTGCCCATGAACTCAGCCCATTTATATCACTACGATGCTATTGATGATTACACTGGGAAAAGAGTGAATCAAGCACAAATCATGTTTATTGTGGTATTTAGTAGTTCTCTCTGTTCACCTCCCTGCACAGAGATAATGAAAATGGGGTGTGGTTGAATAAATGTGGAAAAATTTCAGTGTTTCACATTCCCCATTCCTGCCTTAGAGCACATCTCAACCACAGTCCACTGGGAGCTGCTGCTTGAGTAAACAGTGGAGAGCTGCAGGGAGCACCCATAAGAAGTTTTTGCTGACACGTGATGTCAAATATTTTTCAGTTGACTTAGTCTGAAATTAAGAATTTCCATGTATATCAGCCAATGAGAACTTTAGAACTGTCTAAGGAATTTTCCTTCATGGTAATGTTTTTAAATTGCCATCAGTGGAATCAGTGGAATATGGAATAGCCATATAGCTATTGAATACTTAATAAAATGTCCCAAGAAGTCATCTTCCATTGAGATGGCTTTTAAGTGAACCAGTCTCAGGGAGAGGTATTAGTTTTGGATTGGAAATAAAGTGGCAATTTCCACCTGCCTATAATTGGCTGCTGCTTTTTGTATTCTTTCTGTCCTTGTTGAAATGCCAATTTCAAATGCTGGTAGAGTGACTTTTGAATAGAAATACAAAGATGTCAGGTCTGATTGTAAAGTCTCACCTCCAACCAGGATTGAAATAGGTAGATTTACTTTTTCTCCTGATAATCCAAAACTCCAGTACTTGAAGATGTCCTATGTCTATGGGCTCCCTCTAACTATAATGCTCTTTTTCTTATTCTTTATATGGTTGGCCCCACCTCAAACCTCAGATCCTCAGATGCCACCTCTATAGAGCAGCCTTCCCAATCTTCCTGTGGATTGAATTGTATCTCCACCTACCCAATTTTATGCAGGGGAGCCTTAATCCCAATATTACTATTGGTGATAGGGCCTGTAAATAGGTAAAGTTAAATGGTTTTAAGGGCCCTAACCTGATAGGACTGACAGGTGTCTTTACAAGAAGAGATATAGCAGTATGCTCCCTGCCCCCTATCCTGCATGAAAGCCTAGGTAAAACACAGCAAATAATAATAATTAATAATAATAATAATAATAATCTCTCTACACACAGAAGAGAGGTTTCACCAGAAACCAACCCTGAGGTAACCTTGACCTTAGACTACCAGCCTCCAGAACTGTGAGAAAATAAGTTTTTGTTGTTTAAGCCACCCAGTCTGTGGTATTTTGTTAGGACAACCCAAGCTTACTTATATAGTCTTTATCTACAAGAGGCAAGTAGCCTCCTTTCTGTTTATCACATCTCTGTATTGATGCCCTTCATTGTATTTATTACAGTTAATAATGATTGTTTTCATTTATTTATTCACATGTTTATTTTGTCTTCTCCACTAGGACACAAGCTCCACGAAGATCACTCTGTTTTATAACTTGTCTGTAGGGGAAAAAAGAAGTAAGGAAATCAGAAGGCCTCAGTAGTATAGGAGAGAAAATGGTATCTTGGAATAGGATGGCCATGGAATAGGGACATAGATGAATTGAGAACTGTTCGGGAGGTATGAACCAATAGAACTTGCAGATATGATCTTGGAGGAAGGGGTGAGAAAAAGGGAAAAATCAAGGATAGCACCTAAGTTGGAGACTTGAGGACCTAATCAATGGTAAAGTCACTTTAAGAGATGTGAACTAATAAGAGATCATTTTTATTGTAGATTAAGACCATTCATTCTCATTCTAGCTTAATGCTTCTCAAAATTGAATGTACTTGTGAATCACCTATGAATCTTATTAAAATGCAGATTCTCACTTAATGCATCTGGATTCTCTATTATGTTCATTTGCTCTATATGTCTATTCTTTCTCTAATATCATACTGTTTTTATTACTGTAGCTTTTATATTAAATTTTAAATTCAGGCAGCATATCTCCTTTGACTTTGTTCTTTTGCATAATTGTGTGCTGACCTTGCTAATGTCACCTATTAGTTCTAATTCTTTTCATAAATTCCTTAGATTTTCCACACAGATAATGAGGTCATTTTTATATAAAGACTTTTTTCTTTCTTTCCTACCTGTATGCCTTTGTGGACATCCTTGCTTTGTGTCCTATCTTAGAGAGAAAGCATTTATTCTTTCATGATTTGATGTGATGTTATCTGCAGGTATTTTATGCCATTTATCAGGTTGTGGAAGTTTTCTATATTCTAATGACTCTATCACTGATGGTTGTTCAACTTAGTCAAATGTTCTCCTGCCTCCATGGAGATGAGCATAATGGTTTTTCTTATTAGTTTATGGAGATGGTAAATTACACTGATTGATTATTTAATTAGAACCAACTTTACATACCTAGGATAAGTCCATCTCATTATAGTATATATAGTAGGATTTGGCTTACTAATATTTTGAAGATTTTTTTTCTTTGTGCATGAAGAATATTGATCTGTGGTTTTGTTGTCAGAGTAATGCTGACCTCATAAATAAACTGTGAGGGAGGGGTTCACTCTTCTATGTTCTAAAAGATTTTACACAAAGTTGGTATTATTTCCTCCTTAAATGTTTAGCAAAATAGGTTGGCAGCACATGGTGGGGCTGACGGGTGGTTGCTGTAGACAGAACCTGAGTACAGGCAGCTGGAGCTCACGGTATGGTGGAGAAGGAGAAGGCTGGCAGCAACATCACCCAGGAGGAGGTAGCACAGTCCGTGGGGATTGGAGGCCTAGAAACGGCTGCAGGCCTCCAGGGTGCTCCTTGTTGGCATGAAAGGACTTGGGGCTAACTTTGCCAAGAATCTCATTCTGGCAGGAGTGAAAGGACTGACCATGTTGGATCCTAAACAGGTATCTCCAGAAGACCCTGAAGCTCAGTTCCTTATCCATACTGGATCTCTTGGCTGTAACAAGGGCTGAAGCCTCTTTGGAGCAAGCCCAAAATCTCAACCCAGTGGTGGATATGAAGGTGGACACCCAGAATACAGAGAAGAAACCGGAGTCATTTTTCACTCGGTTTGACATGACTTGTCTGACTTGCTGCTCCAGGGATGTCAAAGTCAAAGTTGACCAGATCTGTCCCAAAAATAATAGCAAGTTTTTTAGAGGAGATGATGTTTTTGGCTACAATGGGTATACATTTGCCAATCTTGGAGAGTATGAATTTGTAGAGGGGAAAACCAAAGTTGCCAAAGTTAGCCAATGGGTAGAAGAAGATGGACCTGATACCAAGAGCAAAACTTGATTCATCTGAAACAACTACATCAAAAAGAAGGTGGTCTTTTGCTCTACTAAGGAAGGGCCACAAGTGGACTGGAGCAGTGATAAAGCAAAAGTAGCTCTGAAGTTCACAACTTTGGGTTACTTTCTCCTTCAAGAGCTCCTGAAGTTCTGCATAGGTAAAGGAAGAGATACTAGTTCTGTTACCTTTGGAGAAGATTCTGAGTTGTTGCTCCAGATTTGAAACAACATGCTTGACTCCCTGGTTGTTAGTCCTGACCTGCCCCCTGAAGACTTTGTCAGGTACTATTCTAGATGGCCCCAGTGTGGTTGGAGGGATCCTGGCCCAGGAAATTGTGAAGCCTCTGTCTCAAAGGGACCCTCTTCACAACAACATCTTCTTTTTTGATGGCATGAAGGGGAATGGGTTTGTGGAATGCCTCCACCCCAAGTGAACCTAAGACTTGGCTGCTCTGAGGATGCTGACCTACAGGCTGCCCACATGTGTGCCCTGTCCCCTTACCCCCAGGCAGGCAGCTCCAGGTGGGGAAAAAGTGAAGCCATTGGACCAGTACAAACCATTTCCTGTGAGCAATAAGCTTGTACAGATGTGCAACTTCCAAGCACCAGCAGCTGCTCAGCAAAGGGCACAGGGACTGGCTATCTCCATTGCAACACTATTGAGAGCTGTTTGCCAGCCATCACCTGAATGCCCCCGCTGATGCATCCCTCTGTCCTGGTGCCACCACAGCATCACCAGCCTTCTGAGGTCCCACAGGAGATGCCTGCCAGGAACCAGAACGCCTTGTTGCTTAGGATCCTCTTGCCACCTTCTTGGACTTACTCCCCGTCTGCTGTCATACAGAAAAGAGCATGACTCCAGGTGGGGAATAAGGCCTGGCCTGATGAAACACTAGAGGAGCCACAGTTTCAAATGCAGACAGGTGCCCTAGAGAGGAAAAGACATGGCAGACAGAATGCATTTCCTCCAGAGCTTGAGACCCTGAAAAACAACAGGTGGCATCTGGTGTGCTGTTCTTGAGTTTTAGTTCAGGATTAGTTTGGGTTTCAGCCTGGATTTTGGAAGAGAGGAAATGTTACCAAAGTTCCCTTGGGCATTAGGGCAGACTTTGCAAAGAGACTATTAGTGGGAAAACTTATTTTATAAAGGCAGACTCCAGGGTCCCACCCCATAAGGATTTTTATTTATTTGGGCCCAAGCTAGGACATAGGAGCCTGTCTTCTCAGGGCCCCCACCCCTGATGTGGTTCAGGCCATCCCAGAGGTTGCTTTCAAGGGCTGTGCCATTCCTTCCTTTACCCACTCACCTCCAATTGCAGCTGTTTGTGTTGTTTCATATTTTCTATATTTCCTTGGTTCTTGAAAAGGGGATGATAGAAACAAAGTTTTTGTTTTAGGGAAAAAAGTGTTTAGCAAAATACACCAATAAGAAAGTTTTTAAAATATGAATTCAATGTATTTAAGATGTATAAGGCTATTCAAATTATCTATTTTTTTTCTTGCAAAAGCTTGGGAATTTGTGCCTTTAGTGAATTTGTCCTTTTATCTAAGGTGTCAAATCTATGTACATGAAGTAGAAATGGAGAAGACAGAAAATAGTCTCTATTATCCTTTTAATGTCTGTAGTATCTAAACCAATGACTTTCATTATTGATCTTCATAATTTGTAATTTGTGTCTTCTCTAGCTTGAGAAGTTCCCCCTCCTTTCAGTACTTAAAAGATCACTCCAGTACTTAAAAGACAATGCTCCATTGTCTTCTGATATACACAGCTACTGACAAGAAGTTTACTATTATTCTTCTCTTATTTGTCAAATGCAGTGAATCCTTTCATTCTGGCTACCTTTAAGATATTCTGTTTATTTTTGGTTTACAGCAGTTTGATTAAGATGTGTCTGGTTGTGTTTTCTTTGTATGTGTCTTCTGTGTGTTTTTCTGAGTTGCATGGATCTGTGGTTTGTTGTCTTCATTAATCTGGGGGAAATTCTTGCCAGTAACTCTTCTAATATTTCTTCCACCTCACTTTCTCTCTTTTCTCCTTCTGAGATTCCATTTACACAAGATACCCCATTTGATGGTGATCAAGAGCTCTTTGATGCACTGTTCTACTTTTTGGCTGTGTTTTTTTTCTCTTTCTGTTTCAATTTGCATAACTTCTATTGACTATCCCTGCTCTTTTTTTCTTTTCCCTGCTGTGTCTGGTCTGCTAATTAACCTGTCAAAAGACTTATTCAATATCTGAATTATTCAGAGGATTTCCATTTAATTTTTAAGTTTCCATCTCTTTGCTGCAACTTCTTTTTTTTAATAAATTAATTTTTATTGGTGTTCAATTTACCAACATACAGAATAACACCCAGTGCTCATCCCGTCAAGTGTCCTCCTCCGTGCCCGTCACCCATTCACCCCCACCCCCCGCCCTCCTCCCCTTCCACCACCCCTAGTTCATTTCCCAGAGTTAGAAGTCTTTATGTTCTGTCTCCCTTTCTAATATCTCCCACACATTTCTTCTCCCTTCCCTTATATTCCCCTTCACTATTATTCATATTCCCCAAATGAGTGAGAACATACACTGTTTGTGCTTCTCCGATTGACTTACTTCACTCAGCATAATACCCTCCAGTTCCATCCACGTTGAAGCAAATGGTGGGTATTTGTCGTTTCTAATGTTTGCTGCAACTTCTTATGTGTTCATTAAATTTATTCATCTTTTCCATAAGGCTTTTAACATGTTGATTATAATTACTTTAAAGGTTTTGATAGGGCAGCCCCGGTGGCTCAGCGGTTTAGTGCTGCCTGCAGCCCGGGGTGTGATCCTGGAGACCCTGGATGGAGTCCCACGTCAGGCTCCCTGCGTGAAGCCTGCTTCTCCCTCTGCCTGTGTCTCTGCCTCTCTCTCTCTCTCCTCTCTGTGTATACTCATGAATAAATAAATAAAATCTTTAAAAAAAATAAAAAAATAAAGGTTTTTCTGATATCTCCCACACATTTCTTCTCCCTTCCCTTAAAAATTAATTACCAATAAAAATTAATTTATAAAAAAAAAAAAAAAAAAAAAAAATAAAGGTTTTGATAGTTCTAACATGTAAGTCATCTTTTCATCTGCTTCTATTGACTACTTTTCTCTTGACAATAAGTCAACTTTTCTTCTCCTTGCTTTTTAAATATGTCTCATAATTTTCTGTCAGTCTTTTAATATTTTGTGTAAAAACAAACAAAAACAAAAACCAGTAAAGACGAAGTGCTACTTATAGTTGGGACATGACATATCTCTTCTGAAACACTATTGTGTAGGGAGCTAAGTCAATTTACTCCATACTTGAACTGAGTTTGGTTTGCCATTGATTGAATTACTTATAATGCACCACAGACTTCAATTTCCTCCAGTGGTGGTCAGCTGCTATCTTATACCTAATTCATGACCTGTAGCATTGTTGGATTTTTCTTATTCTATGTTCCTGATCAACCAATGCCTTTCAGCAAGTCCTATACACCTATATCACACAGAGTGTCTCGTTGTAGGTAGTTGTCTCTCCTCAACTAGTAGATTGCTACTGCTGGTACTTAGTACAAGGCTTGTGGTGAGCTCTATTGTTCCAGTCCAGCCTTAGTATAGGTGGGCTCTGTGCATCTGGATCTCAGAAGTGGGACTTACTCAGCATTTCTGTCCCTTCCCCTATCACAGCCTAATAATTCTTGTATAGTTGAAAGGTATTACACAACAAGAACTTATTAGTCCTCACTCAGTAGTAGTAGATCTCTATTTTGTTTAAATACAAAATCCAGAGCATAAGAGTGTTTCCTTACACTCTAACAGCAATAGATGCCTTTTGCTTCTACCTCTTCTTCAGTGAGGACCAGAGACTGGTGAAGTAGAAGAGTTTTCCGTTATGCTTCTAGTGTCAGAAGCTTTTACTTCTACCCTTCCCTAAAAGATGTTGACTCTTTTCCTGACCTAGAGAGTGGAAAGATTTCCTCGAATGCCCCTGGCACTTGCCTTTGCCTCAAATGAGAGAAAGTTCTGGGGAAGTGGAAGTAGTTTTATGTCTGTATATCACCAAGGGACTTTTCTGTTCCACTGCCCTTCCCCTATCTTTCTTATAAGAACATGGTAGAGACCTGGCATGGAAAAGAGCTGGCAAGTAAGTGCAACTTCAATGTATCCTGGGCTCATAGGGCTCTAAATCAGGGGTCAAAAAATGTAGAGGTCCTGATAGTGACTATTTTAGGTTCTGCAGAACATACAGTCTATTGCAACTAATGAACTCTGCCATTGTAGTACAAAGAACAAACATAGACAATAAGTAAACAATGTGGTGGCTGTGTTCCAAAAACTTATTCATAAACATTAAAATTTGAATTTCATATAATTTTCATATGTCACAAATTATTACTCTTTTGAGTTTTTCCCAGTGATTTAAAAATATAAAAAGTAAGCAGAAAGCTGAATTTGGCTCATGGGTTAAAACTTGTTGACCTCTGCTCTAAACCATCAAATTAACTTGGACTCTGCCACTGCAAATTTGTTGAATTTTCAGCTGTTTTCCTCTTACCCTTTTTTATGTTGGCTGTCCCTTCCTCCAGTGCTCTGTCAAAGGTGAAATAGTTCCTATGTCCATCTTTCACAGGAGGGGCTTGTCACCCTCTGGAATCCAATCCACCTAGTTGCCTTGCAATCTCACTCTGTGATAAACTCAAGAAAAGTTGTGAGTTTGTAGATTGTACAGATTTTTCTCATTGTTAGTTGAGGTTAATGTTTTCTTGCATCTTGCTACATTCTGAGTGGGAACAGAATTTGAGTCATATTTTTGCAAAACTTTCAGAATTAAGATATTTTAATCAAAATCAATTAGAATCATGGACTCTTTCCACTTAAATTTCCTCCCTGTCTTAGTTTGCTAGGACTGCTATAACAAAATATCACTGACTGGGTGGCTTAAACAATAGGAATTTGTTTTCTCACAATTCTGTAGGCTAGAAATCCAAGATCAAGGTGTTGGCAGGTTTGATTCCTCCTAACTCCACTCTCTGGCTTGCTGATGATCACTTTCTCATTATGTCCTCACATGGCCTTTCTTCTATATATACACAAGTATCACTGGTATCTCTTTCTCTTCTTATAAGGACATCAGTCCTAATGGATTGGGACCCTATCCTTATGGCCTTATTTTATCTTAATTACCTCTTCATAAATCTTATCTTCAAGTGTAGTTGTCACAATGGGGGTTAAGGCTTCAGTATACAGATTTTGGAGAGACACAATTCAGTCCATGATAACCTCTGTCACATTTATTTTTGTGTTGCATGGAGCTAGAGTGGGACCAGGCATACTTGAGATCTAACTAAGGGGAACCCAACTTGATGATACACTTAGTTTGGGTTTAGTGGTATATATTTATGTAGTTAATAATTACTTGTATGAGAGGATCATAGGGGAAGGGAGGGAAAAATAAAACAAGACAAAATCAGAGAAGGAGACAAACCATAAGAGACTCTTAATCATAGGAAACGAACTGAGGGTCGTTGGAGGGGAGGGGGTTGGGGACACTGAGTAACTGGGTGATGGACATTCAGGAAGGCATGTGATGTAATGAGCACTGAATACTATATAAAACTGATGAATCACTGAACTCTACCTCTGAAACTAATAATACACTATATGTTAATTGAATTTAAATAAAAAATTTTGTTTACAAAAATTTAAAAAATTACTTCTATGTAGTTAAATTGTTTCTACATATCTTAGTATAGTAATGGTTTCTAGGGATGCCTGGGTGGCTCAGCGGTTGAGCATCTGCCTTTGGCTCAGGGTGTGATCCCGGGGTCCTGGGATCAAGTCCCACATCAGGCTCCCTGCATGGAGCCTGCTTCTCCTTCTGCCTGTGTCTCTGCCTCTCTCTCTGTGTCTCTCATGAATGAATGAATGAATAAATGATTTTTTAAAAAGAAATGGTTTCTTGGAACATTCCGACTATCTGACATCATAGCAGGAAGGTCCAGGCCAAAGACTACCATAATATGAGTTTTTCATGTGAGTATCCTTTTAGGGTAAAAATATTTATGTTGAACAAATAAATGTAAGCTTCTCATCTTACATATTTATCCTCCTCTATTCTCAGTAGGTCAATTTCACATACTTCTAATAGCAGTTGGAAGTATATGGACAATGGAGGAGGACCAAGAAGCTAGCCTATGGAAAATTTTTCTAATCATTGTACGTATAAATTGGAAAAAGGATTTGGTTCTTATCAATGCCTTTTCAAAAGGGAAGTTCTTTACTTTAGGAATACATTGAATAATATAGTGAATACACTGATAAATGTGTCATACTTAAACATTTTTTGTTGGAAATCATGCAAAACAAAATTTCCCAGAATTCTTATAAGGCACAACTTGTAGCAATGCAACATAAAGCAAGTATATATGGAACAGTTTATATGTAAAAGAAACTGCATGTGACAGGTATTTTCCCAAATTTGACCATACTACTAAGTACTTGCACTGCACAACCAATAATAAGTTTAGAAGCTAAAAATTTTCTAGACTCTTAATAGTAAAAACATAATTTTAATCAATTACATTTTAAAACAATTTTTACTAATCATAGAATCACAGAATATGTGAGCAGCCAGGGAATTTAGAAATCACTTCCTAGTCTTATTTTAAGTAAAGAAACTCAGAAGTTAAGTAATTTGACATTGGTCGTCCTGCTATTTAGTGGCAGAGATATGTCTATCTTGTTGTTTTAAGAGGTCAATATTACTATCCTTCTCTTATCCATTCAAGTCTAGAACCAAGTGAGAAAGAAACTTAGGAGTCAGGCAGATAAAGTGCTAACTTTTCGAATAATGAGAATGTTTGGAAGAAAAATATCTTAGGCATAAGACCAAACAGGTATGCTGATACTTCATTCCAGAATCAAGAATCTTACTCATCTAGTAATTAGGTGGGAAACTTCAGGCCTCCCTGTTGAGGGAAGGCCCCTACTACCTCATGGCAAAAGGTTGATCATAAAATATGCTCTCTGACAGGAGGATGACTCCAAATAGAAGAAAGCATTGACGGGGATCCCTGGGTGGCTCAGCGGTTTGGCGCCTGCCTTTGGCCCAGGGCGCGGTCCCAGAGTCCCGGGATCAAGTCCCACGTTGGGCTCCTGGCATGGAGCCTGCTTCTCCCTCTGCCTGTGCCTCTCTCTCTCTCTCTCTCTCTCTCTCTCTCTCTCTCTCTCTCCTCTCTCTGTGTCTATCATAAATAATTAAATAAATCTTAAAAAAAAGAAAGAAAGAAAGCATTGAGTTTGCTGTGCCTGATTCTTTCTTAAATTTATAAAACAGATTACAACCTCATTGACTAGGGTAGGGATCTCCTCTTCTTTATCCCCCTCATTCACTAACCCTATGCCCATCACTTACCATAGTGCCTAGTACATAATAGACTCTCAATAAATATGCACTGAATGAATACATGGGTTATAATTTCTTAAATAGTAATCTGTACACCAGATGATGAGTCGACATGGTACCAAGCCTTAACAAGTCCACATTTACTTTAAGAAACCAGTATATAACCAAAGAAAAATAAAATTGCTCAATAATCTAACAAAAGTCCCGAGTTTACTCTTCCATTTACTTACCATTCATGTAGCACATCTTTTCAAACTTAGAAATACTATGTTGAAAATAGATGCTTCTATCTATTTTACTTCCTGAATAAATAAGTGTATGTGCAAACATCGGTGTGTGACTGGTGTCCTGGTTATGATCACAAGCTGTCATTTGACTTCTACTTACATTTGTTCCCCATGGTTCTGTGGTAATTTGCATACCTTTCTCTTCCTCATAAGCAGAAAGAATTTGGCTCAAACTAGGTCACCATAGTGTTAGTCATTATGTATCCACTGCTGTTCTACAGCAATATGCTTTAGGTAAAAGTGAAGTTACATAGTTACATATTGATATTCTTTTTTAAAACTAGAAAAATTTACCAAAGTAGAGAAAATCTATTCCAGTCTTAAAAGGAAAGGCATAATCTTATTCTCACTTATAAAGAAAAACACATTAAATGAAACTATTTGAAAATAAGAGTAGGATTCTGTATCTATCATCATTTAAACACGAAATCCTTCCTCTATAAAATATGCTGAAATTATCTGAGGTAATATCTCATGCATATTTTTTTTAGCTCCAGAAACTCCTCTTTAAAAAAAGAACTCTATTTGTGGGTCTCAAGGGTTAGTAGGGGGGAAAAAGTATGGAGAAATGTGCCTTTATATACTTTGGAGAAAGGCAGACTTTTATTTTTCCTAAGTAAATTTTCACTTCTTTACCAAAGTAGTTTACTTTGCTAGATATACAAGCTTTATTATTTCAGTGAGCTTAAAATAGCGCTATTTGAGATGTGAAAATCAAATTGTAATGCAGTATTTGTTGTTGTTGTTGTTGTTGTTGTTGTTGTTGTTGTTTCTGTCACCGTGAAACTACGAGGGCAGGAACTTGGATGGGAATCATTTTGATGTAAGAGTTAAGTAGATAAAATCCAGGTCATTTTTGTAGGGACTTCAGTTAATATTAGTACAACTTAAGTTTGAGGCCAACATGTATTGTCAGAACATACACGCAACCCTCACTGATGTTCCGTGTGAGTGAATGAGGACACTGGTTGGACCTCTGTCAGTAAACAGATGTGCTCCAGAGACACACGGGGAGGTGTGGATATGGTTCAGTAGGAAGGTGACAGCTTTTACAGAGTTGCTTTTCTAACTCTAATCATGCTTTCAGGTTAATATGGCCAAACATGGGACTCAGGAGTTAACAAAGTCAAACTTATCTCAGATGTAGTGACATGTCACACCAGAAAAGATTCAAGCTATTGGTGAGCAATTTTAAATAGCCAAATCATCTTCAAAATGATTCCCTATGTGAAGATGGTATTTCTGATAATCTAAACCAAGCCAAAATAAATCCAAATATTTTTGTTTAACCAAGCCACCTCCTCATTAGTTCAGAGCAACGATTCTTTGTTCTGTTAGAGAGAAGCATGCTATTTGATTTCATAAACTTCAATTTAAAAAAAAAGATTTTATTTATTTATTCATGAGAGACAGAGAGAGAGAGAGGCAGAGACACAGGCAGAGGAAGAAGCAAGTTCCTCACAGGGAACCCAATGCAGGACTTGATCCCAGAACCCTGGAATCAAGACCTGAGCTAAAGACAGACGCTCAACCTCTGAGTCACTCAGGCATCCCATAAACTTCAATTTTTATACCAAGTACTGCATAGCATTCCATTTTTTTTTGCTCTGTTTCAGAAATCATTTCTTGTTCATACTGGTATAACTGGAGATATAGTAGACATACCTATAGATATACAGATATCAATATATATCAATATCGATATATTGATGGAGCTGCCTTCCACTGAGCAACCTAAATCAACATGGTCATGGCCAATTTCCTTCCTAGGGCTTCTACTCGGCTCTATTTGAAATGCTATTTGCATCTCAGGCTTACTTTTTTATGTTTACTATAGACTGTGAGGTATAATGTCAGATGTGACCATTCAACCTTTTAGATTTTTGATGCTCAGCTGTGCTAGAGCTAGTAAGTGATGGGCAAATCCAATAAATACAATAAATAAGTAAATAACCATCTCTTTGTTTAGAAGTTTTCCTGGCATCAGGATACATTTTTTTTTCTTTGGCAAATTCATCTTCACTTTTCTTGTGTCCTGCTTGGAACTGTAGGTTGTTCAGAGACAGTCTGGTTTAGACTCTTGGTTAATACTGCAACCTTAGCAGTTTTCATATAAAGCCAATAACAAATTTATAAGGTCACTGCAGGCAGATGGAGAAAGATACTATAGTTCTACTGATCCTTTCTTCTATATGATTGATCTACAAGATACTTATAAATATGACGTGCACACAGATCTGTCTGCCACATTACGTAAACTTCCAAGTCACACTTTACCTACCTCTAACCTATTTTGATTCTTTATGTTTTGAAAATAGTCCCTTCTCTTTTTTAATTCTCAAGGAAGAAAACACTGGAATAATTACAATTAAAGTTAAAAATTGAATTAATTTTTAAAAATTTTTTTTATGATAGTCACAGAGAGAGAGAGAGAGGCAGAGACACAGGCAGAGGGAGAAGCAGGCTTCATGCACCGGGAGCCTGACGTGGGATTCGATCCCGGGTCTCCAGGATCGCGCCCTGAGCCAAAGACCGGCGCTAAACCACTGCGTCACCCAGGGATCCCAAAAATTGAATAAATTATAGAGAACATGAAAGTGCCTAAAAGTTACCTGAGTTATAAGATTTGTTGCTATTTTTATTGTTGGGGGCAACTGAAAATCCATCTAAACCTGACTTAAATATAAAAAAGAGATTATTGGTTCATATATTTGAAAAATCCAAGGAACTTCTGGCTTCAAGTACTACTTGAGGCAGGGACTCAAACATCTTCTCTGTCTGGGTCTTAGTGTCTCTCTTTCTTTACTCCATCTCCTCAGGCAGCCTCACCTTCAAAGGAACAGATTAATTATAGCAATTCTACACCTTGCATCATCTTGGCTTTAAGTCTAGCAAATGAGAGGAAATAGCTTGCCTAGAATTTCAGGAAACGTCTCATTTCATTATAACTGCTCTTATATTCAATCCCAGTGGCCAGGGAGCACCATGATCTGATTTGCATTGGCTCCTGTCATATGTTCTACCCCTGGGCTAGAGGAAGCTAAAGCATATGGACTAAGGGTAAGGGAGGAGCCATTCTTTTTTTTTCTTTTTTTTTATTTATTTATGATAGTCACACACAGAGAGAGAGAGGGAGAGAGAGAGAGAGAGAGAGAGAGAGAGAGAGAGAGAGGCAGAGACACAGGCAGAGGGAGAAGCAGGCTCCATGCACCGGGAGCCCGATGTGGGACTCGATCCCAGGTCTCCAGGATCGTGCCCTGGGCCCAAGGCAGGCGCTAAACTGCTGCACCACCCAGGGATCCCCAAGAGGAGTCATTCTTTAAAGAGAATTCTATTTGGTTACCAGAAGAAGGACAAGTGGACGCTGAGTGGAAAACCAACTAATGTCCACCTTGTTACTCCTTCAAGTACTAAACTAAAACCCACTCTTTTTAGTTAAACTTTTTTGAACATCCAGTCCCAAAAAACTGTATCATAAACCCCCAAATATACTTTCCGTATCTATTACTCCTTTGGTAATAACTTCTGCATAGCCCGGGATATTGTGTACCTGTCATATACTACTGTTTATACTTTGCACTCATAGCTTTCTATGTAGGCATTGGACATAATGCCCAGCCTCATATTTTCATGGCCTATCTTTTCAGTCCAGACACTGGTGCAGCGATCACCTATGGCCAGTTGGCACTTGGAGGTACCTCATCCATCTCAGCTAAGAGGACTAACTCTCTCATTTTCTGCCCCAATGCTTTTGTGCTACCATCACTTGGGATCCCTGCTTCAGGGGGCCACTTAGGCAATCGGAAGCATGAAAACACTAAAGTACAAGGACCCCTTGACCAATGGGGGACAGGAACCAATGAATAAATATTCTCCTTTACTGTCTCCTGAGCCAAAATTTTCAAGACACATTCTATATGAATTTTCAGGATTGAGACTCAATTGGCCACAGCAATAATGAGCTTAATCACAACTCTTGGACTGGGGTTCCCTCTGTTTCTATTTTAACTTCTCAATACAACACTTCTGTTCCTTGGGATCAATTGCTCAAATAAACCACTCATCCTTAAGTACTTACCCTAATTTCTGCTTTTTTGGGAGAAACTCAAGTTAAGACTCAAAGTTCCTTGGAGGTAAACTTAATGTCTCCAGCACATGAAGGTACCCAAGATATATTTATTGATATAATCTGAGTAAAAGAAAAAAAGGGAGCAATAAAGATGACTACCAATATGGAACAAATATACTGGTAGCCAGTGTACTAGTTTTAAGTAAAGAGATGACTTTTAAAGTGCTAATGTGCAAAGTTATGACCAGTGGCCAAAGTAAAAGAATTTCAAGTCAGCCAAATCTTGGAACCTGGAGTGGGTCACATCCTTGACATTATATGTTCATATAGTCATTATTTGTTTCAGGTACCCAATTGCTTCTTTACTCCATTATTAGTAATTTTATAAGTGAATTCAAATTTTTACTTTTTCAGGGCAATAAATATTTTATCTCAAATCCTCTTGAGTTAGGGTTGGTGAGTTATGGAAATATTTGTCTCTTTATCAAAAAAAATGTAAGGAGTTGATGGGTCTGTGTAAAGTTGAGCATTATCCCAAAGCTCATAGCCTAGTGCTTCGACTCTTAAATTGTTCCTAAGTGCTACTTGAGCTGATGGGCAAAGAAGAATGAGTAATGCTTAGAGAAAAAAGATCAATATATATCTACTCTAATCGTATCCAAAGCCCATTGCCATGCCTGGCAAAATGAAACATGGAAGACAAGCCCTCTCTGAAATGTACCACTGGGTCCTCAACATAATCATCTTAATGGTTTGGACCGCATTAGCAAAATAAATAAGAATTATTTCCTGCATTAACACAAAGCTATTCATCTTTGTGTTCCTTTTATTTTTATAGTGACAGGCTTATCTGGGAAGCCAAAGTTGTTTAACCTTTGCATAGAAATAGAAAGGCCAGCAGGTACAAGAGACTAGGACCCATCAATGGCCCAGGTTTACTTGAGATGGTAGCCATGGTAGCAATGGTAGGGATGGTAGGAGTTAGCATGCACTGAGGGCCTCTGATGTGCCAGTATCTTTTACATATTGTAGTAGGCTGAATATTGACAGTCTAAAGATCAGATCCTAATACCTAGAACCTGTAAATGTTAGCCTTATATGGAAAAGGAGTCTTTGCAGATGAAATTAAAATAATGATCTTGAGGTGAGGAGATTATCCAGGAAAGCCTTAAATGCAATCAGAAGAGTCCTCATAAGAGAGAGCCAGAGGGAAATGATACAGAAGAGGAGAAAAAATGTGGCCATGGAAGTAGAGACTGAAGTCATGTGGCCAAAAGCCATGGAAAATCAGCAGCTCTGAAAGTTGGAAGAGATAAGTAATGGATTCTCCTGTAGAGCTTTTGGAAAAAGTACAGCCCTGCTAACACCTAGATTTCAGTCCAGTGATCATGCTTTCAAACTACTGGCCTCCAGAACCATGAAGGAATAAATCTCTGTGGTTCTAAGCCATCAAATTTGTGGTAACTTTTTACAACAGCCATATGAAACAAGTATACATTTGTTATCTCATTTAATCCTCATGACTTTTTAAGATAGGTATTAACCCTATTTTATTAAAGATAAGAAAACTGAGGGTCAGAATAAGTGTCCTAAGTCACCTGTCAAATAGTAGAAAGTTAAGTTCAGTTGAATCCCAGAGCTCAAGCTCTTTTCTCACACCCTATACTCTAGCCACACAGATCTACTCAAATCCCTTTTCCCATCTCCAAGCTGTCTGCAGTCTGCTCCTAGCACCAGATGTCTACCCATACTTGATCTCAAGGACTCAGTTCACTCTACTTTCTTTCCTAACCTCCTTCCCTGGCTTCAGGGTCCCATTATACCTTTACTCTTGTCTCACCCATGCAGTCATCCTTTAGCTTGTCTTTCTTCTTACTAGACTATGAGCTCTTCTATGGCAGGATCTGTGCCATTATCTTTGTTCACCAGATCTTTCTGATGACTCACAGTCTGTGCTTAAAAATATTTGTAGAATGAATGAATGACATCACAATAACTCCTAAGTAAAGAAAGGGCTAAATAAATATAGTAAGTAAGTCTGAGGGTCTTTGGAGTTTCATGTTGGAACAAGATGAGATGGAAGATGGGAAGTCATTTTTCCATTTTTTTATGCTGCCTCAGTTTCCTCATAAGTAACTGGGTAAAATAATGGTGTCTACTTTATACAGTGACTATTAAATGACTTAACATATGTAAAGGGCTTAGAAAATGACCAGCACAGAGTCCGAGCTATGTAAGTATTCTCTTTTAAAAGGGAGGGTTTTAAAAGGGAGGGGAAAGTAAATAATCTAAGTTTTAAAGCGATAACTACTTTTTATAATTTTGTGATTTGGTAAAAAACAAAACCAATCTCATGATTATGAATTTAACCTTGAGATGAAATCTTAGTTCAATAGCCTCAGTAATATAAAACTGGAAAGGTCAGTGCCTTTCAGTATAATCTTTACTTGAACGAAAGTAGAAGAAAGCATTTCAGAAGTACTAAGATGCACCATTGTGGAAGATCTCAAGTGAATTTCCAGGAAAAGAAACTTATCAACTCTGAGTCTTGATGTTGTATTAATCTTTCAATACTTTGATATTCTAGATTAGCCTCTGCCAGGAATTCAGTCTACTGCTTTATTTCTCACTGATAAACAAACTGAATTAATTTGAAACACGTGGAGAAAAAAGAGCAATTCTTCTGTTTGCATGTGAGACTTGATGTTGTTTTTAATTGATTCACAAGTTTTTGTTAAATAAGTGAAAAATGAGAGTTTTTAGGAGACATACAGATGAAGGATAAACATAACAAAAGGTTTTGAAGCTGGCTTTTGTTTTATCTTCATTTGTTTCTGGTCTCACAAAGTAAACACAGATTTTTTTTTTGCCATGAATACATATTTCAGGATACAGAAATGCACAGCTTGAGATGTAGAATGTAGAGACCACTGCCTGAACTTAAGTAACCAAAAATCCCATTGTAATTCATGGATTAGCAACTTGGAAAAAAGTGACACCAGTAGAGTTCTGTAGCATTGCTGCCATCCCATAATTGTTGTCCTTGTTTGCAGGTAAGATTTTGGTTGCACTAAGGGAATACACCAGCCCATTTCTTCTCTCAGAAGATTCACCGTGCACCAAATTCCCTGGACCAGGGCATCAAGGATGCCTCTGTATATTATTTAAGGGAATATATTTCCATTGGCTGAAATATATTATGACTGCAGACTCTGAGGCACATAGAGACATCAGAAAAAAATGAAATACCAGGTCTATCTTATATTGCACATATTGTGTCTACAAGCACTGATCCTCTCCCATAGCATGCTATAATTGCTAGAGATAATACACTGTTGATAGATTGAACAAAGAAAGAAAAAAGATCAGAATCTGAATAGGACAAAAGACTGGCAACCGTCTGAAGGAAATGGTGGGCGTATTCAAGAGACATTTTAGGGGAAGAATCCACAAGATATATAAACTGTTTGGAGAAGCAAGTATGAAAATTCAGTAAAAAGATGGGTTACAGATGCCCTTGAGCCTCTTGATTGAGAAAAACGAGTGGATGGTAATGCAAAAACTCACAGAGGAAATGCAGGAGGCAGAGGACAAAGGAAAGGGAAATCCCATGGGAAGAAAACAGAAAATTTACTACTGAAAATGGTAAATTTGAGGTGCCTGGAAGACAACCATGTGGAGATAAATGTCCAGCAAAAAGATGCAAATTCAGAACTGGTGTAAGGAAAGTAGTCAGGACTATAGTTTTATATTTATTTTAGAGTGATTTTTTAAAAGATTTTTATTTATTTATTTATTTATTTATTTATTTATTTATTTTTATTTATTTATTTATGATAGTCACACAGAGAGAGAGAGGCAGAGGGAGAAGCAGGCTCCATGCAGGGAGCCTGATGTGGGACTCGATCCTGGGACTCCAGGATCACGCCCTGAGCCAAAGGCAGGTGCTAAACTGCTGAGCCACCCAGCAGTCCCTAGAGTGACATTTTTAATAGTTCTGTACATTAAACCAAGTACTTTCTCACCACTTCTGTGTTTTACCTGTACTACAGCTCTGCAAAAGTAAGCAGAGCAAATTTTATTCCCATTTTACATAAAAGAAAACTTGGAGAAGGTAAGTAATCTGTTTGAAGTCCATGTTGTGAGATAGTTACAAGGCCACACTTATGCCTTCTGAAATTTAGGTTGATATCTCCTAGACGCTGAGCACTAGGAGACTGGAATTCTTCACTTCTCACTTGTAAATATAGTTTGGATCTGTTGCAGAAAGGCAACACATAAAACCATGCAAGTTGATAAACTTCCCTTGGGGACTATATTAAATGAGAAGTTGGAGGAAGAGGAGCTATGAAAAGAAATAGGAAAAGTGGTTAGAGAGGTAAGAGGAAAAACAGGAAAGAGAGTCACAAAAGAAAAGAGAGGAATAAGTTCAAAGACTAAGGGGTTAAGAGCTGTTCAATGATATCAAAGGTTGTTTCTTCCCTTATTCCCTTCCACTTCCCATGTCAGTCCCATACAGAGTGGGCACAGATGAAGTCCTCTAATGGTTAGATGCTCCAACAGTCCTGCAACCCACATGAAATACCTTTGCCCATGTGTTTTAGAACAAATATGTGTTTCTATCTTCAGCTTTTTGCACACAACCTCAAAAATTCAGCTTGAGGGTTACTTGAATGAATTTTATGTGCTACCTCCCAGTGATAAAGCCATCAGTAAATTTCACAAGATTCCATGTGTGACTTTTAGTCATAGATCAATATGTAATAACATATTTTTAAATGTAGATCACATCGGGGAGGCCATGTCTACACAATCACAAACAGATGTTTTGGCAAAGAGAAGAGCCTCCATATGCTTGTGAGTGGCAGTGTCTCATGGTGAAAACCAGTTCCCACCCTTTCCTCATCTTTTTTTTTTTTTTCGGTTTTATTTTTGTTAAGATTTTATTTATTTATTCGTGACACACACACACACACACACAGAGAGAGAGAGAGAGAGAGAGAGAGAGAGAGAGTAAGAGGGAGAAGGAGGCTCCACGCAGGAAGCCTGATGTGGGAATGGGTCCCAGGTCTCCAGGATCAGGCCCTGGACCGACGGCAGTGCTAAACCGCTGAGCCACCCGGGCTGCCCTTTTTCAGTTTTATTTGTAGACATTTGTTTCTGATACACAGAGGTAAGTTTTCCAGACATACACCTCACTTTCAAAAATTCAGGTTTCCTTTTCAAGTAGGCAAGCAATATACAAAAAGAAAGCAAAAAGAGTCAAGTCAAACCACTCAGAAAGTCAATATGACAAACATTTATTAGGTGTTTTCTACGTATAGAGCACTATGCTTGGCACTGTAGAGATATAAATATATAAAAATATGGCCCTGAACGATCTTTTCTTTGACAGAGGTAATGGTGCCCACAAAACATTTGGGCTGCTTTCCTGCATTTCTCAGACCTCTTGGAATTAGACAAGACCATGTGGCTTGTTCTACCAGAGATCTGTCAGTTAAAGAAAGGCCAAAGCATAGAAAGTGTTGGCTCATTACTTAGCTTGTTGCTCTTCCCCTTCCTTGACAATCAAGAAAACTGTTTTAGGTGGTACAGTGCCACAGTAGAGCCTCTGCCAGCTGGAATTCTGAGTAACTGTATGGACCAGTCTTCCTACTGTCTCACGCTGGACATAGTGTGATAATTTTTCTTAATGAAGCCACTGAAATTTTAGAATTGTTCGTTATTGAAGTATAAACTTGACTAATCCTGACCAATATACTTGGCTTTCTCTGGAGCTCACATTCTAGTGGGAGCAGATAGGCACACATCTAAAAATCTCTGATCAGTTGATGACACATTTCACTTGTTTCATTATGAAATAATGTTTCAGTTGATGTCATCAGTTGATGACACATTTCACTTGTTTCATTATGAACAATTAACATCTGTTAATTATTTTCAGCACATCATTTCAGTTTCAAAAGTATCTTGATTTGGGTAATAAATTACATGGTTACCCACAGACTAGAGAGAAAATAGTCTATGATAAATAATATAGGAAACACGGAAATATGGCATTAGAAAAGGAGAAGATAATCCTACTAGAAGAATTTGATCACTTGAACTGGAATTTATACAGTTCTGCTAAGCAGGTATTAGGTTTGGAGTGAAGGGCATTCTAGTATCTCTCATTTTGATCACTTCTACCAATGTAGAAGTGAATAGGATAGTTTGGAAGTTGGTAGGCAGATTAAGGTAAGGATGGTAAAGGCATTGTTGAAACTACATTGATAATGATTTATTGCCTAGATTTGTTTATGTTTTCTTATTCTGGTAGATACATGGTTTGCACCCAGTAGAACCAACAACAAAGAATGCAGTGATATGCGCTGCTCAGTCTGGTTTCAGCCTTCATTCACCATGTAAAACTCTGCTTCACTGCACAGTAAATAGTACAAACTTCTGATGGCACTTTTTCAGTGTTTGCTGTTTATCAATCCTGTAAGCATTATTATAGAAAACTATTCCTAAGATCTTACTGTGTGAAGCTCATTTATAATATTCTTTTCACTTTTGTTTTTAATTATTGCTAATGATTTTCATTGCATTCTGAGCAATGTGTTCAGCATGGTGGTAGAGATGGTACCCATGTTGCCATAAAGTTCAAGGTCTCAGACAAAATTTTAGAGAAATTTCTGGATATTCTAATTGGGTTCTATATAAGTCATTGTATTCGGCGATTTCAGAATGAACAGTAAACTGTTAATTCAAATAAATCACTTTAAATTTTTTTTAAAAGCCTGTGGTAAAGGCAGGGGCAGAGGAGTCAAGAGAACAGAGAAGCAGGAGGAACACTGGCTAGTTGGATACGTTATCAAGAGCTTTGAAGACCCAGCTGGATAGTGTGCATTTAGGAGTTCATTTGGGAGAGCTGTGTATTATACTTGACTTCACTGATTAGCTTTTCCTTTCACTTTTAATTTTCAGACCCACATTTTAGATATCCCAATTTATAAAATAGACTAAAGCACATACTGCTGAGGTGGAAGGACACTTGATAAACTTCAAATAGAAATAAAGGATGACCCAGCAAGAAGATAGCTGTTCAATTGAGCCTGTGGTGGTTGATGCTCAGGGAATTAGTTTTATAAATTATACAAATGCATGAGTGAAATAGGTATTATATTCTATATATGGTAATGAATTTGCTACCAAACTCTAAAATACTGTGCAAAGATAAACAAATATGGATACGGCAGATGTGAGCTGCACTCCTAATTTGCTTGGGACACACAGACTTCATGCCTACAGTAATAGAATGCCCTTTTACCTTCAAAAGGATCTCAGCTTGGATTATAAATTCTGTGGCCTCCCTTCCTATGATATTCAGGATGGAGGCAATTTCACATTCCTTCATGTCCTTCTCTGATTTAATTAAAACCAACTTGAAACTAAGTCTGTCAGAAATTGGTATGGAGTGCAATACCAGTCATTTGAGAGGCCTCCTTATCCTGCCTGTACATTTGGAAAACTCCATGGGGTTTTGTGCCTTAGAGCCCCTACCTCAAACTCTCTACTTACACCAACAAGATCCTTCAACCAAGCTGAGTATCACCTCCTACTGACTCTTGCGAAAGTTGCCCAGGCTTCAAATTTAATACCTAATTCTTACCCAGACTCCTACACCCATACCTTCTTCCTGCTTAGAGAAGAAGGAAGGTGTGGATTGAAGCCATGAGTGACAAGTACATGTGAAAAAGGCATAAAATAAATGTTAATTCAAAAGATCACCAATTAACAAATAAAATCAGGGGAGCCCTTGAGAGCTTTGAAAAACATTTGAGCTGTTTCTATAGATGTGCTGATGATATGCTACACAACTGTCATATGTACATAGGCTTATGTTGCATTGTATACCATAAGTAAACCCAGTTCAGTATCTGTCCGCCTCAAGAAATAACAAGCACATGACTGATATTGATATATTGCTATTTTCACTCGGTTCATAATGCCAATATTTTAATGTAAGTCCTTCTGACTTGTGCTAGAACTGCTGAGTCATAGAGTTGCTTGCCAAGCCTATATGCCTACTATAAAATACATACTAAGACTATGACATCAGACCTGGTAAAGCCAGGCAGTGTAGCCAGATGGTGATACTGTGATCACTGCCTCAGTTAAAACTTAGGCTCTAACATTTACCAGCTGGTGACCTTGGGTAAGTTACTGAACTCTTTTAAATATCAATTTCCCTGTCTGTAAAATGAGGATGACATGAAAAGCAATTTCCTCATAGAGTGTTTTGAGGATCATTTGAGCAAGTACATGTTAAATTCTTAGCATAATGTCTGGCATTTCTTGATTTTCTCAGATTTAATTAGAACTGGCTTGAACCTCCATCTGCCAACATGTGGTGGAAAGTCTGATATTAGGCATCTGGAAAGTCCTCTCCTTCTCTCTTGGAGAGCACATGAAACTCAGGAACTCATACACTTTAGAAAGAAGCCTCTGCTTCTCAATAAATGGTATCCAGGGTTATCTTGAGCCATGCTTAGCAAGACCCAAGTGGACTTACATGTTTTGAAATAAAATCAAAAGTTCTTACTTAGAGTAGAAACCCAGTCTTCCTCTCCACTGTATTTTTTAACTTCTCTGGGTTTCTATCCCAAGTTTATATCACATTATCCCACATTTACTAAATATAAATAACATTGTGCTCTAGCTATTGCCTATCTATCATTCTTCCCAACTTCAGTGAACAGTCCTGAAAGGAAGGTAGAAACAAGACCCTGTATATTGCTGCTCAGGTCATGCCAAACAGGTGCCCAGCTGAAGGCTGAGCAGGGGCTGAAATCTGGCCTGTGTTCTGCCCTCCAGCTTTGGGCCCTAAAGCAGGGCTATAGCTGCCAGGGGAAGGGGCGTCTTTTTCAAATTTGCACAAAGAATCTTTATTTTTTTTTAAATTTATGATAGTCACAGAGAGAGAGAGAGAGAGAGAGAGAGAGAGAGAGAGGCAGAGACATAGGCAGAGGGAGAAGCAGGCTCCATGCACCGGGAGCCCGACGTGGGATTCGATCCCGGGTCTCCAGGATCGCGCCCTGGGCCAAAGGCAGGCGCCAAACCGCTGCGCCACCCAGGGATCCCTGCACAAAGAATCTTTATAGGCTATAGGCAGCCCCAATAGGAAACACAGGTTTTAATTCTATTAGATTTTCTTAGTGCCTAACAGATTTGCAAACAGACTAGAGGGGTGAGGGATCTACAGAGAGTGCCTCAAAAAAATAACAATCTTAATTTATTGTTTGAAATATTTTCTGGTGAAGAGTGAAAAAAAAGTATATATAATAAAAGAAACTGCTCTTAGGAAATGTTTGTGTTCACTCAAATTTACATATTGAAATCTAATCCCCAGTGTAATGTTTTTTGGAGATAAGGCCATTGGGAGGTGATTAGATGATTAGGTTGCAGCTCTCACGAGTGAGATTAGTGACCTTGTAATAGAGACCCTAGGGAACTCCCTTGTGAGGACACAGCAAGAAGAGAACCATCAGAAGGTAGACTCACGAGACACAGAATCTTCCTGCACCCTGATCTCAGACTTCCCAGCCTCCAGAACTATAAGAAACAAATATTTGTTGCTTAAGCCCCTCCAGTCTATGGTATTTTTGTTATAGCAGCCCAAGCAGACTAAGACAGGGATTGAAGACAGAGTATTAGAGAAGTAGTGGATGTTATTCCTCAACTCCAGTGCACAAAGACAGAGAAAAGCATTCAGGTTTTAAGGAAAAAACAAACCAAAATGTGCAATAATATGAAATGTGTTTTTAATGTATCTCACATCTGCAACATATAAGCTGACCACTGAAATTGTGAATGATTAAAGGTAATTAAGTTATTTGTCACCTAACATGAGATTATCATATGATTCATTATTAGACAAAGCCTTTGTAGTCTTCCTTGCCAACACTGAATCATCAGCAATATAGGAGTTTTCTCTTTTTATGTTAGGGTTCTTGGAAATGAAATATTTTCTTAGTGATTTGGTAGTGAAATTATGGTCATCAGTAAATCTTTTTTTCCTCTTCCCCCCACAGACACTGATTATAGAGGGTAGGAGGCTCACTTCACCCAACTTATCTGGCATTTCCCTGCATGCAAAAAAAAAAAAAAGGTGCGGGTGTGGGGAAATGACACAGATATGGTACTGCAACATCCAGTGAAGAAATAGATTATTTGAATTTAGTAGATGTAAAAAAGTTACATATTTTTAAATGTTGCCCTCACACCTGATAAAACTTAATAGACAAGTGATTTCTATTTATCATTCACTTCCTCCATTCTGAAACTATTCTCTATGTTCCTCTGCCTCCTATAGTCCCATTACAATTTAAGCTAATGAAAATATAAGCCAAATACTTAAATAAAAGTCATCTCCCAATGTCCTATAGCATGCAAGCTTTTGATTTTTGATCTGGCATTTAATCTGTAGTTTTGATCTGTAAATAATTGATATGATCTTTTCATTCTCTTTGTCTTTATAAGGATTAATGACTATAACAACTATATGTATTGTAACTAGATGAACAGACCTAAATGTATAGTGGACAAAACTTTCCCTTACATATACTTTGTCAATCTAAGCAGAGAAATGTACACTCCAAACTAAATTATTATTTCTAACTTTTCAAATATTTTAACTAAGAACAGACTGCTGGTTGATAAAAGTTTTTAAGTAGCCTAGATTGCAGAGATAATAGAGATACAAAGGAATCAGTTCATGCAAACTATAAATTGGAGGAAATACAGTATTTTTCTCCATCAAGGATGATTTTTTTCTTAAATATCAGAGGCATTCAAACTAAAAATAAAGATACTTAAAGTCCACATCTAAAGAAATAAAGTAGAAAAAAATAATTGAGAGCAAATCTGCTACAGGGAAATTGTGAAAAAACAGATTATCTGGCTTAAATTTATATCCAAGATTATTCTGTGGTTTGAGAAGTCTTGAATTTAACTATGACTCTGTTTTAGAAGTTATTTTAAATAACTACATGCATATTGGGCATACTAACATCCAGAATATGTTTAAAATAAAATCTTAGAAAGCTTAAGGACTTCAAAATGCAATATAAAGTTTTTATTCATGCATACATATTTAGTGTTTAATAAAATAAGGAAAAACCTTATGTAGAAGATTTGACATTTGCAAAGACATTAAGTATAGTTCTGAAGACAAAGATTGTGAAACTATTTCAAAACCAAAACAAATATTTTAGTCTTTGAAATATAAAGATTACTATTGAGGGAGGTTTTGCATAAATCATTTCAAATGAAGCACAGAAGGGGAAAAATTTTTATTTAGTTTGGCATTGCCCAAGGATATTTTAAATATATATTCTAGATATAACACAAATCAGAATTTGTGAGTTATCATTTCAGTTTTTCAAATACAACATACTGTTGGGAGGGTTGCAGAAAATGAGAAAAGGGGGAAAAAATGAGCAAAGAAATACGTGGTCTTCACCCAGCCAGCTTACCAAGCATTTTGTGTATCAATAAGTCTAGGCCAGATCCAGAAGAGCTTACACCTGTCACAGTTTAACTCAAACTCACAAGGACCCAGTTCCTGAACATCTAAAGCAGATGTATCATGACTGAGACACATCCTGAAGAGTTCATGCTTCCTGGGATCAGGAATGTTCCCAGAAAAGCTTTTATTGGCTTCATTTTACTTTTCTTCCTAGTCCTAAAAAGGGTATTGGTATTTAGGTGAGAGGATTCCTGGACTAGCTAATTATGATTTTCAAGGAGTTGACATGTATGTTGTTGGCATTTCAGTCCACATTGATTTCCCAGCTTAAAAATGAAAAGGAGAGGGAGAAAGAGACTTAAAATTCATCATATGATTGTCCTCCAATTGACTTGCTTCACTCACTCATATAGGGAATATAAAAAATAGTGAAAAGGGTTATAGGGGAAAGGAGAGAAAATGAGTGGGAAAAATCAGAGAGGGTGACAAAACATGAAAGACTCCTAACTCTGGGAAATGAATAAGGGGTAGTGGAAGGAGAGGTGGGCGGGGGGGGGGGGGGTGTTGGGCTGACTGGGTGAAGGGCACTGAGCCGGGACACTTGATGGGATGAGCACTGGGTATTATACTATATGTTGGCAAATCGAACTCCAATCAATCAATCAATCAAAAATTCAATCATCAAGTAACTAAAAACAAAATGAAGACCATTTCCATAAATATCTACTTTGTGCATAAACCAGCTATTAATTGATTCATTAATTGCTTGACACTGATAGCAATGTTCTACGTGTGATTTGTGGTGGTGACTATAATGTACCAACCAGATGCCCTTTCAAAGAAGGGCCTATAGTTCCACCTGCTAAGGGTTCCATCAGCTGATGCCTATAGCTGTCAGTCTCTTCAGGGACTGTCTCACCTGCAGAAAATCTCCTTACCCAGGGTTAACTGGAACAACTGACATCTCATAATTTATTGATGTGGGAGTATAAAGGATTGGCCATCTTGGCCTAATGGGGAACAACTCTGAATGGCCCTTCTAATTGCAGAGCTCCTCTGCAGTCAGCCATGGCTTCTTCAGGCATGTAGCGCAGCCTGACTTCCACAGGTGTTCATCCTCAGTAAATATGCCACATACTAAAGTCAGTCTCGGAGTCTCTTTCCAGAAAAACCAAATGTGTGACCATATTAGATTCACATGGCCCTTTGTCTAACTCAACCAGAGAATTGTGGGAAATGTGCCTCTTAAGGACAGCCCATCTTATCTATGAGAATTCTGTAATATTCTTAAATTCATCAGCCACTCCAAGCTCCCAGTGCCTTTAATTTGTGCTTCTGTTTGAGTAATGTAACAGAGAAAGTCATTACTTAAAGTGGAACTTTTTTCCAACTTAAAGAGGAAGAGGAAATGGAGATACCTTTGTCACTACCGTCATAATAAAAGTTGTATTTTAATATCATACAGAAGGAGATAAACCCCCCTGATCTGTATGGAAAGCTACACTGGGAGTTTCTGTATGTATCACCTTACCCAAATTGGTCTATACTAACCCAAAAATAAAGGAATTAATGAGCCTAAATCCAGTCTCTGAATTTGAGCTAATTAAGTGTCAAACACAAATTTGCAAACAAAAAGAAAATGAAAGAAAAGAAAAAGGGAAGAACAGAAAGGAGGATGGCAATAAAGGAACAAAAGAGAAATGGCAAGGGAAAAAAGACAATACCAGTAATTCTGATAAACTCAAATTTTCAAAATAAGTCATAAATTCAAATGCCTATAGGATGTATGACATCTTTGCAGGCCAGATGTTGATCTGGAGCTGCCAGTTTGCAATTCCTTTCAGAATATAACTTTTTTTCATATGTCTCTTATGGTATATCCAAACCAACTTTTGTGAATATCATCATATTTTAAATTACAAGAATCTCACTGTTTAATGGAAACCCTATGAAAATGAAAGACAATGAATCATCCTAAAGGTTTACCTATTGTATAATCTTTTTTAAAAAGAAAAAGTATTCATGTTATGTTGGGATACCTGGATAGACCAATCTGAAAATAATTATATTATATGTAGTGGAAGTATAATACAAAATCTGTATAGGTGTAGGGTAGGGGTTGAAGAGATATTTAACAAACAAAGTTTGCCTTAAACAGAACATTTCCCTCACTTTCTAGTTCTAGGTTTAACATAATCTCTAAAAATTCATTAATATTAACTCATCAGGGACTCCTGGGTAGCTCAGCGATTGTCTGCCTTCTGCTCAGGGCGTGATCCCGGAGTCCCGCAATCGAGTCCTGCATCATCAGGCTCCTTGCGTGGAGCCTGCTTCTCCCTCTGCCTGTGTCTCTCTCTCTCTCTCTCTCTCTCTCTCTCTCTCTCTCTCTCATGAATAAATAAATAAAATCTTTAAAAAAAACAATAACTCATCAATCTTGAACTAAAACCAAATTATCCAATGACTCAAAGCAACAAAATATATTTTTTAATTGAGATGTAATTCACGTATCATAAAACTCACCCTATAAAAGTATACAATTCAGTGTTTTTTTGTATATTCACAAAGTTGTGCAACCATCACCACTATCTAATTCCAGAAAACTTCATCACTTCCCAAGAAAATCATGCTTATTAGCAGTCACTCCCCACTTCCTCTCCTCCCAACCCCTGGAAATAACTAAATTACTTTCTGTCTCTGTATACTTGCTTATTCTGAACATTTCATATACATGAAATCATAACAATATTTTTCCATTTGTGTCTGGCTTCTTTCACTTAACACAATGTTTTCAAGGTTCATCCACGTTGTAGCATATATCAGTACTTTGTTCTTATTTATGACTGAATAATATTCCATTAAATAGTCTATATTTAATCTATCCTCTCATAAGTTGATGTTCACTTGGATTGTTTCTACTCTTTAGCTATTACTAATAATCTTCTATGAACATTTGCATACATGCTTTTGTATGGACATAAATTTTTATTTTTCTTGGGTATTGCTGGGCCATATATAATTCTAAATTTTAACTTTTGAGAAACTGTCAAATTGCTCTCTAATCTGGCTACACCATTTTACAATCCCACCAGCAATGTATAGGGTCCCAATTTTCTCATATCCTTACCAACACTTGTCTGGGTTTTATTATTATTATTATTATTATTATTGCCATCCTAATGAGTATGAGTTGTGTCTTGTGGTTTTGATTTGCATGTCCATAACGACTAATGATGTTGAGCATCTTTTCATCATACTTATTGGCCACTCATACAACTTTGAAGAAATGTTTATTCAAATCTTTTGCCAATTTTTTAATTGGGTTATTTATCTTTTCATTGTTAAGTAGTATAATATTTTAAATGAGAAAAGTTGATCTTTTATTGTCCTATGAAGCATCACATGAGTGGATGACCCTCTTGCTTATTGTTCTTGAGAACAAGACATTCATTGCTCCAGGATTAGCTATTACAAAATCTTTTGGGGCTTTGTCAAAACTGTTAAATCATGTAAGAGAACTGGTGTGAGAAGTTAACCACAAGGGTTGTGATAGATCAATTTCCACAATGAGTCCAGAGGTTTTTAGGGTAGAGGCTCCAAACCTGGTTTTAAAACTAGGGAGACCAACTGGGGTAGATCAAGACCTCAGGGCCAGTAGGGATAAGAGGAGCAAGGAGATCTCTGATATAATACTATCCTTAGAAAGGGAGGAGTGTAAGCTTGTGGTTCAGGCTCAAGCAAATATCTAAGGTTCTGAGGTAAAGGTTAATGTAATTGATGCTGGCAGCTCTCTGGAAAGAACAACTCGAGTTAAGTGAGTACAATTTGAGGAGAAATAGGTGCAGTGGAAACGGATAGTACATTAACCTTAAATCTAAGGAGGTTGTGTAATTCCTTTTAAACCATGATGCTTTTAAATAGAAAAGGAGTATTATTAACAATTCACCATGACAGTAGAAAAAAACTTGTCATCTTGCAGTGATACTACTTCTAGGCTGAGACATTTCTACTTAAAAGATGCTTCATGCTTGAGACATCATTGTAAGATAACAAGCCGCTGGCAATCATTGAAGAAACATTGGCAGCATGTGGAGATAAGCAGCAATGGCTGTCATAAACTTATTCATCTGGCATTTGAAAGCAGAAAAGACTGGGCTTCCTGCTCAAAGGATAAATAAATATTTGTCCACTTAATGGTACCTGAGTTTGTGAATCAGATCACATTGGTTATAAACACATACGCTAAAGTCATAGTTTAAAAAATACTTGTTGCCTTTACAGTAGTTCCTGATGTCTATAAAATGTTTGTATTCTAGGGATCCCTGGGTGGCGCAGTGGTTTGGCGCCTGCCTTTGGCCCAGGGTGCAATCCTGGAGACCCGGGATCGAATACCACGTCGGGCTCCCGGTGCATGGAGCCTGCTTCTCCCTCTGCTTCTCCCTCTGCCTCTGTCTCTGCCTCTCTCTCTCTCTCTCTCTCTCTCTCTCTGTGACTATCATAAAAAGAAAAAAATGTTTGTATTCTATATATCACTTTCTATTTTGCTAACTTTTGAGCATTTCAAAGTAATTGGGTCAATTAATCCAAAAGCATGCCCCTTAATTTCCTATTTTTTAATATATATTTCTCAATGTAAAAACTTTATATGTCATTTATCAAATTTTGCCTCTTTTGGATACAATTCTCTCCATTTTAATGATTACTTTCTTATTAGCTATCTAAAATACAATATTTATTATTGTTTCTCTAGTTTTATTAACATATAGTTGACTTATAACAGTGTGTAAGTTTAGGTGTATAATGTGATGGTTTGATATATGTATATATCATAAAAAACTACCACAACAAAGTTAATCAACACCTCCATTGACTCACATAGTAACTTCTTTTTTGTGGTTATGGACATTTAAGATCTATTCTCTTAGTAATTTTCAACTATATAATACAGTATTGTTAACAATAGTTATCATGTTATACATTAGATCCCCATGAACCTATTCATCTTATAATTAGAAGTTAGTACACTTTGACCAACACCTCCCCATTTCCCCACCCACCCAGCCCCTGATAATTACTGTTCTACTCTATTTTTATGAGTTTGGATTTTTTTAGATCCCACATATAAGTAAGACATCATAGTATTTGTCTTTCTCTGATTTATTTCAATTAGCATAATGCCTTCAAGGTCCATCCACATTGTCACAGAAGGCAGTGTTTTATTGTTTTTTTATGGTTGGATAATATTTTATTGTCTCTATATTTAACACTTTTTCTGTCCATCTATGGATACTTAGATTGTTATTATTGTGATATATTATATAAAAGTAAATATTTCTTGTATACATTTGCAATACTTTTTACAGTAAATACTCTATATCTCTGAAATTCAAAAGTGACTGACTTATAGCAGAATTCTTAAGTTTAATTAATTTTTTAAAATTTTAAGTTGATACTTAGATTTACCTGATCTTGAGACTATTCATTTTACCTAATTCTCCTTGAATAATGCAATTTACCTAACTAATGAAATTTGTCCTCAACCATTCTGCTTTTCTGTTTTATTTTTTAATTTAAATTCAATTAGCCAACACATAGTACATTATTAATTTCAGATGTAGTGTTCAATAATTCATCAGTTGCTTATAACACCCAGCGCTCATCACTCACGTGCCCTCCTTAATGCCTGTCACCCAGTTACTTCATCCCCCAATCCACCTCCCCTTCAGCAACCCTCAGTTTGTTTCCCAGAGTTAAGAGGCCTTCATGGTTTTTCTCCCTTTCTGATGACTTACCATTCAGTTTTCCCTCCCTTCCCTTAGGATCCTCTGCACTATTTCTTATATTCTACATATGAGTGAGACTATATAATTGTCTTTCTCTGATTGACTTATTTCACTTAGCATAATATTCTCCAGTTCCATCCAATGTAAATGGTAAGTATTCATCCTTTCTGATGGCTGAGTAATATTTGTATATATACACACAAATCACATTTTCTCTATCCATTCATCTGTCAAAGGACATCTCAGCTCCTTCCACACTGGCTATTGTAGACATTGCTGCTATGAACATGCAGGTGCTCCTTGTTTCACTACATCTGTTTCTTTGGGGTAAATACCCAATAGTGCAATTACTGGGTCATAGGGTAGCTCTATTTTTAACTTCTTGAGGAACGTCCATACTGTTTTCCAAAATGGCTGTACTAGCTTGCATTCCCACCACAGTTGAAGAGGGTTCTCCTTTCTCCAAATCCCCAGCGACATTTGTTGTTTCCTGTCATGTTAATTTTAGACATTCTAACTGGTATAAAGTTGTATCTCATTTGGTTTTGATTTGTACTTCCCTGATGCCAAGTGATGTGGAGAATTTTTTCATGTGTCTGTTGGCCATGTGTATGTATTCTTTGGAGAACTGTCAGTTCATGTCTTCTGCCTATTTCTTAACAGATTATTTGTTTTTTGGGTGTTGAGTTTAACAAGTTCTTTATAGATCTTAGATACTAGCCTTTTATCTGATATGTCATTTGCAAATATCTTCTCTTGTTTCATAGGTTGCCTTTTAATTTTGTTGACTGCTTTCTTTGCTGTGCAGAAACTTTTTATCTTGATGAAGTCCTAATAGTTCATTTTTTGCCTTTGTTTCCCTTGCCTTTGGAGACATGTCTTGCAAGAAGTTGCTGTGGCCGAGATCAAAGATGTTGCTGCCTGTGTTCTCCTGTAGGAGTCTGATGGTTTCCTGTCTCACATTTAGGTCTTTCATCCATTTTGAGTTTATCTTTGTGTATGGTGTAAGAGAATGGTCCAGTTTCATTCTTCTACATGTGGCTGTCCAATTTTCCCAGCACCATTTGTTGAAGAGACTGTCCTTTTTCCATTGGATATTCTTTATTGCTTTGTTGAAGATTAGCTGACCATAGGGTTAAGGGTTCATTTCTGGGTTCTCTATTCTGTTTCATTGATCTATGTGTCTCTTTTTGTGCCAGTGCCATACTGTCTTGATGATCACAGCTTTGTAATAGAGCTTGAGGTCTGGAATTGTGATGCCACCAGTTTTCGTTTCCATTTCAACATTCCTCCCCAAATATGGGGTCGGGTCTTTTGTGATTCCATACAAATTTTAGGATTATTTGGTCCAGCTCTGTGGAAAAAGGTCATTAGTATTTTGATAGGGATTGCATTGAATGTGTAAATTGCTCTGGGTGGCATAGACATTCTAAAAATATTTATTCTTCCAATCCTTGAGCATGGAATGTTTTTCCATCTCTTTGTGTCTTCCTCCATTTCTTTCATAAGTGTTCTGTAGTTTCTAGAGTACAGATCCTTTACCTCTTTGGTTAAGTTTATTCCAAGGTATCTTATGGGTTTTGGTGCAATTGTAAATGAGATCAATTCCTAGAAAATAAGTCTTGAGAACATCTTTTTTTTTCCAGAGATCCCAGGAAAAAATAAACATAATTGACTTTAGTCTCAGAGACAATTTAATCCTCAATTTGCAATCTCAAAAGCCTACAAGAGAGTAGGCAAGTACATAAATTTGTGAATCAGACTTAAGACTATAAGGAGTCATCAGGCCAGTGTCTAAACTGGCCACCATAAAGAAATTCAAATTTAATACAACTCACTGCCCCAAAAAACTAAACCAAAACAAATATGCAGCTCAAACAAAACATATCTGTGGACTTCAAGTATTCTTTAGGCCACCAATATGCAATTACTGATCTGGTCCATACTCTCATTTTTAAAATTTTATTGAGATGTAATTGTATTCACTTCAGGGGTACAACATAATGATTTGATGTATGTATATATATTTTGAAATGATCAATATAATAAGTTTAGTTAACATCCATCACCACAGACTTCTATTCTCCTAAACAACTTTCATATATACAGTATGGTTGGATACATCCCGATCTACTTAGTACAGATTGCTAGAAATTGAAATCCTGGTGCTAAAGCTGTCATTTTGAATGCTTTAGATATATTACCATTTCCAAAATGCTGGTACCACTTTATGTTTTCATGAATGGTATATGAGTGTGTTTATTATGCTTTTGTTAATTATAATCTTAAACTTAGTTGCCAATCAAAGACAAAAAAAATTCATATTATTAATTTAACATGTATTTATTTTATTATTATTTATTTTATTACTATTTAGTGTTGTGCTCCTGGCACCCAGAACAATGTCTGGCGTAAAGTAAATAATTGATAAGATACAAAAATGTATGTATGGGTTTATTAAATATATGCATATATATGTATATGTACACACGTTTATACACACACAGAGTATATGGATTATCTGTTCCTGTTTTTATGCTTCTTTTTAGTAATGGGCATGCCAGAACTTTGGAGCACCAGCTGAGCACTTCTAGCTTCAGGAGAGGAAACAACTCACTCAAGTGGATTCATAAATAGCTGCCATTAACCTCTTTTTATATGTGTAGCTTTGTCTAAGTGGCCATGTCCTTTGGCTCTCAACATTGGTGTCCATTACCTTGGGAGTCCCATAATGAAAAATATGTTACCTTATTTAACTCACAGTATACCATTTATTCTTGCATAATCTTGGACAAATTAAATATTCCCTTGGAATTTCAGTCTTCCATCTGTAAAATTTTGAAAAATAACACTTGACCCATCTATGTTTCACTTGTTGTGAAATGAGAGTCTTGGAAAAGTATGAACTGCTTTGGAAATGTATTAACATCCCATTTTGCCTTAAAGAGTCACTAATTATCTCCTGTGCCTTGCTTTATTCTAGGACAATGACAGAGTTGGATACCTTCCCTTGTTTTCCAGATCACTGGGCAGGCAATAAGTGTTTTAAAAAATGATAACAACTAAAAGACAACCTACAGAATGGGAGAAGATATTTGCAAATGACATATCAGATAAAGGGCTAGTTTCCAAGATCTATAAAGAACTTATTAAACTCAACACCAAAGAAACAAACAATCCAATCATGAAATGGGCAAAAGACATGAAGAGAAATCTCACAGAGGAAGACATAGACATGGGCAACATGCACATGAGAAAATGCTCCGCATCACTTGCCATCAGGGAAATACAAATCAAAACCACAATGAGATACCACCTCGCTCCAGTGAGAATGGGGAAAATTAACAAGGCAGGAAACCACAAATGTTGGAGAGGATGCGGAGAAAAGGGAACCCTCTTACACTGTTGGTGGGAATGTGAACTAGTGCAGCCACTCTGGAAAACTGTGTGGAGGTTCCTCAAAGAGTTAAAAATAGACCTGCCCTACGACCCAGCAATTGCACTGTTAGGGATTTACCCCAAAGATACAGATGCAATGAAATGCCAGGACACCTGCACCCCGATGTTTCTAGCAGCAATGTCCACAATAGCCAAACTGTGGAAGGAGCCTCGGTGTCCATCGAAAGGTGAATGGATAAAGATGTGGTCTATGTATACAATGGAATATTACTCAGCCATTAGAAATGACAAGTACCCACCATTTGCTTCAACGTGGATGGAACTGGAGGGTATTATGCTGAGTGAAGTAAGTCAATCGGAAAAGGGCAAACATTATATGTTCTCATTCATTTGGGGAATATAAATAATAGTGAAAGGGAATATAAGGGAAGGGAGAAGAAATGTGTGGGAAATATCAGAAAGGGAGACAGAACATAAAGACTCCTAACTCTGGGAAACGAACTAGGGGTGATAGAAGGATGGAGGGCGGGGGGGGGGGTGGGAGTGAATGGGTGACGGGCACTGGGGGTTATTCTGTATGTTGGTAAATTGAACACCAATAAAAAATAAATTTAAAAAAATGATAACAATGTTAAATTGAGTTAACTAATGACATTTTGGTATTTTATTTTAAACCTCCAGTACTTTGACTCAAGCTACTTCTAGGACTTAATTTTGTCACTAGCTAATCGATAAACTGTAGCCAGACGTTGATATTCAGTCTGAATAGATAAGATATTTCAGTCTTTTCCTTCAACCTTCAGACATTATTTCCTGTGTGACTATTTCCATATCCTAATATTTCAAAAATGAATTGATATAGAGGAACCAAAATGGTCTCAAAAAAAGTAGTGCAATTCTGGGTGATGGGGGAAAGTTGCAGGTAAAATAATATATTGCTCAAGTATTTACTATGAACTTTTAAAAATCATGCTGTCACTTGTCATATCATCACACAACACTGGGACTTAATCTTATTTTCCTCTTGTGTATGTTTTTTTAAAACGTTAAGTTTTTCTAAACTTTAAGAAATATTCAAATCTGAAACCATGAAAGAATAAGATGAAAACCTGAGCCAATTCCAAACTGGTCGAGTTTGCCCACTCCTTATGTAATTGTATTTTGACCTTTTAGTTATTGAATTTTAGCCCATTTAGCTATTGAATTTTAGCCAGCTTCACAGTGAATTGCAATTAAAGTTAACAAATAGTCTTAAAACTAGAAAACATGGTAGTTTTGAAAGGTACATGCCAAGTAAATTAGGTTTCCAGATACCCAAAGCCCCCCTGTTGGGAACCTTTTCCAACATGTCTGTCTTCTGTGGTAGGTCTTAGGTAGGAAAAGGAATTTTGTTCATGAAAGAAACGAACAAGCAAGATTTTTCTAAAAGTGAGTTACTCTGTTCTATTCATAAGCAGGTTCCACACTCAGGCAGACAAACACATTATCTTGTCATTTGTTCACCAGAAAGGATTGCTGTAATATCACTGAGCAGAACAGTAGGGACAATGCTACTGACAGCCAACATATGGCTGCTACTGTAATGGCAACATCCTAAGACAGGATTATGGAAAAATGCCTTTTACTCTCCTTTCTTTTGCCTCTTCCTCCCCATTCAACTTTCCCATCCCTAGGTTCTTCTTGAAAACCTATCTAAAGAGAAAAAAATAGAAATACACAGTGTTCTAGTATTATATTTCTTTCAGTTTGGCTAACATCCTAACACCTCAAGCCATGGGCTATTCAGAATGGATCAACTATGAAAGGTCAGTTCTGGCTAATAGTGAAATGGGACTTATCCAACAACAATAGTAATGTGATCAAGTGCTATCTGGAAGAATTGAAGATTTCTCAGGATCTATACTATACAGCAGTGTTTAGGGTCACTGTGTCATGAAAAGTGCTGTCTTTCCAATGAGAATAAAAGTCAAAGTATTTTTTTAGCTACTAGCTTTCCTTCCCAGCCTTATGCACAATGACTGTTGATTAGTTTGTGAAATTATCAGAAACAGGTTTGATCTTGAGAGGTAGCAAGAGTCTAAGAAAAGAAAGTAGAGAAAAGGTGGCTGACTCAGACAAGTCTTTGAAGAGGGAGGTGGGACAACTTGTCAGGGCAAACAAAAAATAACCAACTCTTCTCAACTGGCCAAGAGTACACACTGTCTTTATTCTTAGGTTGTTCAGAACCTCATGTCCAATTGAGAACATTCACTCAGAACTGCTCTAAATTATGTGTGGGAAGAAACACACATCCAAAGTCTTCAAGTAGTTTTAAGTTGTTTCAGATAGGGGAATACACATATGCACTTTGTTTGCATATCCCAGTTCTTTTTCATAAAAGCATATATAAGTTTGAGCTTTAAGAACAGGTAATTATTAATGTCCTTGCATCTTAGCCGAATTTTAAATTTATTTTGGGCAATTGATGGCAAGCTGTATTTATATAAAATTGTGTCTGTGGAAGCCTTGGGGAATCTCAGAATACAGATAGCAACCTAAAGCACAAGTTGGCACACGTTTCCTATAAAGAGCTAGATAGTAAATATTTTAGACTTTGTGGGTTATATAGTCTCTGTTACAAGTATTTAACTCTTCTTTGTGGCACAAAACCAAAAATGGCATGTAAGCAAATAAGCATGACTATATTTCAATAAAACTTAATTTGTGGTCCCTGGGGGACAAAAGAGAAAATCTCTATTTCTCAAATAGAGATGAGCCTGGAATATTTATGAATGATGTAACACCCTTTTGTACCAGATAAGTGGTTTTAGTCAATCTTTCCTAAATTGCCCACTAGTTTTTTGCTCGTTAGTTTGCTATCATTTCCAGTGTGTGTGTGTGTGGGGGGGAGTTATATTAATCTAAAAGCATAATATTAAAACTTTGTGGTTTCATTAGGAATGACTGACTGCAAGGCAATCCAAGAAAAAATAAATAATCTTTTAATGGGGGGACTGGGATGCTATGTTTTTCTATAACTTTCAGCCTTGTAGATTACCAGGAATTCTTCAAAGCTTCAAATAAGATTGAGGTTCTCCCATACCGGATCTAGTTTATGAGCTTGCCCAGATTTTCTTGGCTCACCCCAGCCATCTGGGCCTCAGCCGCTTGCTGAATGGAGTGCCTCAGCTGTTCCCGCCCTGGCCTATAGTCTAATGCTCTCTCACGGTTCCCCCAAGTGAGAACTAGGTGTCAACACCACCATTAGTCAACATACTATGTCAGAATCAATAGTGGATATAGACCAGTCAGACCAAACCCATGGTGGGTTCTTACTTTTCCCACAACTTTCAGACGCAGATGATGAGAGAGAGATCTTCCCATACAGACCAGATAACTTACCCTGGAGAGGTTGAACTTTGACCTTTGGTATCTCAGTGAGGTAACAGAAAGTGACCAGGAGATGAACTCCTTTGTCTTCAAGTCCCTAACAGACTGTTCCAGGTACAGTGTGCATAAGAAGATGCCTTGTATGCTTGAGTAACTAGCTCTGTGTGTGTGTGTGTGTTTGTGCATGTTGTGTGTCTGTGTGTGTGAAGCTGTGGCAAGCTCAGAAATTTATAATCTAGTATTTGTTTCTCTTTCTTCCCTGCTTCACTTCACCTATTCCCTTATTCATGTTATTCTGAGATGTCATCTCCCAATTAAACCAAAGACATTAGTGTTCATAAGACATTAACTATATTTTCAATTTCTGCATCATGGGAAAATACATGTTGCTAAACTACATTAGATTCAATTATGTTTTTAAATGAATTAGTGCTTTACCTAAGCTTATAGAAAATAATAACATGAATCATGAAATTGCTAATATCTGCATGTTCTCAGCCTATACAAATGGCAATTTCATTCAACCTAATAATATTTATACTGGAAATTATGGATTAAGAGTTTGGGAGAACTGACACTGGAAAGTTACCAAATCACTCTAAGTCCCAGATACCACATTTATATCATGGAGATGAAATCTAGGCTTGTTGTGAGAATTAAATCATACAATTCATTAGGTAATCGTTTAATAAAGATCAGCCATTTTTAATACAAAGTAAAGTATTTATCGCATCTATAGATAATGACTGGTGTATATATGAACTTAAGGGCCATTTTCTCTAAATCTACTCTTGCACTCCCATGTCTTCAGGCCAGGCAACCTTGACCCTCAGGTTGGAAAGAATGAACACAAAATATATACTTAAAAGTCACAGGTAAACAAAATAATAAAAAACATAAGAAAAGAGCATATTTGTTAACAATTGTTATTATGCCTCCATTTCTCAATCACTAATCTCAGTTCTACTGGTTGATGTTTTTATATATGAAGATTTAGGATCTCCACTAATTCTCTCAGTTTATTATATTATTAGATTTTTGCCAATCACTTCCAAAAATATTTAGATGACAAAATTTATTTGGCTTAAAAAATGTTAAATTAGGCAATTCCAATTTTTCAGGGCTACTTTTCTTCAATTCTAGGCCAAATTTATTCTTACTTCTCTCTTTAACTGGAAATGGTAGAGTAATAGCTATCTACACCACACATAGTTCAGGGCACCTGGGTGACTCAGTTGGTTGAGCAACCAACTCTTAATTTTGGCTGAGGTCATGATCTCAGGGTTGTGAGAAAGAGCTCTGAGTCAGGCTCTGTGCTCAGCATGGAGTCCCCTAAGATTCTTTCTCTCCCTCTCCCTCTTCTCCTCCCCCTGTTCTCTCTCTCTAAATAAATAAATAAACAATAAAATCTTTTAAAAATATATTTATATAAAAAAATGTATATATATGTATATAGTTCAATATGGTTTTACAAAGGCTCCTAAATATTATTTGATCCTCATAGCACACCTATGATGGCTTAGTCAAGGCTTCTTATAGCAAATAAAAGAAACCCAGATCGAATATTAAGAAAAAAAATCATCATCATCATCATTATCATCATCACCATCATCATCACCATCATCATCATCTCATGAAACCCAAAGGGCAACCAGTCTCAAAAATGGCTGGAACCAGGACCTGGGAAGGCCAGGAGGATCTGAGGGTCTCACTCTTCATCTCTGGCTCTGTTTCTCTCTGTACATTTGTTTCATTATGCCCAACTTGATGATCAACACTCCCAGTTTACTCCTCCTCTGATCAAGTGACCAGCCCCGCTAAATTATAATTACTCAGTATCAATTCAAGTTCCCAGGAGAGTACACTCTGATCAGCCCAGTTGGAAAAGATACCCTTTCCTGATCCAATCATTTTTGGCTGGCAGGCTGGGGCCAGGTACTGAAAACATGGCTGCCATAGCCCACCTATGGGCAATGGGAAATTTCAGAGCAATTGGTTTGTAATAAGTTATGCAGATAACCCCAAAATGTATCCATTATGTCTGAGGCAAGAATAAGTGCATTGGATTTTTCAAAATTTATTTTAATTTTATTGTTTTAAGAACACTTAGCATGAGATCTATTCTCTTAATAGATCTTTAAGTATATAATACAGTATTGTTATCTATAGGCATTATGTTGTACAACAGATCTCTAGAACTTATTCATTTTATATAAGTGAAACCTTATACTTGTTAGCAACCCCACATTTCATCTTCCCTCAGCCTCTGGCAACTATCACTCCACTCACTGCTCTATAAGTTTGAATATTTTAGGTACCTCATATAAGTGGAACCATTTGATATTTATCCTTCTGTTACTGGTATATTTAACCTTATATAATGCCCTGAGGTTTCATCCATATTATGACATATTGCAGGATTTTCTTTGTGTTTCTATTTTATAGATGAAAAATTAAAGTTCTGGAAGATTCATGTCTAGGATTAAGTAGAAAAATCAGAATTTAACCCAAATATTTTCATTACAAATTCTATATTCCTTTCTGTTGTACTACACAACCAGTTTGAAAGCTGATATAGAAAGAATCATTAAAATTTTACAAAGAGGGGGGAATCCCTGGGTGGCGCAGTGGTTTGGCGCCTGCCTTTGACCCAGGGCACGATCCTGGAGACCCGGGATCGAGTCCCACGTCGGGCTCCCGGTGCGTGGAGCCTGCTTCTCCCTCTGCCTGTGTCTCTGCCTCTCTGCCTCTCTCTCTCTGTGACTATCATAAATAATAAATAAATAAATAAATAAAATAAAATTTTACAAAGAGGGCAGCCCAGGTGGCTCCATGGTTTAGCGCCACCTTCAGCCCAGGGCATGATCCTGGAGACCTGGAATCGAGTCCCACATCGGGCTCCCAGCCTGCTTCTCCCTCTGCCTGTGTCTCTGCCCCTCTCTCTCTCTTTTCTGTGTATTCTCATGAATAAATAAATAAAATCTCTAAAAAATAATAAAATAAAATAAAATTTTACAAAGAGCTTAACTGGAAAGGATAATGTATCAATATACTAGTGTTGATTAATGTGAGTAATCAACTTAAGTTCTTTATTTTCTCTCCAAGTTTTTATTAGAATTCCAGTTAGTTAATATACAGAGTAATATTAGTTTTAGGTATAGAATTGAGTGGTTCATCACTTAAATACAACACCCAGTGCACATCACAAGCCCTCCTTAATACTCATCACCTATTTGACCCATTCTCCCCCCAAACTCCCCTCTAGCAATCCTCAGTTTGTTCTATATAGTTAAGAGTCTGTTTTATGGTTTACCTCTCTTTTTTCCCTTATGTTCATCTGTTACATTTCTTAAAATCTACCTATGAGTAAAATCATATGGTATTTTTCTTTCTCTGATTGACTTATTTCACGTAGCATAATACTCTTTAGCTCCATTCATGTCATTGCAAATGGCAGATTTCATTCTTTTTTTTTTTTTTTTGTTCCACAATTCATTTACTGAACTGGGACGCAGATTTCATTCTTTTTGATGGCTGACTATTCTTTTTGACTATTCTATTTTATATATATATATATATATATAATATATATATATATATATATATATATATTACCTCTTCTTTATCCATTCATCAATCAATGGACATTTAGGCTCTTTCCGTAATTTGACTATTGTTGATAATGCTGATATAAACATTGGGGTGCATGTATCCCTTTGAATCAGTATTTTTGTATCCTTTGGGTATCTATAGTGCAATTGCTGGATTGGGTAGTTCTATTTTAAACTTTTTGAGGAAACTCCACACTGTTTTCCAGAGTGGCTGCACCAGTTTGCATTTCCACTGACAGTGTAAGGGGGTTCCTCTTTCTCTACATAATCGCTACCACTTGTTTTTTCCTGTGTTGTTCATTTTAGCCATTTTGATGGATGCTAAGTGATTTCTCATTGTAGTTTTGATTGGATTTCCCTGATGATGAGTGATGAGTACCTTTTCATGTGTCAGTTAGCCATCTGTATGTATCAGTTTAAGTTCTTTAAGAGAGCCTAGATTTGAAACCTAAAGAAATACACTGTAATTGGTTCTCTAAGTTTGGATGATAGAATAGAGCAGATATATCCAATGAAACTTGATGAAGGGGAGATAGAGAGGAAGGCAAGAGTAATAAAAAGAGACAGTTATTTAAAAAAAGAAAAGTAAGACAAGTCGTCAGATATTTATCATTGAATGGAACTTAGTCCAAGAAAATACTAGTATCTATGGGTAACAATAGCAGTTTGTGTCTCTTTCAAATGTAAAATCCCATGTTTAGGTAATGATGAGAGTCTACTTTATGTGTCTAAGGCACCCGATTTCCATTAAATGCATTGCCTAACTCCCTTAAGCATATGCTGGGCAAAGTCCTGGGAAAAGCCCTGGGCAAGGCCATTTGTGGATGAATGCTTATTTTCATAGTTGACATAGATCATACCTACCTGACTTCAAACATTAGGATAAGAGTTCTCTACAAAAATATCAAGGGGTTTTAAGGTATAATGCCAAACATACGGGTATTTGGATATATTCAGCTGATTATTTTAAATTTTTGGCTTTCAAATTTTAGAAAATATTACTAACACAATCTCAAGGAAGTGCCCTGATACATTTTTTTAAATATGGAATATTGTTTGAAACATGTGAGCAACAGCCTAAGACTTGATAAATAGGATTTTGGCTGTCAGTGCTTTGCATGTCAAAACAGTACTTTACTAAATTGTACCTTAGCAATTTGTATACTTACATAGAATATATTCATTACTATCTAAAGATTAATTGATCCTTTAAAATCAGTGTGTTGTGTAAATACATGTTGATCTTCTAAAGAGGCAAATATATATATATATAATATATATGCATACGTGCATCCACATACACACATGAGTTAGCCAAACTCCTTTGACTATTCAGTGCTAGAACAAGATATCAGTCCTACATCCTTGGCAGATGTCATCATAATCATGAGTTTGGGCTGCCCTCAAGTAATGAGGAAAAGTCATTGTTACCCCAAAGTGGGGAAAGAATGCTGAGTGAGCCTTCTGTTCTCATTTAGGAAGTCCTGAGGTTGAATCATACAAGAGAGTGACTGGAAGACTCTCTAAACTGCTGGAATGAAATATCACAGAGGCACAGATTATGAAAGCAAATTGCTGTTTAAAGGCTTGTACCGTAAGACTTGCTAAAAGAATACAACTGAGCAAAAATAAATGCTTCCTGGTACTACTGAGCATGTTTGAAATCAGTACATAAGAATTAGTGATGATATTAGAAGTGAGAGTATTAGTTTGAGAACCAGAAAAAACTTCTTTTAGATAAAAAAGACTTGGTTTTTAAAAATGGAGCTATCAGTGTATGATGTGGTATGGCATACTTCTTGTTTAATTTATAAGTTGAAGAATTAATCATTTTATGTTTGCCTAGCCAGCATACAGTTGTTTTTATAATTAAATTTGCTTCCAACATAATAAGGTGAATAGAGGCCTAATGTTATACAGCTGATTTTACTAGCAATTCTATGTAGAAACTGCTTTTAGGATTTCCTCCTAATTATAAAAATAGATGGGATTGTACACACAGACAACACAATGTGAATTATGAGTAAAAAAGTACAATATAAAGGAATGCTTTCATTTAAATTGTTATGCCTTTTAGATACTCAAAAGCAATAGAAGACCCTTGACTTCATTTCTATTTCAAAGCACAATTGCCACTTAACATCTGTTTTGCTGGGCAGCTAGAACTGTCTTGCTGACTGCATGACTTTGGATGAATGTTTAAAAGACCATCCAGTGATGTGCAATTTCATTTGAGACAGGTACTATCATGTTAGTTTGAGGCAATTATGAATAGTCTTTCCTAAATATTTCTAATGCCATTTGATAGGTGTCATTGACTTTTATGAAAACTACTGAGCCACTTCCTTTTTTGATTGTGTTTGGAATTACTACAGATCTCTTTCCTGGCCTCTGGCAGAGGCTTGTGATGTAAATAAATTCATATGGCTGGCTGGAAAGGAAGAAGGTGTGTATTACTAGACCCAGTACATCAAAGAGGTGTTCATGGTTTCAACAAAAATTAAGAACAGGAGTGCCTTTGAGAGATACCTCAGAGATATTTTTGCAGATCATGGCCTGCCTTGAAGAATGCTTTCTCTCTCAGTTAATACTGCTCCTTCCTGTCTCCATCTCCACCCCCATTCCAAGAATGTAGTAAACCAGTGTTAACTATGGAAATAGTTATGAGAGTTTGAATAACCAGGAAAGGAAATTTGGGTAAAGGGCATGATGATATATTCACATCACAACAAAATCCTAACAAATATCTATCTCTCCATCTAGAAGCCTTTAGTTACAACTTCTAAATTCTCTCAAATGGATGACTTTATGCCTTAAAACCTCACCTTTGATAGTTTCCTTAACTATAAGATATAACGGATTTTTAGAACACGTTGCTCAATATCTTGCAAAACTAATACAGTGCATAGTCTGATTTAAGTCTCTGTGCCTAACTTAAGGTGTTTTGTTTTTAAAAGCAGTTATTAATTCTCAAAATTCTATTATTACAGAAATACTTAACACAAATGATGAAAACTTCCTAATCCTCCCCCAGGAGAACCACTCTCAACATACACTACATATCACTATTTTCCACCCAAAATATTTTTCCTATACTTATACAAGGATATATCATTACATTATCTTCCTACAAAAGTATTCTTTGACCAAGATTTTTACCAAAAACTCGGAAGCACAAGATTATTTTTACCCTTTTTCCTTTTCAATTTTCAAGCACAAGACAAGTTCCACATTCTTTCTCTTGTGCTTTTTTTTTTCTTTATCTGATTCCTTTGTTTGATGGAGCAGAGTGTTTGGTGATGGAATTCATAGAAATCTCTTGGCATTCTCCAAAAATGCCATTCAATTTTAAACTATAGCATTCATCACTGGCATTTCTTTTTTCATTTAGGAGATTTTAATGAACATTCTAACAAAGTTTGCCGTAAAGAAAATTGTTCATAAGTGAATCAAGCTCTCTTGTGATTTTCATTTAAAATTAAACATGCATAGCAAAAGATTAAAATTTTATGAAACTTTTAAAATTATGTTTAAAGGAAAAAGATTGACTTTGTGATTAATAAAATTGAATAATGCTCAATTTTACATTAAAAAATATATATTGACTAGTTTAGTTCTAATATGATTTTTAAGTAAGAAATGTTATTGCAGTTCTCTACCTAATAATGCTTCCAAAAGCATGCCATAGATAAATATTTTAAATTTAGAATTTATCACCAAAAGGAGAAAACTGGACTAGAGGACTGGAGCTCTAGTATCTATCTCTGGTTCCTGCTAGCAGCTATTTACATTTATATGAAAAAGTAATTTAGGTGCCAAGACTTTGATTCCCTCATCTGTAAAATCAGAGTATAGATTCAATTTTTTTAAAGATTACAGACAGTCTGTTACAGAGTTTGGTGAAAGCTGTTAGAGCAGGCTAGTTATATAACAATGAAATTCCCCAAATTTAGAGGCATAACACGAGAAGTTTATTTACTGGTCATTACATGACCAAGTTCCATAAGCACATTACAGGTAGCTTTCTTCCATGTGTCAGTTTGGGAACTGAGATTTCCTCCATCTTGTGTCTCTATTGTTCCCTAAGCTTTGGATCTCTCTACACCTGACCCACAAAAGAGTAAAGAAGCAGTGGGCAACCTGGGTGGCTCAGTGGTTTAGCGGTGCCTTCAGCCCAGGGCCTGATCCTGGAGACCTGGGATCAAGTCCCACATCAGGCTCCCTGCATGGAGCCTGCTTCTCCCTCTCCCTGTGTCTCTGCCTCTCTCTCTCTCTCTCTCTCTCTCTCTCTCTCTCTCTCTGTGTGTCTCTCATGAATAAATAAATAAAATCTTTTAAAAAAGAGTAAAGAAGCAGCAAGAAAAGTACACCCATTTCTTCAACTCCTTTGCCTAGAAATGACACCCGATTTTCATTATTTGTATTCTACTGGCCAGATCACATGATCCTATTTAGCATTAAGAGGGACTGGGAATGTAGTCCCTGGCTTGGTTGCCACTTTGCAGTGATAACTACATTATGGAAGGTGGAACACAAGTTTTGGTAGACAATCTCACAAACACCATCCGAATAATATAAAAATCTTGGGAAAATTCATTAAGTGTCAAAATATTCAAATGGCCCCTATATTCAAGCAACCCTCCATGCTACAATTGATGGAAGGATTCATTTTCCCAAAAAAATCAAAGTTCCATAAATACACTATTAAAGTCATGGCTTGAAATGCCATACCATAGAATCCTGGCGGCATCCTGTGCTCTGCAGCACTTTATCCAAAGTAATTCTATCATCTCCAGCAGTAAAGCATCTTGACTGCATTTCCATCTCAAGCCTGAATCCGTTTCTACAAGCCTTCTCCCTTCTTCTATCAATGACGTCTAATAAATTTCTCTCGTAAGGCAGCCTGTGTGGTTCAGTGGTTTAGCGCCACCTTCAGCCCAGGATGTGATTCTGGAGACCCGGGATTGAGTCTCACGTCGTCGGGCTCCCTACATGGAGCCTGCTTCTCCCTTTTCCTGTGTCTCTGCCTCTCTCTCTCTCTTATGAATAAATAAAATAAAATCTTAAAAATAATAATAAAATTAAATTAATAAATTTCTCTCGTGAAAGCTGGCTACATAATGTGGGAGTCCCAGTGCAAACAAAACAAACATGCACAAACACACAGAGCCTTTGTTCAAAAACCCGGGTAGGGGTGAGGAATGCCATTAAATAAACTAAAATATACAGTTTTGTCATTTTCCCAATGATCCCTCTCTACTTATCATGTTGTTTTATATTTGCTACTTAATGTCATCCTAAGTAAAGGAAAATTGACATTTTAAATTACTAGCTTGAATGTTACCATCCATATTTATACTACACAGTGCCAGTTCTAAATGGAAATATTTGAGTATTTAATTGATGTGGAGAAACACCAGAAATATTCAGTTTGTATTTAGTGGTTGATCCCCACAGGCCCTCTGAACTGACTAGAAGAGACCAACACAAGTCAGACACAAGGTAGGAAGTAGGAAGAGCATGCCCACAAATGAAAAGTGATCAAAGGAGCACTCGAGGCCACAAGAAAACTTGTGGGGGGAGAGAGAAGACCTTCCCAGAGCACTCCCACCCTATAACCTCAGACCCTGAATATCTGGCCTTGGGAAGTAGAGCATGTGCACTTGCTTCATCAGGTTCCGGCAGGGGTTCCCGCTCCCACCAGCTGCCCTAGAAAAAGTCAGTCAACCATTACCCCCTTCCCACTGACCCAACTCTGGGCAGATGAATGACCCCAAGGATCTTAAAAACTCTGCACCAGGAATAGCTCAGTTCATGAATCAGAGTGGGCAGGAGGCTGTACTCTGCTGTGCCATTTAATGCTCCATATTATTGACATTAGGACAGCTACCACTAGGCCCCACTCCCAAACATGGCCTGACTCCAACTAGCTCACTTTTATGCCCATGCTCCGTTGTCCCATGAGACCTCACTTATAAAACACAAATTCGATGTGATGTGATGAGCACTGGGTATTAATGCAATCAATGAATTATTGAAAACTACATCTGAAACTAATGATGTACTATATATTGGCTAATTGAATTTAAATTTTAAAAATCTTTTCAGTAACTAAAAAAAAATTCACAAATTCTGAGGTAGAATTATCAAGAATTTCAGACTACATTTGGCAAACATGGGGTTCTGTGTGTACAGGGACCTGTGCCATTGCACGTGCTGCATACCCATGAAGCCAGGCCCAAACTTACTTCAAATAAATGAATTTTCAGGAACAATGTGTCTTTCCTCCAACTGTGATCCAAATAAATCCCAGGGCTTCAAGTGACTTAACCTTGTCAAGGTGTCTCACTCAAAGAAACACAATCCAGTAAAGTAGCTAAGTGTAATTAAAATAATTCTACTCTTTGCTTGCATTATGCAAAGACCAATAAAGAGAATCTAATTCATAACACAGAGTTATAATTTTTAAACTCCTTGTTTCTGTTCTCTGGTCCTCCCTTATGGAAGCTGCTCTAGAATCTTTTATCCTTTGCTTCTCATTTGCCATTTTATAGCAAAACATGTCCTCCCTGATAAAAAAAAACCATAAGGAGGGGCACCTGGGTGGTTCAGTTGGTTAAGTGTCTGCCTTCGGCTCAGGTCCTGATCCTGGGGTCCTGGGATCAAGTCCCATGAAGCCTGCTTCTCCTTCTCCCTCTGTCACTCCCCCTGCTTGCATTCTCTTGCTCTCTCTCTCTCTCTCTCTCTCTCTCTCTCACACACACACACACACACACACACACACAAATAAATAAATAAAATCTGTTTTAAAAAGTCCATAAAAGTTTTTGCTCTCCCCTTCGCCACCCCCACTCCCAGTTCTTAGGTAAATCAACTCAACCTCTTGGATTTCTCTTTAAATTTTTTCTCTCCTCTGCCCATTACTAATGTTCTCTACCCCAAAGGAGACCCCAGAATTTGATGGAGAGGGCAAGAATCTTTCCCTCTGATGAAAGTGAAAAGAGGGAACAGATGTAAATATACATTTAGCAACATTTTGTGTCCAGATTACACATTAATAATACTATTCCTCTTATAAATCAAGGGCCTACTCAGTCATATTGATTTGATTTTTCCCCTGAATAGCTCTTGATGCTATAGCAATTTAGTTTAAAGTAAAGTGGCTCTCCTTCTGTGGTAGAGAAGCAAAATACACAAGCACCTGCTCCCCTTGGGACACTGAATGAGTCACTTAATCTCAGCCTTCCGTTTTCTCTGTAGAGTACCTAAACTATGATTTGGGGCAATCCAACACTCTGAGAATTGTACTCTTTCTCAGCTCTGTGAATTAATGGCTAGATTATGTATTAATCGATAATATTAACTGATCTTAAGAAAATATGTGTCAAGGAAAAGAGGGTGGCCTGCACTGAAAATGCCTACTTGGAAGAGATGTTGGGGTATTCATAGCTGATCAAGGTTTTCTGAATGTAGGTAAAATATATCTAAGCAACCCTTCTTCCTATTTTCCAATGATATATTTATGATTATTAATTTTACCCCCAAATACATTGATTCCAGGAAGAAGGAAGTAGTCCCCAAGGATGTAATACACAAAAGTTATGGTAATTGAGGATGGAAGTGTTCCATTATAAATTAAAATTTTGGAATTCTGGACTATATATCAGCCTTTTTTGGATTAAGGTAGTATGAATCTGTTACTGAAATCCTGATCATTTTAGAGTATATGAAATTGAACAGATTATTAACTTGTCAGACTAAGAACACAATGTGAAATGTAATGACCCATTGGTCAACATTTCTATCTGAATGTCAATATCTCAGCAATATGTGAAATTAAAAACTAGCCACCAGGTTGTTGTAAAAATTAAAGAAATTGGGTATGTGAAAATCTTGGACACAAAGTTTGACTTATAAAGTTTCTTAAAGATTTTTGTATAAATACATTTTTCTATTTATCCCTTTATTATCATTAAAATTACAAGTATCATTTGTGTTCAATTTGTGTTTCTAAAGGAAGGAGAACAAAATATTCCATGGGTTGTGCTCTAATGAGCGAGAGGAAATAGTGTCTAAAGTTTTGATTTTGTTAAAAGAAAAAATTACAGAGCTTCTGCTAGTTTTTTTCCCTCTACTGTTAAATTTTAGACATATGTGGTAGAAAGCCTTTTAGATTAGCAGAGCTTCTTAAAAGTTTTATGCTGTGAAATGAGAGCCACCGACAGTAGAAAGTCCTTTCTGTTAAAACATGCTCAATTACATGTCTAGTTTAGAGTAGCAGGCTGAAAACTAAATCATATTGCCTAAAAAATTAATAGGAATTTGGGGGCTGGAGGCTAGCAGATAGAACCAGAGACAAAAAGATGAAGGCAACCAAAACTTAAGGAGGTCATAGGTAAAGCAAAAATTATGTGAAGATAGGAAATTGGTAATGAATGTTAGAACAATGCTAAATTCTATTTCTTGTTTTGTCTCTATAGTTTTACCATGTAATCACTCTATTACTGTCTAGTTTCTGCTGCTATCACAAATTACCATAGACAGTGTGGCTTAAATAACAAACATTTATTTCTTATGGTTCTGGAGGCTGGAAGCCCAAGATCAGGATGCCAGTATGATTGGGTTCTTGGTGAGGCCCCTCTTTCTGGTTATGTCCGTACGTGGCCTATCCTCAGTGTGCACTGCAAAGAGAAAGCAAACTCTCTTTTGTCTCTTCTTTAAAGGGCACAAATCCCATCATGAGAGCGCTCCTCTCATGACCTCATTACCTCATAAAGGCCCTATCTCTAAATACCACAATACCAGGGATCAAGGTTTCAAAATGTGAATTTGGGTAGGATACAAACACTCAGTCTGCAGCAAATACCATCAAAGTAAAACTCTGCCACATGCTCAGCCTTGTTTTATTGGCAGTTTGGGGAACTGAAATAAGCAAGGCAGTGTGCAGAATGGGGCAAAGTGATATGAAGAAGAGAGAAGCAGTCACATAAAGTAAGATTCACAGTAGAGACTAGGAATAATAAGAAATAAGAACCCCTGGAATCCTTAGAGGTTGAGGAGATAGGGAATGTAGTTGACGATGGTGGTTACTCAGTTGGCACTGAGGCTGGACTGGTGACCTCAGTAATCTGGGAGGATTGGAAATATTTAGGCAGTTGATATTTGGATCACACTTGTGGGGCTGAGCACCCCAAAATGTACAGTGTCCTTGTTGCCTAATGATGATGATGATAATAACAAAGATCGCAGCCACCAACCCAGCTGTGTTACCCTCTCTCTGGGCACCTTGGTTCTAAAACCACAAATCACAACCTACACACACTTATCTATGAAACTGAGACAGATCTTCTTGGCCTCTTCAAATAAATGCATACTTTCAATTAATCATCTTTCCAATATGTACAACTGTAAAAATTATTCATACTGCTTTATTTTCCAAGAATTCACCTGTACAAACACACTTCTGTGTTGCATAACAGCACTCTGTAGGGTTTATCTATGTTGAATTTTTAAGAAAATTTTTGTCAATATGTTCCTTCCCTCAAAACTTCTTACCCTGCACACATCTCCTTTCTTCTGTTACTTTTTTAATTCTAGTATAATTAATATTGTGTTATGTTAGTTTCAGGTGTACAATATAGTGATTTAACAATTGTGTATGTTACTCAGTACGCATCATAAGTATACTGTTAATCCCAGTCACCTATTTCATCATTCCCCTCTCACATCCCCTCTGGTAACCATCAGTTTGTTCTCTGTGCTTAAGAGTCTGTTTTTTGATGAGAGACTCCTAACTCTGAGAAATGAACTAGGGGTGGTAGAAAGGGAGGTGGGCGGGGGGGGGTGACTGGGTGACAGGCACTGAGAAGGGTCCTTGATGGGATGAGCACTGGGTGTTATTCTATATGTTGGCAAATTGAACACCAATAAAAAATAAATTTATTAAAAAAAAAGAGTCTGTTTTTTGGTTTGTCTCTTTTCTTCTTTGTTTCTTAAATTGCACTTGTGAGTGAAATCATCTGGTATTTGTCTTTCTCTGACTGATTTATTTTACTTAGCTTATACCCTCTAGGTCTGTCCACATTATTGCAAATGGCAAGATTTAATTCTTTTTTATGGCTGAGTAATATTCCAGTGTGTGTGAGTGTGTGTGTGTGTGTGTGTGTGTGTGTAACTTCTTTATCCATTCATCTATTGATGGACACTTGGGTTGATTCTATAACTTAGCTATTATAAATATTTCTGCAATAAACTTAGGGGTGCAGATATCTTTTCAAATTAGAAAACATCTCCCTTGTTAACTCGCATCTACAAATATTGCTTTAACTGTGACAATGCCCATTTTATTATGAGTGTTACCAAAACTGAAGAGTCCCATGTACCTAACTTACCTCCTTTCTCTTGCCTAAGCCTCTAGGTTTATAATCTCCTCTTTATTTTGATCATATTAAATTATTGTCAAGGCCTCTGCCTTTCCATCTCAGTTGAATACTTTCTCAATATCCAATACGTTCTTTCGTCCTTTTACCATGTGTGATTCTAGATGTGTAGACTACAGCTCAGGTGAAAACCCAATCCTCATAAATGAAAATAAAAAGCACTGTCACTGTTCTCCTCTGAATGACATGGAAATCCTTCCATTTGGCATTTGAGGGTAGCTGCCTTTTTTTTTGGGGGGGGGATTAAGAGCAGGAAAGCTCAGTTTTTAAAGAGGGACAATGCTGGGTGAAAGGGAAACTCTTATGATAAAAAAAATTGCTCATATCATGTAGTAAAAAAAAATATCCTTAAAGACAATATACGCCTACAGCTTCAAAACACATCTTGGAAAAGAGTAGAAATTTTTGGTATTCCAATTCTCAACTCTGACATTTAAATTGCTTCCTTAAAAAAAAACCACTTGATGAAAAGACAAAGGGCTATTGTTGCTAATTGGCCAAAGAAATGAATTAGAATATAAAACATGGAATTGCTATATAACTATATAACTATATATATATATATGATAAGACCATTATTTTTAAGTTTCTTTTTATCTTCATCCTTATCTGTCCCAAATTTCTGTCTCTAAATACAGATCTTTGTCTGCATTAAATCCCTACCTTAACTTAGCCTTAGCAGGTTCCTCTGAAAATTTAGTCATGTGAGATTACTAAAATGCATTTATTACCAACTTAAAGCAAACAATTAATAAGCAAATGTCTACCTGCCTGTCCTCAGCTGAAATGCTTGCATACACATTCACATACACGCTAACACAGAGACACACACAATCCTTTTCATCATACTCTCTGCTCCCTCTCCTTAAGTTTGCTCCATTATGATACCCAACGGGAAGTAAGAATAGTGCATGATAAGTTAGAAGCAAAATTATTTAACAAATTATACTGTCTGGCTCTTTGTACTTTAGGCTTTGCTAAACTAACTGTACAAATTGATAACAACTTTGCATTGTCTTCACAAAATGGAGTTATAAGGTACAAATATGTATTACAATCCTCACCAAAATAACACATCCTAAATGAAAACATGACCTCACACAAGCACATATAAATATACCTTCTGGGATTCACAACACAACACTGGATATATGCTTATTACTTTCTTTTTTTGTTAACATTATCATATTGTATGAGATATTGTTGTATTGTAGTTACCTATTTAAATGTGTTTTTTTCCCCTCAGACAAGCCTCAGAAGCAGAACCACCTACATAATTCATAGACCCAGTGAAAATGAAAATGCAGGGCCCCTTGTTAAAAATTTTTAAAAATTTCAGGACAGGGACACCTGAGCTTTAAGCCAAGCATTGGGCCTTCTGACAATGGGACCCTGTACCACTATAAAGGTTACATACCTATGAAGCCAGTTTTGCTCCAATAATCTATCTTATTATATTTGTAACACCCAAGCTTATTGCAGTGTCTGAGAGCAAGCACTCAGTAAATGAATGTTGGAAGACAAATCAATAAGCAGTAAGCCCCCAGAATTATATATTATTCTATAATAAAGAAAAGTAGAACTCATTTGCAATAAAAAATAAAATATTTGTTCCTGCTGTACACTTATTATACCCGGAATTTCTAGTAGATGAAATTAGAGGTTAATTAATCAGTTAAAAAGTACTGGCTACCTCATATATACAGACCTCTTTTCTACCTATTTCAGAGACTTTTAAAAAGTTAAAAGCCATAAAGAAATATGTAAATGTATGCCAATACCCAAGAGACTGGATTCTGATATTTTATTAGGAAATTAGGAGGCTGAGAGCAAGGATGTACTTCTTTCCACACTTGAATCTCTTCTCACCACCACAACTTCCCATTCAGGCCTCCTCTATATGTACACTTTGCAGTACAACATTGCAACTTCATTCTTGCCCTGTCTTTTTATTCCTCTATGTTCCATACTCTAAACTTAGTGGTTCCTCTCATTCCAGAAAACTTAAATCTTCAGCTGGAATTTTTTTTGTCTGTTTATGTACACATGATTTAAGATTTGCAAGTCTAACCTATTTGATGTACCAGTTGAGATTCTTCCATTACAATAACATTGTCCAACATTGTTCACTTGAAACAGTTGCCTCTCAGCAGACAGATGACTCAAGTAGAGACCTTCAGCCCAGAGGCCCATCAAAACCACCATCTGGATGAAGGAACGAGCTTACAAAAATAAGAATCATCTGCCTTCCGTCCTTCAAAATCTTCTAGATCATAATCTACACAGAACTTTCTAGGCTCTTTCAAAATGACCATTTTTTTTCCTTTTAATATATCCCTATTCTGAGTTTTTTACTTTGGGCCAAGACCTAAGCTAGCACTGGATAAATTTAAATATAATAAGAAAAGCTGTTCTCATAACATTTATGACCTGATGGAAAAGAAAAACTACCAGAAAAATCATAGCAAATCATCTTATTCTAAAATTTCCAGTCCAGATTTGCTGACTCTTAAGAGTATTCTGGGTTTGGAGAAGTACCCATATCAGGTGCTTCCATAGACTTGAGCACCAGTCTTGATATCATCTTATCACTTGCCTAGATTAGATCCTGATCAAGTTCCAAATCTCCAGCCCATACTGGATGACTCCAAGGACAGGGACTGTGATATCGGAGTTGTTGCAATATAAATGGATAGCCTGCCACAGCAATCTTCTTGAGTAATATATTCTTGGTCAAGTTTGTGTGAAACAGTCAGGCAGGAAGAATAACAGACCAACCACATACAGCTGAATTTGGAAGAAATGCTATTAGAGCCAGAATTTCAAAGACCTGGAAGAAATTTCACAAGGCCCTCAGCGAGTAGAATTTGTAAAGACAGCAACCCACAACTCTGTATTTGTGCCACAGATTTTCACCTGTCTAGAGCAAATATTCAGGCATTGCTCTCTTGATTTCTTTCTCTACTCCTGTGGAGCCCTCTTTTTAATGCCCCATATCAGCCTTCTTTAACATTCTTTTCATTGATTCTCACCCTAAGCAAACTGATGGGTAAATCCCTAAAGGGATTTGAAGCATCTCTGCCTTCATAGAAAAGGGCCTGAACAACTTTTATTTATTATTAGATAAAATCAATTGTCTATGTTTTCTTTTGGTATTTTTGGCATGTGAAAGATTGCTGACAAAGCCAACTTCAAAATTATATAGTTAATGAAACTAAACCAAATGTACTAAAATGTTGGGCCAGAACAACTTTGACATTTATCGAATATTTCAATAACCACACATGTGGCTTCAGTAAGGCTTCTAGCATGCAAATAAAGTGGTTTGTTTGTTTTTATTATTTTGGACAGTTTTCAGATTCAGATCTTCTGATCTATCTTGTTTATTCCTGCTGAGATGTTGATTTTTGCAAGTCACTGAATATCTTCTCTCATTATCATAACTTTAAAAGTATACACGCCATCTCTGTCTACAGGGCAGATGGATGATCTTATCTCTCCTTCTCATTTCAGCTATTTAAAAATCATTAACGTCACATCTCTAACTACAAAAGTCCACTTATATCCAAGTTCAAAAAATTAGATTTGTGCCTAGTTTGAAGGTCCTAATTATTGCCTAATATAAAATCTTCCCAAAGTACATTTGTAAACCAAAACGGCTTCACCTGTGCTCTAGTCAGCGGGCTATGAGTCTACTGGTTCTTTTCCAAGACATGCGATTGAGTCATGCATTCATCCCAGGCACTCCCAGGCAGGCATACAGCCTACATTCCTTTCCAAGAAGATACATGTGCTCACAAGTCACTGAAACAGGCATGCCCACCACTTAGGATTTGAACCTTCACATTTCCTGGCTGCTATAAGGTAAAGGGTCCCAAACCATTTTGGGGAGTTAGAAGTTTGGCTTACTTACTCAATGAAACAGTATCTATTATTTATGTAAACACATACACATAACCTAAGTACATATACATGTATGTGTGTATATACATATGTTTGGTATGTTTGGGATAGCTCTTGGATCAAATCTTTCTTTACTGAGAAATCCTTTGGTTATAACTGATGGTGTTCAAAATTAGTAACAACCAACATTCCTGGAAATTTGCTTTATGCCTTATTGTAAGTCAGTTTCCCTAGAAAGAGAACCTATGATAAGGATTCTTGTGCAACAATTTATTGAGAAAATAAAATAAGGAGAAGGAAAATAAGGCATGCAAAGTAGGGAAGATAATCTTATCTCTCCTTTCATTCCAGCTACTTATAAGTTATTGTATCAGTGTAATAGGACTTCATTGCAAAAGTCGTCAGGGAGAGGGGAGGAAGCTAAGAAAAAAAAATATATATATATAGTGACTAATTCCAGGCTGATCTCACAGGGAGCTCTGAAGCAAGAACTGCATCATAAAATTGGTCCCATATTAAGGCAAAGAAGACATATTTTTGTACCCTGGGTCAATCTTCTGGAGAGAAGAGTCATCTCCCACAAAGGAGGGCTCCCATTTGGCCAAAGGCAAACCTCTAGAGAAGGAGGCAGCTATGAGCCATTAGACAGCCAACATTCACAGCAGCTAGGAGTTAAGTACACCTTCCTTTAAAGAGGTTCTACACAGGACACCAACATCAACTACAGTCTACCCCTCACACTGCTCAGACCCACCTGATTATCACATTAAGTTTACTCCTTCCAGGAATAGTTTCTCCAAGCTTTAGATCACTTACAAATTCAGTGAAGACTACAAAATGTAGTTTAATAGATCAAACTACAATCAACCAACTGCTGCCGTTGCTTCCAACGTTGTAACTGATTTCCTCTATAGCCAGCATCTGTGCCTAACTAAGTAGTTTGCTTGGTGGGCCCTCATTCTTGAGAAACTAAATCCTAATGACCATCTCCTTGTCAGGCTGGGGTAGCTATGGTTACATTTACACTTAAAATTGAACATGGTAAAACCAAAAGATACCCAAATGGATCAACTTAGTAACAAAAGCACTTTTCCATGCCCCCATCATGTAGCAGAAGCCCTACCTCCTCATGATAACTGGGGTCAATTATCCTACCATTATGTAACTATAACCTTAGCCTGCTGATCTACTGGCATGAAAAGCCCCAAAATAACCATGCACCAAATGTTTAAATGGATTTTTACTATGTCTTCTAGAGGAAGAATTCTCCCTCTGACAACTAGAACCTCCAGATACACAGAGCTTATAGTTGCAGGAATGAGAAGCACAGGTTCCCAAATGGGTCAAGAGAAGTAACAGTGAGTACAGACACTTCTACTTCTACCTGTTAGTTCTCAGACACATAAAACAGCATATGATAGCCATCGGTTTAATGTATACCTCACATCCTGAAGGATGGTACCCCATCCACACAGGATGTCATCCTCAAGTTGATACCTCACCTGAAAGAGGCAATTCTACTGCTCTACCAGGCCATCCAGTTTTGGAATGGTGTGGTAGGTGGTAGGACCAGTGGATCCCATGGTCATGTGATTACCATCACACTCGCCGTGCCATAACTTGGTTCTTTGTTCAAGCCAATATCATATGATATCTTATGTCAATAGATTAGATACTTTGGGAACATTTGGATGGTGATTACAGCCAAGGTAGGAAAGGTCAATCCACCCTGAAATACAAGAAAATCCTGGCAGAATGAATCATTGTCCCTTTTAGGGTAAAAGGGAGATCAAAGCAAAAACTTTCCCCCAAATAACTCCTTGGTCTCCTTGAGAAATGGCAGCTTAGTAGGGACTCAGTATTTGTCTTGGTGGCTGATAGATTGGATATTAATAACAGCAGTATTTGCAAGTGAGAGAGAACTTAAATTGTTGGGTCATTCAAAGATTCACTCACTATGGCCTCCAACTGTGGACACTCCATTCAGAAGCTCATTGCACAAGCCCTGACGTGACTGAGGGGAGAGGAAGGCTGATATCTATCTTGTCTGGTTAGTTGTTTAGTACATCTTCTGCATTAAGGTACAATATAAAGTTACTTACACTTTGCACTCTTTTCTAAAGTTCTGATCATATGCCTTTTTCCCAGACATCATTATCACTGATCTTCCAATCTTGCTCTTATCAAGCTTCTGACCAATCAGCTACACCATTCACCACTGCCCATGAGTTTACATATATCCAACCAGATAAACCATTCACCACCACTCATGGATCTGCAGACACCATATCTCAGGCCACCTTCCACTCCAACAAAGTGACTAAGTCAAATCACTAAATCACTGAATAACTGCCCATTTGAAGGATTTCCTCTTACCACCGTCATTCAGTCGCACCCTTGCATGTAGCTATAGCAGAGCAATAGTCCATTTTTAGTTTATAGCCACATATCAAGTTGAATGATCTGCAAACCAAGCTCAGGCTTTTGCCTCTCATCATCCATTTGTAAGAAAGCCCCAGAGGCTGTAGATGTGAGCTGAGGGAGAGGCATTGGTGAAACACTGGTCTGTGACATGAGTGTTTCATGCAGCTTACTTTTGCTCCCTGGAATTGCCCAAGCCCTAGCCTGGATCTACCACTTCCAATTTACAATGGATTGATGTTGGGCCCAAATTTACTACTTGGTGGACTGATAGTATCCAGCTCATAATGGGAAGTTATGTCAGAATGGTCACTTGGTACCACATGATTAGATGCTCAACTTATACCAGGGCTTAATAGCATTCCAGGATCTGTTTTACAAATGGGAAGTAATTCTATTACAGATGGCATGACCTTGATCCAGAACCCTTTGCTGAAATTCCCTTATTGGGACTTTCCAGATGCTCCAGATTGTGCTTTTCTCTAGTAGAAATACCTCTAGCACCACTGAGTCTGTCAGACCATATTGTTCAAGAGTACAACTGCTTGTTGCACAGCCTGGACTTGCTTCAGAGCTCTTTCTTGCTCTGAGATCCACTCAAAACAGGCTTTCATCTTCTCAAAAAACGGGTCACAGCAATACTCCTAAATATATAATAAAAACCCAAACAGGTTTAAGGAATGTGCTCCTTTCTTAGTGCTAGGAAGTGTATGGTGCAACAATTCATCCTTTATATTCAATGAAAATGTTCTAACATGCCTCACAACACTGGAACCTGCAAAAAAAAAGTCACTAATGTTAAATGACACGTAATGTGTCACTAATCTGAATCTTTTTAGAATTCATCTCTTTCCCTCAGGAGCACATGTGTCTTACCAAGGCAAACATTAATCACTTCTTGCTCATCAGATCTAATTAATAAGATATCATCAATAAAGTGGACCAATGTACTTTTCTGCAGAATGACCAAATGATCCAGTTGCTTTAGTTTACGTTGTGACAAAGAGAGGAAAATTCTCTGGGATAAGATTGCAAATGTGTATTGCTGCCCACCCCACGTGAATAGGAACTGCTTCTGATTCTCATTTTTTATGGATATGAAAAGCATGTATTTGCCAGCTGAATAATTTTATACCACATAAAGAGGCTGTGTTATTCTGCTCTCATGAAGATACCAGATTTGGCACAGCAGCTGCAATTAGTTAAGTTTGCATTAGTCCACTGTCATCCTCCCATGAGACATCCAGTTTTTGCAAGAACAAGACTGGTGAATTAACTGGGATAAAGATTACCAGCCCTGCATCCCTTAGGTTTTAATCTACCAACCCTTTCAAAAATATCATTTTAAATGATATTGTTTTTATTTATTCTGACAGGGTGGAGGCAGTTTCAAATACTTCTACCTGGCTCTCTGACTACAATAGCTTTTACTCTAAAAGTCAAGGAACTGGCATGCCTGGGTGGCTCAGTGGTTGAGTGTCTGCCTTCGGGTCAGGGGGTGATCCTGGGTCAGGGGATCGAGTCCCACTTTGGGGGACCCTCTCCCCACAGAGAGCCTACTTTTCCCTCTGCCTGTGTCTCTGCCTCTGTGTGTGTGTGTCTTTCATGAATAAATAAATGAATAAATTTTAAAAAATAAAAATAAAGGTCAAGGAAGTAATATGAAAGCCCTGCTGACTACAGAGTATGTTCTTTCTGATTATGCATTCAAAAATAGAGGAAATGACCACTAGGTGAGTCTCTAATCCCAGTGAACAGAGTGAATAGACATAGACCAAGACTTTGGGTTTGTTTTGTTTTGTTTTTTACCTGATCTTGTATGTTGCTACTCTAACAGGGGACAAATGAGGGACTTTGGGTCCCTAGGCATCAGGATCAACAAAGACCCGGATCCATCAGTTAGTGAAATGTTAGGGTATATCCTTCTCCAAAGTATACAGTTAGTTACCCAGGTAAGTGGCAGTAGGTATCTTTGAGGGAAAGATGGAGTATCTCACTGCTGTATATACTCATGGTGTTGCTAAGTCTTTTTGTATGGATTTCTGACTGCTCTTTCAGTTGATGGGCTCTATGTCTAAGAATCTCCTCAGGATAAACTGGGCAAGGAATTGTGACTTTCTGGCAGCTGCCTTCGGCTTTCTGATCACATATTTATGATCTATTCTGATTGCTACGTATATTAAGCAATAAATACCCTTGTTTGTTGCCCATCTATCTTGCCCCTAGGAATGTGATGCTATATTAGCAATCTCCATAGATCCCTGTGAATAATCCCTTCCTGGCTGCCATTCCAAGCTTCTGCGCATTATGGTAACTATGCCCACCTTGCTCTAACAATTAAGTGCTACCACCTGGCTATTCCCATATCCTATCATCCCCAGGTCTGTAATAGCATCTCCTACTCAGCCCTAGTGTATAGAACAGCCACCTCATAGCTACTTAAAAATACTGGCTCTCTCTTACTGGCACACTCCTTATTGTTATAATAAGTAAAATCTCCTCCAGGACCTCCCAAGGAATACAGTCAAATGGTGGCTTTTCCAGTCTTAAGTAACAGCCCCATTCTAACATGCCTACTTTCTAAGCCATTTAATACTTTCCTTCATAGTCTGCCACAGAAATGTTGGCACCTCTATCTCATTAAGTGTGGAGCAGCAGTTGGCAAACTATGACCCTTGAGCCAGATCCAGCCCTTTCCTTTTTCTGTAAGTAAAGTATTATTGGAACACCCAATTTATTGGCTACACCCATTTGTTTATATATTGGTTATATTACACTCAAGTTCTAAAATATTTGCTATCCTGCCCATTACAGAAAAAGCTTGCTAACACTTGATGCATGGCATTGCTTTTTCCAATCTTCTAAGAGCCATCCCAGTAGGGCATTAAAAATGCCTCTTTGGACCTCTGCCAGATTGTTAAATCCTGTGTCACAGAAAAGTGCCCCCATATCAATATACTATCCCTAATCCTTCCCAGTAGCTTCAAGATCCACTCCTAGGCATCATCTCTTTGATCCTGACAGTACGTGTTAACTAAGTCCAGCGTTTGTGTGTGTGTGTGTGTGTGTGTGTGTTCAATACCTCTTCTTTAATAGGCGAACAATTCTCCAATCTAATTTTGCTGAAATTTAACCCAAGTTATGGGTATGGTAGGCAGAAAGACAAATAGAAACAGCTCCTGAGGAAGATTTTCCTGAAGATGCCTTTCTCCTTTGAGATCTTTACATGGTCTTTAAGCAAGAGAGAGAAAATTTTATCTTCCAATAAAGGATAATGGTCAATTCTGAAAACTCAGAGAGTTAAGGAAAATCTAGGAATTCAAGGTACTCAAATGCATCTGTTTAGATATTCCCATCTCAGGCTCCCACTTCTCTCATATCAAACCTCTACCTTTAGATTAGGAGACCTTCTTAGGCTGAGAATTCAACTTTCTCTAAAGTTTCTTGCCACTTGCAGTTAAGTCCTGTTCCAGGCTATTGGCTTTGTCTGCCTTCAATCTACAGAAATTAGAGGATTTCTGACTCATATTTTGCTTTAAACTGCTGATTAATAGATTGGAGATTGTCATCATCTCTCTTCAACATATAAATGCCATTTTGCAAAAGCAAACCATTTCACAATCCATAGAGTTACTCTTTTCCTTGTACCTTTCAATTGCCAGAAACACTGAACCAGTTAGTATACCTCCTTCCATCTGTACCCTATGCCAATTCACCATAGGTGAGCATCTTAACAACTGCACTTCTGCAGCATGTCAGGAACTATCAAGGCTCCAGCTACCTAAGATGGGGTTTTCACTGCCACCTGGCCAGTGACTAACCCACCTCCAGAATGCTGTCTGCAGAGAGCACTTCTTAGTACTATTCCTAGTACCAAATGCCCTAGGAGCAGAGCCTGAGATGGAATTCTTGTATGACAAATTTACTCAAATATTATTTTCAGAAGAGGGCAAAGAAAACAGGATATGCCATGATAAAACTAAACAAGAATGAAGCCTCAGCTAGAGATCAGCTTTGCCTAATATATATAGGAATTCTGAAGCATGAATGTATCACAGATTTGTTCCTACCTTAAGGCAAAGGGTCTCTGCACTGCTGTCTTCAACTTCTCTCCTACCCACGAGGCATAGCAGCCAAGATGAAGTATCTCCCATTGGGTCATGAGAAATTGTCTAGAGACGGAGACTACTGTATCTTTAGGAGCTGACACTCATAGATGAGGGATGGGCACACAAGCATGGTAAATGGGATCTAGATAGGTACCAACAGCCTACTATATACTAAATATACTGGTAAAATATCATTGTTTAAACTGAACAGCGATATTCTCGGGGCTCTGATTCATGCCTTCCAGCTCCTCTGTCCTATTGAATATTGGCTGTTCTTAATGGCCTTTTGGGACAAAGGCCACCCTTAGATGTAGGAGGAATGGAGGTTTGGTTTAAATTTTAGGACTGCTAACCAGTCTCTTGATTATTCTCACATAAGTATTCATTTGTTTTATATATTTTTTATTGAAGCTCTATTTGCTAACATATAGTATAACACCCAGTGCTCATCCCGTCAAGTGCCCTCCTCAGTGCCTATCACCCAGTCACCCCATGCCCCCTGCTCGCTTCCCCTTCTACTTCCCCTTGTTCATCTCCCAGAGTTAGGAGTCTCTCATGTTTTGTCTCCCTCTCAATTTTTCCCACTCATTTTCCCTCCTTTCCCCTAAGACTCAATGTCCATCGACAGATGAATGGATAAAGATGTGGTACATAAGTATTCATTTGTTTTGGCTAAACAAGAAAACCCTGAAATGTAAACTTTTTCAACAGGATCAAACACATCAACATTTTATTGTGAATTCTGTTATCAAGACTTTCCAACCAGTATTAGAACAAATATTCAGAGAGAAACGAGGAGGAAAGAGGGAGGTTTGAGCCAAGGCAATAAGTTTAGGATGTCAGACACTTGAGGAAGAACTAGAAAAGCAAAAGGTAACATGAGGAAACCACATCTTTGATAAAGGTTCATCATTAGGCATATCCCTGTGGGAAGCCGGAAAGAAGTAAAAAATAAACTTCACTAGATTTTCTACAATAATGTACTTGGATTTGACTTTTGGTAGGCAAGACTCAGGAAGGACTTCAGTTTCCTCTGAAAATAAGAATTATCCCTGATCTCTGATAATTATTCTTAGTTTTCATATAACATTGTTACCACAACAGAAAATAGGTTATTCAAGGCTAAAGCACCACTGAGAAAAGAAAAAAACATCTTTATTTAGCATTTGTTTCACATCCAGGCAACTAATGCATCCACTGTATTCCAATAAATGTAACCGGAATAGCAATGCTGATAATACAGCAGAGACAAGAATAAAATGTTATAGGTAATTAAGGGAAAGAGTTTTAAGAAAATGACAAGATGAGCAAAATCATTGTTCTCTAAGTTACAAAAATTGTTGGATTCAATATTGTGTGAGTTTGGAAAAGCTGTAGCAGTTCTAGGTGTCCCATCAGGCCCCAAAGTAAATAATACTGAGTAAATAATACTGAGTATAATACTAATACTTAGTGACCTGGGATATTCTGTACTCTGATGACTGATCACAGAAGAGACTAAGAAAGGGGATACAACCCAGAGGAAGAAAACCAAAGTCCCCAAACAATCTTAGTGCTGGAACTAGTACTAGATTCTGAGCTTCTTCACTGTACAGCTAGTGCTGCTTCTACTCACACGCCTTCCCTTCTTTTCCCACATCCCCTGACATACGATTGCCCTCTACACAGAGCTAGAACAATTCTGTCTGGAACCTAGTCTTACTTGTTACCTTGTTTGGTATACAAACAAGATCAAAGCATTCACCCAAATGTTCTCCCTGGCTGCTTATCATTATATCTAATGAATAATTTATTGAAGTAACTTCAGAGAAAGGGATCGAAGGGAAGTTGTCTCTCTACATCAGGATGTTTTAGGCCAATGGTATGACCATCTCACTTAAAAATGAAATGGAGATATCAATAATCACTACTCTCACTTTTCCCAAAGATTGTCAATACTCAGGGCTTATACATTTAAATCCCCCCAGCAAATTTATTTTTAAATTAGGACACATACAACTACCTATAATTGAAATGGTCTATTTGCTATTTCAACTCCCACTATATCTGGTGTTTTCTGTCAAGGAGTCACACTATATAGAGAGGAGGAAAAATTAGAAATGATTTCTGGAATTCTACATCTGCTGTTTCTTTCTGTAAGTTCTTAGAGAGCAAAATGAGTATTTGAATTGAAATTTAAGAATATGGATGATTCCAGGAGTCAAAGAAAAGGTTAGAGGATGATATTCCAGATTAGAAAACAGCATGGTTATAAAAGTGGAGAAAGAGAAACACAGAACATGTACAATGTTCAAAAAGATTTCTGTAACACAGATGTCATCTAGATCTTCCAGCCTTTTTAAGATATATATATATATATTGCTTCTTACCACCATTTACCTTTAGTGGTTCTCAAACATCAATGTACATATAAATCAAATTCTAATTCTGTAGGCTTGAATAGAAGCCTAGGATTCTGCATTTTTAACAAACTCCCAGGCAAGACTGATTCTGCTGGTCTGTGGGTCACACTTCTCATAGCAAGGACCTAACACATACATGCACGCATATGAACATTCACAAGATTTGATGTGAGTGTTTGTTGTTAGTTTTGGTAGAATTGATGAGATGAGCTAAGTGACATATCTGGATGACATACTAGGGACTAGGGAGTAACCTGCACAAGTTGAGGAGAGATATCCCTAAACTTAGCTAATTTAAAAGAAGTAGGAACTCAGATTCTAAGTCTCCATGATATTCTAACTCTCCCAGAAATTCAGAGAGTTGTTGGAATTGGTTGTTGGACTTCTATATGAGGTGAACTAGGGTGTTGAATCTATTTTACCAAAAGCTCTAGGAAGATCTAGGTAACATCTGAGTTACAGAAATCTTTTTGAATGTTACACATGTGATATGTTTCTCCTCCTCTACTTTTATGACCATGCTATTTCCTTAATCTGGAATACCATCCTTTAACCCTTTCTCTGATGCTAGAATCATCTATATGTTTGGAGACTCTATTCAAATGTTCACTTTGCTCTCTAACAACTTACAGAGAGAAATGGGATATGTAAGACTTCAGAAAGCATCTCTAATTTGTCCTCATCTCTGTATAACATGATTCCTTGAAAATAAGGCACCAAGGGCACCTGGGTGGCTCAGCCGGTTAACAGTCTGTCTTCAGCTCAGGTCATGACCTGGGGTCCCAGGATCCTGCTCAGCAGCGGGTTTGCTTCTCTCTCTGCCTCTGGCATTCCCTCTGCTTGTGCTCTCTCTCTCTTTCTCTCTCTCTCTCAAATAAATAAATAAAATCTTAAAAAAAAAGATTTCCCACCAAATGCACCAAATGTAGTGGGAAACTGAAAATTGAACAGACCATTTCAGTTACAGGTATTTGGGGGGAAATGTACAACAGCATTCCTTATATGGTATGTCTGCTGTCCAGACATAGTAAACATAAATAACCTCAAGAACATACGTAACAGTATAATGTAGTAAAACCACTAGAAAACATGATTGTTGAGTATTTTTACCTTTGTTTTTAATATGGTTTATTTAATTATAAGTTTTCATAATTTAACTTTTAATAATAGCTGTATTTAACAACCAGTTTGCAGAATTCCTGAAATTTTAACAATGGGTTCTTGTGAGCCAGTACAAGCCAGTTCCAGTATGCCATGCCTCTATTTCTAATCAAGTCAGTTATACTGTTACCAAGGGTTGAGCTAATTAGTTTTTCCTAGTGTCTGAATGTCCCCATTCAAGTTTAAAAATGTAAAACCATCTCCTATATTTCCATGTTTCTGTATTAAATAACTTGATGAATTCTATAGTCACTATAAGTCTACTGAAGGTAATGAAGTGAATAAGCTCTCAGTTCCAAGGACAATTTGAAAAGAAAACAAAATAAGCACTCTTCTATTTTAGTCTGTAACAAAGAACACTTGCACAGTGTTTTGAAGGGTTTTCCAGAGGCCCATGTGAGATTGTCTTCACTTGTGATGTTTATCCCCATTGTGTCTGGCACCTGGATTCTCCACAGATTAAGTGGTCTAGGCTGTCAGCTTTCATTCTACCTGAGCTACTCACTAACCCTGTAAGGATGATGGGACAAGTCCTGTGACCTCTCGCTGTTTCCTGAAGTGTAAAATAAGATAAACAATGCAGAGTAAAATTCACATGATTGTGTAAGGATTTCTTATTGGTTGCCTGGAAGCCTAGAATTTTTGCAATGGGACTCCTATTGCTTGCCTTAGAAATCTTAAAAAACACAATGTTATAATGTAAGTTTTGTTTCCTTTTATAAAAAAGTACAAAATATTATAATCTTATATGCTTTATAATAGCACTGTCCAAAAAACCTTCCATGATGACGCAAATGTTCTATATCTATACTGTCTAACATCATAGTCACTAGATGCATGAAGCTATTGAGAGCTTGAAAGGTGGCTAGTGTGACCAATGAACTGAATATTAACATTAGAAATTCAATGAGTGGCTATTGGTAAGGCCAAGCCTTACCAAGGAGTATTATCCTCTTTGAGATCTAGTTTTTCATATTCCAGTTGTGGCACTTTACAAATTAGGTGATAACCTTTGTATGTAAAATCAGTACATTCAAGAAGTTTTAGTTCCCAGAAATTATTTAGATGCTTCTTATAGATGCTTCTTATATTGGAAATTTGTTCAATTGAACAATTATATCATATATTTCTCCATTTTATCACCAGAGATTCTGAAATTGTCACTAAAATTGGATTCTGATTCAGCAACAGAACCATTACCCATCCAAATCAATCCTCTGAAAACCCTAAAACCAAAGTGATTACTGAACTACATTCCTTAGATATCAGCAGATTATGCTACCCAATCCTGACATGTATTGGAAGCTAATGCTTTATCATCTGGAATAATTAGATCTCAGAAAAGCTCTTAAAGAATTCCTGGCTTGCCTTAAATACTTTTCACCCATTTTGAAATTTCAATAGAAGAAAATCCATGGTCTAGTTCAAGAGTCTAGCAGGAATGTGGGGAGGGAATTCAAGAGAATGTAGAAAGGGATCATGAAGAATACAGTTCTAGGATCAATGCACAGGAAAATGTGCACTAGATGTGAATCTTTTGGCAGGAGGTATATGGCAATACAAGCCAAATTTTATTAGTGAATTCCAAAGACAGTGGAAATATCTCTGTTTTACATTGAATGTCATTTTAAATAAGTGAGCCATTGGCCAGGGGTGTGGATATGCTCTTTTCTATTAACTTTTCCATTCTAGTGACATATTTTGTAATGGGATGTGACATGTAATACAAACATAGTTCCCAAAGCACGTAATATTCATCTCAGTTACTAACAATACTAAAGTTGGTTTTATTGTTTTCCCCATTTTAAATCATGTACTGCCTTACCAATAGCCACTCATTGAATTTCTAATGTTAATACTGATTTCTGTTGGATAACTAGGTTAGAATACCAGTTTTTATTTTTAGCACCTGGAGGTGCATTTATTGAAATGTAGGTTGCACAAAAAAAAATATAATGGGCTAATAAAGTAGATGTCTATTTATAATATTTCACAATATTTTCTTGAATGCACAAAATAATGTGGATGGAAATAAAAAATATTCTATCTTACCAACTTGAAAAACAGTAGTTGAATAGATTACACATGAGTTTAGTACTTTAATATTCTGATTTCAGTTTTGAATGCTTTGAATTAGACAACATCCTTCTATTGCTGAATTCATATTCTAACAATTTTATTCAAGAACATAACTTGAATAAGACTGCACTGAAATATACCACTTCTTATTCAAAAAATCACAATTTTACAGGCAAACTGGAAAGAAAACTTTTTCTAAGTGACCAGACATATAGCTTTACTTTCTCTATAATTCAATTCTACCTCTACAAAATGAACATAGGGCTATCCTGATTCTATGAAAATCTGTTCTTCAGTATAAAGAGAAAAATCCCAAGAGAGGCATCCATGCCCATGTCCTTTACAGGACACAGAAACTCACACAGGAAAGGTTATGATATATTATTCTCATTTACTAAGTTTGTAGTATCCTAAAAGCCAAGAGGGCTAGGGCTCACAGCATTCTTGTGGTACATCTAAAAACAATGTAATGATGTAGCAACTCTAACACCCATCAGCAGACATGCAGCCAAGAGGATTTATGGCATGGGAGTGAAGGGGAGTATCTACTCATTTAACAGTAGAGATGAATCTATGTACCATATTAGGATTTAATGAGGCAGATACATGAATACATAACATCCCCTCTCAGATCCCATTAGGCATTCAAACCAACTGAGAAATGGGCATCAAGGTCAGACAGAGGAAAATTAAAATGTAAGCTTATTACAACTAAATCTGATACTGGAGAATGAGATCACCTTAAAAATAAGATCATGGCATTTTACATGTCTGTCCTTTGCCTATTTAATGCCACACTTAAAAACAAAGAGATTCAAGGGAGTGGACAGATGGTGACAAAGTATAATTACCCTAGGCTTGCCCATTCCATGAACACAACTAGATAACTATCAAATCATCCTAAATACCCTGGAAACTGACCTAAGAATGACAGAGCAAATTCCACAACTAAAGGTAGATAAGAGGCAACATCAAAGAAGGTAGAATATACAGAGACACAGTTTGGGAGAGAAACAGATCATAGCCACTGCGGTGGCAATGGGGTTGAACTCAGAGAAGAGCAAGAAACAGACTACCACACAGGTGAACACAGGGGGAAGACAAATACCCATAGTAACTGGCTTAGAAAGTAAGAGGGGCCAAATTTCATGGCTTCTGGCAACCAGTGCAGCTTAAAGCCTGGAGTTTTACAATCCTAAGATTTGTATGGAACCATAAAAGAGCTCCAAATAGCCAAAGCAATTTTGAAAAAGCAAAGCTGGAAGCATCACATTATGAACTGCAAGTTATATTACAAAGCTATAGTGATCAAGGCAGTATGATACTGACACAAAATCAGACACAGAGATCAATGGAACAGAATAGAAAACCCACCAATGAACCTACAGCTATATGGTCAACAAAGCAGGAAAGAATAGCCAATGGAAAAAAAAAGACAATCTCTTCATCAAATGGTGTTGAGAAAACTGGATAGAAACATACAAAAGAATGAAACTGGACCACTTTCTCACACCATACACAAAAATAAATTCAAAATGGATGAAAGTACTAAATGTGAGACAGGGATCCATCAAAATCCTAGAGGACAACATAGGCAGTAATTTCTTTGACATCAACCATAGCAACTTCTAACTAGATATATCTCCAGAGGCAAGAAAAACAAAAGCAAAAATTAACTATCGGGACTTCGTTGAGATAAAAACAAACAAACAAATATCTAATAAAGGGTTAGTATCTGGGTGGCTCAGTGGTTGAGCATCTGCCTTTGACTCAGTTCATAATCCAAGGGTTCCAGGATTGAGTCCCACTTCAGGCTCCTCGCCGAGCCTGCTTCTCTCTCTGCCTATGTCTCTGCCTCTCTCTCTGTGTCTCTCATGAATAAATTTTCAAAAAATCTTTTAAAAAGTAAAAATAAAGTGTTAGTATCTAAAATATATAAAGAATTTTTAAAACTGAACACCCAAAAAACAAATAATCCAATTTTAAAATGGGTAGAAGAGGGCAGCCCCGGTGGCTCAGCAGTTTAGTGCCACCTTTGGCCCAGGGCATGATCCTGGAGACCCAGGATTGAGTCCCACGTCGGGCTCCCTGCATGGAGCCTGCTTCTCCCTCTGCCTGTGTCTCTGCTTCTCTCTCTCTCTCTCTCTCTCTGTGTGTGTGTCTCATAAATGAATAAATAAAAAATCTTTAAAAAAATAAAAAAATAAAATGGGTAGAAGACATGAATAGACATTTTTCCAAAGAAGACATTCAGATGTCTAACAGACACATGAAAAGATTTTCATCATCAGGGAAATAAAAATCAAAGCTACAGTGAAAAATCACCTCAAACCAGTCAAAATGGTTAAAATGAACAACATAGGAAATAATAGATGTTGTTGAGGATGCAGAGAAAGGGGAACCCTCTTACACTGATGGTGGCAAAGCAAACTGGAGCAGCCATTCTGAAAAACAGTATGGAGTTTCCTCAAAAAATTAAAAATAGAGCTACCCTATGATCCAGCAATTGTGCTACTAGGTATTTACCTAAAGGATACAAAAATGCTAATTCAAAGGCACACATGCATCCTGATGTTCATAGCAGCATTATTAACAATAGGCAAATTACAGAAAGAGCCCAAATGTCCATCCACTAATGAATGGAAAAAGAAGAGGTGATATATAAATCATATATACATATCCTATATCATATATATAATAGAATATTATATATATTGTAATAGGATAATATGTATATAATAGAATATTACTCAGCCATAAAAAAAGAATAAAATCTTGCCATTTGCAATGATTGGATGGAACTAGACAGTATTATTTAAGTAAAATAGGTCAGCCAGAGAAAAACAAATATCATAAGATTTCACTCATATGTAAAATTTAAGAAACAAAACAGATAAACATAAGAGGAAAAGAAAGCCAAAGCAAACCAGGAAACAGACTTAACTACAGAGAACAAACTCAGGGTTACCAGAGGGGAGGTGGACAGGGACCATTGGCTAAATAGGTGACGTGTATTTGGGAGGGCACTTGTGATGAGCACTGAGTGTTGTATGTAAGTGATGAATCACTAAATTCTATACCTGAAACTAATATTGCATTATATGTTAACTAACTGGAATTTTAATAAAATTTTTGGGGAAAAAAGGAGCCTAGGAGGAGTAGTGGGACTCTAAGTTTGTCTCATCCCATGAATACATCTAGATAGTTATCAAATCATTCTGAACACCCGAGAAATCAATTGGAGGTTTGAGAAACAAATGCTGCAAGTCTATAAATAGAAAAGCAAACCACCATTTGAAAGACAAGACAGAGAAATACACACCAAAAGAAAGAATAGGAGATAATACTCACAGCTAGAGATTTAATAAATACAGATATAAGAAAGATGTCTGAACTAGAATTTAAAACAATGATTATAGGGCAGTCTGGGTGGCTCAGCGGTTTAGCGCCACCTTCAGCCCAGGGCGTGATCCTGGAGACCCAGGATCGAGTCCCACGTCGGGTTCCCTGAATGGAGTCTGCTTGTCCCTCTGCCTTTGTCTCTGCCTCTCTCTCTCTCTCTCTCTCTCTCTCTCTCTCTCTCTCATAAATAAATAAATAAATAAATAAATAAATAAATAAATAAATAAATAAATAAATAAAATCTTTAAAAAAAATAATGATTATGAAAGATACTAGCTGGACATGAAAAAACATAGAAGACACTAGAGAATCCCTTAGCATCAAGTTAGAAGAACTAAAGTCTAGTCAGGCCAAAATTTAAAATGCTGTAACTGAGATGCAGTCCCAAATGAAGCCCATAAAAATGATGATGAATAAAACAGTAGAGAAAATCAGTGATATAGAGGATAAAATTATGGAAAATAATGAAGCTGAAAAGAAGACTGAAAAAAAAACTATTAGATCATGAAGGTAGACGTAGAGAACTCAGCAATCCCATAAGTGAAATAATATCCATATTATAGGAGTCCCAGAAGAAGAGCAAGAAAATGGGGTAGAAGGATTATTGGAATAAATTACAGCTGAGACCTTCCCTAATTTGGGGAAGGAAGCAGGCATTCAAGACCAAGAGGCACACAGAACCCTCAAAATCAACAAAAATATGTCAGCATAACAACATATTATAGTGAAACTTGCAAATTACAGATGAACAGAAAATCCTGAAAACAGCTCAGGACAAGAGGTCCTTAACCTACAAGGACAGACACATAAGGCTGCAGCAACATGTCCACAGAGACCTGACAGTCCAGAAAGAACTGGCATGATATAGTTAACATGTGAAATGGGGAAAACATGCAGCAAAAAATAGCTTATCCAGCAAGACTGTCATTTAGAACAGAGGGGGAGATAAAGACTTTCCAAGACAAAGAAAAACTAAAGGAATTTGAACACTAAACGAGCCCTGCAAGAAATATTAAAGGGGAAAAGGAATCTAAAAGTAATAAAGACCAAAAAGGAACAGAGACAATCTACAGAAACAGTGACTTTACAGGTAATACAAAAGCACTAAATTCATATCTTTTAATAATTATTCTGAATGAAAATGGATTAAATGCTCCAATCAAAAGACATAGGGTATCATAATGGATAAAAAACAGAACCCATAAATATGATGTTTACAAGAGACTCATTTTAAACCCAAAGCCACCTCCAGATTGAAAGTGAAGGGGTGAAGAACCATTTATCATTCTAATGAGCATCAAAAGAAAGCTGGAGTAGCCATACTTATATCAGACAAACTAGATTTTAAACAAAAGGCTGTAAAAATAGATGAAGAAGGACCAATATCATAGGAGTCCCAGAAAAAGAAGAGAGGGGGAAAGGGGACAGAGGTTTATTTGAGCAAATTATAGCTGAAAATTTCCCTAGTCTGGGGAAGGAACTAGACATCAGATTCCTGGGAGGCACAGAGAAGCCCCATCAAGATCAACCAAAGCAGGCCAACACCAAAACATATAGTAAAAATTGCAAAATACAGAGAAAAGCAAAAGTCCTAAAAGCAGCCAGAGTAAAGAAATCCCTAACTTACAAGGGAAGACAAATATGGTTAGCAGCAGATGAATCTATAGAAACTTGACAGTCTAGACAGGAGTGGCATAATATATTCAACATGCTGAATGGGAAAAATATGAAGCCAGGAATACCTTATCCAGCAAGGCTGTCATTCAGAATAGAAGAGGTAAGGAGTTTCTCACACAAACAAAAACTGAAGGAGTTCATGACCACCTAACCAGCCCTGCAAGAAATATTAAAGAGAATGCTTTGAGTGGGAAAGAAAGACTAAAAGCAAAAAAGAATAGAAAGGAACAGAGAAAATCTCCAGAAATACCAACCTTATAGGTAATGCAATGGCACTAAATTCATATCTATCAATAATCACTCTGGATGTAAATGGACTAAATGCTCCAAGCAAAAGTCATGAGGTACCAGAATGGATTAAAAAAAAAAAAACAAGACCTAACTATATTGCTGCCCATAAAAGACTCATTTTAGACCTAAAGGCACCTGCAGATAGAAAGTGAAGGCACGGAGAACCATTTATCATGCTAATGAATATCAAAAGAAAGCCAAGTAGCAATACTTTTATCAAACAAACTAGATTTTAAACCAAAGACTATAACAAGAGATGAAGAGCACTATATCATAAATAAAGGGGCCTATCCAACAGAAAGATCTAACAATCGTAAATATTTATGTCTCTAACTTGGAAGCAGCCAAATATATAAACCAATTAATAGCAAAATTTTTAAAAACTGATATTAATACAAAAATAGTAGGGTACTTTTACACCTCACTCACAGCAATGGACAAATCATCAAAGCAGATTAACAAGGAAACATGGGCTTTGAGTGACACACTGGATCAGATAGATTTAACAGATATATTCAGGGCATTTCATCCTAAAGCAGCAGAACACACATTCCTGTCAAGTGCACATAGAACATTCTCCGGAATAGATCACATACTGGGTCACAAATCAGGACTCAGCTGGTACAGAAAGATTGAGATAATACCAAGCATATTTTCAGACCACAATGTTATGAAACTTGAAGTCAACCATAAGAAAAAATTTGGAAGGACCACAAATACATGGAGGTTAAAGAACATTCTACTAAAGAATGAATGGGTCAACCAGGAAATTAAAGACAAATTTTTAAAATACATAGAAGCAAATGAAAATGAAAATATGACAGTTCGAAACCTTTGGGATGCAGCAAAGGTGGTCCTAAGAGGGAAGTATATAGCAATACAGGCCTTCCTCAAGAAGTAAGAAAAGTCTCAAATATACAACCTAACATTACTTCCAAAGGAGCTGGAAAAAAGAACAGCAAATAAAATCTAAATACAGCAGGAGAAGAGAAATAATAAAAATCAGAGCAGAAATAAATGTTATAGAATTAAAAAAAAAAACAGTAGAACAGGTGAGTGAAACTAGGAGCTAGTACTTTGAAAGAATTAACAAGATTGATAAACCAAGAGCCAGACTTATCAAAAAGAAAGAAGACAGGACCCAAATAAGTAAATCATGAATGAAGGAGGAGAAACCACAACCAACACCAGAGAAACACAAACAATTCTAAGAGAATACTATGAGCGATTATATGCCAACAAATTAGGCAATCTGGGGGAAATGGATAAGTTCCTAGAAACATGTAAACTACCAAAACTGAAAGAGGAAGAAATAGAAAGCCTGAAAAGACCCATAACTAGCAAAGAAATTGAATCAGTAATCAAAAATCTTCCAACAGGGATGCCTGCATGGCTCAGCTGGGTAGAGCATCCAACTCTTGATTTTGGCTCAGGTCATGATCTCAGGGTCCTAGAACTGAGCTCCATGTCAGGTTCCATGCTGAGAGCAGTGTCTGTTTGTCCCCCTCTCTCTCTGCTCCTCCCCTACTCATGTTCTCTCTCAAAGAAATAAGTAAAATCCTTTTTTAAAAACTCCCAACAAACAAGTGTTTAGGGCTGGATGGTTTCCTAGGGAAATTCTACCAAACATTTAAAGAAGAATACCTATTATTCTGAAACTGCTCCATAAAATAGAAATGGAAGGAAAACTTCCAAACTCATTCTGAGGCCAGCATTACCCTTGATCTCAAAACCAGACAACCCCCCACCTAAAAAGGAGAGTTACAGAACAATTTCCCTGAGGAACATCAAAGCTAAAATTCTCAACAAGCAACTAGCTAATAGGATCCAACAGTATATTAAAAGGACTATTCACTATGACCAAGTGGGATTTATTCCTGGGCTGCAGGTAAAAGATACCTAGGAATAAACCTAACCAAAGAGGTAAAGTATCTATACCCTAAAAACTATAGAACACTTCTGAAAGAAATTGAGGAAGACACAAAGAGATGGAAAAATATTCCATGCTCATGGATTGGAAGAATTAATATTGTGAAAATGTCAACGTTACCCAGAGCAATTTACATGTTTAATGCAATCCCTATCAAAATACCATGGACTTTCTTCAGAGAGTTGGAACAAATCATCTTAAGATTTGTGTGGAATCAGAAAAGACCCCGAATAGCCAGGGGAATACTGAAAAAGAAAACTGGAGCTGGGGGCATCACAATGCCGGATTTCAAGTTGTACTACAAAGCTGTGGTCATCAAGACAGTGTGGTACTGGCACAAAAACAGACACATAGATCAATGGAACAGAATAGAGAACCCAGAAATGGGCCCTCAACATTATGGTCAACTAATATTCGACAAAGCAGGAAAGACTATCCACTGGAAAGAGGACAGTCTCTTCAATAAATGGTGCTGGGAAAATTGGACAGCCACATACAGAAGAATGAAACTGGACCATTCTCTTACACCATACACAAAGATAAACTCAAAATGGATGAAAGATCTAAATGTGAGACAAGAATCCATCAAAATCCTAGAAGAGAACACAGGCAACACCCTTTGTGAACTTGGCCACAGTAACTTCTTCCAAGATACATCTATGAAGGCAAGGGAAACAAAAGCAAAAATGAATTACTGGGACTTACTCAAGATAAAAAAAAAAAGCTTTTGCACAGCAAAAGAAACAGTCAACAAAACTAAAAGACAACCTACAGAATGGGAGAAGATATTTGCAAATGACATAGCAGATAAAGGGCTAGTATTCAAGATCTAGAAAGAATTTATTAAACTCAACAGCAAAGAAACAAACAATCCAATTATGAAATGGGCAAAAGACATGAACAGAAATTTCAGAGAAGACATAGACATGGCCAACAAGCACATGAGAAAATGCTCTGCACCACTTGCCATCAGGGAAACACAAGTCAAAACCACAATGAGATACCACCTTGCACCACTCAGAATGGCTGAAATTAACAACTCAGGAAACAACTGATGTTGGTGAGAATGCAGAGAAAGGGGAACCTTCTTATACTGTTGGTGGGAATGCAAACTGGTGCAGTCATTCTGGAAAACAGCATGGAGGTTCCTCAAAATGTTACAAATAGAGCTACCCTATGATTCAGGTATTTCTCCAAAGAATACAAAAATGGTGATTCAAAGGGGCACATGCAGTCTATTTTTATAGCAGCAATGTCCACAATAACCAAAATATGGAAAAAGCCCATATGTCTATCAACAGATATACAGATACTACACTAACAATACACTATATATGTTAACTAAATTTAATTCAAATTAAAATAAATTAAACCTGGAGTTTTAAAGGTCAGTGGGCTTGGGTGAGACAAAGCACAAAGAGCACTGTGCTTCTCTTGGAGAGAGGCAGTTTCCTGTCTCCAGAAGACCAGCCCAACCCCTGCTCACATTGCCTTGCTCAACCTTGGAGTTGTGTGAGGCCTTTGTTCCAGTGGTGGTGGTAGCAACAGGTCTCATCTCACAAATATACCAGCATACCTAGTTAAAAAGTGCCACATTCAGGCCAGGGACAATACATTGCTCACAATATGCAAAGAGAACCTCTGAAGATGAATGGCCTGCAGGTTATAGTGGCCAGGATAAAACAACAAAGCATACACAGCACACATTGGAGACACTCCTGGTGAAGAGGGTACCCTACACAGCAGGGCACCATAGGACCAATCTTCATAAGGCCATTACCCTCAAGAACAGAAGATGTAGCTGACTTTTCTAACACAGAGAAACAGGCACAGAGACTTAGACAAAATTAAAAGACTGAGAAATGTATTCCAAAGCCATTTGGAATCTGTGGCCACACCCATAGATCTAACCGAAACAGATATCAGTAACATTCCTGATAGAGTATTAAAAGCAATGATCATAAGAACATTCACTGGATTTGAGAAAAGAGGGGGAAAAATTAGTGAGACCCTTAGCACATAGATAAACAGAATCAATCAGAGATGAAGAGTGCAACAAATGACAGTAGAAACATGCTTGATAGAATGAACAACAAGCTGGAAGAAGCAGAGGAATGCATTAATGGCCTAGAAGACACAGTAATGAAAAGCAATCATGAACAAAAGACAGAAAAAGGAATTATGGATAGAAAACAACAATGGGCAGGGAACTCAGTGACTCTATCAAATATAGTAACATTCATATTATAGGAGTCCCAGAAAAAGAAGAGAGAGAAAAGGGGACAGACAATTTATTTGAAGAAATAATAGCTGAGGGTCACCTGGCTGGCTCAGTCAGTTAAACATTTGCCTTCAGCTCTGGTCAGGACCCCAGAGTCCTGGGATCCAACCCCGCATCAAGCTCCCTGCTCAATGGGGAACCTGCTTCTTCCTCTCCCCTGTCTCCCTGCTTCTGCTCACTTGCTCTCATAAATAAATAAATAAATAAATAAATAATAATAAATAAATAAATAAATAAATAAATACTGAAAACTTCCCTAATCTGGGGAAGAAAACAGATATACAGATCCAGAAGGTAAAGAGAACCCCCAACAAAACCAACAAAAGCAGATCTACATCAAGACATGTTTTAATTATTTGGTGAAATATAGTGATAAAGAAAAAAAATTAAAGCAATTAGACAAAAAAAAAAAAAGACAGTAACATACGAGGGAAGCCCCATAAGGCTAGGAGGGGATTTTTCAGTGGAAACTTTCCAAGCTAGAAGGGATGGGCATGATATATTCAAAGTGCTGAATGGGAAAAATCTGCAGCCAAGAATACTCTACCCAGCAAAGCTATCATTCAGAATAGAGAGATAAAGAGTTTCCCAGACAAACAAAAACTAAAGGAGTTCATGATCACTAAATCAGCCCATCAAGAAATATTAAAGGGGACTCTTTGAGTGGAAAGAAGATACCAAAAGTGACAGTATGAAGGCAGGAAACACAAAAGCAGTAAAATTGAATATTTCTGTTAAAAAAATAAAGGAATTCACAGAATAAAAGGTATAAAGTATGATTGTATATATCTAAAATGTGGAGAGGAGAGGGGTAAAGAATGGGTTCAAATGTAAACAACCATCAACTTAATATAGACTGCTATTTGCAGAAGAGGTTATATATAAATATAATCCTAACTACACATCAGAAACTACTAATATGTAAAGAAAAAGAAAAAGAAAGCCAAGCATGTCAGTAAAATTAGCAAACTATGAAATAAAGACAAGAAAGGATCAGAGAAAATCTTTAGAAACAACCACAAAACAACAAAATGACATAAATAGATATCTATCAATAATTACTTTGACTGGAAATGGGCTAAACTCTCCAATGAAAAGACAGAATGGATTATAAAAACAAAACCCATCTATATGCTGCCTACAAAAGACTCCTTTTAGACCCAAGATGTCTGCAGATTGAAAGTGAGGAGGTGATGGGCAAACATATATCAAGTAAATGGGTGGCAAAAGAAAGAGTAGCAATACTTATATACTTATATTGAACAAAATAGCCTTTAAAACAAAGACTGTAACGAGACAAAGAAGGAGACTATAATAATAAACAGTAAAATGTAACAAAAAGAGATAATTGTAAATTTTTATGCATCCAACATATTAACACATATGCACCTGATAATTAACACATAAAACAGTTAATAACAAACATAAAGGAACTAATTCATAATAAAGCAATAATAGTAGGGAACTTTAATACCCCACTTAACATCAATGAACAAGTAAATAATGTCTTTGAATGACACACCAGAACAGGTATTTTTAAAATATATATTCAGGACATCCCATCCTAAAACAGCAGAACACACATTCTTTTCAAGGACACATGGAACATTCTCCAGAACAGATCATATATTAAGCTACAAAACAAATTCAGGAAGTTTGAAGTCTTCCCATACATCTTTTCTGACCACAGTGCTATGAAACTAAAGTCAACCACAAGAAAAAATATGGAAAGACCTCAAATACATGGAGACTAAATAATATCCTACTAAACAATGAATTGGTCAATCAGGAAATAAAAGAAGAAATTTAAAAATACATGGAAAGAACTTAAAATGAAAACACAATGGTCCAAAACCTTTGGCATACAATAAAAATGGTTCTAGGAGGGAAGTTTATAACAATACAGGCCTACTTCAAGAAGCAAGAAAAATCTCAAACTAACTTTACACTGAAGGGAGCTAGAAAAATAACAAACAAAACCTAAAACCAGCAGAAGGAAGAAAATAGTAAAGATTGAAGCAGAAATGAATGATACAGATACCAAAAAAAACAAGAGGACAGATCAATGAAACCAGGAACTGGTTCTGCGGGGGGAAAAAAGAAAAAAATTTATGAACCTCGAGCCAGAGTTATCAAGAAAAAAAGAGAACAGACTACAATAATAAAATCACAAATGGGAGAGGGGAAATAACAGCCAAAACCACAGAAATACAATTATAAGAGATTATTATAAAAAACTATATGCCAAAAAATTGGACCACCTAGAAGAAATGGATAAATTCCTAGAAACATATAAACTATCAAAACTAAAAGAGGAAGAAATAGGAAATTTGAACAGATCAATTACCGGCAAAGAAATTGAATCAGTAATTTAAAAACTCCCAACAAACAGGACTAGACAGTTTCACAGGCAAATCCTACCAAACATTTAGAGTTAATAACTATTCTTATCAAACTATTCCAAAAAAAGTATAAAAGGAAGGAAAACTTCCAAATTCATTCTATGAGGCCAGAATCACCATGATACCAAAATGAGATAAAGACACTAATAAAAAAGAGAACTACAAAGCCAATATCCCTGAGGAATACAGATGCAAAAATCCTCAACAAACTACTAGGAAAGTGAATCCAACTTACAGGTATTTAATGTATTGTCACCACAATCAAATGGTATTTATTCCTGGGTTGCAAGGGTGGTTCAATATTTGCAAATCAATCAACATGATACATCATATCAATAAGAGAAAGGGTAAGAATCATGTGATTATATCAATAGATGCAGAAAAAGCATTTGACAAAGCACAACATCCATCCATGATAAAAAAAAAAAAACCCTCAACAAAGTAGGTTTACAGGGAATATACCTCAACATAATAATTGATCTCATTTACAAATGCATCAAAAGCCATAAGCTATCTAGGAATAAACCTGCCCACAGAGGTAAAGGATCTGTACTCTTAAAACTACAGAACACTTATGAAAGAAATTGAGGAAGACACGAAGAGATGGAAAAACATTCCATGATCATGGATTAGAAGAACAAATATTGTTAAAATATCTATAGTACCCAAAGCAATCTACATATTTAATGCAATCCCTGTCAAAATACCACCAGCATTTTTCACAGAACTAGAAGAATCCTAAAGTTCTTCATGGAATTACAAAGACCTCGAATAACTAAAGCAATCTTGAAAAGGAAAAGAAAAGCTGGAGGCATCACAATTTCAGACTTCAAGTGATATTACAAAGCTGTAGCAATCAAAACAGTATGATACTGGCACACAAAAAAATAGATATTTAGATAGAATTGAATAGAAACCCCAGAAGTAAACTCCCAATTATATGGGTAATTAATCTTCAATAAAGCAGGAAATAATATCCAATGGATCAGTCTTTTCAACAAATGGTGTTAGGAAAACTGGTCTACAACATGAAAAAGAAAGGTAAAACTGGACAACTTTCTTACACTACACACAAAATAAATTAAAATGGATTAAAGGCCTAAATGTCAGACCTCCAACCATAAAAATCCTAGAAGAGAACACAGGCAGTAACTTCTTTGACATTGGCTGTAGGAACTTTTTTCTAAATATGTCTCCTGAGGCAAAGGGAAAAAACAAAAATGAAGTATTGGGACTTCATCAAAATAGAAAGCATTTGCCCAGCAAAGGAAACAATCAACAAAACTAAAAAGCAACCTACAGAATGGGATAAGATATTTCCAAGTGATATATCCAATAAAAGGTTAGTATCTAAAATAAAGACCTTATAAAACTGAATACCCAAAAAACAAGTAATCTAATTAAAAATGGACAGAAGATATGAACATTTCTCCAAAGAAGACATACAGACAGCCACCAGACACATAAAAAGATACCCATGGTAAGCACCATCAGGGAAATACAAACCAAAAGTACAATGAGATATCACCTCATATCTATCAGAATGGCTAGAATCAACAATACTGCAAGGATGTGGAAAAAAAGGAACCTTCATGCACTGTTGGTGGAAATGCAAACTGGTGCGGCCACTATGGGAAAGAGTATGGAAGTTCCACAAAAAGTTAAAAATAGAATTACCCTAAAATCCAGGAATCTCACTACTGGGTATTTATTCAAAGACTAAAAAAAAAAAAAAAACACTGATTCAAAGGAATACGTTAACTCTTATGTGTTTAGCAGCACTATTTACAAATTATGGGAACAGCCCAAGTGTCCATCAATTAATGAATGGATAAAAAGATGCAGTGTATATATATATTAGATAGATAGATATAGATATAGATATAGATATAGATATAGATATAGATATAGATATCTATGCACACACACACACACACTGGAATATTATTTGGCCACAAAAAAAGAACAAAATCTTGCCATTTGCAACAACATGAATGGAGCTAGTAAGTATAATACTAAGCAAAATAAGTCAGAGAAAGACAAATACCATATGATTTCACTATTATGTGGGATTTAACAAACTAAAGAAACAAGCAAAGGGAAAAAAAGAAAGAGGGAGAGACAAACCAAGAAACAGACTCTTAACTATAGAGAACAAACTGATGATTACCAGAGGGAAGGTTGATAGGGGGATGGGTTAAATAGGTGATGGGGATTAAGGAGTGTACTCATCATGATGAGTACCAGGTGATATATGGAATTGTTGAATCACTATATTATATACCTGAAACTAATATAACTCTATGTTAACTAACTGGAATTGAAATAAAAGCTTAAAAACAAAACAAATAGATTCAGTTTAGGAAGATGAAAAAGTTCTATAGATGGTTAGTGGTGATGATTGCACAATAATGTAAATTTACTTAATGCCACTGAACTGTACACTTAAAAATAGTTAACATCAGGGCATCTGGGTGGCTCAGTGTTTGAGCGTCTGCCTGTGGCTCAGGTCACGATCCCAGGGTCTTGGGATCCACTTCTGTATCCGGCTCCCTGTTGGGAGCCTGATTCTCCCTTTGCCTATGTCTCTGCCTCTCACTCTGTATCTCTCATGAATAAATAAATAAAATATTTTTAAAAATAGTTAAAATGGTAAATATTGTTATGTATATTTTATACAATAAAGACAAAATAAATGCAATATTTAAATTTATCAAATCAACACTGTATGCACCTTAAACTTACATAATGCTATGCATCACTTACTATTATATCTCAATAAAAATAAATACAATGAAAAAGTTTTAAAAGCAGACTAGATTTATATTGACGATTTTTTCTGATTATATCAAAATGCTTTTGGTTTAAAAAAATCAGTGCAGGGATCCCTGGGTGGCGCAGCGGTTTGGCGCCTGCCTTTGGCCCAGGGCGCGATCCTGGAGACCCGGGATCGAATCCCACGTCGGGCTCCCGGTGCATGGAGCCTGCTTCTCCCTCTGCCTCTCTGCCCCCCTCTCTCTCTGTGACTATCATAAAAAAAAAATCAGTGCAAAACCATTAAAAGAAAAAGAAGTGAATAAACATTGTTAAAATGTCTATGCTACCCAAAGCAATCTACACATTCAATGCAATCCCTATTAAAATACTGTCAACATTTTTCACAGAGCTGGAACTAATAATCCTAAAGTTTGTATGGAACCACAAAAAACCCCAAATAGCCAGAGGAATGTTGAAAAAGAAAACCAAACCTGGGGGGCATCACAATGCCTGACTTCAAGCTATATTATAAAGCTGTGATCATCAAGACAACATGGTACTGCCACAAAAACAGACACATAGATCAATGGAACAGAATAGAGAACCCAGAAATAGACCCTCAACTCTACAGTCAACTAATCTTTGACAAAGCAAGTAAGATTATCCAATGGAAAAAGGATAGTCTCTTCAATAAATGGTGCTCGGAAAATTAGACTGCCACATGCAGAAGAATGAAACTGCACCATTCTCTTACACCATACATAAAGATAAACTCAAAATGGTTGAAAGACCTAAATGTGAGACAGGAAACCATCAGGATCCTACAGGAGAACAAAGGCAGCAACCTCTTTGACCTTGGCCACAGCAACTTCTTGCTAGACACATCTCCAAAGGCAAGAGAAACAAAAGCAAACATGAGATTTCATCAAGATAAAGTTTTTGCACAGCAAAGGAAACAGTCAACAAAACTAAAAGGCAACCTACAGAATGGGAGAAGATATTTGCAAATAACATATTAGATAAAAGGCTAGTATCCAAGATATATAGAGAACTTATCAAACTCAACACCCTCAAAAAAACAAATAATTCAGTCAAGAAATGAGTAAAAGATGTAAACAGACATTTCTCCAAAGAAGACACACACATGCCCAAGGGACACATGAAACAATGCTCTACATCACTTGGTATCAGGGAAATACAAGTCAAAACCACAATAAGATACCACTTCACACCAGTCAGAATGGCTAAAATTAACAAGATAGGAAACAGCAAATGTTTGTGAAGTTGCAGAGAAAGAGGAACCCTTTTACAGTGTTGGTGAGAATGCAAGCTGGTATGGCCTCTCTGGAAAACAGCATGATGGTTCCTCAAGAAGTTAAAAATAGAGCTACCCTATGACCCAGCAATTGCACTACTAAATATTTACCCCAAAGATACAAATGCAGTGGTCTAGAGGGGCACCTGTACCCCAATGTTCATAACAGCAAAGTCCACAATAGCCAAACTGTAGAAAGAGCAGAGATATCCATCAATAGATGAATGGATGAAGAAGATGTGGTATATAGGATGAATACATTGACGTGGATGGAACTGGGGGATATTATGCTGAGAGAAATAAACCAATTAGAGAAAGACAATTATATGATTTCACTCATATGTGGAATATAAGAAATAGTGAAAGTGACCATAAGGGAAGGAGCGGAAACTGTGGGGAAAAATTAGAGAGGACAAACCATGAGACACTCCTGACTCTGTAAAGCAAACAAACGGTTGTGGAAGGAGGGTGGGTGGAGGGATGGGATAACTGGGTGACAGGCATTGAGGAGAGCACGTGATATGATGAGCACTGGGTGTTATACTATATGTTGGCAAAATGAATTTAAATTTTTTGAAAATTTAAAAAAAGGAAAAGATGAATACTTGCATGGACATGGATGGAACAGGAAGGTATTATACTGACAGAAATAAGTCAATCAGAGAAAGACAATTATATAGTTTCACTCATATGTGGAATATAGGAAACAGCACAGAGAATCATAGGGGAAGAGAGGGAAAACTGAATGGGAAGTCATCAGAAAGGAAGAAAAATCATGACAGACTCATAACTATAGGAAACAAGCTGAGGGTTGCTGGAGAGGAGGTGGGTGAGGGTATAACTGGGTGATGGGCATTAAGAAGGGATGTGATGTGATGAGCACTGGGTGTTAATATGCAACTGATAAACTGTTGAACACTACATCTGAGACTAATGATGTTAGGTAATTGAATTTAAATAAGAAAGAAAAGAGGAAGGCAGGAAGGGAGAGAGGACATTTCTGTGGGTAAGCACACATATACTGTGATTGTTAATTTTATGTGTCAGCTGGACTACAAGGTATCCAGATATTCTGGTTAATAAACTTTATTCAAACATTATTCTGGATGTTTCTGTGAGGTTGTTTTTGAATTAGATTTATATTTAAATTGGTGAACTTTTAGTAAGGCACATTGCCCTCCACCATGTGGATGGATCTCATCCAATGGGTTGAAGATCTGAATAGAACAAAGGCGGACCTCTCCGGAGCAAGAGAGACTTCTCCAGTAGACTGTCTTTTGACTTCATCTGCAACAGCAGTTCTGGGTTCTACAGCAGACTGCCTTTAGAGTAAAACTGCAACTCTTTGCAGCCTGACAGTATCCCCACCAGACTCATCACACATCTATAATTGTGTTAATCAAGTCCCTAAAATAAATCTCACTTGTATACACACACATCTTATTCTGTAATATACATGCATACATACATATATTTAGACAGAGATAAATACACATTTACAGTTTATGCACAAATCCCTTCTGCATTATACATTATTCCTTCTTTATTATAAGCAACTTCTTTGGACTATACACACAGCTTTAGTTCACACTTCCCAATGGCCACAGAATAATCCATTCTATGGATTTATTCAGCCATCTTCTGTTGATGGGAATGGAGTTGAATTTGATTTGTAAAGATTACAAAGACAACAGGAATAAATATTCTTGTTTATACATTTTTCACAATTGTCCAACTTCTTATGATAAATTCTGGGAAATGGGATTGTTGTTTCAAATTATAATTACATTTAATTCTTCTTAATCAAATTCATAGAGATTTGATTTACAGAAAAAAATATACCAATTATAAGCATGCAGTTTAATGAGCTTTAACAAATGAATTTTGACAAATACATCCGTGTGACTACCACCACAGTCAAGATATAGAGTACATCAATATAAAAAGCTTCTTCATGATCATTTACAGTCAACATTAGCCCCACCACTTGCCCTAGGAAACCAATTATTTGTTTCCTGTCAGTATTGACCTGATTTCTTTTTGTAGAATTTCACAAAAATGAAATCATACAGTATGTAATCTTTTATATTTGCATCTTCCATTCAACATATTTTTGAGATTCATTCACATTATTACACATATCCATAGTTCATTCTTTTTTTATGACTCAACAGTATTTTGTAGCATGGGTATAAACAAAATTTATTTAATCACTTACCTGGTCATGAAAAATTGGACTAACTCCAGTCTGGGCTATGATTAATAAAAATGCCTTTATTCACACACAAATCTGAGTGGATATGTGGGTTTCTCTTGGGTAGAAATTATGGAGTGGGGCAGCCCGGGTGGCTCAGTGGTTTAGCACTGCCTGCGGCCCAGGGTGTGATCGTGGAGACCCAGGATTGAGTCCCACGTCAGGCTCCCTGTGTGGAGCCTGCTTCTCCTGCTGCCTGTGTCTCTGCCTCTGTGTGTGTGCGTGTGTCTCTAATAAATAAATAAAATCTTAAAAAAAAAATTATGGAGTGTAATTACTGAGTTGTGTTGTAAATATATAGATAATTTTATAAAAATCTGCCAAACTGTTCCAAAGTGGTTTTACTACTTTACATTCCACCAGCAACCTGAGTTTCAGCTCTTCCATATCCTCTCAACACTTGATATTGTCAGTCTATTCAATTTTAGCCATTCTACTAGGATATGATGTCGTGCTTTTAATTTGCATTTTCCTAATAAATATCGCTGTCAAACATCTTTTCATATGCTAATTTGCTATTTTTATATCTTTTTTGAAATGTCTACTCAGATTTTTCCCTATTTTTAACTGAATTGTTTGTCTTACTATTGAGTTGTGTTCTTTATAAATTCTAGATACAATCCTTTAAAAATATATCTGTACTGTAAATCTTTTTCTCAGTCTATATCTTTCCTTTTAATTGTTTAAATTAAATCTCTCATTAAAGAAAGATTTTAATTTTAATAATAACCAATTTATAATTTGTAATGGATGATGATTTTGGTATGCCATTTAAGAAATCTGTGCCCGAGCACCTGGGTGACTCAGTCAAGCATCTGACTTCAGCTTAGATCATGATCTCAGGGCCCTGGGATTGAGCCCCCTCCTCCTCCATCCCTGCCCCCACAGGCTCCATGCTCAGTGGGGAATTTGCTTCTCCCTCTGCCTCTGCCCCTCCCCCTACTCATGCACTCACGCTCTCTCTCCCCCTCTCTCAAATAAATGAAAGAAAGAAAGAAAGAAAGAAAGAAAGAAAGAAAGAAAGAAAGAAATCTGTGCGTATGTTTTTTGGCCCAACACCCTTAGTGACCATAGGCTTGGTGGAGCTTCTCAGGGCTGCAACCTCTGCTACCGCCATGGCAGAGTTGCACTTAAATGAGCACAATCAAAATGAAGTTACTAAGTACATGCATTTTGCTTGTTCAAAAAGAGGCTTAAGACTCAAAAGTATAGATTCCTGCCTCCAAGACGTTAAGGAAAGCAGGCTGGTAGAGGAGACCTTCACTGTAGAAGAGGTCTCCACTGCCGCTGTGGTCTACAGCAAGGTGGAGTTTGAGCTCATCAACACAGCTCATACCAGTGTGTTACTTCTGCAGCAGCTTTTCTCACAAGCTGAGAAGGTACCTCAAGCTACAGACAGGTATCTCTGAACTTGAAAACAGAATTATTAGAACAAGTTGCAGAATTTACATCTTCAAATAGAACACCCATCATAGATATCAGGAAGCCGAAACTTGCACCACTTAACGAGAGTAAAACAACAGAACTTCTGAACAAGGAAATTTTAAGATTTCAAGGAGAATGAGAAATTGAAGTCACAGCTGAAGGCCACTGAAATATAGGCAACGCATGCATTAGATGAGAAGTCAAAGCTAGAAAGGGAACTGCAGGATTTACAGCTTGACCAAGGAAATAATAAGGATTTTATAAAGGCCCAAGACTTGAATGATTGGAAAACACATTTGTTGCTTTAAAGAGTGAATTTCAGAAGACACTTAATGACAAGACAGAAAACCAGAAGTCCCTGGAGGAGAATCTAGCAATGGCCAAGCATGACCTACTCAGGGTTCAGGAGCAGCTGGGGATGGCTGAAAAAGAATTAGAGGAGAAATTCCAACAACAGCTTATTGAAACATGAAAGAGATTCACACCAGGAAAAATGAACAAATCAAAGATCTGAGATGACTGGCCAAATACAAACCTGAAGATTAAAACCTGAAGAAGATTTCTTCTGGAAGCTGACACTGTGAAAGTATGAACTATTTCTTACCTTACCTCTTATTTCTTGCCTAGCATATATGTGAAGCAGTTTGTTATATTCCCTCTCCCTCTCCTTATTTTTTAATTGAGAAAAGGGGAACCTGGTGACTGATTTTGTCCAGTCATCCCAAACTCCTTTGCTGAGAGATTTAGAGTTTTAGTTCCAATGCAGTGAGAATTCTTTATGGTAAAGAAGAGGTTTTTAGAGTGGGAAGAAGAGTTTTATCCTTTTGCATTAGTATAAAGAGTACACCATTTCAATAAATGTTAAAGTAAAAAAAAAAATCTATGCCTAACTTGAAGTCCAGAAGATTTTCTTTATACTTTCTTCCTGTAGGTTTATACTTCTAAATTTTTTTAAAGGGTTTTCTTTTTTTTTAATTTTTATCTATTTATGATAGTCACACAGAGAGAGAGAGAGAGGCAGAGACACAGGCAGAGGGAGAAGCAGGCTCCATGCACCGGGAGCCCGACGTGGGATTCGATCCCAGGTCTCCAGGATCGCGCCCTGGGCCAAAGGCAGGCGCTAAACCACTGCGCCACCCAGGGATCCCTATACTTCTAAATTTTATGCTTGGGCATAGGATTCATTTAGAGTTAATTTTGTGGGGTGGTATGTAAATGAGTATGAAATAAAGGTTTAGATTCATTTTTTCCCAAATGGATATCCAGTTTTTCAGCACTAGTGTTTAGAAAGATTTTCCTTCCCCCCATTTAATTACTTTGGCATATGAACATTAATTGGACATATATATATATATATACACACATATAATATATATAATATATATATTAGAATCAATAGACCAGTGGACCAATATATATATTGTTCCCATATATATATAGATAGATAGATAGATAGATAGATAGATAGATAGATATGAATCAATTTGTGCATTTCTTCCAAAACATTTGCAAGGATTTTGATTGAGAATTGGTTGACTATATGGATCAATATGGGAATAACTGACCATTGTAACAAAACAGTCTTCCAGTCAGTCAGCATAATTCTCCAATTATTTAGGTCTTACTTAGATTTTCTTACCCATGTTTGGAACAGTATACAGGTTTTTCACATATTTTGTTAGATTTACTACTAAAATTTTCTATTTTGAGGCCATAAAATCAAATATTTGAAATTTTGCTTTCAAAATGTTATTGCTAATATATATAAATGCAATTAACCTTTGTATATTAACCTTGTATCTAAAGACCTTGCTAATTTTCCTTCAGGTCTGGTAAGTATAGATTCCTTAGTATTTCTACACATTCAATCATGTCATAGAATAAAAACAGTTTTTCTTCTCTTTTTTCCATTGTGTATACCTCTTCTTTTATTTTCTTGCCTTTTTGCACTGGTTAAGCTTTTCAATAAAATGATAATAGAAGTGGTGAAAGTGAACAGCCTTGCTTCATTCTCTATCTTAGTAATAAATTTCTTAAATATAATTATTGTATATTTTCATAGAATTTACCTTCCATTCATAGTTTGCTGGATAATTTTATCATAAATGAATGCTAAACTTGGTCAAATATTTCTTCTGCATCTATTGAAATAATTATATTGTTTTTATGTTTTATTATTCATATGGTAAATAACACATTGATTTTCTTAAGTTAAACCAACATTTTTCTAAGATAAACTCCACATGGCCATGGTGTATTGCCCTTTTCAGAAATAACTGTATTCAATTTGCTAATATTGTATTATGGATTTTTACATCTATGTTCATGAAACATATTTGCCTTTCAGTTTTCATTTTTTGTAATTCTTTGGTTTTGGAATCAAGGTAATGCTGGCCACATAAAATAAGGTGGGAGTTATTGCCTTCTACTCCATTTTCTGAAAGAGTTGGTATGATTGGTATTATCTCATCCTCAAATATTTGGTAGAATTCGCCCGTAAGTCCACCTGGTACTAGAGTTTTCTTTGTAGAAAGAAATTTACTTACTCAATTTCTTTACTAGATTTAGGGATATTCACATTTGAAAGTTGTTTTAATTTCTGTAGTATCTGTGGTGCTATTCTCTCTTTCACTCCTGATATTTGCAAGTTCCTCTTTTTCCTTGATCAATCTAGCTAGAGGTTTGCCAATTTTGCTTATGTTTCCAAACATCCAGCTCTTAGTTTGATTTTTCTCTATTAGTTGTCCATATTCTCTTTGATTTGTACTCTATCTTCAGTAACCTCTTTTATTCTAAATTACCTTTCACATGTTCTTGTTTTTCTAGCTTCATAAGATGGAAATTTAGATAATTGATTTTCAGTGTTTCTTCACTTTAATATGAACATTATTAACCTTTAAATGTCTCCTAGCATTGTTCTAGCAGCATCCAACAAAATTTTACATCCTAAGCCTTTGTTTTCATTAAGTTAAAATGTTTAGTTTTCCTATTGATTTCTTCCTTTTGATTGTTTTCCTATTGATTTCTTCCTTTTGATTGTTATTTTCTGAAGTGTTTATTAATTTCCAAATACTTAAGAATCTTCCAGAAAATATTTTATCATTAATTTCTAGTTTAATTCTGTTGTGGTAAAAAAAAACATACTCTATGATTTTTATTTCAATCATTTTAAAATTATTTATACCTATTTTATGTTCCAGCACTTGGTCTTATGGGACATTCCAAGTATGCTTGAAAACCATGAACAATCTCCTAATGTTGTGTGGAGATGTGGAGTATTCTATAAAAGTCTAATAGTTGGGTACAAAACTACATGTCAATGAATACAGGAAAACTGGGAAATTCACAAATATGTGGAAATTAAACAACATGCTCCCAGACAACCAATGGGTCAAAGAAGAAATTGAAAGAGAAATAAAAAAAATATCCAGAAACAAGAATGCAAACACAGTATACCAAAATATATGAGATGCAGAAAAAGCAGTTCTAGGGAAAGCATATAACAATAAATGCCTATATTAGGAAAAAAGAAAGCCCTCAAATATACAGCCCAACATTACACTTCAAGGAACCAGAAAAAGAACAAACTACCCAAAGTTAGCAAAAGGAAGAAAATAACAACATTAGAACAGAAATAAATAAAATAGAAACTAGGACAATAGAAAAGATCAATAAACTGAGAATGAGTTTTGCAAAAAATAAATAAAATTGACAAACCTTTATATAGACTAAGAAAAAAAGAGAGAGAGAAAACTCAAATAAATAAAATTATAAATGAAAGAGGAGATATTACAAATGATGCCACAGAAATAAGAAGTCTTAAGAAATTACACCTGACCCTTGAATAATGTGGAGGTTAAAAACAGAGCACCAACCCCCTATGCAATAGAACATTCATGTACAACTTTTGACTACCCAAAAATTTAACTAATAGCTTAGTGTTGAACAGAGCCTTACTGATAACATTAACAGTCATTAACACATCTTTTGTATGTTATATGTATTATACACTGTATCCTTACAATAAAATGAGTTAGAGAAAAGAAAATATTATTTTTTTAAAGATTTTATTTATTTATTCATGAGACACACACACAGAGAGAGAGATGCATAGACACAGGCAGAGGGAGAAGCAGGCTCCATGCAGGGAGCCCGACGCAGGACTCGATCCCAGGTCTCCAGGATCACACTCCCGGCCGCAGGCGGCGCCAAACCGCTGCGCCACCGGGGCTGCCCAAAAGAAAATATTATTAAGAAATCAGAAAGAAGAAAAAACATATTTACAATACTGTGCTGTTTAAAATCCAGTAAGTGGACCTTGCACTTCAAACCCATGTTGTTCAAGCGTCAATTGTACTATGAAAAATCATATGCCAAACAAGTTGGATAATCTAAAATAAATAGATACATTCCTAGGAACATACCACCTACCAAAGCTGAATCATGAAAAGGTAGAATATCCGAACAGACCAGAAACAAGTAAGGAGATTAAAATAGTAATCAATAAACTTCGCAACAAAGAAAAGCTCAGGACCAAATAAAAAAACCTCACTGGATAATCCTACCAAACATATAAAGAATTAATACTAATCTTCACAAACTCTTTCAAAAAATTGAAGAGGAGAGATTACTTTTAAACTCATTTTACAAGACCAGTATTATCTTTACACCAAAACTGAATAAGGACACTACAAGAAAAGAAAATTACAGCCAATATTCCAGATAAACATGATGAAAAAAATTTCAACAAAATAATAACAAACTAAATTCAACAATATGTTAAAAGGTCATACACCATGAATAAGTGGGATTTATCTGTAAGATGCAAGAATGGTTCCACATATGCAAATCAATAAACATGATACACCACATCAACAAAAAAGGGAGAAAATCATGTGATCATCTCAATAGATGCAAAAAAAGCATTTGTCAAAATACCACATTCATACATGACAAAAACTCTCAAAAGATTAGGTATGGAAGGAATGTACCTCAATATAATAAAGGCCACATATGACAAGCCCACAGTTAACGTCATACACAATGGTGAAAAGCTAAAAGCTTTTCCTCTAGGATCAATAAGAAGACAAATATGCCTATTTTCACCACTTTATTCAATATACTACTGGAAGTCCTAGCCAGAGCAATTAGGCAAGAAAAAATATGTAAAAGTCATCCAAATTGGAAAGGAAGAAGTAAACTATCTCTTTCGGCAGATGACATGATCTTACACATAGAACCCTAACAGCTCCACAAAAGTTATCAGAACTAACAAACAAGGGACACCTGGGTGGCTCAGCAGTTCAGCCTCTGCCTTCAGCCCAGGCTGTGATCCTGGAGTCCTGGAATCAAGTCCCACATCGGGCTCCCTGCATGGAGCCTGCTTCTCCCTCTGCCTGTGTCTCTGCCTCTCTCTGTGTGTCCCTCATGAATAAATAAATAAAATCTAAAAAAAAAAAACGAACAAACAAAATTAGTTTACAAAATAAACGTACAAAAATCAGTTGCATTTCTATACACCAACAGTGAACTATCTGAAAAAAGTTAAGAAAACAATCACATTTACAATAGCATCAAAGAGAATAAAATACCTAGGAATAAATTTAACCCATAAGATGGGAGATATGCACATTGAAAATCTTATGACATTGATGAAAGAAACTGAAGAAGAGACAAAGAAATGGAATGATACCCTATGTTAATGGACTGAAAGAATCAATATTGCTAAAATGTCCATACTACCTATCCAAAGCAATCTACAGATTTGACCTAATCCCTACCAAACTTCTAATGGCATGTCATACAGAAATGGAAAAAAAAATCCTAAAATCTGTATGGAACCACAGGAGACCCTAAATAACCAAAGAAATCTTGAGAACAAAGCAAAGCCAGAGGTGTCACACTTCTTATTGTCTAAACTACCATGAAATCTTATCTGTTTCTTCAACTTAGTAAAACTGACCTACTTTGGGGGATCTCCTCCCTGCACAGTGATCCAGAAAGTACCTCCAGGCAGAAAATCACAGATATCAGACATATTGTTTTTCTTTTCTTAGACATCAAATTTTGCACTAAAAACAGATATTTCATATGCCTGCTCAACTTTCTAATTGTTTACAGCAAAATATGAATATCATAAATTATAGAGTTAGAACCTGGGTGAAACTTTTGGCAGCTTACTCCTAAAGAGGCAATCACTCTGGGGTTCTGACTGGGTCAGTCAGTGGAGCATGCGACTCTTGATCTCAGGATTATAAATTCGAGCCCCATGTTGAGTATAGAGATTATCTAAAAATTTTAAAATATCGAAAAGAAAAAGAGGCATTCACTCTTGGGGTTACACAAATGCAAGACCAGAATCTTAAAACTTTCACCCTAGGCACCTCACTTGCCTCACCCTAGCTCCAATCTCAATAAATAAAATCATAAAACAAAATAGAAATTATAGAAAATACTTGTAATATACGTGACAAACCAAAGAATGATATCTGTCATATTTAAGGCTCTTACAAATACAAAATATAGAAGATATAAAAATAGTTAAATAGTGAAAAAAAAGTAAGTGAAGCCACTATTATTTCATCATGGTCAGAAATAAAATCTGTGTATTTAAATCTTTTATAATTTATGCCAATATAATCTTCAAGAAATATTACACCAATTTAAAGTCTCATTGGCCATATTTGAAAGTTCCCAATTCTCAACATCTCCACTTCACTGAAGACAAGAGTGTGCACTGTGCTTGAGCAAAATGATAATAATTTGGAATTGCTCCTTTGGTGAATTAGTACAAGAACTGACAATGCATGTGAAAAAATCCATCTGAAAGTTGTCTACAAATTTTCGGTAGCACCATTTTGTGCAATTCTATCACTTCTTCTGGCTGCTAAGTTGTAGGAGCATAGGCAAACATTTGAGTTGATTAAAGGTTTGGTGAATAGATGGGTATCAGCAGGACAAGAAGGCAGTATTATTAAGAATGTTGCCCAGGAGAGAGTTTTAAGTCAGAAATCACCTTGAATAAGATCCAGTGCATAATAAAACTTTTTTCCCAGAGAAATTTAGCTACATAAGTCATATGAATAGAACTCAGTATCAAAGACAACTTATGCTAGTGTTTAGAGGCGATAAGACAGTGCTGTTCTTTCTTACTGGTCTCAAGTTTCAGTGATGTAATGGCAACTGTTATCATATAATCAAATATTTCATCAAATCTTTGCAAAGCAAAACTGGTTCATTGCTATGGAGTCATCACTTGGATTCTGGTTGTTACATTTAGTTAATAAAGAAATAAATAGCTGAACTCTGTTTGCCTTTTATATCCCATTCTCTTTGCCAAATACGCAAGGCTTAGGGAGGGTCACTTCAGCACAAACTTGCAAATTTCCAGAATAAGTGCTGATTCTGTAATCTCTTATTGTGTAATAAGACTCTGGAGAACTACCTTCTGAGAGTTAAGACTGCTTCTCTCAGCAAAACTTGCCATTTGCTATTGCAAAATATAGCTGAAGACAACTCATAATTTTGGGGTACATAATTAGGGAAACTTTCAAAATAATCTTCCTGAAAAAGATGATAGACTCATGATCCACCCTTACCTACACCTCAGTTCCTTTATAAAAAAAAAAAAGTCGAATCACTTCTAGATGTAGAAAATATCTTTTTAGGACACAGGCCAGTCTGCTACATCAGACTTCCTGCTGGGAGGGGGTAGGGAGTTTGCCTCTCTCTCTCATTCTCTCTCTCTCTCTCCCCGCCCCCCCCCCCCCGCTCATTCTCTCTCCCTCTCTCAAATAAATAAATAAATAAAATCTTTAATAATAATAATAAAAAAGACACAGCCCGGGTGTTCTTCCTCTAATACAAAAACCAATCCTTGAAGGAGTTCCTCTCTGCTCCATCCCATCTTAGTTCTTTCTTTGGCATCCTTCACCACTTACACCTCAGATGAAACTAGAGATGTCTCTAAGGGCTGTTCAAACTCCTGGTTTAATTAACTGTTCTACAGAGGAAAAAATAAGTCTTGTCTTTTATTACCCTAAGAGAGTATGCCTCCTTGTTGGCAATAAACACAATTCTTGTAATCATTTAAGGACATTCCTATTTGCCTTCTAATTGCAATACAACAAACTGCATTGAACTAAAACCAAGAGTAAAACTGCAACTTGGATTGGACTCTTCCATACTCCCAATGTTTTCCTCCAATTCCAGAGTAGTTCAGGCTAGGAAGTGTTTGCTAAAGCTGGTAATGGCAGGAAAGCAAGAAGAGGTACTAGGTAATGACTAAATTTTCTTGTCCCCAGGCTATGAACTCCCTGTGGATAGCATAATGTCATAGTTTGTGAGAAGGATTTTCCCAGTGGATGATATGCAAGAGGGGATTTGTGAAGGAACTTGTGTTTAAATGGATGATTAACCCAGGTATTTGTGTTACCTGTTACTGTGTAACAAACCACCCAAAACCATGGAGATCTAAAGTAACAGCCATCTATTTGTTCATGATTCTGCAAACTAGGGCTGATCACAGCAATGCTTTTGATGTTGTCATTGTCGCTGGATTCATCTAGAATCTCTCACTCTCTCTCATGCATTTGTGATTTGTCTCGAGGACTGAAGGATTGAATGATACTATAAAACCCCAGACCTCACTTATGCCTCTGGAGCTTCTTTTATCGGTGAATCTCCATAGATTCTAAACATTTCTTGCAATCATAACTTTTCCTCTTTCCCTTCTTCCCTAGTTTAATTTAGGAGAACTCTCTCAGCTGGGATATCTTTCTCTCTTGAATACTCTCAAATGAGCCTGTGCATTGTCCCCCCTCTCCCCATTGCCTACATTATAGCTTCATTGCAACTGCCTTTTAGCTTCTCTACATCCTCACCCCCCACTCATCCTACTCCTACTTCAGACTCCATCCACACCTCTATTGCTAACACACAGATTAGTCTGTCAGTTGCTGATAAGCGAAGTCTTCTTGTTCATGGTTTCATTCCCAGTATCTGGCACGGTGCCTGGAACAGAATAAGTGGTCAATATGTACTTGTTGAGGATGACTAAATAACAAAATCATGAATTGAAAGCAAAAATAAAAACTGCATTCCACCCCACTGGAATTTCCACAAATAAATAACATAAGCCATTCAAGGGAATATAAAGTCTAGGGGTTAGAATGATGAGTCATTACAGTGAGATAATGCCAGTATTTGATAAATCCATTGCTTCATAAGCATGACATTCGACTAAAGTAAGTTTTTCTCAAGAAAAACAGAATCAATGCAGAATAAATTATTTAAGAGAGATATGAAGTAATAATATCAGGGTGCTATTTTTCACCAGTTCTAAGTATATGAAACACCTAATAAAATCATTTTAGGCCGAAGAGTTTATTTTAACCATTTATGTGATCACAAAAGAGTCTTTAATTCCTATTTTCTGGGAATTACAATGTATAAAGTAATGAATGGAACAATATGCTTAGTAAAACAAGGGAAAATAAATGGTTACTGTTCAATCTCTTCGTCTCTAAACCCACAAAGTCCTCACAGAACTCCATGTTTTATACTTGCAACTCTAAACCAGAGACATCTTTACCCATCTGGCTAACTTCTGTTCTTTCTTCAAAATTCAGTTAACCTGTTATCAATTCCAAGAAGCATTCCAGAAATCACTCTAACTGTATTAGGTGACATCCCACATGCTCCCCTAGTACACCGTATCCCCTTCTGTATAGTGACACATCATCAAAATTATATGATTGCCCACCCATTAGACTACAACCTCCTTGAGTTTGAGGAAAGTAGATATTCAACAAATGTTTGTGGGGGAAAAAATGGATTAGAGGAGGAATTAACCACTATACACTGCATTAGGACACTGATAATCCTCAAACAAAACTGGAAGGATGTCTGAGAATCACCACTTTCATTCATCTTATTTGAGGCAGGACAGTATCTAAATGTGTCTGAATATTTTTCTGCATTTTTCCATCAGCAATCATGACCTATGATTCTATATTCTTAATAAGTGACTGCATTAAGGGAGAGGAAGAACAAGGATATAGGGAATAAGAAGAGTGGGGAGTCTCAAAAGGAATCATTTCCTCCTAAGTAAAATTGCTTCCAAATTTTATCAATGATAATAAATTAACGTTTATTTATTTAGATTTTCCATAACATACACTGTGCTAAGGATATCCTAGTATTACTTCTTTTCTTTCTCACAACATGCCTATGTTATGGGACTCCCTGAAAAAAAAGATGTTCAGTCATATAACTGGGAAGGAACAGAAGCTTGGATCAACTTCAGTTCTGGTTGATTCCATAAGCTCATATTAAATTTCAACCACTACTTTATATGGCTCCAGTGTCACTGAAACATTCCAGCAAGGAAGCTCCCTTGTCTTCATGCTAAAGTCTGTCCTCTGAATCTAGCAATGACAACTATAAAAGTACTTTCAAAAGATTAGGGTTATTATTCTATTATTTCCTAATAGTATTTTTTACAACAAATACATCCTCAGACTTTGAATTCTCTTTGAGAAAAAGTAAATTTCCCTGCTGACATTTTACTCAATATCCATTTTAGAAAGCAACACCAAACTGAAGTCAGAAAGCCATCAAACTGTCGCTGTGTTATTGGTATTGCTGGACTAGAGAACATGTCCTGGAGTCAAGAGGCTACTCCCCCACGCTTTACTTAACTTAATTCCCAGTCCCTGGAAATTCTGAACATTTATGGAGTTCTGAACTTTCCCTTGGTCTACCCCTACCTCCCCATCTCCCCTTCACTCCCAAGAAGGAGTTTTTGCTATGTTTATTTGTTGGCCCTTTTCCCAAATAAAGGGAGCACCAGGGTCAGATACATATAATTTCCAGAGCCCAGTGCAACATACAAATGTAGGGTCCTTTGCTCAAAATCAGAGAAAAGATGCTGTTAACAATAGTAACATATTAAACTCTTCTCTGTTTAACCTCACTCTCTATTTGTCATGGGGCTTTTATTTACTACTTAAAGTCATTCTAAGAAAAATTAAAATATGAAATTATTAGCAATACCCAATATGTCATAGTGATCACTGCCAAAAATTATTTTGATCCATCAGCTGGCAACCTGAATAAGATATTCTGAAATTTTGTTGAAAGCAAAGGATTAGAAATACCTGACTTGCAGTGGTGCCTGGGTAGCCCATTTAGTTAAGCATTTGCCTTCACCTCAGGTCATGATCCTGGGATCAAGACTCACATCCCTGCTCTGCAGGGAGCCTGCCTCTACTCTACTTTGGACTCCCTGCTCTGCAGGGAGCCTGCCTCTCCCTCTCCCTCTGCCGCTCCCCCTGCTTGTGCTCTCTCTCTCACACACACACGCAAATAAAAAAATAAAATAAAATAAAATAATAAAATAAAATAGAAATACCTGACTTTCCAAATCTATTACATATACATTTGTCATTCACTTTCTCACAACCAAGATTTATCAAATTATTGTTAATTATATCTGTTGCTCTTTCAGTTAGTGGTCTCTTGTATAACATGATATGCCCAGGAAGAATGGAAAATCTGAATTATCATTCATTTCAGTACATTTTTCCAATATAATTTTAAAAATAAAATAGTTTTATTTTATATGCTTTAAATACATATTGTTATATGTTTGGAGCTACAAATTTATCATTTTTATCATATGACTTATGTAGAAACTCCCCATCATGTAACTTAATTAGCAAAGACAGTAATGGTTGTCAAGTCTTTAAGTCAGACTTATCTTCTATTATAAAAAAAAACTGACTTTGAGTTAAAATAAACATTTTAATGAGGATTCATTTAATGTAAATAAAATACTTAAAAGGTTGCAAAATATAAAACCATGGAGAAACAAATTCACAGAGATTATATTAAAAGGTAGATTACTGAAAGTAATAAGATCAAGATTATTATGGTATAGGTCTAATGTAATAAATGTATATTACAATTTGTTATAATTTTTAATTTGTTATAAAAATACTATGCACTTTCTCATTTCTTAATTTGTAATAAAGGCAGTATTTTGTGTGACTAATGTGTCAGTCATTATTTGAAGAATATTATAAATATATGTGTTTATGCATCAAAACTCAGCATTTGGCTATGAGGAATAATTAAATAAGAATTATTCATTTCAAAAAAAAAGAATTATTCATAAAAGTAAGGAATAGGGGTATCTGGGTGGCTCAGTCAGTGACGTGGCTGGGTCTTAATTTCAGCTCAGGTCATGATCTCAGTCTGGGATTGAGCCTCATGTTGGGCTCCGTGCTTAGCAGGGAGTCTGCTGGAGGATTTTCTCTCTCTACCTCTGCCTGTGCCCCTCCCCCACTCACACTCTTTCTTTTTCTCTCTCTAAAATAAATAAATAAAATCTTTAAAATAAGAAATAAATAAAATAAAAATAATTCCAGTAATTTAATTATATATTTTCAAAACTTATATATGTGTAATAAAAAAGAAAGCTATATATAGTACAGTCAAAAACTGTTAAGACAAGTAGATATATTTTTTTTCTTAATAAAGGATGGAAAATATAGACTGAATATCATTTAAGGTTAATATATTAAATGAATATCAGTTGTTAAGATATTAAATGATATTCATTATTCCATAAGATGAAACAAGATAATTGACTACATGGAATAAATATTTTGTGATTTACCATATTAAGTAAAACACACTAAATCTGAAATAAGTCACATAAGATTTTTATCTCTGGATTTTAGTCAAGGTATCTTAAGTATTTTGGCTGCCTTTTAGGTATTTAATTCACATTTAAATGAATCCTCATCATTAACATCTTTAGTTTTGGCTATTTATAGATACCTTTCCTGTCCAAGTAATATCACATACTACACACGAAAACCAATAATAGTTCAAAAATAATTGCTTAGATTCCAGGATTCCCCATGGTAATGTATGTTCCACAAAAGTGCGGATCTTTGTTTTACTAACTGATATATCTCAAGTGTATAGAATATGCCTGACACTTAGTAGGCAGTCAAAAGGAGTGTACTTGTGATGAGTACCAGATACATGGAAGTGTTGAAAACTAAATTGAACACCTGAAATTGGTATTTCACTGTATGTTAACTGAAATTTAAATAAAACTTTAAAAATTTTTGTTGAAAGAAGAAAGAATGTCTTTAAAAAATCAATTTGCTATTTCTATAGGATTAATTCTTAGCAGTGAGATCTTGGTTCCCAATAGTTATAATTTATTTGCATTTTAGGTTAATAGAAATAACCACATTTTTTTAAAGTTTGTACCAATCCATCTACAAAATTGTATCAATCTATATATAGTCCTTTCAGCAATGAATTTTCATTATAATAGTTTTCCCACATCTTCATCAACATTTGGTATTTTCACTCATTTAAAATTTTTTCACCAATCCAATAAGAAAAAAGAAAGAGCATCTATTGTCGATTAAATTTGTTTTGTATTACTTATTAATGATTGTCATTATCTTTATATATTAACTGTATTTTTCAGCAAATTTTCTTCATGTCATGTTCCATTTCTTAATGTTTTCAGAAGCAATCTTATTACTAAGGTTTTATATATTTATGTGCTACAAATCTTGTACTGCCTATATTTTTGGTCTTTTTATTTCATTTAAAATTTATTTTGTGATATATACATTTTAAATGCTGCAGTGTGAATGGTACTTCTCTACTCCCCTTTCCTTTCTCTCTACATTCCCTTCTCTTGGTTTACAGGACTGAATCTCTGGTTAGATGGAGAATACAGACAATGATTGTGTTGGAGTAAGTAATTCATCAAAACTATGTTACACAAGATTATTAGTATTATCAAGGGAAAGTTTTATCTTAGCTCTTTTCAGAACTTTAAGCATTTAAGACCTCCACCAGCAAAGCAGAACTGAACCTGAAATTACCTCACCCCGATTTCATCTACCCAACTCCACAGAGGAAAAAATGCAGGTGAAATTTATTGACTGGATGCTGGAAGGTTGCAGAAGGTAAAAAGAAAGTGAAAGAATTGAGGGGTATATGATAAAGAACAGGGAAGTATAGCAGAATGAGGGGTGATGTTCTTACTGTCCTAGGAGGAGACATATAGATGCTGATCAACTCTAGGTGTTGATTTTCTTTATAAGTTTAAGTGTGCTTGTTAAAAAACTTAAGGCTAACCACTAAGAGTTAGGACATATTATTTCCAAACCATTTGGAGGGAAAAAGGAACAAAGAGAACCAAGTCATATAAAAATCAGTAAAGAAAAAGAAACACCAAGAAAGCACGCAAAAGAAAACCATAAAATATAATTGCAACAATATATTCTAGTATATTAGTAACTGTGATAAATTGCTATGGGTTAAATTCATTTATTAAAGGATAAAAGTTCTCATACATCTCGAACATAGCCATATATCTTTTTCAGAGATCCAAGTATAATGAAACAATTCAGGAAGGTTAAAAAATAAAGAAAGGCAAAAAGGTATTTAAGATAAAGATATCCAAGTATAATGAAACAATTCAGGAAGGTTAAAAAATAAAGAAAGGCAAAAGGGTATTTAAGACAAAAGCTAAATAGCAGATACAGTTTTCCATAATGGCTGCACCATTTGGCATTCCCACAAACAGTGTACAAGGGTTCCATTTTCTCACATCCTCGCCAACACTTGTTGTCTTTTGCTCTTTGATAATAGCCATCCAGACAGGTGTGAGGTGATCTCACTATGGTTTTTATTTTCGTTTCTCTGAGGATCAGTGACATTGAACATTTTTTCAAACAATTGTTGGCTATTTGTACGTCTTCTTTGGAGAAATGTCTGTTCAAGTCCTTAGCCCATTTTTAAATCAGGTTATCAGTTTTTCTGCTATTCAGTTGTAAGAGTTCCTTGTATATTTTGGAGATTAATCCTTTATCAAATATGATTTACAAATATTTTCTTCCATTCCATACATTGCCTTTTCACTCTGATTGTTTCCTTTGCTAAAAAATGTGTTAAGAGAGTATATTTCATGTTAAGTAGATCTCATATTAAGTAGGTCTATTCTTAGCACAATAATATAATTTTTAAAAAAAAGAATAGGTATAGTAACATTAATATGAGATAAAATAAATTCAGGATAAAAATGACAAATGAGTGACAAAGGTAGATATTTCATATTAATGAAATATAAAATATATTAAAACTTCAGGGTCACAGATATTTGTATTCCTGACAGCCCTTGATATTAAAATCTTATAAAAATACAAATAAAAATCGACTCAAAAATCACAGAACTTTTTAACACATGTATATTTAAAAATTAATTCACTGGATGTCTGGGTGGCTCAGTGGTTGAGCGTCTGCCTTTAGCTCAGGCATGATCCCGCGGGATCAAATCCCACATCAGACTCCCTGCATGGACCCTGCTTCTCCCTCTGCCTCTGTCTCTGCCTCTGTCTCTGTGTCTCTCATGAATAAATAAATAAAATCTTTAAAAAAATTAATTCACAAGGGGCGCCTGGGTGGCCCAGTCAGTTAAGCATACAACTCTTGATTTCAGCTCAGGTCATGATCTCAAGGTCCTGGGATCAAGCCCCGAGTTGGTTCCGTGCTTAGGAGGGAGTCTGTTTCTCCTTCTGCCCCTCGCCCTGCTCATGCTCTCTCTTTCTCTTTCTCTCTCCCTCAATTAAATAAATAAAATATTTTTAAAAATTAATTCACAAATGACAATATAGAGAATTTGTGATACACAATTAAGTTGTTTAACCTATAAATTGTCATAGAACTTTGTTCTTTTTTTGTTTTTATTATTGGAGTTCAATTTGCCAACATATAGCATATCACCCGGTGTGTCATAGAACTTTGTTTCCAACAAACAGAACATATGTTCTTTTCAAATACATGGAACAGTCACAAAAATTTACCATGTATTAAAAAATAAAGGAAATGTTGATAAATTTCCAAAGCAGAGTCAAGCAACCATATTAACTGATTGTAATCCAATAACATGCTATTGAAATCCAATAAAATAAAATCCAATTAAAATTTAAAAGTTAACATGAAAAGGACAGCAACTCAAAAGGTAACAACAAAAGGTCAGTAGCAGTTTCAAAGTATCAACCAGAAAAACCAAAGGCCTCTAAATAACTTTTGGATTAGAGAAGAAATCAAATGGGGCATCTGGGTAGCTCAGTGGCTGAGTATCTGCCTTTGGCTCAGGTTGTGATCCTGGGGAAGAGAATAAGGCAGAGTAGATGAACATTTAATGAACATCTGCTACATAGCCACACCGGTACTCACGGAAAAAAAAAATGCACTTACTGGAAAAAAAAACTGCTCATAACAAATAACTAAGCTTCCATCTCTGGAAGTTAAGCAAAACCCAGTAAACCAAAGAAAGAAGATAAAAATTAATAAAATTTAAACAAAAAATAGAAGAAATGGACAATGACAAATATATTAGCAGAATTATCAATAAAATCAAAAGCTGATGTTTTTAAAAAGGCTAGAACAGTACATAAAATAAAGATTACTAAGTTTGAACAAGGTAAAAAGGAGAGAGAAGCAACCTAAGAACCAAAAAAGGACATAACTACAAATACAGAGATTTTTAAAACGAAAAAAAAAAATCTCTGTCCAACTTAATATCAATAAACTTGACAATTTGGCAGAAATTAATTTAGACTTAAGTCAGAATGTTAAAATGGGACATTTTTGTTTCAGTTTTGGTGGAGGTTCCAGAAGGCAAAAACTAAAAGAACAGATGCAAATACTCCTAATTGCCAAAGTGAGGTGCTAAATGACTTGTGCAGAGCCTGCAATTGATGTTTCTTATCTGTAGCCCAATACAAGAGAGGCTTTGAAAGGGTTGAAATTGTTAGAAATTAAAAGCGTGTTGGCTCACTGGCAGCTCTCCTCCTACTCCATGGGTAAAAGTGTGTCTCCTGCAGCCTAGGAAACACAGTGGACTGCTGCCTGACTCACCCTTGAAAATAGGTTTGAGGTGCAAAACTGAAGAGTTACTGCTTTCTTGACAATGATAGATTAAAGATGCATAATTCCTAAAGACCAAATGGGAAACCCGAAGTAGGAATGTCATGATGGAGTACTCCCAAAAGAGATCCTATCTGTATGAGTTTCCTAAGGCTGTTGTAACAAAGTATGATCGACTGGGTACCAAAAACAGAAACACGTTCTATCCCTGTTCTGGAGGCTAGATGTCTGAAATCAAGGTGCCAGCAGGACTGAGCTCCCTCTGAGCCTATGGAGAGTCTTTCCTGTCCTCTCAGCTCCTGGTGGTGGCCGTCAATCTTTGGTGTTTCTTAACTTGCAGTTGCCTCCCTATAATTCCTGCTTCTGCCCTCAAATAGTGCTCTCCCTGTGTGTCTATCTTCTCCTCTTATAAGGACACCAGTCATATTGGATTAGGGTCTGCCTTAATGAACTCATTTTAAGTGAATAACATTTGCAAAGATCTTATTTACAAATAAGGTCACATTCACAAGAGCCAAGAGTTGGAACTTCAACATATCTTTTTGGGAGAACACAATTCAGCCTACACCACCACCTAAAAGAGCATCTGCTGGGGAAAGAAACAGATTTAGCAGATTGTGTAACCCAGCTGAGGACAAGATGCTGCCTGAGTCAAGAGGGGTGCACTAGGGGGCCCTGCAGTGACATCTCTAAAATGCCTACAAAGCACCCCAGGGCAAAGTTCCTCTAGCAGAGAAACTCAGTGCCATATTGCCAGTGTGTCCTGCAAGTATGACTCTCCTGCCCCTATCCTTCCTCCACTTTGCAGGACTCAAAACTACACAGAGAAATGGGAGCAGAGGAAGAGAGGAAGAAGGAAGTGGAACTAGAGAAGCCATCAGACCCTCCTTGGTCCTAAAGGCTGGCTGAGGCAGGCCTACGTTAGGGAGAAACCAAGCTTTAAGTTGGAGTGAGGCCCAGCATTTGTTTGTATTTTAATTATTACAACAGGCATGACATGTACATTCTGAAAATAAAACTGCCCTTGTAACTGAAAGGGAAAAGGTTTCTAAAGGGAAAATATGGGACCAGGGACAGTGAAGAACTAGACCCACAAAATGGGTTTATATGGGAATATGTGGAATGATAACGTTGGCTTTGATTATAAGCTATAAGTTCCAATTTTGAATACTCTGCCAACATATGCTATTTTACCAAATTGGCTCAAGAGAAAGTTGAGATCCTATAGAGCTTTATAATCCTAGAATAAAGTGAAAGTGTTTCAAAAGAATTGGCTCATATATTACACTTTTTAAAAAAATAGTTAAAAGCAAATTTTCAACTGTGGAAAAAAAAGCATTGAGATATATAACATATAAATACATACAGTGTCTTAAAATTCAAGATTGATTCAATGTGTAACCTCCCCAGTCTGTAGGCAGCACAGGATGACACTTAAACATAAATGGAGATTATACAGCCTTTGATTTCACAACCAGTAAAACACAAACTGTACAACCTTCCAATAATCCAGTTATTCAGTCAGCATATGAAGCCCAAGTCTTACTAGTATGTTTATGAAAACAAATATAACCTTTGTTAAGATGGTTAGATAGGAAGATTAAAGACTTCTAGCCTAAGAGACTCTGACAATCAAGTTTTATGTCTAGAAACAAACTGTGGAAATTCAGCATCTAATGACATGCAAAAATAGAAAAGGGAACTAGTTTGATGTCCACTAGAGAGCTTCTATGTAAAAACTCATTTCCTCACTTTCATTATAAAAAGTATAACATGGTTGAAATAAGTGTAAAGAGCAGTGCATTCACATTGATACAATAGTCTTGAGAAACTGCCAGTATTCATAACCTCTCTTGGGTTTCTTAGTTCCCTACAGAATACTGAAGATCAATTCCAACGTTTTCCTCTAGATAGACTCAAGTTGGTAGCCTGGAACCTTATCAGAAGAGCCACGTGGCACCAAGATGTTTCCTAGAAGGGCTCTCATTTCCAAGTGGATGTATTTCATTGTAACCCAGGATCCATCAATGATTCAGAGTACTGTGGTTTCAAAATGATTAATATATAAGAGTTGTAACAATATGAGTCATATGAAGGGGAAAAGGTATGAGGAAATAAAAACATCATAGGAAAGTACATCACAAATTTGTGAGCATGATTAGTCATGAATAAGAAAGTATATAGGGTGCATAACCCTGGTCATTCATTTTCTCCTCATCTGGAAAATGCAGATTACTAATTTCAGAAGATACATGTAATGAATCACAAATAAAAATCATCATAGGTTTTACTTTGCATTATTCACGCAAAAGCCACGTTGAACTCCCAATATGAGCCAGGAATTGTGGTAGGTGCATAACTGAACAGATAAATGAGTGGATAGATGTTGGGTAGGTAAGTAGATAGACAGACAGATAATACTCCTGACCCTCAAAGATATCCTTCATCAGGAAAGTCATCAAACAAGTAAACATTTTTTACTGACTAAAAAACAAAATCAAGTATTCAGGCTCAGAACATGGAATTTGGGAACTCCCCTGAGGAAATTTTTGTGCCCATTCCATTGAACTGGATTAGATTTTGATATATTTATAGCACTCAGTGTCCATTTTTTCCCCTGAAGCACAAGATATTATTAAGTTCTTAAGTTCCTCAGGGATAACTTATTGCAAATTTGTAATGTGAATTTAAAATACCCCCTTATCTTGTTCTTGCTTCTAAAATGGGAGGATACAGGGGGGAAAACACATCTTTTATGAAAGTTGTTTGGCGTAGCTAAAATGACAAATTTTTAGGCAAATATATGTAATTCGTTAGGTGTGCAAAATCCTAGATTGCTGAATAAATAGCATGATGAATTATGTCTCCCTTATCAAAGCTGGCACATGGAACACTAATTTTCCCAAACTTAGGTGACCATGGCAACTAAGGTCATTTAGAGCAAGAACTGTATCTTTATTCAACATGACAAACCCTGCAGAATTTAGCACTTGCTTTGCTTATAGTAGGTACTTGGTAAATACTGGTTGCATTGAGTAGTCACAGCCCAACTGTATTGATCAAAGTGGTATTTCCCAGATTTTTTTAAAAACTAGTTTGGGCACCTAAGTGGCTCAGAGGTTGAGCGTTTGCCTTTGGCTCAGGTCGTGATCCCAGTGTCCTGGGATCAAGTCCCGCACTGGGCTCCCTGCTCAGTGGGGAGCCTACTTCTTCCTCTGCCTATGTCTCTGCCTCTCTCTGTGTTTCTCATGAATAAATAAATAAAATTCTTAAAAAAAAAACCTAGTTCTTCAGGGTTTCCATTTTTTTTCTTATTCATTGGTTTGTTCCTTTGTTAATATACTAATTTATTCAATCCACTGGGCAAGTACCTACTATACACAAAATGAAGTGTTGTGCACTGTGAAGGAAACAAAGACCAATCATACAGGAATCCTCAAGAAGTCCACAGTTCAATAACACATTTGTAGCATTTACATACATCAAATACAAGACACACCTCAATACCACATGGAAGATAGATAGACACCTGTACTGACTATATGGTAGCTACTAACCATATGTGGCCACTGAGCACTTGAAATTTGGCTTGTACAGTAAGTGTAAAGTACACACTGGATTTTGAGGACAATATGAAAAAAACAATGTAAAATATTTCATTAAAGTGTTTTATATTGATTACATTTTGAAATTATAATATTTGGCATAAATAAAATATTAAAACTAAATAAAACATTTAATGTATTTAATTAAGTAAAGTATTAAAATTACTCAAACTTGGGGGCACCTGAGTGGCTCAGTGGTTGAGTGTCTGCCTTTGGCTCATTGCATAATCCCAGGGTCCTGGGATCGAGTCCCACATCAGACTCCTCACTTCTGTCTTTGCCTCTCTCTCTGTGTCTCTCAAGAATAAACTAAATATTTTAAAATAAAATCTTTAAAATAAAATAAAATTACTCAAACTTATTTTTTTACCATTTTAATGTGGCTACCAAAAAATGTAAAATTACATACATGATTCACATTATATTTCTGTTGGACAGTGCTTATCCAGATAAGGGATTATAGATGTTTAGAAATCTTAGCAATTACTTTTAGCATTGAGGGAGTGGGGAGCAGAAGATCAAAGGAGACTTTGGAGGAGTCTAGCATTTGAGCTAAGCTACTTTCTCAAGCTTAGACTCATATGAGAAATGCAGGCAGAGGTTTCAGAAGAAACAACTTGAATTTGACATCATCTATGACCAGTGCAATTTGATCAAGATCTAGCTTTGTCCTACTTGAGGGGCTCCAGACTGATTTCAACATATATACTTCCCACTTTCCATATATTTATATGCTTTCCCATCTTCAGAGCACTCTCATTAAGTCACTTTTGACATTTGGTTTTTATATATCACCATAGATACTATGGTATAGACTATTTCCTCCATCTTAAGGAGGAAAAAAAAATTAGTAGATTATCGGTAAAACACTCGGGTCATAAGGCCAATAAGATTAAAAAGCAATATTTCTGAGTACTTTTCCTTAGGCTCTTCCTTTTTTTTTTTAAGATTTTATTTATTTATTCATGAGAGACAGAGAGAGAGAGAGAGGCAGAGACACAGGCAGAGGGAGAAGCAGGCTCCACACAGAAGCCCGATGTGGGACTCAATCCCGGGACTCCAGGATCATGCTCTGGACCAAAGGCAGGCACTAAGCCACTGAGCCACCCAGGGATTCCCAGGCTTTTTCTTTATATACCATACTGCCTCCCTTTTATAGGATCCCTCTCTCTGAAGCCATTTTGCAACCAATCCAATATCCCAGGGGTTCTCCAGGTGGACTCCACCTTGGACCCAGGCACCTACTGGGAACCCCTGAGATAGAACCAGATCCTAAAGTGGCCCCAGGCAACCCTGAGACAAACCCAAGTTGCAGGTCCAAGGTAACTACATCCAAGAAATAAAAGAATGAAAAATATTGTCCTTGAGTGTTTACTATGTATCAAATACTGTGCCTATCCTTTATTTCCCTTATCTCATTTACATTTCAAGGCAAGCTTTGGGAATAAATATTATTAAATTAGTTCAGGGTTGGCGATTTCCCACAGCACTTAGTAATGATGACATTAACTGATCATTACTATCCTCAAAATCTCACCCTGTTTTCCTGGGTTTATGGAATCTTCCTGGCAGATAATCCTAAGAATCCCCTTGTTATTAATACCTACAAAATCTCAATTATAGTTTCATAGTCCAAAATGGTAATTATATCATCCATTTGAATGCATAACAATGGTTTCACCTTACATTTATTAACTTGTAGCTAACTACAAGCTAACAAATATACCAAGGATTTTCTATGATCCACATAATGTTCTATTGTTCTATTTTTTTCCCCATCTTATAGATGAGTAAACAGTCTTTAAAAGGTTAAATGACTTGCCCCAAGGTTAGGCAACAGTATATGGCAGAACTGAGATTCAAACTCTTGACCGTCTGTCTCCAAAACCCAAGTTCTCTACCATTGTATTACGTTGATTCTCATTATTCCTCAATGCCCTGACCAAACTGAGAGCCACTGAAAAAGACCGTAGGATCCATACCATTTGGATTAATCAGCAGGAATGCCACTCCGTGTTATAAAGAGAGACAAACAACAGGTTTATTTTCATCCTCCCACAACATTTACCAAGCAAAGTGAGACTGGACAGCCGTTGCCCCTTACTGGAATGGTTTGTTGATTTGGCCCTTACACTCTTCAGACTTCAGAATAAGTCTCTGTGATTTGCTTTAATGCTTGTTCTGAAGACTATTTGCAACTATATAGATGGGCCTCTGAGTGTATGTTCATCTACATAAAAAGAAACCAAGTGACTAGCTGCAGATGGCACCACAGGTTAGTGACAAACAATTATAATTAGGGCCCCAAGTTAATACCTGTTGCCCAGCCTATAGCACAATATTGCTTCCACAAAAAGCAGAAGGCAATACCTCTGTTTCTGATCTACCATATGCTAGACAATCCTGACAATCTACTACAGTTTCATGCCCCAACTGTTCTTTAATTACCATCAGCCCTGATGATTGCATAGGGAATGAATTTTGTGATAATGACATGTTCCAGACCTAGGATAAGTAATTCATGGGTTATGGCTTCATGGGCTAGCAAGGGACTTATCAGACTTAATATGATTCTACACACATTTCTGCTGACTCAGAAATGTATATAAAATATAGACTAGCACACTGGGACATAGCAGTTTTTAAAACTCCCTCAGGGAGTCTTCGTTCTTAAATCAATGCTCAAGTGCAAGTGTATGCTTGTGTATGTCTGTACCAATTGCACTGGTTTGTGTTATAGAATAAATCACTTGGAAATCACTCTAGGATAATTCCATGTAATTGCTAATGTGATATTAAAACACTGTTGATTTCATAGTGCTTGTTATTTGACTTAATACTCTCATAGCACTATGCTTAAAAAAAAAAAAGCCCTAGTGAAATTCATGGCTGTATCTACCTTCTTACCCTATATATCTGTGATGCATGTAACAATGTAATTTACATTTACCTGATTTTCCACGAAGCTAGCCATCTACCAGTACTTCAACAGATCTGACTACTTTTTCAGAGAGTAAATAAGAGATAGATATTACTTAAGCCCTTCTTGTAGTTGAACTATAAGAATTGTTTTAACTATAATTAAAATAGCTAGTGTTTACTAAGAACTCACCAGGAACCAAGCACTGTGAGAGGCAGTTTACATGCCTCTCAAAATAACCTTCTCATTTCAATGTCATTAATAGCCACATATCACTAATAAGAAAATAGAGACCTTACAAATAATAGTCCCAGCTCATAAAGTCAAGCTCTCTAACTTTAACTTCAGAAAACCATTTTTAAATCACTATGCAAAATTTTTGAGAAGGTCAAGGGCATGTTATTTAGTCTCTTAAAAACAGGGATTAAGGGAAATGAATTTCTGGACTTAAAATATTTCAAAATATAATTGAAAAAAAATCCTATTTGGGTCTGAGCTGTGTTCCATCTTGAAGATCCATAACTGCTACCTTAAATACAGTTTGACTTGTTTGCACACAGCAGTAAAATATAACAAATACACACACACACCAAAAGTTAGGGTCATCAAATTAAAAAACATGCCGTGAAAAGTTCTGAGTTTATGGTTCTAGCTATAACTAGTTCACAAATAACTTCTGAATTTCAGCTGTTAGAGGAAAGCACATGTAAATATTAACATAGCAGATGTAGCTTATGTTAGAACTGTAGCACCATTTATCAGGAGGAGCATGTAAGGGCATCTATGCTTGTGTTTGAACACATACATGTGCATTTACATGGACTGTATTTATAATCATAATAAGTCATGACTATGTTTTCCCAGATCTATATCTATAAAATGAATGCAACCACTCAACCAATAGCCAAATCTGCAGCACAGATGTGGCCCAGAGTGCACAGAATAGTGTTAATTTTGTTATCCTTTTAACATACACGACTCTTCCTTTTCTGAAAAATAAAGTTAACTCTGATTCTGTAGTTTGTAATCTTTACCAAACTTCTCTCAGTACAAACAGCTCTAACTAAATTACACAAACTCTTGCACATCCCCCTTTCCTCCAATAAATGTACTCCCAGAAGTCCACTGGTAATACGCATATAGTAATGTTCTGTTTCCTTCTTTTTAAAACAGTTTCATATACATGAGTCTTATTGTGCTGCTTCTGTGATATTAACTCTGGAAATTGTGGATGGATATGTGACCAGCTTATAAAATAAACAATTTAAATTTTCTCTGGGCTACATCAAGAACCAGTGGGCTACTGTTCATTCCTAAGGGTGATTTTCAATACAACATATTTAGATTGGACAAACTATCAGCCTCTAGGGTTCTGCCAAAGCATTCCACTTGGACTCCAAGCAATAAAAAAGAAAAGATAGTAAAGACTCTTTTGCCCTAATTTCCTGACCCCTCTGGCACCAATCTGGAGAGGTCTAAATGGATAGGCCTGAATTCTCAAAGGATCTACACCATTGCCATGTTTCCAATCCCTTTTTGTACATTTTTATGTCTTGTCTTGATCTCATGTACTAAAGAATTTAACCACTTCAAACCACTTTTCCACCCAGTTCCTACTAGGTCTTTCATATTTTTAGACAGCAAATATCGTCAAAAAGCAACTAAGAACTGATTTCTTCAAGTGTTTCGATTACATTGAAAGATTTTCCCAAAGATCACAGATTTACTTCACCAATCCTAGTCCTTGCTGTAATCTTCATATTGACTTCATTAAATAGACTGAATATACATATTAGAAAATCAGGATGATAGTGCTAAAATCAAAACTCTTTGAACAAAACTGACCATCATACTTCCTTGATTAATATCAGGATTCAGGCAATAGCACCAAAATAATTACATAGGACTTCGTTCATTCATTAATTCAACCAACAAATATGTCTAATGCTTTATGCAATATTGTAGAAACAAAAACAAATTACATATTTTCTCCTAAATCTTCTAAAGATATATAGAATTAAAAAATGATATGTAAATAAACAAATGCAGTGAAATGTTACGGGTGTTATCACTGATCTTCAGGATAAAATGAGATCCCAAAGGATAGAATAATCAGTTCTATCTTTAAGGGAAGAGGAACAATATTATACAACTATAACTGAAAGTGAAAAACATACACACAGCCACATCTCTCTAATTAGGAGCAGATTAAGAACTTGAAGTGGCCCAATATAAGGAAAAACTATTATTTCAAAATTCTCACCAATTCTTTGTATAAGGAAGAGAAGGCATTAGAAGATAACCCTGTTATCTACTTATACTATTAATCCAATATCTTACACAAGGCAAGACATTATGGAATCCAAACATCAGAAAGGGGGAATCAAATGTTCTCTGCATGATGACATAAAGTGTTGCAGGCAGATAGCATTGACTTGAAAAAAAAATCTTTCTCTGCTTTAATAGGGAATTAGATTGTGTTATCTCTGAGAATTATGATTTGATCAAGGAACTGTGTGTGTGTGTGTGTGTGTGTGTGTGTGTGTGTGTTCTTTCCAAAGCTGATAGTAGAAAACTAGAAGGATTCAGGAAGAATTCAGGGAGGAAGACATATCTTTATCACACTAGCAAAGAAGCCCTGAAGTGTGCCTGAATTGGGACATGGGATTGCCACATATGGTGATGCAGGCTGTGTAACACAAAACTCCAGGGCTTGCTTTTCATGATATGACATCTTTAAAGTGATGGAAGAAAACAACTGTCAACCTAGAATTCTACATCCAGTGAAAATATTTTTCAAAAATAAAGGCAAAATAAAGATTGTTGGGACAAACAAAAGCTGAGAGAATTTATCACCAACAGAGCTGCACTACAGGAAGTTCTTTAGGCGGAAAGGAAATGATACCAGATGGAAATTTGGATTTACACAAAGGAATAAAGAGCACTAGGAATAGTAAATGTGTTCGTAAATATAAAGAAGTTTTTTTAATCTCTTTTAAAAATTAAATAACTGTTTAAAGCAATAATAATAACATTGTATTGTAGGGCTTATATACAAAATACCATAAAGGATGAGAAGTGAA